>NC_137801.1:37901525-38519619 GCF_963383645.1 Muscardinus avellanarius
TTTAAATTGGAAACAGGGTCTGTTAAGCCAGAGAGGGTGGCTTGGAACCTGCATGATCCTCCTGTCTCTGCCTCCCAAGCACATGGATTACAAGCATGCGCCACTATGCCCAGCACCCGCCCCCCTCTTTTTTAAACAGTGCCCTGCTAGGTTGCTGAGTCTCACTAAATGACTGAGGTGTGTCTAGCAATCCTCCTGTCTCAGCCTACCAAGTACTGGGATTTCAGGTGTGTGCCACCACACCTGGCTTTGGTGATTGGAGGGTTATCTCTGCACTACTCTCCAGGCCCTTTTTTGGCTTTTGGTACTAAAAATTGACCCTAGGGCATTCTATCTCTGAACTAAACCCCCAGCTCTGTCTGTCTGTCTGTCTGTCTGTCTGTCTGTCTGTCTATCTATCTAATCTATTTATTTATTTATAAACAGAGTCTTGCAAAATTGCTAAGGCTCGCACCACCACACCTGCCCTGCAAGCCTGAATTTTTTCCACCCTGATCTCCAATCTTCCTGTGCCGGGTCCTGAAAAGATCCTTGCCTGCAGACCAGTGGTCTATCTGCTGGGTCTATTTGCCAGAAACATTAGGCTTTTATTTAAAGGGCATTAAATGTGAAACATATTAGAGAAACCTTTTAAAGTAATAGCACTTGTGTCTTGCTTTTTCCTCTCACCATGAATTTTTCACTGATGAGTTTTCTTTCAACCATTTTCCTGCTGCTTGTTCTTAGAATATCCAACCTGCGATCTGGCTTCTGTACTCACCTCTTTGCTATCTCCTCCATCCTAAATCTGCTTAAATTCTTAAGATTAGCACTCAAGTCCAGCTTCAGTGGCAGGAGAAAATTGCCTTCAGACAAGTAAATAGGAAAGAAGAGGTTTCAATGTTGAAGGAAAATAAGAAAAAAGCCGCACAATGTTTCCTTTTGATTTTCAAAGCGTCAGCAAACCACCATATTGCATGAGCAAAAGAGAATGCTAAGAAGCAAAGGATGAAGAGTTGGCCAAGATGTGTAGTTTACTGTGGACGGAAAACAGCCCACGACACAGTGCGTGAATAACATAGTGGACTTGGGCATAAACGATGGCACATTTACCGAAGTGGCTGTTACTGGCGTTTTCCTCTGCCAAGCATGTTTAAACATTGTGTAGTTCGCTGGGCTCCATGTGAAAAGATTTTCTGATGCCACCCACGGTGTTTTAATCATAATCTCAATCACCTCGGGTGCATGACACTCACTCTAAAGGGGGGACCTGGCTCTGAGGCAGCCAGTCTGCGCTCCCTGGCGGGTGGATTGCGTGCCGGATGGTGATGTCTTGATCGACTTCCTGTCTTAGGAGGAAGTGGGGTTGAGAGGCTGTGCCAAGCCTTGGTGGTGGCACTGAGACAGGGAAAGCATCCAGCAGACTATTGAAATCCTTTAGTGAATACTTCCTGAGCATCCATGTACAACACAAGAAACCACGTTTTGTTTCGTGGTGCTAGAGATTGAACCCAGGGATATTCTACCTCCAAGTTATACCCCCAACCCTATTTTATTTTTTATTTTGAAACAGGGTCTCACTAAGTTGCGGAAGGCTGGCCTCAAACCTGGCCTCAAATCTGTCTCAGCTTCCCAAATACTGGAGTTACAAGCATGAGCCACCACACAGGCCAGAAGCAATGTTTTTGCTGAACTGGAGAAAGCTGTTCACAGAGGAGTACTAGCCCACCCTTGCTTTTCTGTTCTGTTTTGTTTTGGCACAGAGTCTCTGGTAAATCCTATGAATTCCTTCTCAGAACTTTCTTTTTTTCTTGTCTTTCTTCCCCCTCCCACGGCCCTCCAGTACTGTGGATTGAACCCAGGGGTGCTCCATCACTTAGCATGTCTCTGGTCCTTATTAAATTTTATTTATTTTTATTTTATTTTATTTTATTTTTTGTGGTACTGGGGATTGAACCCAGAGGTATTCTACCTTCAAGTTACACCTCTAGCCCAATTTTATTTATTTGCAAACAGGGTTTCCCTAGATTGACAAGAGTCTAACTACTTGTTGAGGCTATCTTCGAACCTGTGATCCTTCTGTCTCAGCCTCCCGGGTACTGGGATTACAGGCATGCACCATCACACTCCGCTCTAAAGTTTTATTTTGAAGCTGGGCATGGTGGAATATGCTTATAATCACAGTAGTTGAAAGGCTAAGACAGTATAATCACAGGTTCATGATGGGCTTCAAGAACTTAGCAAGCACCTCAGCAATTTAGTGAGACCCTGTTTCCAAATAAAAAATAAAATAGAGCTCAGTGTGGTGGAACACACTTGTAATCCCAGTACTTGGGAGGCTGAGAAGTAGGATCTGCATGTTTGCAGCAAGTCTTGGCAAACTTAGTAGGACCCTGTTTCAAAATAAAGAATAAAAAAATGGAGCTGGGAGCCGGGCGTTGGGCCCACACTTGTAATCCCAGCGCTTAGGAGGCTGAGATGGGAGGATCGTACATGTTTGAAGCCAATCTCAGCTACCAAGTGAGGCTCTCAGCAACTTAGTGAGACTCTGTTTCCAAATAAAATATAAAATAGGTCTCGGAGTATAGTCCAGAGAAAGAAAGTACCATAAAAAAAAAAAAAAAAAGGAGCTGGGGATGGAGCTCAAAGATAGAATGACCCTAGGTTCAATCTCTAGTACCCTCCCCCACACACAAAAATAAATAGGACTGGGGGTATAGTTCAGAGATAGAATGCCCCTGGGTTTAATCCAGCACCACAAAATAAGTAAATAGTTCTTAATTTTTGTGTATGATACTGGGGGTTGAGCTCAGGGGCATTCTACCTCCAAGCTACATGACTAGCGCTATTTTTTAATTTTTTATTTGGAAACAGGGTCTCACTAAGTTTCAGAGGGCCTCTCTATGTAGTGGAGGCTGGCTGCAAAGATGAGGTAATCCTTTTTCAGCTTCCCAAGTACTGAGATTACAGGTGTGTACCATCATGCCTGGATATAACATTTTTTGTTTTTGTTTTTGTTTTTGTTTTGTTGAGACAGGGTCTTGCTAAATTGTCCAGGCTGCCCTAAACATGTGCCTCCTGCCTCAGCCTCTGTTGTCTGGCTCACTGTATAGTAAAAAACAACAATAACAAAGTTTTGGAACCATGTTGGGGTAGGATAGAAAAAAGAAATAGAAATGAGACATAAAGGAAGGATGGGGAAAACGTAACTTTATTAAGAAAGCATCAAACTGAAATTTCTCAGACCTTCACTTCCCAAGCCAGTTCTTTCTCCCAGGCCCATCAGCCCCAAATTTCTGGGAAATTTCCAAATTTTTATTCACAATCTTAAAGTTACTGGAAATTAACTCTAAGATAATTACTTTGTGTACTGTTAATTATCCTACCAGTAAACAGTTTAAACAAGAAAGATATGATGTAGATTGAGAAACCCATAATTTAGGGGACTTCCCAGCTAATCTATTGCCCAGACAATAAAGATCACCATCAGCCTTAGGGTCCAGAAGATGATGAATCACCATAAACCCTCCTGTTATCTCTGGACTGATGTCATCTTCATATACCTTTTTATACCCACCCTTCACCTAAAAGAAGAGCTATAACCAGGTGTGGTGGTATATCCCTGTAATCCCAGTGCTTGGGAGGCTGAGATAGGAGGATTGTAAGTTTGAGGCCAACCTCAGCAATTAAGGCAGACCTGTTCAAAGTAAAAATAAAATAGGGCCGGGGGAGTAGCCCAGTGATAGTGTGCCAGCAGGTTCAATCCCCAGTATTCCCCCAAACCTCCTACACACAAAGCACAAGAGAAGGGGGAGGAGGGGAAGGAGCCATAAGCCTTCAAAATACATCTCATTCTAGAGATGGCCAGCATTCGCCCTTGAATGTGTATTCCTCACTTTACACCAAAGGCATCTCTCCTGGGATGCTCCCAGTCTCCTTGCATATGTATTATTTTCTTCCCTAAGTCAATCTCAATGTCTCTCCCTGGCTGTCAAGTGCTGAATTTTTTCAGTCAAGTAAGTCAAGGACTTCAGCTTATCTGAGGCTGGTCTCGAATCTGTGATGTTCCTGTCTCAGCCTGGGATTCCAGGCATCTATACCACTCCAGGTTACTTCCCCCCCCCCCCCCCCCAGTACTGGAGATGGAACCCTGGGGCATTCTACCTCTGAGCTACACTCCCAGCCCTATTTTTTATTCTTTATTTTCTAAACAAAGTCTCACTGAGTTGCGAAGGGGGAAGGGCCTCGCTAAGTAGCTGAGGATGCCCGCAAACTGCGATCCTCTAGTCTCAGCCTCCCAAATGCTGGGATTACAAGTGTGTGCCACCACGCCTGGCTCACAGGTTACTTAATTTAATGCTAAAATAATGTTAAAATATGTGCCATCCACTGGATGGCAAAAAAGAAGGTATTATAAAATAGGAAGGAAGGACTGAATTATGAGTTATTTTGCAGTACTGGGCATGGAAACCAGGGGCATTCTACCTCTGAGTTACACCCATAGCCCTATTTTTTATTCCTTATTTTTGAAACAGGGTCTGAGTTGCAAAGGGCCTCTCTAAGTAGCTGAGGCTGGCCGTAAACCCAGATCCTCTTGTCTCATCCTCCCAAATGCTGAGATTACAAGCATGTGCCACCATGGCTGGCTGAATTATGAAATTTTAAGATAATTTTTCAGCATGTATGGCTCACCTATTGCTGAATTTCCAGATACCTAGGGATTAAGTTCTCAAGTCCGAAGTGGGCCTCCTCTGGAAATGTTTGAGAAGCACTTACAGGTTGTGGTTTTCTGAAAGTCAAGGTTAAATAAATCTTTCTTTCCTTTCTGGTACTGGGGATTGAACCCAGAGGTCTTATAACACTAAGCTACATTTCTAGTCCTTTCTATTTTATATTTTATTTCATTTTATTTTGGGTGGGATATTGGGGATTGAACCTAGAGGCATTCTACTTTCAAGTTATACCCCCAGCCCACTTTTATTTCTTACTGGAAACAGGATCTTACTAAATTGCAGAGAGCCTCACTAAATTGCCGAGGCTGGCTTCGAACCTGCAATCCTCCTGCCTCATTCTCCCAAGTACTGGGATTACAAGTGTGCCCCACCATGCCTACTTTCTTTTTTTTCCCCCAGTACTGGGTATTGAACTCAGGGGCATTCTACATCTGAACTACATCCCCAGCCCTTTTTAAAATTCTTTATTTTGAAACAGGGTCTCACTAAGTTGCAAAGGGCCTCAGGAGCTGAGGCTGGCCACAAACCTGTGATCCTTCTGTCTTAGCCTCCCAATTACTGGAATTACAAGCATGAGCACCACACCCAGTTTTTTCTTGTTGTTGTTGTTGCTTTTTTTTTTTTAATGTGTATGTGTGGCACTGGGGATTGAATTGAGGGGAATTCTACCTCTGAGATATACCCCCCCAGCGTTATTTTTATTCTTCATTTTAAAACAGGGTCTCACTAAGTTGTAAAAGGCCTCACTAAGTAGCTGAGGCTGTCTGAGAACCCGTGATCCTCCTGTCTCAGCCTCTCAAGTACTGGGATTACAAGCATGCACCACCATGTCCAGTTTCCTGCCCTTATTTTTTATTTTGAAACACAGTCTCACTAAGTTGTTGAGGCTGGTCTTGTTTCAGCCTCCCAAACCCTGGTATTATAAGCCACCACTGTACCTGGCTGGGTTGAACATTTCTTTTTTTCTTTTTTCCCCTTGTAGTCCTGGGGATTGAACCCCAGGGAATTCTATCTCTGAGCTACATCCCAGCCCTATTTTATCTTTATTTGGAAACAGGGTCTCACTAGCTGGCCGTGAACCTGTACGTCTCCAGTCTCAGCTTCCCAAGTACTAGGATTACAAGTGAGTGCCACCACATCCGATTTAGGGTTGAACATTTCTAAGAGAATTGTAATAGTCAATTAATTTCAGACAACAGTGCCTATCACGTATCATAGCACCTGACTCAGAAGGTACTTTATACATATTTGTAGAATGGGACTGATAAACTGGGCGTGGTGGCACATGCCTATAATCCCAGCACTTGGGAGGCTGAGACAGGAGGATCACACAAGTTCAAAGCCAGCCTCAGCTACTTAGTGAGGCTCTCAGCAACTTAGTGAGACCCTGTTTCCAAATAAAATATAAAATAGGTCTGGGAGTATAGCCCGGAGGTAGAAAAGCCCCTGGGTTCCACCCCCAGTACAACCAAAAAAAAAAAAAAAAAAAAAGAATGGGACTGATAATTTTTTTTCAATGAATAAAAGAGGTTTATTAGTAGATCATTTCTAGTGGTAAAGAAGAAAGTAAATTTGGGTCAGGGGTGTTTCTCAGTAGTAGAGAACTTTCTTAGTCTATGTGAGTTCCTGGGTTCAATTCTTAACACTGCAAATTGTGTGTGTGTGTGTGTGTGTGTGTGTGTGTGTGTGTGTGCGCGCGTGTGTGTGTTTTGCATTACTGGAGATGGAACCCAGGGCATTCTACCTCTGAGATACACCCCCAGCCCTATTTTTTATTCTTTATTTTGAAATTGGGTCTCACTGAGTTGCAAAGGGCCTCACTAAGTAGCTGAGACTGTCCTTGAACTGCAATCCTCTGGTCTCAGCCTCCGGAATGCTGGGATTACAAGCGTGCACCACCACACCCGGCTGCAAATATATATTTTTAATAAATCAGTCTGTTTAAAGTTTGACACCAAAATTTGTTAAAAAAGAGCATAATGAGCCGGGTGTGGTGGCGCACGATTGTAATCCCAGTATTCGGGAGGCTGAAACTGGAGGATTGTTAGTGAGGCCCTCCACAACTTAGTGAGGCCCTGTTTCAAAATAAAGAATAAAAAACAGGGCAGGGGTATAGTTGGTGATTGAATGCCCCTGGGTTCCATCCCCAGACCTGCAAAACAAAACGAAACAAAAAAACAAAGAGCATAATGATCTGTATATAACATGGATACAAGCATGTTGAGGGGATAAGACTCTTATGTATGACATATAAAGATTCACATTCTGGAGCCGCACCGAGATGAAGCTGAATATCTCCTTCCCAGCCACTGGCTGCCAGAAACTCAGTGAACTAGACGATGAACGCAAACTTCATACTCCTTATGAGAAGCATATGGCCACGGGAGTCGCCACTGACACTCTGGGTGAAGAACGGAAGGGTTGTGTGGTCTGAATCAGTAGTGGGAACAACAAGGTTTCCTCATGAAGCAGGCTGTCTTCACCCATGGCTGTGTTCACCTACTACTGAGTAAGGGGAATTCATGTTATAGACCAAGAACTGGAGAAAAAACGTGCAAGAGATTTTTGGGGTTGCACTGTGGATGCCAAGCTGAGTGTTCTCGACTTGGTTATTGTAAAAAAGAGAGAAGGATTTTCCTGGACTGGCGGATTCTACTGTGCCTCATCACCTGGGGCCCAAAAGAGCCAGCAGAATCTGAAAACTTTTCAGTCTCTCCAAAGAAGATGATGTCCACCAGTATGTTGTCAGAAAGCCCGTAAACAAGGAAGGTAGGAAACCCAGGACCAAAGCACCCAAGATTCAGCATCTTGTTACTCCACGTGTCCTGCAACATAAACACCAGCGTATTGTTCTGAAGAAACAGCGTACTAAGAAAAATAAGGAAGAGGCTGCAGAATATGCTAAACTTTTGGCCAAGAGAATGAAGGAAGCCAAAGAAAAACACCAGGAGCAGATTGCCAAGAGACGCAGACTGTCCCCAAGAGCTTCTACTTCTGAGTCCAGTCAAAGATAAATTTTTTTTTTTTGTGGTACTGGGGTTCCTGGAAACCCTTCTTCCTCTGGGTTATACTCCCAGACCTATTTTTATATTTTTTCATTTGGAAACAGGGTCTCTTGAGTCAGCGCTGGCTTTGAACCTGTGAGATCCTCCTGTCTCCGCCTCCCAAACGAGGGGATTACAAGCATGTGCCACCACGCCCGGCTAAAAATAAAAAATTTTAAATGTAGCAAATAAATAAGATCAGGCATTAACTAACTAAATATTCACATTTTATCTTTGACAGTCACTGCATTAGATACTATTATGCACTACAGTCTATTCTTGTTATCTGTGATACTGGGGATTGAACTCTGTGGTGTTCTACCTCTGAGCTACATCCTCAGCATTATTTTTATTTTTTGGTGCTAGGGATTGAATCTGGGGGCATTCTACCTCCAAGCTACACTTCCAGCCCTATTTTTTATTTTGAAACAGGGTCTCACTAAGTTGCAGAGGACTAAGTAGCTAAGGCTGGCTGCAAACCTGCGATCCTCCTGTCTCAGTCTCCCAAAACCTGGGATTGCCACCATGCCTGTCTTCAGCCCTATTTTTTTTTTTTTTTATGTTAAAACAGGGTCTCACGAGCTGGGCGTGTTGGCGCATGCTTGTAATCCCTGCACTTGGGAGGCTGAGACAGGAGGATCACACAGGTTCGAAGCCAGCCTCAGCTACTTAGTGAGGCTCTCACTAAGAAACTTAGTGAGACCCTGTTTCCAAGTAAAATATAAAATAGGTCTGGGAGTATACCCTGGAGGTAGAAAGCCTCTGGGTTCTACCCCCAGTACCACAAAATAAATAAATAAATAAATTAATAAATAAATAAATATTAAAAAAAACCCAGGATCTCACTAAGATGCAAATGGCCTAAGTTGCTGAGGCTCTCCTGCAACCTGTGATCCTCCTTTTTCAACCTCCCAAGTATTGGGATTACAGGTGTAAATCTTTGAAATAATTGAAATAAAAGCAAAGGCCTGGATTGGTAGCACTGGATTCCTGTGACCAGATAAGGATTTAAAGCATTGGCAAAAATGATTGGAGAAAAGTGGTTATTTGATGGCTCATTTGAAAAGGATATCTGTATTGTAGCCAACATGGGGAAGACCAGAATATTTTTCTTCATTACATTTAGTATTATTTCAGTTTTTCAGATATAGAGCTAGGGTGCTCTGCATAACTATGAGCATCGAAGTCTCTTCATCTGGCTCCAGATGTTATGATTCCCGTTTGTAGAATGAACCAAGACTCAGAGAGCTTAGTTACTAGTTCAGGTCACACAGCTATTTAGTTGCAGAGCCCATTGTGATGGTAAAGTTCTCAATCCTAAGTGATCCTTCTCTGGAAATATTTGAGAAGAACTTTTAAGAAAAACCAAGCTGTGTTTTTCTGAAAGTCAGTGTTGAACATTTCTCTTTTTTTTTTTTATGATATTGGGGATTGAACCCAGAGGTGTTCATGAAACATTGCATATCTTTCTTTCTCCCTCCCTCCCTCCCTTCCTTCCTTTCTTTCCTTTCTTTCTTTCTGTGGTACTGAGGATTGAACTGGGGCGGGGGGGGGGGGTGTTCTACCACTGAGCCACCTTTCCAGCCCTTTGTATTTATTTTGAGACAGGGTCTTGCTAAGTTGTTCAGGCTGGCCTTAAACTTGCAGTCATTCTACCTCTGCTTCCAGAGACATTAGATGTTTATGGTGATATACATTTAAAGTCGTAAATCTTGTTGGCCCTTCTTCAATGATTTAGTGTCAATAAAAACATACAATATTAACCCATTTATCGGTCTTGTTGTATGTTATGTTCTTAGAATATATTTTATTCCTAAAATAGCATTCAATACTTTTTAAAGTGATTGAAAAACTGGCCTGGTGGATTTCTATAAACCTGGAATCTCTGTTTTTGTAGGCACGAGTGGACCCAGTGGACTACCAGGTTATTCTGATGCTGCTTCTTTAATATTATGCTGTTAGAAACACCATTTGTAAGCAAACTTGAGGAATAGGTTTAAAAAAATTCTGAATTCCATCAAGTCTTTATTTCTGCCATCCTTACTATGTATATTACCAAATATAAATTTGCTTTTCTCCCAAAAGCTGAATAGCATTCCCTTGGGTCTAAGCTTAAATTATCTGCCCCACTCAATTTATTCTAAGATATGAATGAGGTTAAATCTTCTTTCAAAGCACTTTAAGAAATAAAACTTAAGGTGTTAAAACGCCTCTATTACACTTTTGGGGGAACTGACCTGACAGCATCTTCTAGTCTAATCCCATTGTTAGAGGTATCAAGCCCGCTTCCTCCACCTGCCGATTATATTCACATAGGTGTATACTTTGTTCTAGAATCGCCCCTTGTCTTTGTGAAGCCTTTCTTGGTAAACCTATCCACAGGGAAGCCTCTTTATGTCATCACCATTCCTTGCACACGTTTCAGTGACCACATATCATCTTGAGCACGGATTGCCTAGTGGACTTTTGTATTTCCAATTCTACAGGGCTCAGCAAATTTCAGGAGCTCATAAACTGTGGGAACGAAGGAGAGAATGCCAGTCTAGACCGGGAATTTTAAAAATCAATAACCACTGAGAAACAAAACACGGAAATGACAAGGGCGGAACGCCAGGGTGTGGGGGCAAAGAAAAAATAAAAACAATCCTTAACGGCACAGAAACCTCCTGAAGAGAGCACCTGTCCCATTCTCTCAATAGGCTTTTGGCCTCTTCCGACATCCTCAACCTCCCCGCCCACTCTCTTCGCGCCAGGAGACAGGTCTGGCAGGTATCCCGGCTCAGCGGCTGATTGGTCGGCGATGATTTCATTGTTAGGGAACATCCGGGTCTTTCCCCCTCCCTGCAACACCTCCCTAGAGCCCTCCCTGCCCAGTTTCCCACTCCCGCGGGCGCCCCACCCGTGGCTGAAGCAAAGCAACCGCCTCTCCGCAGCCCGCTTCTCGTCCTCGTCCGCGCTCTCTCTTCGCGTTTGTACGCCGAAGAGAAGCGTGTATTCCCTCCAATGAGGGCCTAGGGGGACTTTGTTAGCCAATCAGCAGCTAACTCCCTGATATTCCGGGTGGGACTAGGCCTCCACACCTATTACTGGACAGCCCTTTGGCTCCTTTATGGCGCTTGTTTTACGAAAGCTTAGTGGTAAAAAGTAAGGGAGCACGGTCGTCGAACACCGGGAAGGATCCGCTCAGACTTTCGAGGTTTGACCGTTTTTGAAGACCAGCCAATCGCCTTTCGGGTACTTCCCTGCTTTTTGCGCGTTCGTTTAAAAAGAGCCGGTGTGACGGACTTGGAAATTGGCTCAGTGACGGACACGTCGAGTAAGCCAATGACCGAGGGTTCAGACCGCCGTTTGGACCAATAGACAAGGGAATCGCTGGGGCTCGGGCTCAGCGAGGCGGAGCGCAGGTGGGCGTGACCTGACTGACGGAGGGGTCTACTTATGGCTGGTTGGAGGGCTGGCCCGTGACGTCCGGGAGGTGGTGCGCAGCAGAGGCGGGGCTGAACGAAGTAAATGGTAATGAAGGGTTGGGTCTCACTCAGTGGGAGGTGTTTGACGGATAGTTGACCTTGCCAATTGAAGGTGGTCACTGGTGTCCAATGGGAAATTAGGAACTTAGAGGCGGGGTCGTGTGGGTGGGGAAAGGTAAGTACAGAGGCATTGGGGGAGCCGAACTGGGAGGAGAGAGGAAATTGACGTGCAGACCAGCCAATCGGAAACGACCAGAGGACGCGCGGCGTTCCAATGGGTGGGCTGTGTGGGCGGGGATTGATGGGGGCGGGGAAAACCGGGGTGCGGGGAGGGGGTTGCAGAAGGAGTCGAGCGGCTGCTGCTCAATGGCGGAAAAGCCGCCGGTTCTCTGACCGCCTCGTCCCCCTAGCAGTTGCGGGGGAGTTTCCTGCCGGCGCGGCTGGAGTCTCTGTTTCTCAGTGTTCGGTGGCTGGAAGATGCTCCAGAGAGACGAGGCTGCGGCGGCGGAGGTGGCGGCGGCCGGATCGGCAGCGGCGCTAGGGTGGAGAGAAGGCGGCAGCGGCGGCGGCGGCGGCGTGAGGGGCCGGGCGGTGTAAACAGCCCCGGAGGCGGCGGAGGCGGCGGCCGAGACCCGAGGGCGAAGCGGCGGCTGAGGCAGGGTCGCGCCTCGGGTGGAAGCCCGGGCTGAGGTGCGGCGGGGGCTCTGCGGCGGGCGCGCGAGACGCCCTCGACCTCCCTCCCTCCTGCGCCCCAGGTAAGGCCGCGGGGCGCCCGCCGCAGGGGGACGAGCGGCCGCGGAGCCGAGGCCGCGGGACCGTTGTCGGGAGCCGCGGGGCTGCGGCCGCGGCCTCGCACGGAGCGCGGCGAGCGGGACACCGCCGGCTCCCGGGTAGGCCCCTTCCTCGGCCGCCGCCTCCGCTCGCGGCGAGGCTGGGAGAGGCGCGGGGAGGGAAGAGTTTCCCCAAAGCCTGGAAGTCAACTGCTTCCCCTTCGCCGCTCGAGTGCGAGCATCCCTCCGGAGAGCGCCGGGCTGCCGCAGGCTGTGGCGCTTGTCCTGCTGCATCCCATTTGAAAACACTCCCTTTCCCCCATTTGTTTCCTCGTCAGTGTCTGCCCTACTCTGCGCTCCGAGTCACTTCCTTGTTAAATCTTTATTGCTCTTTGGTCTGCGGGTCTCACCGTGTCTTTTTTCATAGTGCCTTTAAAGCCTTTCTCTTAATCAGACTCTTGGCCTCTCTCTCCAGCCTTCCCAGCACCGTCGTTTTGGGATGTTATTCTTCTTAACGGCGAAGTTCTTAATGGAAAAACTTATCGTTAGTATCCCCAATCTACCCGAAGCCCATTGAGAGTAGACTTAACTAAGCAGCTTTATGTAGAAGATGAGCTTTTTAATACTAAATTTCACATCCTGGAGAAGATAGTGTCATTGAGCGTAGAGTATGAAAATAACACTGAAATAAATTTTCAAATGAAGAGTTTAGTGAATGTTGAAAACTTCCACTTTTAAAATAAAAGTTACATGACCTCTAATGTCATTTTTAGCAGGTCTAGGACGTTTGCCCATCATATTTGGCAAAGATGCTTTTTAAGCATTTTATAGCAGCCCAAATTCATCAGGATTCAAGCTCTTCTAAAACAACTGGGCAACTTAAAAAAAGACACGAACAACTAAGGAGCTGTTTTTATAAAGTCACAGTTAAAGAACTTTTAAAATAGGCTCCACATGTTTAATGTATCAAAATAAAGTTGGCAGGAGTCTTGTAAAAGGATTATTTAGGAATTTGAGTAGTCTTAGTGTTATGTGGCTATTTTGAGAAAAACATTCTTTTTCTGTTAACAAACGTTTATAACTACTGTGATGTGAGAATTACTGAGGTTTATTGTGGGATTAGCACAGGAACCTTTTTTATTTGAACTACTACATGGATGGAGAAGTGGTATATTGTTCAGAGAAGACAGTGCAAGTCACAGTATGTTCTAGGAGATGGAGAAACTGCCTTCGACACTGAATGTTAATAAATATTATTTCATTTACTTTCTCTGTTGTGCAATACGAAAGTTCATATTGTTTGCTTACTTTTAAATAGAGCATTTTAAAATAGGACAGTTATTCTGATTACTATAATTGACTTTTCCAAGTGTATAGGCTTTAAAAATATGTATAGTTAAAGTAATATTAATATAATTTTTGAAGACATGTTATTGTGGTCCTTTCAAATGGACAGTGTGTTTTTGTAGTATAACTTTTAAAATTTAGCATTTAGGACAGTTTTTTTTTCTTTTTCAGGGATAATTTTTTGAACTTTTTCTCAGTAATTTTTATCCTTCTTTTTTTAAGTGGTGGTTCTCCCTAACTTAGCTCTTCTTTTCTCTCAGTCTTAACTGCTTCTGCAGTGGTTTTTGTTGTGTTAGCATGGGGTGGTGTGTGTGTGTGTGTGTGTGTGTGTGTGTGTGTGTACTTGTGTGTGTGAGGGGTTACTGGGGATGGAACCCAGGGGCATTCTACTTCTGAGTGACACTCCCAGCCCTAATTTTTTATTCTTTATTTTTGAAACAGGGTCTCATTGAGTTGCAAGGGACCTCACTAATAGCTGAGGCTATCCTCAAACCACCATCCTCCAGTCTCTGACTTTCAAATTCTGGGGTTGCAAGTCTAGCCCGCCATGCCTGGTCCAGGGTAGTAGATTTTGTGTTTTCATAACTGCTAATTAATATTTCCCCATTTTCCTGTACATTATCCTTTGAATGTGTTGATGTGGTGATTATTATTTTAGAAGTCACCAGCAGAAGTTTCAGCATCAGTCAGGTGAGGTAGCACACTTCTGTAATCCCAATACTTAGGAGATTGAGACAGGAGGATCACAGGTTTGAGGACATCATCAGCTACTTAGTGAGGCCCTCAGTAACATAGCAAGACCCTGTTTCAAAATAAAAACTAAATTTGAATTAGGGGTATAGCTGATGTAGAACGTCCCTGTGTTCAATCCCCTCTAACACACACACACACACACACACACACACACACACACACACACACAGTTTCAAACTGTGATGGTGCTTTTGGAAGAGAAGAACTTGCTGTATCACTAGTGATTATGGAAATTCATTAAAAACTGGCTGAGCCAATAGTGGAAAGATTGCAAACATGTCTTTATACATAGGTTGGCAAAATTTTTATTTTCAGAGATGGGCAGGAACTCAGGTCCTTGCTACATGCAAGGCAAGTGCTCTCTCTACCACTAAGCTCCCATTCCCTAGCCCTAAACTTTTTTTTTTTTTTTGTATATGATATTGGGAGTGAATGGTTTTGTTTTTTTCATACTCATTGGTGTTATTTATACATGTAATCTGCATTTCATATTGTATATTTTATGTAACTTTTAAAATATTTTGTAGCTGGGTGTGGTGGCTCACGCTTGTAATCTCAGTAGTCACAGTATTTGGGAGGCTGAGACAGGAAGATTGCAGGTTTGCAGCCAGCTTCAGCTACTTAGTGAGCACCTCCACAACTTAGTGAGACCCTCTTTCAAAATAAAGGATAAAAAATAGGACTGGGGATATAGTTCAGAGGTGGAATGCCCCTGGGCTCAATTCCCTAGTACCACAAAAAATAAAGTTTTTTTGTGATATTACCTAGCAGAAAGAAGTAAATAATACTGTGATTCTTCAAAAACATAATAAAGTGAATACAACTAGCTTCTTAAATACAGTATGTAATATGTATGTATTCTATGAAGTATGCTTTTCATAATTCAATTATTTTAAGAGAATTAGTTGAAAAAAACTGATTTGAATATATGATCAGAGTAACAAAATCTTTTTTTTGGCCGGGCATGGTGTGCATACCTGTAATCCCAGCTGTACTGGAAGCTGAGGCAGTAAGATCACAAATTCAAGGTCAGCCTGGGCAACTTAGCTAGACTCTGTCTAAAAATAAAATAAAAAGGGCTGGTGATGTAGTTTAGTGGTAAGCACAGGCAAGGTCCTAGGTTTAATCCTCAATACTGATAAAAATTGTTCTCAATTCCAAAGTTCTGAGAGAAAAATTTATTCAGGTAATAGCTTAAAATATAAAATAACATTTAGTGGCAAGAGAATTGGGGGAATATGTGGTGTTTCTGGGGTTTTTGTGATATTTCACATTGTATGTGATTCTATTTTCTTTATTGAACTATTTCTAGAATTGTATTGAAACTGGATACTGCTAGTAGCTTTAAAGTTTTTTTTGTAGCCGGGCGTGGTGGTGCACACTTGTAATCCCAACGCTTGATGAGACTGAGACAGGAGAATCGCACAGGTTTGAAGCCAGCCTCAGCTACTTAGTGACACTCTCAGCAACTTAGTGAGACCCTGTTTGCAAATAAAATATAAACTAGGTCTCGGAGTATAGCCCAGAGATAGAAAAAGCCCCTGGGTTCCATCCTCAGTACCACAAAAAAAGAAAAAATAAAGTTTTTTTGTAAAATGTATCTGACACATCAGTAGAATTGTTAAGAGGATTGAGTAGTTGGATATATAAGATTTCTAGAAGGCCAGTATGGTGGCACACGCTTGTAATCCCAGTACTTGGGAGGCTGAGACAGGAGGATAGCAGGTTTGTGGTTAGCCTCAGCTACTTAGTGCCCTCAAAACTTACTGAGACCCTGTTTCCAAATTAAATAATAAATAATAAAATAATAAAAATAGCTCAGAGGAAGACTGCCCCTGGGCCTTATCCCTAGTACTACACACACACACACACACACACACACACACACACACACACGTTTTCTAGAAACTGGATAACTTCTGTTATATAATCTAGACTGTGCCCCATCTCATTCTTTTTTTGTGTTATGGCACTGGGTTCAGTCTCCAGTACCATAAAAAAAGTTAAATGAGCCTCCTAATCCATTTTTTGATGGTACTGGGAATATAATTGGGGCATTATACCTCTGAGTTACATCCCCAGCCCTTCTTTATTGTGAAACAGGGTCTTACTAGATTGCTAAGGATCTTGCTATATTGCTAAGGCTGCCCTTGAACCAGTAGTCTTGCTGTTTCAGCCTCCCAAGTACTGGGGGATATGGGGAGGGAACCCAGGGGCCTTCTACCTCTGGGCTACACTCCCAGACCTATTTTATATTTTCTTTGGAAACAGGGGCTCACTAAGTTGCTGAGAGCCTCACTAAGTAGGTGAGGCTGGCTTCGAACCTGTGAGATCCTCCTGTCTCCGCCTCCCAAGTGCTGGGATTACAAGTGTGTGCCACCATGCCTGGCTTAGTACTAGGATTTTAAGTGTTCAACACTGCGCCCAGACCTCATCTGTATTTTACCCTTTTTTTGTTATATTTTGATTAAAGTAATAGAATAACTTTTGGTCTTTTTTTATACTATATTTCATTAGTGATTTTGGAATCTTTTTGCAAATAAAACTTTTCTTTTTTAGTATGTGTGGAACTGGGAATTGAACCTTAAGGCGTTCTACCACTGAGCTTTACCTCTAGCCCTTTTATTTATTTTCTTTTTTACTTTTGAAAGAGGGTCTCACTAGATTGCTGATAGTCTTGCTGTTGCCTAGGCTAATCTTGAACCTGTGATTATCCTGTCTCAGCCTCCGAAGTTCTAGATTACAGGTGTGCACTACTGTGCCTGGCTTCAAATAAAACATTTCAAATGCAATTTAATCTCTTTATGTAGAATTGACTTAAGAAGGTCGATACTTTTCAACATTACATTTATATTCCTCCCCATAAAGAACAACTGTTTAGACTAATTTTAGTGATTTGACTAAGGTAGTTGAGTCTGTTATGGTACAAAGAACCCTTATTTAATTTTTTCCTGGCTTCCTTTCCTCCTTCCCTCCTTCCTTCCTACTGGGAATTGAATCCAGGGCCTCCAGTGTGCTAGGCAAGTGCTCTACCATGCTCTATCATAGAGCTCCAGCACCAGTCCTCCCCTTTTTACTTTGAGACAGTGTCTCCCTAAATTGCCCAGGCTAGCTTCAGACTTAATCCTCCTGCCCCTTGAGTAGCTGGGGTTATAGGTATGTGCCACAGGCCTGGCTCCCTTTACTAAATTCTTGATAATTTTTTTTAAGATTTTCAAATTTCAGGGTGCTTTATTGGTCCTTTTTTTTTTTTTTTTTTTTTTTTTTTTTTTTGCAGTACTGGGAATTGAACCTAGAGGCCTTCTACCTTGGAGCTACATCCTCATCCCTATGTTTTAATCTTTTTTTTTTTTTTTTTGGCAGTACTGGGGATGGAACCTAGGGGCATTCTACCTCCAAGCTGCACCTCCAGCCCTATTTTTTATTCTTATTTTGAAACAGAGTCTCACTAAGTTGCAGAGGGCCTCACTAAGTAGCTGAAGTTGGCCTCGAATTCCTGAGCTCCTTCTCTCTCAGCCTCCCAAGTACTGGGATTACAAACATGTATCACCATGCCTAGCTTCATTGCTCTTGAATTTAATTTTAATAGCAGACATAAGTACTTTATGAATTATGGTAAGTCATGACACAGAAGGATTCTCAGGTAATTTTTTTTAAGTACTGGGGATGGAACCTAGGGGCATTCTACTTCAGAGCTACACCTCCAGCCTTAGTATTATTTTATTCAGAAACAGGTCTCACTAAAGTTGCAGAGGGCCTCATTAAGTTGCTGAGGCTGGCTGTGAACCTGTGATCCTCCTGTTTCAGCCTCCCAAGAACTGGGATTACAAGCGTGTACCACCACATCAGGCAAATTTTTTCTTACACTAAGTTAATGTGTGACCACATTTATAATATCTTGTCTTTGCTTGGCATAACATGTCAGTTGTATTTTAATGTGTTAGTTCATGTATTAGACTTACAGCTAATACATTGTGTAACATTTAAGGCACAGTTTTTTTTGTTTTTTTTTTCAGTTTAAAGCTTTTGCGACTTACCAAATATTTTTTGTTGCTGTTTTGTTTTCTGTTTTGCTTGTTGTGGTACTGGGGATCCAGTCCCTGACCTTGTTCCCATGTGCTCTACCATTGAACTACATGCACAGCCTTGATTTAAAATTTGTTACTATTAACTTCCTAAAAGTAAAATGGATTCGATGTTGTCTTTTGAAGTATACAAGATTATATTTATTTGCTTTACATTGGCCTATTTCTTGAAAAACAAAAAGCTTGAAGTTGCTTCTTGGAAAACTTTTTGCATCTTTGTGAACAAAAGATCCAGTTAGATATGGTGTGATACCTAGAGACAAACACTGAAGGCGATTACTGACTACCAGGGAACTTGACTTACTCTTAGAGGTGGGACCAATACTGACAGTGCTATAAGGAGAATAACATCTGTTACTAGGATTGTAGTAGAATGTCCTTCACTTGAGAATAAGTTTTAAGTGAAAAGTATATTATCTGATGGACATAGGAATCTCCTCTTTTTTTTTACGAAAAAGATTAAAATGTGGTTAGGCTATCAGGTAGCATCGAAATAAAATAAAACAAGTGAATAAGTTTTGTTTTGGTTTGGTTTTTTTTGGTACTAGTGATTGGACCCAGGGACATTCTACCTCTGAGCTACACCCCTAGCTTTCTTAATTTTTTATTTTGAATTAGGGCCTCGCTAAGTTGCTGAGGCTGTCCTCAAACCTACCGTCCTCCTGCTTCAGCCTTCCAAGTACTGGGATTACAGGTGTACACCACCACACCCAACATTAAATTGAGTTTGATAGGTGATATTTACTCTAGAAGAATCTGGTTTGACAAAGGATATGTAGATTAAAGGTCTAAATAATTTCAGTGCACTTTTAAGTGTCATTGTTAAGTAATATCACTGGTTCTTAATCTAATTGCATTTTATTTTCTTGATGGTAGGTATCAGGAACATTACATTAAAAAAGTATGTTCTCAAATTGGGTGCCCTGGCTCACAACTGTAATCCCAGTTACTTGGGAGGCAGAGGTAGGAGGGATGCAAGTTTAAGGTCAGCGTGTTCAACTTAGTGAAACTTTGTCTGAAAATAAAAAGAAAAGGCCTGGGGCTGTGAATTCTACATCTGAGCTCATTCCCCAGCCCTATTTTTTATTCTTTATTTTTGAAACAAGGTCTCACTAATTTGCGGAGGGCCTCACTAGGAAGCTGAGGCTGGCTGTGAACCTGTGATCCTCCAGTGTCCTAGGATTACAAGCATGTGCCACACGCCCAGCTTCTGCGCTACTTGATTGTATTGGGTGTGATGATATACACCTGTGATTCCAGTATTTGGGAGGCTGAGACAGTAGTATTGGAGTTTCAAGGCCAGCTTCAGCAACTTAGTGAGACCCTGTTTTAAATAAAAAATAGAAAGGATTGTGGGTGTAGCTCAGAGGTAGAATGCCCAGGTTCAGTTCCCAATACATTTATTTCAGATTAAAAGGATGAGTGCAGTGGCGCATGCCTGTTACCTCAGTACGTGGGAGGCTGAGATAGGATCACAGGTTTGAGGCAAACCTCCACAGTTTGGCAAGAGCCTGTTTCAAAATAAAAATAGGGCTGGGGGAGTAGTTCAGAGGTAGAATGTCCCTGGGGTTAGTCCCCAGTACTACAAAATAAAAGAGGCCCCAAAGAGAAAAACAGTCCCTACATTAGGCAAGCATGGAGGAGTGAGTTCAGGGGCTACTGGTGTTTCTATTTTCTGTCTGCCCTTAGATAGATGGGTTTCTGGAAAGGAGGAGGAAAGAAAAGGTGGGATAATGAGAGGAGAATGAACAGGACTTTTTTTTTGGTGGGTGTAGAGGAGGCTGTACTGGGGATGGAACTCTGGGGCATTCTACCGCTGAGGTACACCCCCAACCCTACTTTTTTTTTTTTTGGTGGTACTGGGGTTCCTGGAAGCCCTCCTTCCTCCGGGCTACACTCCCAGACCTATTTTATATTTTTGAAACAGGGTCTCTTACGCCAGCACGGCTGGCTTCGAACCTGCGCGATCCTCCTGTCTCCGCCTCCCAAGTGCGGGGATTACAAGCGTGCACCACCACGCCCGGCGCGACCCTACTTTTTATTCTTTATTTTGAAACAGGGTCTCACTGAGTTGCAGGGGGCCTCACTAAGTAGCTGAGGCTGTCCTTGAACCGCGATTCTCCTGTCTCAGCCTCCCAAATGCTGAGATTACAAGCGTGAGCCACCACGTCCAGCTTTGAACAGGACTTTTAGCAAGTAGGTTTATATAACTGGGAAGAGGGGAGGCTAGGGATGTAAGCACAGTGATAGAGCACGTACTTACCATGTGCAAGTCCCTAGGTTCAAGGCCAAGCACCACAATAAATAATTGGCTTGGGATGTACCTACAAAACACGTTATCATTTGTGTTTGTGAAAGAGCCTTTTGCTGTTCTGTTCTTAATTTGAATATAGCTGAAAAATTGGTGGCTGACCAATTGCATCTAGTAATACTGTCCCTGACTTGTGACTGCTACTTTTGTTCTCTGGTTGACAATTCTGATAAACGATGACTGGTAGAGCCAGTTTGTCTCTTGGTTTATTGGGTTCCGGTTTTCTGTATATTTATTACTGCTTTCCTAAATTTCATTACTGTAGTGTAGTACCTGAGGTTGTGCCTTTGCTTTTTCTGCAATGTAGATTGCTTTTTTCTTTTCTTCTTTTTTCAGTATATGTGGTACTGGGGATTGAGCCCTGGGGAATTCTACCTCTGAGCTACACTCCCATCCCTATTTTTATTGTTTTCAACCAGGCTGGCTGGGGTCTCACTAAGTTGCTGAAACTGGCTTCGAACCTAGGATCCTCTTTTCCCAGACTCCCAAATACTGGGGTTACAAGTCTGGGCCACCACTCAGGCTTGCACTGAAATGTCTGTGTGAGGGTTTCCTGTTGCAAACATAAGTGAAGCCAGGTGCTTTGTTTCTGCTTCCTATATCTTTTGGAGTGATGATACAGTTTGGTAATGATTTTTTTTTTTTTAGTTAATACAAATATTGCAGTCTTAAGCCTGAGAATTCTTTGATCTTTCCTTTTTAATGCTTGTTCTTTTGCTTTTATTTGTGAGTCAAAGATAGATGCCATCTTGATTGCTACAGTGAATTAAGATTTTTTTTACTTTAAAACAAATCAACTTGTATTTATTTCAGTTCTCCAATATAAAAATTAACATGGTTCCATTTGTGACCCAAGAGGCCTTATTTATTGCACCCAAATAAACCTTCAGATTACTAGTTTCACCTTTTTTGTATGCTGGGAATTGAACCCAGATATTCCAGCATGCTAAGTGTGCTCTAGCACTGAGCTACACCCCCAGCCCTTAAAATGGATTTGGTAAATGTAATTCAGAGTGTGTGTGTGTGTGTGTGTGTGTGTGTGTGTGTGTGTGTGTTACTGGGGATTGAACCAGAGGCTTTATACCACTGAACTACACCTCCATCCTTCTTTTTTCTCCCTCCTTCCCTCCCTTTCTTAATTAATTAATTAATATACTTGGGACTGGAGATTGAACCTCAGGGGCATTCTATCTTTGAGCTACACCACTAGCCCCTTTAATTTTTATTTTATTTTAAAATAGTCTCACGAAGTTGCTGAGGCTGGCCTCAAACCTGCAATCCTTCTATTTTAGCCTCCCAAGTACTGGGATCATAGGCATGTGCCACCATGCCTGGCTAAGTTCTTTATGCTTCTAAGGTTTAGTAGCCTTAAACTACCTGTTAAGGTAGAGGAGTGGACCATATGATAACTTACGGTCTTTTTGTTGTAAAATAAAGAGTTCTTTCTAAAATTCTCATTTTTTTAATCAGGGTATAAGCCACATAAGGACAATCATTGTATACATTTTTTAGGCTGATTTATCTCTGTATCTCTGTATTTGTCTATCAAAAATTTTTATTTTACTTTTTTTTTTTTTTTTTTTTACAGTGCTGGGGATTGAACCCTGGAACATTCTACTTCTGAGCTCCAACCCCAGTCCTATTTTTTATTATTTATTAATTATTTATTTATTTATTTATTGGTGGTACTGGGGTTTCTGGAAACCCTTCTACCTCCGGGCTACACTCCCAGACCTATTTTTATACTTTTTTAAATTTGGAAACAGGGTCTCTTAAGCCAGTGTGGCTGGCTTCGAACCTGCACGATCCTCCTGTCTCCGCCTCCCAAAAATGTGGATTACAAGCTTGCGCCACCACACCCGGCTTTAGTTAGTCTTTATTTTGAAACAAGATCTCACTAAGTTGTAGATCTCACTAAGTAGCTGATGCTGGCCATGAACTTGTGATCCTCCTTTCTCAGCTTCCAAAGTACTGGAATTACAAACTTGAGCCCCATGCCCAGCTATCAAATATTACTTTGAGATTATCATCTGAGGAAGAGAGAGGGAGCAAACAAGTATATAAGTAATTATACAATATATTTTTATTTTATTTTATTTTTGGTGGTACTGGGGGTAGAACCCAGAGGCTTTCTATCTCCAGGCTATACTCCCAGACCTATTCTATATTTTATTTGGAAACAGGGTCTCACTAAATTGCTGACAGCCTCACTAAGTAGCTGAGGCTGGCTTCAAACCTCTGGGGTCCTCCTGTCTCAGCCTCCCAAGCGCAGGGATTACAAGCTTGCACCACCACACCTGGCTAATTATACAGTATTTTAAAAAATGCTGTAAAGAAGTAGGTATATTTTATACATTAAATTTCTAAAATGAATAAAAATGAAATAGCATTATTAATCATTTAATCTTAAATATTTTGCCTTCTTTTAGAAATTAGATGTTTATAAATAAAAATATGCTGAGGATGTTATAAAATGCTTGTCTGCTATGGGCAAGGCCTTGGGTTCAACCCCAGTACCTCCAAGGGAATAAAAGAAAAAAATAATCAGAGTCATGAACACTTTGAAAATTTTTCTGGTATAGATTTTGATATGTAACCTTGAATACGTTGGAGGAGACCTAGGACTACTTTAATATTTCAGGGCATGTGCTGAATGACATAAGTTAATAAACTAAAAACCATTTTATACTGCTTTTGCTTTTTTTGGTACTGGAGATTGAACCCTCAGAGCCACACCCCTAGATCTAATATGTATGTATGTATGTGTGTATGTATATATTTTTGCGGTACCAGGGATGGATGGAATCCAGGGGCGTTGTACCTCTGACCTACACTCCCAGCCCTAATTTTTAGTCTTTTTATTTTTGAAAGAGGGTCTCATTGAGTTGTGAAGGGCCTCCCTAAATAGCTGAGGCTGTCCAACCGTGATCCTCTGGTTTTTGCCTCCGAATACTGGGATTTCAAGCATGCGCCACATGCCCGGCCTAATTTTTATTTTTCATTTTATGTTTCCTTGGATTTTGGGGGGGATTTTTCTACTTCAATTTTATATATTTTTTATACTTTTTCCATTTTTTTTTTTTTTTTTTTTTTTTTTTTACAGGGCCGAGGATTGAACCCAGAGCTTTGCGTGTGCTGGGCAAGCGCTCTGCCCCTGAGCCAAATCCCAACCCCTTTATTTTTTCATTTTTTATTTTTTTTCTATTTTTGGTGGTACTGGGGGTGGAACCCAGGGGCTTTTCTACCTCCAGGCTATACTCCCAGACCTATTTTATGCTTTATTTGGAAACAGGGTCTCACTGAGTTGCAAAGGGCCTCACTAAGTACCTGAGGCTGTCCATGAACTGCAATCTTCCAGTCTCAGCTTCCCAAAAGCTGAGATTACAAGTGTGTGCCACTACGCCCGGCTAGTATTTTTATTTTTCATTTTATGTTTCCTTGGATTTTGGGGGGATTTTTCTACTTCAATTTTATATATTTTTCCTTTTTTTTTTTTTTTTTTTTTTTTACAGGGCCGAGGATTGAACCCAGAGCTTTGCGTGTGCTGGGCAAGCGCTCTGCCCCTGAGCCAAATCCCAACCCCTTTATTTTTATTTTTTTATTTTTTTTTATTTTTGGTGGTACTGGGGGTGGAACCCAGGGGCTTTTCTACCTCCAGGCTATACTCCCAGACCTATTTTATGCTTTATTTGGAAACAGGGCCTCACTAAGTACCTGAGGCTGTCCGTGAACCGCAATCCTCCAGTCTCAGCCTCCCAAAAGCTGGGATTACAAGCGTGTGCCACTACGCCCGGCTAGTATTTTTATTTTTGAAATAGGGTCTTATTGAGTTGTGAAGGGCCTCACTAAGTAGCTGAGGCTGCCTCCGGAGTCCTCCAGTCTCTGTCTTCCGAATGCTGGGAGTACAAGCGTGTGCTACCACACTCGGCCTTATTTTATTTTTTATTTTGAAACAGACTTTCACTAGGTTGATGAGTGTCTCACTACTTGCTGAGGTTACACTTGAACCTGTACTCCTCCTGTCTCAGCCTTTTAAATATTGGGATTATAAGCCTTTGCCACCATGCCCAGCATTTTGGGGCCTTTTATTATGAAAAAATTTAATCCTACAGAACATTGTAACAGTACACAGAATAGCCATAATAACCACCACCAAAATCCAGGAGTATTTTATATTTTTGCCTCTTTTGTCAGTTTATACTATGGATTGTATGGCTTATACACGAAGATTTCTTTCACTGTGTGGAGGCTAGAAAGTTATAGATCAAGGTGCTTGCAGATACAGTGTGTGATAAGGGCCCTTTTTTTAGTTTGCAGATGGCCATCTTTTGCTTGTTTTTTGATATGGCTCAAACAGCTAGAGAGCACTCTGGAGTCCCTTTTATGTAGGTACTGGCCCTATTCATGAAGTTGGTATGAATCAGTTATCTCCCAACGGCCTTGCCTCCTAATACTATCACATCGAGAAATAGGATTTCAACATAAGAATTTGGGATGAAGGGGCAAACACTCAGTCTATAGAATCATTATATTTGCTTTACCTGTATAAAAATAAATTTTGTTGGACCACATAAAAATTAGAGACATCATGTCACTTTACTCTTAAATACTTAAATCAGAATTTCCCCAAAGTAACATTTTCTTCTGTGCCTACAATATTATTATCAAACCTACAAAATAATTCTCCCAAATCATCTGATCCCCAGTTCATTTATATTTCCCTAGTGGAATAAAAATGCCTTTTATAAGGTCTATTGAAGGATCATTAATTACATTGCATTTGTTGTCGGGACTCAGTTCCCTTATAAATGTAATGTAATCTCAGTACTTGCAAGGTTGAGACAGGAAGATCGCAGGTTCAAGGACAGCCTCATCAATTTAGTGAGGCTCTCGGCAACCTAGTGAGACTCTGTTTCCAAATAAATACAATCGGTGGGGGTGGGGGGTCTACTTGGAGGTGGAATGCC
Organism: Muscardinus avellanarius; assembly: GCF_963383645.1. NCBI lineage: Eukaryota > Metazoa > Chordata > Mammalia > Rodentia > Gliridae > Muscardinus > Muscardinus avellanarius. The sequence goes on from NC_137801.1 coordinate 37,926,982, forward strand.
TCTGGGTTCAATTCCCAGTACCCTCCCCACAAAATATATATATATATATATATATATATATATATATATATATATATATATATATATATTTGACTTGAATTCACATTAAGCTTTTCAGCCAGGGTACTTCATCGTTGATGCTGTTTCATAATACATAGCTTCAGGAGGCAAAATTTCCCTGACTGTGGCCCTGTTAGCACTGCTAAGTTTGATCACTGGTTATGGGTGGTTACTGCCAAATATCTCTGTGGAAAACTAACATTTTTTCTTCTATGATTATCAGATGATCCATGGCATGTTTTACTCAATTCATTTTCCCTTCAGACTTTCATTTAATGGATTTACTGGTTTCTTTTTTAAAGATAGCTCTAGACAGGTTCATTAAACTATATACAATGTATTGGTTAAATTTGGCCTGTCCCCCCCCCCTACATACACATTTGCACACACTGAGAATTGAACACTACCACTCTACCACTGAGCTGCATTCCCCCTCGTCCCCAACTTGGAGCTGGGTGTTGAACTCAGGAGTACTCTCTCTCTCAGGTACATCCCCACTTCCCCTTTTTTTCGGTACTAGGGATTGAACCCAGGGACATTCTACCTCCAAGATACACCCCCTGCCCTATTTTTTTATTCTTTTATTTTGAAACAAGGTCTCACTAAGTAGCTGAGGCTGGTGGTGAATCTGCAATCCTCCTGTCTCAGCCTCCCAAGTACTGGAATTACAAGTGTGTGCTGCCATGCCTGACTCCCACCCATTTTTATTTTGAGACAAGTCTCACTAAATTGCCTTTGAGCTTGAACTTTGTATCCTCCGGCCTCAACCTCTGGAATAACTGAAATTACAAGTATTTGCCATCATCCTTTGCCTTTTTAACAGCAAAAAATACACACAACATCCTTGGCTTTACTCAAGGGATAGCTGCATGGTTTTATTTGTTTTACAGTGCTGGGGATTCAACCAAGGGCCTTAAGCATACTAGGCAAGCTCTGTACCAGAAGCTACAACCCCATTCCTTAGGGGATAACTGCTTTTAACATAGAGTTGTGCAATTATTGCTACACTATGTTCTCCAAACCATAAAATATACCTAAATAGTGTTATATGTCTATAAAATTATATGTTAAAAACATAGAAATATTTCAGACACAGTGTTATAAAAAATACTGAGGGCTGATGGTGTATAGCTCAGTGGTAGAATGTATGCTTAGTGTGTATGTGTGAGGCCCTGGATTTGATCCCCAACACTACAAAACAACAGAACAAAACCCCCCAAATAAAACGGAATACCAAAGTATCCATTACCCAGCATAGGTTAGGATAGAACATTACCAGGATACATGAAGCTCCTCCATAACCTTTCCGGATTCCATCTCCTTTCTCTTCTACTCTAATTTTGTGTGGACCTTAATACATATGATCACCTACTACATACATATGAATCGTGCAGTAGCATACAGTACTGTTACAGTTTATATATGATCTTACATGGAATATCTATATATAATTTGTTTTTATACTCAACTTTTTTTTTACCAAGTTCTTTGTTGTTCTGTTTTCTTTTTACATAGTATTGCATATGCAGTGTATAGTATTCTATTATATGATTAGAACAGATTATGTGTAGTCTCTTTAAGAAGTGCACTGGAGTTTTATGATTGTAAAGAGTGATCTAAAATGTAATTTATGTCTTACTGCTTATGTTTGAGTATTTCTCTAAATCACCTACTTGTTGAATTATAGGCTCTTCTCATCTTAAAACCCACCTGGATATTTTCAGATTTCCCTCCAAAGTAGTTGTACCAATTTATTTTATTTTATTTATTTTTTTCAGTACAGGGAGTGGAACCCAGGGGCATTCTACCTTCTAGCTATACCCCAGCCCTATTTTTTATTCTTTATTTGGAAACAGGGTCTCACTGAGTTGCAAAGGGGCCTCACTAAGTATTAGCTGAGGCTGTCTGCTAACCCGATCTTCCTGTTTCAGCCTCCCAAATGCTGGGATTACGAGCATGTGCCACCATCCCATCTGTTGTACAGATTTATATTCTCATTAGTAGTGTATAAGCTCTATATCAATGCTGTCCTATATAAATATAGATTTAAAATTTTTCTTTTTTTGTGGTACTGGGGATGGAACCCAGGGGCATTCTACCTCCGAGCTACACCCAAAGCCCTATTTTTTATTCTTTATTTTTGAAACAGGGTCTCACTGAGTTGTAAAGGGCTTCACTAAGTAGCTGAAGCTGTCCATGAACCTCGATCCTCCTGTCTTAGCCTCCCAAATGCTGGGATTATAAACATGCGCCACCATACCGGCTTAGATTTAAAATTTTCTACTAGCCACATTAACAATATGAAACAGGCAAAGTTAATCTTACTTTGCTTATCCAAAATATTTCTCTGTGGATGATAAAAACATGTTTTGCATTCTTCTCATATGAAACATTCAGAGTCTATTTTGAACTTTACACTTATAGCAAATGTCCGTTTAGATGAGGCATGGTGAGCATTCTCACTAGCCATACGTGGTTGGTAGCTCCAGTTCCAGAAGGCACGGCTCTGTTTTCTTGCCTAAACCACACTGGGTATTAAGAGAGTGGCATTTCACTCCCACCTTGCTTTTGTGTTTTCTTATTGGGGAATGTGCATCTTCCCATTCCTAGTGAGAGCTACTGAAGTAGTAGCACTAGTGTTTAAGATTTGATGCAGGTATTTAAGCATCTCTAAGTAGTTGAAACTGGCTGTGAACCTGCGATCCTCCTGTCTCGGCCTCCCAAGCACAGGGATTACAAGCGTGCGCCACCACCTGCTCTTCACTTTTTGAATTACTTTCTCAGTTCTCAGAGTGCTTGTCATCTAAATGCTCCCAAATTTATATCCTTAGCCTTGATTTCACTCCTGAGCATCATGTTTGTATATCTGGCCGCCTATACTATCTCCACTAGGATATGTACTAGCCATCTAAGTGAACATGTTCAAAACTAACCATCTCATATATAGTATGTCTCCCTCTTTTCCCTCCAGTTGTTCTTGTCACAAGATTAAGTTGGGCTTGTAAACTGGGGCCTACAGACTCACATAGGGGTCTGTAGGTAATGGGAATTGTGTTTTCACTTGTATTAGTCTCTAATTGAGACTTAGTATTCAGTTACCAGTTGTAGGTCTAAATTACAGTAGTACAGCAATACTTTGTAACTTGGTTTCTTTAAGAAATAGATATTTCTTTATCCTAGCTTTTGTAGGAATCTCAAAATATGTTAAACTCATCACCTCTTTTTCATAGTTATAGTACTTTATTAGACCTGCACTAGATGTTATAATGTCCATGAAGAAGAGAGCATATTAGTTTGTGTTTCATAGTGATTCTAGTTATTATATGGAGTATTTTGATTTTTGTTTGTTTGCTTTTGTCCTGGGGATTGAGCCCAGGGCCACCTCTGAGCTATACCTCCAGCTTTATTATTATTATTATTATTATTATTATTATTATTATTATTATTATTATTTTAAACAAAGTCTTGCTGGGTTGCAGAGTGTCTCAGGTTGCTGAGAGTCTCACTACGTTGCTGAGGCTGTCCTCTAACTTGCAATCAACCTGTCCCAGCCTCCCAAGTACTGGGATTACAAGTGTGCACAACTATGTCCAGTGTGCACCACCATGCCTGGCTCATATCTATTATTTAAAAAACCTTAAGCAAATGCTACTAAAGAGGAAGCAGAAAGAAGAAAGGAACTTGCTGAAGAAGAAAGGATTTTTGGGTCAACCTGACAGCATTAAGAATTGGAAGAGTGCCGAGGCATGATAAGAGCACTTGTCTGGAGTACTCAGGACTCTGGGCTGGATCCCCACCAGCACTGGGCAAAAAAAAAAAAATTTTTAAAGCATGAGAAACAGATATGTTCTGTTTCTGTGAGTTTGTTGATGTTTGGATGGGTTCTTTTTTCTGCTCACTGAAGTAGTAGCACTAGTGTTTAAGATTTGATGCAGGTATTTAAGCATCTCTCAGCATGAGCTGATTTTATTACTATCATAATTTATTTTAGCAACTTTTTTTGTGGTACTGGGGGTAGAACCCAGGGGCTTTTCTACCTTAGGGCTGTCCTCCTAGACCTATTTTATACTTTATTTGGAAACAGGGTCTCGCTAAGTTGCTGAGAGCCTCACTCAGTAGCTGAGTCTGGCTTTGAACCTGTGCGATCCTGCTGTCTCAGCCTCCCAAGCTCTGGGATTACAAGCGTGCGCCAACACTCCTGACATCAAACTTTTTTTTTTTTTTTTTTTTTTTCAGTATTGGGGATTGAACCTACCCACTGAACTACATTTTAGCCCATTATTTAAAAAGAAGGAAAAAAATCAAGACATGGTCTTGCTAAACTGCCCAGACTGGCCTCAGATTTTAAAAACTTTTTTCTGGTATTGGGTATTAACCCCAGGGGCGTTCTACTTCCAGCTACATCCCTAGCCCATTTTACTTTTGTTTTGAAACAGGGTCTCACTAGTTTGCCAAGAAAGTCTTGCTAAATTGCTGAGGCTGGTCTGAAACCTACAATTTCTTGTCTCAGCTTTTAAATGTAAATAAATAGGATGGAGTACATTATTTTAAGAGATATTGGCTAGCCCAGCATGGTAACATACATCTGTAATCCCTGGAGGCTAAGGCGGGAGATTCATAGGTTCAAGGCTAGCCTTAGCAACTTAGTGAGGCCCTCAGCAATCTAATGAGACTGTTTCAAAATAAACCAGTATAGCCATGTAGTTCAGAGGTAGAGTACTCTTGGGTTCAATCCCTATTAACATGAAGGAAAAATATAGTGGCTGTGGTTGATGATATAGACTTGAAACCTAGGTCATGTGACTAAGAAAGATTGGACCTCAACCTCAAAGTAAAATATTTAGAACTTTAGAATAGTTGGGCATGGTGGCGCACACTTGTGATCTCAACATTTGGGAGGCTGAGACAGGAAGATTGTGGTTCACGGACAGCCTCAGCTACTACTTAGTGAGGTCCTTTGAAACTCAGACCCTGTTTCAAAATAAAGAATAAAAAATAGGGATGAGGGTGTACCTCAGAGGTAGAATGCCCTTGGGTTCCATCCCCAGTTCTGGGGGGTGGGGGGAGTTTGGAATGGTTAGCTAGGGATCTGGGCCTAGAAGCTCCCACCTAATATTAATAATATTTACATTGTTTCATGAGCCAAACCTGGTGACACACACCTGTAATCCCAGTACTTGGGAGGCTGAGACAGGAGGGTCAGAAGTTGGAAACCAGCATCAGCAATTTAGGGAGACCCTGTTAATAAAATTTAAAAACTGAAATCGATCCGGGGGGTAGCTCAGAGGTAGAATGCCCCTGGTAGCCTCCCGGACCCAGACCCCAAGTTAAAAAAACATCGTTTCTGCTGTCAAATTACTGGAGTTACAAGTGTGCACCACCATGCCTAGCTAGTTTTTTTCATATATAAATGACATTTTCTTACCGTCAGCACTGATTTATGTATTAGTGCAGGGCAGGAACCCAGGGACTTATATATGTTATGTGTGCACTCTACCGTGAGCTACACGCCATTTCTTTAGCAGTTTTTTTAGTGTATAGTTAGTTCAGTGGTGTTAGGTATATCACCTTGTTGTACAACATACCTCCAGATCTTTTTGTTTGCAAACCAGAAACTCTTAAGGCTCCTTGAAACAACTTTATTTCTCCCACCCCAGTTCCTGGTAACCACTGGTCTACCTTCTGTTTCTATGATTTTCACTACTTTAGATACTTCACATTTAAGTGGAATTATACAGTTTTTATTTTTTATGGCTAGCTTATTTCACTTAGCATAATATCTTCAAGATTCATTCATATTGTGGCATGTAACAGATTTTCTTCCTTTTAAGGTTGAATAATATCCCGTTGTATAAATATTGCATACTTTGTTTATCCATTTTTCCCTCATCAGACTTTTTGGTCGTTTCTACCTCTTGGCTATTGTAAATAATGCTGCCGTGAATATAGTTGTACCAGTATAAATATATCTTTGAGACCTTGCTTTCTGTTCTTTTGGATATATATATGCTCAGAAGTGAGATTGTTGAATTATATGCTACTTATTTTTTAATATTTTGAAGATTCACTCTACTGTTCCCAAAAGCTTTTAAGAGTTTTTTCTTAATTCTCAGTCATACGAAAAGTGACAACAATCTAAATGTGGATTGCTTCCCTACTCTACTTCTCCCCAAATAGTGGGCTTTGATTATGACTATTTGTATCTTTCTTCAGCTCTGAAAAATTAGTTTGTTGTATTGTTTCTTTGATACTTTTATTTCCTGAATCCTTGTTTGATCTAGTGTTGAATTCTTGCATTGAACCTGGATAGCTTTTTGTTTGTTTGTTTGTTTGTTATATAGGCTGGAAGATCTCTTTGTTTGTTTGTTTGTTGGTTGGTTGGTTGGTTGGTTGGTTGGTTGGTGGTACTGGGGATGGAACCCAGGGGCCTTCTACCTCCAGGCTCCACTCCCAGACCTATTTTATATTGTATTTGGAAACAGGGTCTCTTAAGCCAGCTGAGGCTGGCTTCAAGCCTGTGTGATCTTCCTGTCTCAGCCTCCCACGCGCAGGGATTACAAGTGTGTTCCACCACACCTGGTTTATCTCTGACTTACTTAAACTCAAAAAACATCTAATAAGGCATAGGCCTTTGATTTTTTTTTTTTTTTTAAGAGGAGAAATGGATTGAGGTAGTCATGTTTAAATCAGCATCCTATTCTTTTTGTGTGCCTGTGGTACTGGTGATTCGAAACAGTTTCGCTAGGTTGTTGAAAGTCTCACTACATTGATGAGACGGTCCTCGAACTTGTGATCCTCCTTTCTCAGCCTCCCAATGATTGGGATTACAGTTGTGTACCACCATGCTCGGCTTCTATTCTTTTTTTTTATTATTAACTTATTTTCCAATTAGACTAGTTAATTTGAAAGTTGGGGACAACTGAGCCCTCCCACCCGCAAGGCCCTGGTGGCATCAGAGGGACATGGCAATCTGTGGAGAGAAAACAGGTTTAGGGATTGCAGATCAGAGGCCAGATCAAGAAAGCGGCCACGTGGGGATTCTCGGGGCCTGGGTTTCACCCGCCCACACCATGTAATGGGCAGTAAGCTGAGGCCCCTGGAGGCCCTGTGCCCCGAGCTCACCCCTGGCCACTGTCAGAACCAGAAGTGAGATTCAACAAATGCTGGTTCCTTTTTGTTGTTGTTTTGTGGTACTGGGGATGGAACCCAGGGGCATTCTACCTCTGACCTATACCCCAAGCCCTATTTTTTATTCTTTATTTGGAAACATGGTCTCAGTGAACCTCACTAAGTAGCTGAGGCTCACCGCAAACACATGATCCTCCTGTCTCAGCCTCCCAAGTACTGGGATTACAAGTGTGCACCACCACACCGACTTCCTATTCTTTTTTGATAGAAGCAAGATGAAATATTTTCTTTAGTCTCTGAGCATGTATATATATGATATATTACTCACTTTGTTTCTCCCCAATCCCTGGTACTAGGAATTGGACTCAGGGGCATTCTACCTCCAAGTTATATTCCCAGCCCTATTTTTATTTTTATTTGAAACAGTCTCGTTAGGTTGAGGAAAGTCTCACTACTTGCTGAGGCTGTCCTCAAACTTACAATCCTCCTGTCTCAGCCTTCCAAATATTGGGATTATAGGCATACGCCACCATGCTTGGCTTCTTTGACTTTTTTACAGTGGTGTCTTCTTTTCCTTTTTTTTTTCTTTTTTCTCCTTTCTTTTTGGTACTGGGGATTGAACCCAGAAGCAATCTACTTTTGAGCTACACTCCCAGCCTGATTTTTATTTATTTGGAAACAGGGTCTAGCTAGGTTGATTTGAATCTCACTACTTGCTGAGGCTATCCTCCTGTCTCAGCCTCCCAAGTACTAGAATTACAGGCATGAGTAATTGTACTAGGACTTATATTTGTCTTAAATGTTCTAGGCACATTTAGGTCTATCTCAGAACCAAAGTTCCAGTCCTTTATTCTTAAAAAAGAATAGAAAATTCATCTTAAATTTTTGAGAAAACAACACTTGTGTTTTGTCTGCGGAGGAGAAACTCAAGTCGACAATTGTGTAAAGCTTTCAGTAGCTCCCTCTGTTTCATTCCCATGTGTGGTCCCCTCTGGCTACGACCAGCACAGCCTGTGAGTTCCCAGCCTGTGAAGGATTCCCTCCCCAGTTCTCATTTGCTACACTGCTCATGCCTTCCATTCTATTTCAGTGGTCACCAATACTTGTGCCAAGGGATTTTTATATTTCTACTCATTGATGGCATATTTCTTTACTCTCTCATCTTGCTCCTAACTTTTCATTGTTGTGTTTTATACCTTTAAAAAAAGTTCCTTTATTAACATTTTGATGAAGTATTAGGAGAGATTTGAGTTAAATGACTGTTCATCTGCCTTCATTAGAAACCCATTTATCACATGGGTTTTATACATCATATCAGAAATACTTCACAGAGATTAAGCTACAGTAGGACATTTCTTGTTATTATTTGATATACGTATAAATTGGAATTCATTTAATTTTTAGAAAATAATAAAAGTTTTATTTACTCTTTTCTGTGTCACTTTTGATCCCCTTTGCTTTTTCCTAGTTTTAAAGCATTTTCCTACTTCTTTTGAAGAAATTTTAAAGAATTCTCAGAAAATTTAGTAAGCAGACAAATTTAAATGAGTTGATCTTTTATTTGTAAGTGTTAGACCAGGCATCTGTTAAAACAGAAGTGATATTTATTTTGGCTAAACAATTTCTGTTCTACATATGTGTTTACATAGCAATTTCACACTCCATAATTGAATAATTGAACAGAGAAAGTACCTTTTTTTTTGTAAGGAAGAGATTGACCACATTTTACCATAATGTTTGTCAAAGAAATATGTATTAATGGCCATAAATTTGTATAGGATTATTGTGCTGAAATTAGATTGTACTAAGACGTGAATTTTTAGTAACATATGAAGCTTATTTTTATAGTCTTATGAAAATGTTAATTCGGATTTTTGTTTCTATTACCAAGATTTCACAGGCATTAATATTTGTGTTTGCTTCATATTTCTCTGAAAGGAAAAAAATGTGCCAAATTTATCTAAATATTACTACTCCATCACTTTTCTTTTTTATTCTCTTTTTTGGGGGATTGAGTGGGTACTGAGGTTTGAACAGAGAAGCATTATACCTCTGAGCTTCACCTCCAGCCCCTTTTTATTATTTATTTATTCATTTATTTTTGTGGTACTGGGGATTGAACCCAGGGCATTCTACCTCCAAGCTACATCTCTAGCCCTTTTTTTCTCCCTCTTTTTTGTTTTGAAACAGGGTCTTGCTTGGTTGCTGAGAGTCTGGCTGTATTTCTCAAGCTGGCTTGCATCTGAGATCCTCCTAAATACTGGAATTACAGGTGTGTACCACCAAACCTTGCTTATTTTTATTTTTTAAATTTTGAAATGGGGCCTCACAAAGTAGCTGAAGCTGTCCGCGAACTGTGATCCTCTGGTCTCAGCCTCCCAAATGCTGGGATTATAAGCATTGCACCACCGCGCCCGGTTTATTCAAGCATTAAAAAAAAATACTTTTGCTACATATTCATGCAGCTACATAGTCAATGGATTTCATAATTTTACATAAATGGCATCACACTAGATAGGTGTAGTTTCCAGCCAGCATTCTTTTTGAGAGTCATGGTAATACATGTGATGTCGTCTATAATTTTAACTTTTTTTTTTAAGTACTAGGGATTGAACCCAGGGGCATTGTACCTCCGAGCTCCATTCCTGCCTGATTTTTTATTTTATATTTTGAAACAAGGTCTCACTAAGTTGTAGAGGGCCTCACTAAGAAGCTGAGGCTTCCTTTGAACTTGTTTCTTTTTTTTTTTTTTTTTAACCTCCGGGCTATACTCCCAGACCTATTTTATACTTTATTTGGAAACAGGGTCACTAAGTTGCTGAGAGCCTCACTAAGTAGCTGAGGCTGGCTTCGAACCTGTGCGATCCTCCTGTCTCAGCCTCCCAAGCACGGGGATTACAAGTATGCGCCACCGCGCCCGGCTCTTCCTTTGAACTTGTAATCCTCCTGTCTCAGCCTCCCAAGTATTGGGATTACAAACAAGCACTGTTATGCCCTGCACCACTATGCCCAGCTTAATTTCATTGTATTCTTTTCCTTCTATTTGTGAAATTTTCCCTAGGGTAAATTCTCTATAACCAATAATTTCACAGGAGATTATGTGTATGTTTATTGTATCAGATATTATTGTGAAGATTTCTGATGCTGTTTTGGTGTGTGCTTCTCTAATTTGACTTTACTCCCTCCCAGCCTGGGATTTGGGTTTTTTTTGTTTTGTTTTGAGTTTTATCTTTATTACTAGTGTTCTGAAATTTCAGTTACATGTTTGTTGTGGTCCTGCTTTCAGTCTTCATATTTGTGTTTTTCAGCTCTGGGAAACTTTTCCAGACGAGATCGGGCACTTTCAGGGTGGTATGGCCATAGAGTGGGAAACATTTCCAAATAATTTTCTTTTTCTGTTCTTTTTGTAATATCTCTAAATTAGATGTTGTACTCATCTGGACTGATCCTCAACTTTCTTAGTTTTATTCTCTTTATATTTTGAATCTTATGCTCTGTTTATTTGAAGGGAGAAAGATGTGGGGAATTGTTGTATTAGGGTGGGGTTTCGAGCTTGATTTTCTAACCTCTTGTTGAAAATATATCTGTCATTTTAATTTATCTCAAAACATTTTTCAAAACTGAGCCAGGCATAGTGATGCGAGAACTTTCCAAAGAAATAACCCAAGTCCAGGCGTGGTGACACACGCTTGTAATCCCAGTACTTGCAGGTTTGAAGCCAGCTTTAGCAGCTTAGCAAGGCTCACAGCAACTTAGTGTGACTCTGTTTTCAAATAAAAAATAAAATAGGGCAACACACACACACACACACACACACACACACACACACACACACACACATTTTGAGATAGAGTCTCCCTAAACTAATTTTGAACTTGTAATTCTCCTGTCTCAGCTTCCTGAGTAGCTGGGATTACGAGCATGTGCTACCATACTGGGCTCTGTCTATTCCTTCTTCATAGAAACTTAAGTTGGTTTCATAACTTGGCTATTATAAATAATACTACAGTGAATATGTAAGTGTACGGATGTCTCTTCCACGAACTGATTTAAATTTCTTAAGATATATACCCAGCACAAGGTATGGTGGCACACGATAGTAATTCCAGTACTTGGGAGGCTGAGACAGTAGGATGACAGTTCACAGACAGCCTCAGCTACTTAGTGAGGCCCTCTGCAACTTAGTGAGACCCTGTTTCAAAATAAAGAATAAAAAATAGGGCTGGGGGTATAGCTCAGAGGTAGAATGCCCCTGGGTTCAATCCCCAGTACTGCCCCCCCCCCCAAAAAAAGAGACTTATCTATAAATGGGATTGCTTGGATCATATAGGTGATTCTAATTTCGGTTTTTTTGAGGAACTTCTTTATGGTTTTTCTATATGGTTTTTGAGGAACTTCTATATGGTTTTTCATAATAAGTATACATACTTAACATTCTTGCATTATATAAGGGTTCCCCTTTCTCCCCTTGTTATTTTTTGACTTTTTAAAAATTTTACTTATTTATTTTGCAGTACTGGGGATTGAACCCAGGGACATTCTACCTCCGAACTAGACCCCCCCCCTCCAGCCCTATTTTTAATTATTTTGATACAGGGTCTCACTAAGTTGCAGAGGACCTCACTAAGTAGCTGAGGTTGGAATTACAAGTGTGCATCACCATGCCCAGCTAGTTTCTTGTCTTTAAATAGACATTCTGGACTGGCTTAGGGATAGAACACTGGCTTAGCATGTCTTTGCAAGGCCCTGTGGGTGTGATTCCTCAGCACTGGGAGGGGGGAAAAAAGGTAATAGCCATTCTGGTAGGTGCGAGATAATTAGTGATGTTGAGCATTTTTTTCATAAATCCTTTTTTTTTTCCCCCCTCAGTACTAGGGATTGAACTCAGAGGCATTCTACCACCAAGCTATACCCCTAGCCCTATCTTTTTTATTCTTCATTCTGAAACAGGGTCTCACTAAGTTGCAGAGAGCCCCACTAAGTAGCTGAGGCTGGCTGCAAATCTCTGATACTACTCAGTCTTGGCCTCCAAGTAGTAGGATTACAAGCGCGTGCCGTCCTGGCTGGCCTTTTTTCATAAATCTATTGACTTTTAGTATACTCTTTTATTTCTAACAGCACTTTATATGAATGTTCTTCTTAAAGATAACACCTAAATTTTAGTCTAAGGGTACAATGTTCTAATTTCTCTTGAGGATTTTTTTTTCCTACTCCCTGCATGTTTATTTCTTTGTTTGATTTATTCTGTTTTTCTCTGTTGTTTGTACTCTTCACTTTCTGTAATCCTTGGATGTTTACTCACATTTCAGTGTTGGAAGCCTTGTGTGGGTGAAGAGGGATGCCATTTAGTAGGCTTCACGGCTGTGGCAGGTGATTGTGGAGCTCTGGGCGTGGAGTGTTTTGTGTAAGTAGTCTATAAGTACATTAGTCAGGACTATTGAATGCTCTCAGAGCAGTTGATCAGTTGAGCCTACCAGAGGTTTCTTTGATTTCTGAAAGTTGAGTTGTGGGTTTCAGCATTCATTATGCAAACAGGGTTAAAATCTCTGGGTTTTTGTAAGGTTTCCTTCCCTGGCCCTCAGCTGAATCTTTTATCTCTAAACCCACAGCCTCTGTAGGAACATGCATCCAGTGTTTTGTTATATGTGGCAGTTTAAATGCATTTCTGCTTTTTTTTTTTTTTTTTTTTTGAGATGCCAGGGATCAAATCTAGGTCCTTGTACATTTTAGGTAAGTAATCTACCACTGAGCTATGCTCTAAGCCCCTGCAAATGTGGTACATTATGTAAATATGCCAGGTTACATAAATGTACCATATTATATTTAGTCATTGTATCTCCTTAGGCCCCTCTTGCTTTTGTGACAGTTTCTCAGACTTTTCTTTTTTGTGACTTTTACAGGTTTTCAGAATACTGGTCAGATAATTTGTAGAATATCCTTCTATTAGAATTAGTTTAATGCTTTTCTCATTATTAGACTGGGTTTGTTTGGGGAGGAAGACCACAGAGGCAAAGTGCCATTTTCCTCACATTATATAGAGAGTATGTACAAGAACATGACTAAGGACTATGATGTTGACATTGATCACTTGAAAGTGATAACATAGTCAGTCTTCAACACTGAAGTTACTCTCCTTTCTTTCATTTTGCAGTGTGTGTGTGTGTGTGTGTGTGTGTCTGTGTGTGTGTGTGTCGGGAGGGGGAGGGAGATGAGAAGGATAGATAGATACTAGGGATTGAACCCAGTATATACTCAGTCCAGAATATACTCCGAGCTATACTCCTAGCTCTGTTTTTTATTCTTTCTTTTAAAACAGGGTCTCACTAAGTTGGGGAGGGCCTCAATAAGTAGCTAAGGCTGACTGGAAACCTGCTATCCTCCTGTCTCAGCATCCCAAGTACTGGGATTACAAGTGTGTGCCACCACACCCAGTGATTTTGCACTCTTTGAAAAGGTAGTCACTATGCCACATTTATACTTAAGATGTGAGACATTTTGTTCCATCTCTTTGAGGATCTATATAAATTATTCAGAATTCTGCACTGAAGAATTTTTTGTTCTCCCCATTTATTTAGGGGTGTGTGTGTGTGTGTGTGTGTGTGTGTGTGTGTGTGTGTTAGTTACTAGGGATTGAACCCAAGGACAGTCTACCTCCAAGCTATACCCTAGCCCTCTTTTATTTTTTGTTCTGAAACCATCTTTCTACATTGCTGAGAGTTTTGCTATACTACAATGCTGAGGCTGCTCTTGAACCTGCTATTCTCCTGTCTCAGCCTCCCAAGTACTGGGATTACCACCGTACCTCACTCACTCGTGTATTTTTATCAGTATGAATTCATGGATATTTGTTTTATACTTTGGGTTATAATCCAATACCACTTTTGTTTCTCAGTTTATTCATTGAAAATCTGTTTGATCTACCATAGGTCAAAGGTACTAATAACTTCTTAGAAATAGAATCACTGAGCCGGGCATGGTGGCGCACACTTGTAATCCCAGCATTTGGGAGGCTGAGACTGGAGGATCGTGGTTCGCGGACAGCCTCAGCTACTTAGTGAGGCCCTCCGCAACTTAGGGAGACCCAGTTTCTTTCTTCTTTTTTTTTTTTTGGTGGTGGTAATGGGGTTCCTGGAAGCCCTTCTACCTCCGGGCTACACTCCCAGACCTATTTTTACATTTTTATTTGGAAACAGGGTCTCCTAAGCCAGCGTGCGCGGCTGGCTTCGAACCTGCGTGATCCTCCTGTCTCTGCCTCCCAAGCGCGGGGATTACAAGCGTGCGCCACCACGCCCGGCCTGGGAGACCCAGTTTCAAATTAAAAAATAAAAAAAAAAACTAGGGCAGGGGGTATAGCTCAGAGGTCAAATGCTCCCAGGTTCCATCCCCAGACCCGCAAAAAAAAAAAAAAAAAAAAAAAAAAAAAAAAAAATCACTGGGTCAGAGTTTCCAAGTATTCTGTAATCTTGGTATTTTTAGGATACGTTTTCAAACTACACTAGCAGGATTGTGTGAAGTTTAAAAAGTCACAGGTGAAGAGAACTTTCATATGGAGCTGTTCATTGCTTTATCCAACACTGATTGAAATGACATAACTATGATTTGCCTGTGTGTGTGTGTGTGTGTGTGTGTGTGTGTGTGTGTGTGTGTGTGTGTGTTGTGCTTGGGATTGAACACAAGCTATATTGAACACAAGTTTATTCTTTATGTGGAAACGGTATCACTAAATTGCTGGGGCTGACTTCCCATCCGCAATCCTCTTGTCTCAGTCTCCCAAGTACTGGGATTCAGGCATGCACCACCATGCCTGGCTTTACTTTTCATTTTAAAAATAAACTTCCAATGTTGAAGTAATTTTAGATATTACAGAAAAGTTGTAGTGAGAGTGCAGAGAATTCCCTCATACTCCTTATCCAGTTTTCTTTAATGTTAACTCATCTTGTTACTATGGTACATCTGTCAAAATTAATAAACTACTTTGTTAAACTACAGACTTTCTTTGGATTTCATCAGTTTTTTTGGTAAGCCTCTTTGTGCCTCATTTTTCTCAGCTGTAAAATGGGAATGTTAAGAGTACTAGTGTTATTAGAGAGCATGTATTAACATCATAATGTAGTGGCTGGCATGTAGAACTTGTAAAAAAAAAAAAGGATCATTATTGTTATTTATTTTATACTTTAGCCACAAGAACAACATACTAGTTTTCAGAACCCCTTGGGAGAAATCTTGTTCATGAGCCGGAGGCACTCCTGACACCACCTCACCCTTTCAGTAGGAAGCAGATGGGATTGACAGATTGTGCTGTACCCAGCAAGGCTTGCCAGTGTCCACGTGCCCCTCTCCCAAGAAGTGTGCCAACCTCAATAACGAGGAGAATTTGGCAGTAGCTGAATGTCCTTTGTTGAATTTTTTAATTTTCTTTTTATTGTGTTGCCAGGAATCAAACTTGGGGCCTTGTGCACTGAGCTACCAACCCTTTTTGTTTAATTGTGAGAAAAGGTCTTGCTTAATTGCCATCTTGAATTTGTCCTGCCTCCACCTCCTGGGATTATAGGCATGTACCACTACACCTGGCCTTCAGTGACGTTTTATTTTTTACTCTGACTACAGATATTTGCTTATAAGGCTTTTGGAGAATTGTTTACTTGCTTTTTTAATACTTTAAAAAAATTTTTAGCCGGGCATGGTGGCACACACTTGTAATCCCTGCGCTTGGGAGGCTGAGACAGGAGAATCGCACGGGTTCGAAGCCAGCCTCAGCTACTTAAGCTCTCAGCAACTTAGTGAGACCCTGTTTCCCCCCCAAAAAAACAAAACATAAAAAAGGTCTGGGAGTATAGCCTGGAGGTAGAGAGCCTCTGGGTTCCACCACCAGTACCACCAAAAAAAAAAAAAATTTTTTTTTTAATACTTTTTAAATTGGAATTTGAACCCAGAAGCATTCTACCTCTGAGCTATGTCATACCCAGACTGATTTTATTCTTATTTGGAAACAGGGTCTCACTAAGTTACTAAGAGCCTCACTAAATTGTTGAGTCTGTCCTTGAACCTGCAGTCCTCCAGTCTCAGCCTCCCAAATACTAGGATTACAAGCAGGCACTGCCATACCCAGCTTTTAATACTTTTTTTAAAAGTGAGTTAAATATTAGTGAAACATTTTAAACAGAGCCTACCAAACAAGCACTATATTAATATTTGCTTATTCCTTAGCACCTCAAATAAGATAAAAGCATATTATGATTACATATTATAATGAGCCTCTGGTACAAAATTAAATGAAATATTAATAGGTAGGAGGACCAGTAATCATCTCAGATGAGTCTCCTGGTTGTTCCTACAGAGGCTTGGTTTTAGACCTGACCCTCTGCAGTGTGTACCATCACACTTTTGAGGATCTGGAGAGTGTTCCTTTGGGCATAGGGTTGGTAAAAGTGGGAGTAATATCTAGCACTTTAATTACTAGGAAATAAAGGGGGAATGAAATTGTTAAGGTACACTTTACAACCAAGGTATCCATAGTTAGGAAGAGGTGATTGTACTTTTGGTAGAACCTAGAGTGACAGCATTAGTGTAAAAAATTCTTGTTTTGGATATATATAAAGCTATAAATAATAGTATATATTGAACTCCTCTTACCTATTACCCAACTCCCAGTAATTATTGACATGAGCCAGTTAAAGATAGCAATTTTTTTGAGTCTGTGTAAACTTCCATTACCATGTCAGTCTCAAAGCAGTGTGTGTGTGTGTGTGTGTGTGTGTGTGTGTGTGTGTGTGTGTGTTTCTTTCCCCTCTCAGTGTTGGGAATTGAACTCAAGGCCTCATGCCTGCTAAATGAGTGCTCTGTCTTTGAGCTTCATCCCATCCCCCATGTATACGTTTCTTTTTTTATGTGTATGGATTTTACATTTTATAATAAATACAAATATTTTTGTTTACCTTTTACCATTTGTGTTTTTTTAAATAGTATTTGTAGTATTCCATTTTAGTGGAGGGTTGCAATTTTAATTTTATACCCTTGAATCAATCAGTGTCTCTCTGTCTCTCTTCCTCCCCCCCCCCCTCTCTCTCTCTCTCTCGTCTTTCCATATTTTATTCTGATTTCAGCTTGGAAAGGGTACGTATAAGTTTTTGCTGCAGTAGAGAGCAGGGTGATGTGTATTGGTTTTCATGTATTTAGACAGACATGTTCTAATATAGAGGTATCCTGAGTGTGTGTCTGTGTGTATGTTACTGGGAGTGAATCCAGGGCCCCTTTAACATGCTAGATACATGCCTTACCACTGAACTGTATCCCCAGCCCTGCTTTTGTAGTTTATTGTAGATCTTAGATGGAAGTAGGTGGGGAGTCAGAATATAAATTTTTACGTGTTGAGTGATTGAAAAACAACTGCATCTCAGTTTTGAACTTGACCTCAGCATCCCTAATAAATAACAGTGGTTTAAAAATGCCTTAAGGCTGGGAATGGAGGACTGTATCTGTGATCCCAGTACACGGGAGACTGACATAGGAAGGTCACAGGGTTAAGGACAGCTTCAACAATTTAGGGAGACTCTCAGCAACCTAATGAGACCCTGTTTCAAAATAAAAACAAAACATCCAGGGTATATCTCAGAGATAGAATATCCCCAGTTTAAAAAAAAAAAAAGCCTTAGAACTAAGGGTATAGGTCAGTTATTGTTTGCTTGCCTACCATGTGCCAAGGCACTGGGTTTTATTCCTAGCACTGCAAAAAATAAAAAATAAAAAGAAGTTAATGTTA
This sequence comes from Muscardinus avellanarius, assembly GCF_963383645.1. Taxonomy (NCBI): domain Eukaryota; kingdom Metazoa; phylum Chordata; class Mammalia; order Rodentia; family Gliridae; genus Muscardinus; species Muscardinus avellanarius. Next base: position 37,944,929 of record NC_137801.1, read on the forward strand.
ACCAGACCCCTGTTCTTATTCACTGATCCTGGATCTGCTTTCTGAAACAAGTGAATAATCCTTTTCTCCTTTTACAAGGATTCAGTGTTCACTATCAGTTCTGTTAGGACTTAATACCTCCTATATTCTGAACAGTTACAACTCAAAACAACAACAACAAAAGAGGGGGTTGTTTTCTGAACTTCATGCTGTTCTGCTGCTTAGTTTCATCTGCTGTTGAAATATGGTTATCAGAATTGTGCTTTATATATTTGGCAGGTCAGGGCACTGAATTTAGATTAATTTGCACTGTTGTATTTCTTCTTCCAACTTTAATGAGCTTGAGTTGGGAGCCTTTGTTAAAACATTTTCAGTTCCAGTAGGTCTCAAGAGTGTCAGTATTATGTTCTAGAGATTGAAACCAGGACCATTCTCACTCTGAGCTATACCACCAACCCTATTTTATTTTTTTATTTTGAAACAGGGTCTCACTTAAGTTTCTACGGTTGATCTCGAGCCTTCAATTTTCCTGTTTAGCCTTCTAAGTATTGGGATTATAGGTGTATGTCACCAGGCCGCTGATGTGAATAAATATTTCTTATATGAGGCCAAGTGTGTGTGTGTGTGTGTGTGTGTGTGTGTGTGTGTGTGTGTGTGTTACTGAGAGTGGAACCCAGAGGCTTCCTGCCTCTGGGCTATACTCCCAGACCTATTTTATACTTTATTTGGAAACAGGGTCTCACTAAGTGGCTGAGACCCTCACAAAGTAGCTGAGGCTGGCTTCGAACCTGTGCGATCCTCCTGTCTCAGCCTCCCAAGCGCTAGGATTACAAGCGTGCGCCACCACACCCGACAGAGGCCAACTTTTTAGTTTGGTATTCACTTGCTCATTCATTTGTTGATTCTACAGGTACTTAGGAAGCACAAATTATGTGCCATGAGTACTTTCATTAATTTTGATAGTAAACAAAACAGATGGAATTCCTCTTTTTATGGAACCTGCATTCTGGGTAAAAAAGTGAAGAATTTAGGGAAAAACAATTACAGCAAGTTATGAGAAAAATGAACAGAAAAACGAGATGTGATAGAGAATTAGTATTAGGAGAATACTTTATATTGGAAAGTTTCTCTGAGATGACTAATGAGCCAATATAAAATGTTAAAGAGCCAGCCATGCAGCTATGGGGTGAGGGGTAACTGTGATTCTAGAAGAGAACCTGTAGAAACAAGGCCCACAAGCTGAGTGTGGTGGCACACACTTGTAATCCTAGTACTTGGGAGGATGAGACAGGAAGATCGCAGGTTCGAGGCTAGCCTCTGCTACTTACTGAGACTCTGATTCAAAATAAAGAAAAGAAATATGGTTGGGCATGTAGCTCAGAGGCAGAATGCCTCTGGGTTCAATTCCCAGTACTGATAAAAGAATAAGAATGAACAAACAAAAATCCCAACACTGACAGATGAAGAAACAAGTTTGTCATTTGGTGAGAGTAGAAAGGGCCCCGGGGCTTTACAGCAGAAAAGGATGGTGGAAGAGTTACAGGAAATAAGGTTGAAGAAGTTAGCAGGAGTCAGATTATAAAGGGCTGTAATACATTTGGATATTCTCCTAAATTCAGAGAGAGTTAATTCAAGTTACATTTAAGAAAGGTCTGGCTGGATGTGGGGGCATACATCTATAATCTCAGAACTTGAGAGGCCAAGATAGGAGGATCACAGTTTGGAGCCCTGCCTCAACAACTTAGCAAGACTGTGATTTGGAACGCTTAACAGCTGATTTCTTTGTAAAGTTTATCTTTGCATCCTACCCTGCTTCTATTGCCACTTCTTGATTTTTTTCTCTTGTAGTTTCTTTTTCTTTTTTGGAACTGAGAATTGAATCCAGGAGTATTCTACCTCTGAGCTACACCCCATCCCTTTGTATTTTTATTTTGAAACAGAGTCTAAATTTGCTGAGACTGGCCTGGGCTTTGGGATTGGCAAGAAGCATTTCACTCTGTTCTGAGAGTAGGACCTTACATTATGGGAGTTGGGATTTAGTTTATTTCACTGCACTACCCTTATCTCTTGCTTCTTCATCATTTCATGATAGGATTGTTTTTATTGTTTTGTGGGTTTGTTTGTCTGTTTTGTACTGAGGATTGAACCCAGAGGCATTCTTTAAGCTACAACCCCAGCCAGCCCTTTTTATTTTTTAATTTGAAACAGGGTCTGGCTAAGTTGCTGAGGTTAGCCTTGAATCTCCTGCCTCAGTCTTCTGCATTCTGGAATTACAGGCATGTGCCACCACACCTAGCTAGCCGCTAAGCCCGGCTAGAAATAGTGTTTTTTTTTACTTGACGCCAGTTCTGATCTGATTCTTGGGATTATTTATTTTTCTCCTTCTCTAACAGCTTTGTAGGCTCTTCTATCTCCAGCATTCTGAAACTTTTGATAATGTGTCGTGAATGTCTATTTTCATTCATTATGTTTGGCACAGGATGGGCCCTTTCAGTCTTAAAATTATTGGCCAGGAGTTTGGAAGTTTTCTTAGATTATTAAAAAAAATTTTAATTTCCATTTTTCTTACTCCTGTTTTTTGGCTGGACTGAACATTTTGTATTTTACTATGTCTTATACTCTACTTTCTGAGAGTTTTTTTCCCAACTTTTCTCAACTTTTTCATCTTTTTTCTTTATGATCTATTTACTTTGCAGGAGCTCTTTTGTTCCTCTGAATGTTCTTTTTTTCCCCCTTTTAATAACATCCTCTTATTTCACGAATTAAAATTTTTCTCCTTCTGAAAGAAGTTTGCTTGTGTGATTTTTTTTTCTCTTCATACCTTTATCTTATGGGGAGTCCAACTGTCCATTAAGTCCCAGGTTTTCAGTTCTGAAAATATTTCAAGGAAATTGACAGAATCACATTATAATAGATTAAAAATTCATCTAAAGCTTTTTATGTCCTCTATTATCATTAAGAAAACAAATACAATCTGGCACGGTGGTACATGCCTATAATCCCAGTGCTTGGGAGGCTGAGACGAAAGGACCACAGGTTTTGAGATCAGCTTCAGCAACTTAGCAAGTGCTTTCACAACTTAGTGACATCTTATTCCAAAATAAAAAAATAAAACACATTAGGGTTTGTCATGTAGCTTGGAGGTAGAATGTCTCTGGGTCCAATCCTCAATACCACCGTAAACAAAAATACAGATTGTCCTATAGATGTGACAGAAACAACATAGTATTATTTACATATGTAAACTGTTCTATAAATAGACCATTGGACAAATATATCCTGTCATACATTACACAAGTGTATGTAGAGGTGAATTTCATCAATTAATTTTGGTGGAAAGGACTAAAACACTTTCAAAGGGTTATGTTTTTGATAATATGTTGTCTGTTTCTTACAACATAGCTTGTTTAGATATAGTCATCATTCTTGCCTTTTGAGAATAATATGGCTCCTCATATCAAATCTTCTGTGATCTTGGATAGTTAAAGTTTGAGAATAGTACACTTTCTTCTTCTGATGGTTTCTCATTGCATTGTTTTAAGTATGCTAAATAGATGTCTCTTGAAATCCAAGACATTTATGAGCTTTTTCTTATCTTCACAGATTTGTGAATACTCCATGAATTTATGATACACATATCAAATACTCAAGTGAACAAAGGCCAATGCCATTTTTTTTACCTCTAATAGAAGTGGAATATCTAGAAACCAACCATGTTTATCTGTACAAGCACTGAAATTTTTATAGATACCCAGTACCTTTGCTTGAGGCACATTAGTTCTACTCTCTATTTTTTCCATGGTTGAAATTTGTCAAGTGGTTCCAGTGTATTCATTGTCATTATCTATTTTGTGAGTCTTGCTTGTTCATTAATGTCATCAATTTTAGAAGACACTTGTTCAGTCTATTTTCCTTTCTGGGAAACCTTGAAGGTGTGGCTGTGATTCTCTACCACTTAAGCATGTCTGCAGAAGACCATTGTTGACTCTTTATGCACTTTTTCTACAGTACGAGTTACAGCAGTTACCTTGCTATTCTGCACAGTGCTCCAATTTTGTAACCAAATCATATGAGATTTCCTCTGATAATCATTTCAATGAATTGGATATATAATATCTAATAATCATTTCACTCACTGTCAGACATTCTAATTTTCATGCATAATTTTGAGTCATTTATTAGAGGATGAGTTTAAAAACCTTTATCTTCAGCATCCTTTTGCCATTCATTATTGTTGCAAAAGCACATGAATCCAGTTGAACTGTGTCTCTTCCTTGTGAACTGTATTCTTGTGTGCAGCTGCTGTTAATTCAGTTAGAAAATTTATCATCAAAATTATTAACTAATTCACGCAGTGTGTGGTGGCGCACACTTGTAATCCCCGTGCTTGGGAGGCGGAGACAGAAGGATCTTGCTGGTTCGGAGCCAGCCTCGCTGGTTTAAGAGACCCTGTTTCCACATAAAAAAGCTAAAAAATAGGTCTGGGAGTGTAGCCCGTGGGAGTGTAGCCCGGAGGTAGAAGGGCTTCCAGGAACCCCAGTACCACCAAAAAAAAAAAAAAAAAATTATTAACTCAGTGTACCATATTTAGTGTTTTTAGGAATAGTAGGGAATTTTAGCCTTTGTTCTTTCTTTTTTTATTATTTTTTATTTTTTTGGTGGTACTGGAGGTGGAACCCAGAGGCTTTCTACATCCGGGCTATACTCCCAGACCTATTTTATACTTTATTTGGAAACAGGGTCTCACTAAGTTGCTGAGAGCCTCACTAAGTAGCTGAGGCTGGCCTCGAACCTGTGTGGTCCTCCTGTCTCAGCCTCCCAAGCGCAAGGATTACAAGCGTGCACCACCACACCCGGCTCTCTTTGTTCTTTATTTTAAGTAACAGAAGACATTGCCATACCACTGGGGAAATGCTTCTTTTTGCACTTTTTCTGAGGGGAGGGGAAAATCATCCCTGTTAACTTTCAAATTTGTGTACTTTGTAGCTGGGTATATTGGCACACACTTGTAATTCCAGTACTTGGGAGGCTCAGGTAGGAGGATCACAGTTTCCTGGCCAGTCTCAGCAACTTAGTGAGACCCTCTGCAACTTAATGAGAACCTATTTCAAAATTTAAAAATAAATAAATAGAGCTGAGGGTGTAGCTCGGGGGCAGAATGCCCCTGGGTTTCATACCCAGTACCAAAAACAAACAAAAATTGCTTACTTCAAGCCCTCTGCAGTTTAGTTATGTAGGGAAGTAAATATATATATGCAACAAGATTGTTGCTGGGCGTGGTGGCGCATATTTGTAATCCCCGTGCTTGGGAGGCGGAGACAGGAGGATCACGCAGGTTCGAAGCCAGCCTTGCTGGCTTAAGAGACCTTGTTTCCAAATAAAAATATAAAACAGGTCTGGGAGTGTAGCCCGGAGAAGCCCCCTGGGTTCCACCCTCAGTACCACCAAAAACAAAACAAAACACCCAGGCACCGTTAGCCAGGTATGGGTGGTGCACGCTTGTAATCCCAGCATCCTGGAGGCTGAGACTGGAGGATCACAGTTCGCGGACAGCCTCAGCTACTTAGTGAGGCACTCTGCAACTTAGTGAGACCCTATTTCAAAATAAAGAATAAAAATGGACAGGGGTTATAGCTTTTCGAGGTCAAATGTCCCTGGGTTCCATCCCCAGACCTGCCCCCCCCCAAAAAAAAGCACTGTTTACAATTTTTAAAAAGCCCTCAAATGTGAACTGGTTGTGAAGTATATGAATATTCAGAAATGCAGTTTACTGAATAAAAATATAATTCTGCACCAATGTAGATAAATCTCAGAACTACAATGCTGAGCAAGTAAAAATGTGCTGGAGTAAATACATACTGTACTTTACATCAATATAAAGTGCCAACAGTATGAAACTAAACAACCACACATGACACGAATGGAACTATAGAGGATGCTAATTATAGAATTCAGGAATGCCAAGGGTTGTAGCACACGCTTGTAATCCTAGCATTTGGGAGGCTGAGACAGGAGGATCACAGTTTCGTGGACAGCCTCAGCTACTTAGTGAGGCTCTTTGCAAGTCAGTGAGACCCTGTTTCAAAATAAAGATTAAAAAATAGGGCTGGGGATGTCACTCGGAGGTAAAATGCCCCTGGGTTCCAACCCCAGTACTGCCAAAAAAAAAAAAAAAAAAAAATTCAAGATGTTGCCAACTTTGGGGAAGAAAGGTAGGCCACACTCTTTAGTGGTCTTGATTAACTCTGTGATGGGTGCGTGGTTGTTTCATTTATTACTCTTTAGCTTACATACACATTATATAATTTTACATGTGTGATATTTTACAATGTTTTAAAATTGTGAGGACAACCCGAACTTTAAAATGATATCACTTTGGAACTTATTAGAAATTTACCAGTTTTCAAGCAATACATACCATTATGTAATCAAATGGTGACCACTGGGTAACCTAACCTCAGCCAGTTAGATGCTTAGGACATCAAATTTTGAACAAGTGACTTTCAGAACAAAACAGAATGTAGTTCTTGTAGCAAGGAGGGGTAGCTGGCAAGCAAGGCTGTTCTTGGTATACCCTCACAGTGTTTGGCAGTCCATCCTCAGGAGTACTTTTGGTTTTTGGTCACTATACCTTCCTAGTTGCCTCCTTAAAACATTTCACAATAGAAGCTTCTAGACTGTTTTTAAAAACTTGTAAAGGGAGAGTTCTTTGATTTTGAACCTATTGGTTAAAATGTAAAAATAGCAGTAACTTAACTGCAAGAACATCAGGAAAAATAGAAATAAAACTTTTTTGCATTATTGGTAGATGGGATTGAAAGAAGTTAGTAAATAATAGTCCATAATTCAGTTTTATTTGCATCTGGGTATTTTATAAGTTGTCTCCCCCCCCCCCAAGTGAAATTACCATTAAAAACAAGAGAACTGAAGAGCTGGGCATGGTGGCACACATTTATAGTCACAGCATTTAGAAGGCTGAGACTGGAGGATTAGGTTCAAGGACAGACTCAGTTCCGTAGTAAGGCCCCCTACAACTCAGTGAGACTTTGTTTCAAAATAAAGAATAAAAAATAGGGCTGAAGGTGTAGCTCAGAGGTAGAATGCCCCCTGGGTTTCATCCCTGGTACAAAAAGGAGATGGGGAAGAGGAGAGAGAATTTAAATAAAAATACTTAGAAGTAGGCTTTCAAATCATTGCATCAGAATATTAAGTTAATGTGTTCAAAAATAATCAAGTATTGGTTGAGGTTGAAGTTCAGTGGTAGAGTAGCTTGTCTAGGATGTGAGTTCTTTCCGTAGTACTTCAGAAAACAAAGTGAGGGGGGAAAGAAGCATATTTAAGCTGAGGATGGTGGAGCACACTTGTAATCCTAGTACTTGGGAGGCTGAGATAGGAGGATCACGGTTCACAGACAGCCTCAGCTACTTAGTGAGGCCCTCCACAACTTAGTGAGACCCTGTGTCAAAATAAAGAATAAAAAATAGGGCTGGGGGTGTAGCTTAGAGGTAGAATGCCCCTGGGTTCAATCCCCAGTACCCCCCCAATAAAAATATATTCTTACTACATTAGTATCAGTACAAAACAATGTACTGATTGAATGGGGAATAACTTAAGTATATTTTTTAAAATCTTATCTAGTACAAGATTCTTTTTTAAAATTTATAAATATATGCATATTTATCCATGCAAATTAAGTGGTTCATCACATTTTTATAAATGGGGATATGTAATCTTATTACAAAGTTTGATAGTGATGAGAGCTGAAAAGGATATTTATAAAGAAGCATGAATCCACACGAAAGTCAGCTGATCTCTCAAATGCTATTCTTAAGTCACCAGCATCTTTTTTAAAGTTCTCATTCAAGGTCTATTTAAATAAAGAAGTCTTAGCAGGCCATGGTGGCATACACTTGAATTCCAGTACTTTGGAGGTGGAGACAGGAGGAGCGCAGGTTCGCAGTCAGCCTCAGCAGCTTAGTGAGGCCCCTGTTTCAAAATAAAGAATAAAAATAGAGATAGGGGTGTGGAGATAGGGTTTAGAGGTAGAATGAATGCCCCTGGATTCAATCTCCAGTACTGCATAAGAAAAACGTCTGAGTGTGGGGATAGGACTTTGAAATCTGCACTTTGAGTAGTTCACAGCATTTTATGGTTTTCACTGTTTGGACTACATTCTAAGTACTTTACATTAGCTCATTTCTTGACAGCAAGCCTGTGATGTGAGGTGTAGATACAGATGGCTAAGAAATTTGCCCACACAGTTGGCTGGACTGTTGGGCTAGGATTGTGTGCCCCAGGGAATTCTCGGGATTGAACCCTGGGGCACTCTACCTCCAAGCTACACCCCTAGCCCTATTTTTTTATTTTTATTTTGAAACAGGTTCTCTCTAGGTTGATGAGAGTCTCACTACTTGCTGAGACTATCCTCAAACCTGCAATTGTCCTGTCTCAGCCTCCCAAGTAATAGGATTGAAGAGATGTGCCATCACACCTGGCTTGCATTTTGGAAAACCATCACTCTGAGTTATTTGAAATTGAACAACCTTTATTCTCTATAAGTAAAAATGTGCAAAGAGGTGTGGGAAATGCATAGTAGTAGTACTTTACAGTTCAAAGGATTTAAAGTCTGTCATTCAACACTGAGTGGCTACTTCGAAAATCACAAAACTCAGTAATCAGAGCTGCATGTACCTGTAGTCCCAGGCTGATAACTCTGGAGGCTAAGGCAGGGATATTGCTTAAGCCCAGGAGTTCAAGGACAGTCTGGACAAAATAGTGAGACTCTGTCTCAAAAAAAAAAAAAAATTTGTAGAATGGAAATTTTTATGTTTTAAATGAATTTTAGAGCTATCTTTAGGATTGATGGGGGGAAATCTTGAGTCCAGTACTTGATTTTTAATGTCTAAATATATGGGCAAGCCGGGCATGGTGGCGCACGCCTGTAATCCCCGCACTTGGGAGGCTGGAACAGGAGGATCACACAGGTTTGAAGCCAGCCTCAGGTACTTAGTGAGGCTCTCAGCAACTTAGTGAGACCCTGTTTCCAAATAAAGTATAAAATAGGTCTCAGAGTATAGCCCAGAGGTAGAAAGCCTCTGGGTTCCACCCCCAGTACCACCACCAAAAATAAAATAAATACATAGTCAGCTTCTCTCTCTCTCTCTCTCTCTCTCTCTTTTTTTTCTTTCTTTCTTTCTTTCTTTCTTGGTGATACTGGGGTTCCTGGAAGCCCTTCTACCTTCAGGTTACACTCCCAGACCTATTTTTATACTTTTTATTTGGAAACAGGGTCTCTTAAGCCAGCATGGCTGGCTTCAAACTGCACAATCCTCCTGTCTCTGCCTCCCAAGTGCAGGGATTACAAGCTTGCGCCACCACGCCTGGCTATGGGCAGCTTTTCTACTTTAATTTATTGAAACAAGATGTTACATTGTTCTGAATATTCTCATTGTCCAGTCTTATACTGTGTGTGTGTGTGTGTGTGTATGCATGTGTATATATATGTGTATATGTATATATATGTATGTGTGTGTATATGCATACACACATACACATATATGTCCATATCCCTAGGCTTATAAATTGAAATTTTTAAAAATTCTTAATCAAGATTTATTTCTTGGTTTTCCTTTCTTTTATAATACCGGTTCTCAACTTGGTAGCACATTGACTTTTTTGTGTGTGGTGCTGGGGATTGAACTCAGAGGCATTCTACCTCTGAGCTACTTTCCCAGTGCTGTTTTATTTTTTATTTTGAAACAGGATCTCACTAAGTTGCAGAGAGCCTCGCTAGATTGTTGAGGCTGGCCCCAAGGCCTCCCAAGTAGAGATTACAAACCTGCACCACCATGCCCTGCTTGCACTTTGACTTTTCAGAAATATTGAAATATTGATATCCAGCTAGGTACATTGACTCATGCCTCAAATCCTAGTACTTGGCCGGGCATGGTGGTGCACGCTTATAATCCCCGCACTTGGAAGGCAGAGACAGGAGGATCGCGCAGGTTCAAAGCCAGGCACGCTGTTTTAAGAGACCCTGTTTCAAAAATAAAAATAAAAAAAAGGTCTGGGAGTGTAGCCTGGAGGGAGAAGGGCTTCCAGGAACCCCAGTACCACCAAAAAATAAAAAAATAAAAAAACCCTAGTACTTGTATATGAGAGGCAGGAAGGTAGCAGATTCGGGGCAGAGTGCAGCAACTTCACTCAGAGATAGAACATCCCTGCATTCAAGCCCCAGTCCCCCCTTTCCCATATACACACAAACAAAACACTTGATATCTAGATCCCACTACAGAAATTTTTTATTTAATTTGTTTGATTATAATGTGGTAGGATTGAAAAATCAGAGCAGGACATTTTCTAAAAGAAAGGGGAAATTTTCTAGTTTCTGGTTTCTTTTGTTGCCTAGTAAAGTATGATGGTACTGGAGATAATGGGTTACTTGAGAATAGGTGAAATATAGATTTGTTTTCTGTCAAACTTAAACATTTAATACTACAATTTTTTTTCTTCCAGATTGATTACTAAACATGGGTGCATTTTTGGATAAACCCAAAACTGAAAAACATAATGCTCATGGTGCTGGGAATGGTTTACGTTATGGCCTGAGCAGCATGCAAGGATGGAGAGTAGAAATGGAAGATGCACACACGGCTGTTTTAGGTATTCCTCACGGCTTGGAAGACTGGTCATTCTTTGCAGTGTATGATGGTCATGCTGGATCCCGAGTGGCAAACTACTGCTCAACACATTTATTAGAACATATCACTACTAATGAAGACTTCAGGGCAGCTGGCAAATCAGGATCAGCTCTTGAGCCTTCAGTGGAAAACGTCAAGAATGGTATCAGAACTGGCTTTTTGAAGATTGATGAATACATGCGTAACTTTTCAGACCTCAGAAATGGGATGGACAGGAGTGGTTCCACTGCGGTGGGAGTTATGATTTCACCTACGCACATCTACTTCATCAACTGTGGCGATTCGCGTGCTGTTCTGTATAGGAATGGACAAGTCTGCTTTTCTACCCAGGATCACAAACCTTGTAATCCGAGGGAAAAGGAGCGAATCCAAAATGCAGGAGGCAGCGTTATGATACAGCGTGTTAATGGTTCATTAGCAGTATCTCGTGCTCTAGGGGACTATGATTACAAGTGTGTTGATGGCAAGGGTCCAACAGAACAACTTGTTTCTCCAGAGCCTGAGGTTTATGAAATTTTAAGAGCAGAAGAGGATGAATTTATCATCTTGGCTTGTGATGGGATCTGGGATGTTATGAGTAATGAGGAGCTCTGTGAATTTGTTAAATCTAGGCTTGAGGTATCTGATGACCTGGAAAATGTGTGCAATTGGGTAGTGGACACTTGTTTACATAAGGTATGTAAGTTTTCTGTTATAATTAAAATAGCATATTAATTTTGAAAAGGCACGGTAAGTAAAATATTTTTATATCATTAGGGAATACCTATATACTTTAAAAGATTTTCTTTACCAGAAATGAAACAATTGTTTTTATGTTTGCTTGCTCATTTGTTTGGGGTTTTATTTTATTTTTTGCAGTTCTCTCTGCTAAAACCTAATTTGAAGACTAAGTTTAATAATAAATTTGAGACATTTGTTTTCACTTAAATATTTTATGAATTGTTGCTTTGACAGAGGCATCTATACAGAACTATAATTTTTCATTCCAATTTTTCATGTTGGCTGTAGCTATCTTATACATGATTTTGAAGTAGCTTGATAAAATAATGTTTGTATAATATGCTGTCGTACATGTTACTGAAGAGCCACATAAAACTTTGTAAGAGCTGGGCGCAGTGGTTTACACTTGTAATCCCCGCACTTGGGAGCCTGAGGCAGGAGGATCGCGCAGGTTCGAAACCAGCCTCAGCTGGTTTAAGAGACCCTGTTTCCAAATTTAAAAGCATAAAAAATAGGTCTGGGAGTGTAGCCCAGATGTAGAAGGCCCCTGGGTTCCATCCCAGTACCACCAAAAATATATATAAATAATAAATAAATAAAACATTTTAAGATACCAGAAATGAAGCCTAAGTAAAATTTAGTTCTAAGCTTCCTTGCAGCTAAGACAAAAACTGAAAAAAAAAATATGAATAGGCCTATTTTTTTATTTTTTAGCACTGGAGATGGAACGTGGGCATTTCTACCTTTGAGCTACACTCTCAGCTCAATTTTTTTATTCTTTTTTTTTTTTTTTTTGGTGGTGGTGGTACTGGGGTTCCTGGAAGCCCTTCTACCTTCGGGCTCCACTCCCAGACACCTGTTTTGTATTTTTTTTATTTGGAAACAGGGTCTCCTAAGCCAGCGCACGCACCTGGCTTCGAACCTGCGTGATCCTCCTGTCTCTGCCTCCCAAGCGCGGGGATTACAAGCATGCGCCACCACGCCTGGCCCTTATTCTTTATTTTGAAACAAGATCTCGCTGAGTTGCAAAGGGCCTCACTAAGTAGCTGAGGCTGTCTGTGAACTGCGATCCTCCTGTTTCAGCCTCCCAAGTGCTGGGATTAGAAGTGTGCGGCACACGCCCAGTTGAATAGGCTATTTCTCATTGTCTAATAAAAGAAGTGTTATCTTACCAATAAAATCTAAAAGGAATTTACATGTAACTATATAAGTAATGTGTAACTTGATAGATAATATCTCAGTTTTGTAGAAGATATAAAAATTCTTTTCATGTAGGAATTTTAATTATTGCTAATTAAAATTCAAAGGTTTAGCTTAAGACAGGCGTGGTGGTGCACGCTTATAATCCCCGCGCTTGGGAGGAGGAGACAGGAGGATCACACAGGTTCAAAGCCAGCTGTGATGGCTTAAGAGACTCTGTTTCCAAATAAACTAAAAATAGGTCTGGGAGTGTAACCCGGAGGTAGAAGGGTTTCCAGGAACCCCAGTACCACCAAAAAAAAAAAGTTTAGCTTAAGGCAGTGAAGTTGCACACAGGTCCAAGGCCAGCTGTAGCAACCTGTGAGGCCCTCTGCAATTTAGTCAAACCTTGTTTCAAAATAAACAATAAAATAGAGCTAGGGAGAGCCAGATATAGTGGCACAAGCTTGTAATCTCAGTACTTGGGAGACTGAGACAAGGAGGATCACAGTTCGAAGCCAGCCTTGACAAGTTAGTGAGGCCCTCCAAAACTTAATGTGGCTCTCCACAACTGAGACTCTGTTTCCAAGTAAATAAAATTGCTTTGAGGATTTAGCTCAGAGGTAGAATGCCTCTTGATTCAGTCCCTAGTGAGACACACACACATGCATGTGCACACACACAATATAGTGCTGGGGGTATAAAGGTAGAATGTGCTTGGGTTCAATCCCAGTACCACACACACACAATGAATAAAATAAAAGGCTAATGTAAAATGTATTCCTGTCAAGAATTCCTATGGAACATTTAAGTTTATTTAGATTTGTAATTATTCTATGATTTTTTTTGGTACTGAGGATGGAACCCAAGGGCATTCTACCACTGAGATATACCCCTAGCTCTATTTTTTATTCTTTATTTTGGAACAGGTTCTCACTGAGTTGCAAAGGGCCTAATAGTAGCTAAGGCTGTCCTCGAACCGCAATCCTCCTGTCTTGTCCTCCCAAATGCTGAGGTTACAAGTGTCCACCACCACACCTGGCTCCTGTTCTATGAATCTTAACTTTATATAATAGCAAAAAAAATAAATCTAGAATAACACATAATTAGTAGTTCCCTTGAATGTGTTTAAAATATTCAGTTGTTTCAGGTAGGTTTTTGACAGTATCTAAATAGAAATAAATTAAGATTTGAGCCGGGGTTGGTGATGAATGCCAGTAAGTTTCCTCAGGAAGGATCACTATCTGTGGAAATCACCCAGGTTTTGGTGAAGTGCCTGTTTCTTGTTTGTGGAATAGAAAGAGACAGCTTTAAAAAGAGGATTAAAGGTCTGGCATTGTTGGTGGCAGCTTTCTTCCACAAGGATCTTAGTGACAGTACTTCTGGCTTGTGTGGTTTTATTTTTAGTACACTGAATTCTTTTTACTTTTGGATGAGTTTAGTGCTGAGGTATTGATGGCTGTCAGTGATCATATAAGTGGCTCTGAAAATGTCATTCTCCTCAGACTCTAAATGTAGTGAATTCTGCAGCTTTTTGGGATGAAAACAGGCTATTTTTTTTTTTTTGCCTATTAAATAAAAATAGTACTTTCTGCAGTTATAAAAAAAATATACTAAGCTGAGCGTGGAGATACATGTTTCAAATCCCAGTATTGGTAGGCTATACAACAGGGGAATCACAGGTCATGGCCAGCCTCAGCAGTTGCACAAGTTAGTGAAACCTTGTTTCAGAATAAAAAAATAAAAATAAAAATAGGGCTGGGCATGTACCTCAGAGGTAGAATGCCCCTGAGTTTAATCCTCAGCCCCCCCTCCACACACAAATTGATAATTACAGAGACAGATAGGGTCCAGTGATTCATTCAGTTTTAATGGAAGCGACCATTATAATTTCTTTGAATGAAACTGCAAAAAAAAAAAAAAAAAAACCTGCAAAAAAAGTTACTCATTACTGCAAAAATCCAGATAATGTAGAAAATTAGAAGAAAAAGCTCAAAATTTGGCCATCCGCCTACATCAGTATGTTTTTATCTGGCTTTCCAGTCTTAATTGCCTGCCTGTGAGTGTATATATTTTTATAAAAATGAAATTTGTTTTACTTGCTCTCCTATAGCTCACTGTTTTTTGTTTTTACCAATACTTTGTAAAGAGATCTCCAAGTCTATTAAGTTTGAACTGCAAAAATTTTCAAGGCTTGCTAGCATTCTCTTGAATGAATAAGATGTTTATAAGGGAACGGCCAAAAATCTATTGCCAGTAGTTTAGACTGAGGTTCAGCCTTGGTCCAGACCTTACTCTTATCCATTGAAAGGAAGCTAGTTAGCCGGGCGTGGCGTGGTGGCGCACGCTTGTAATCCCCGCGCTTGGGAGGCGGAGACAGGAGGATCGCGCAGGTTCGAAGCCAGCCGCGCTGGCTTAAGAGACCCTGTTTCCAAATAAAAATGTAAAAATAGGTCTGGGAATGTAGTCCAGAGGTAGAAGGGCTTCCAGGAACCCCAGTACCACCAAAAAAAAAAAAAAAGAAAGAAAGAAAGGAAGCTAGTTTAGAACTGTGACTTCCCTTCTGAATGAGATTTAAGTGATGAGATTTAAGATATACTGGTGATATATCTTCACTTTGTAGTTTTTATAAAGTGATTAAATATTCATGAAGGTGTGAAAAGATTTTAGACAATCTTTTTGGGGGGGGGGCGGGTCTGGGGATGGAACCCAGGGGCATTTGACCTCCAAGCTACACCCCCTGCCCTATTTTTTTATTCTTTATTTTTGACACCGGGTCTCGCTGAGTTGCAGAGGGCCTCACTAGGTAGCTGAGGCTGTCCACAAACCGCGATCCTCCGGTCTCAGCCTCCCGAATGCTGGGATTACAAGCGTGCGTCAGCACGCCCAGCTGAATTTAGACAATCTTATATTCTCAAAAAATGAAGAATGAGAGCCGAGTGTGGTGCTGTATGCTTGTGATCCCAGTACTTGGGAGGCTGAAAAAGGAGGATCGCGGGTTTGGGGCCAGCCTCAGCTATTTAGTGAGGCCCTCTGCAACTCAGTAAGACCCTTTTTCAAAATAAAGAATAAAAAATAGGGCTGGGGATGTAGCTCATAGGTAGAATGCCTCTGGGTTCAATCGCCAGCACCAAAAAAAAAAAAAAAAATTGGTAATGACAGAGACAGGTAGGGTCCAGTGATTCATTCAGTTGTAATGGAAGCTGACAATTATAGTTTTTTTTTTTTCTTTAAGAAACTACATACAAAATCAGTTTTTTTAAAAAAAAAACTTAGCTGCTTTGGGTTGAAGCATGACAAGCTTATAACTTTTTTTTAACAACTGAAAGTTACTTATTGAATTAAAGAAACCTCCCTTTCTGTTTAACTCTGTAATTTTTTATTATACTTGTTTGTATGGTTAAATCAAGAGTTATCTGTATTGTAAAATAGAATATGATTATTTAAGATTTCAATGTGAATGATTAGATGTAAATTTAAAAATCCATGGAAAACATGTAGCTATTACCTCCTTTTAGTAAGAAAGAAACAATCCAATTAAGTAGGTGTTTCCCTAAGAGATTTAAACAAATTCAATATTTTCTAATGTTTCTAACACATATTATGCCTTAATTTATAAGCATTTTTGTATGTTAACTCATGAAATCTTGGAAAGTTGTAGTGATTATCATATCATGATAGCAATAAATTACTGCTTTCTGTGGATCAGTTGCTATTCTAGGTACTTCATACATGTTTTAATTATTTTAATTTTTACCACCCTACAAGGTAGTTAGCATTATAGTTGTTAATGGTAATCACTTTTCAGGGTTACCATTTCGCAGTTACAAGCTGTAAGTGTTGGATGACTCTGCCAGGTATTATTTTATTTAGATTGACCTTGGCAGGAGAGTGGTCCTATGAAAAAACTACTTCCCATTTTATTGCCATCTTTAGCACTCGTGGTGTCTACTATTCAGGATAGATAAAATATGTAACTACTACTTGCATAGGCTTCCATAACTTGCAAATCATAGCTTAATTCTTTTTTGAGGTGCTTGAACTACATTTAAATGATATATTCATATTTGTATATTGAAGTAACCAAATATAGTATTTCTAGTATTATAGAAGTTTTAGTAGGTTTCAGGAAGGAATTAAATTATTTTGGTCAAATGTACAAATCCTGATTTTTCAGATATCAAGAATCTGGTTATTGCCAAGCATGCTGGTGCATGTTGTAATCTGAGCATTTGGGAGGCTGAGACCTGAGAAGAGTGGTTCGCGGACAGCCTCAGCTACTTAGTGAGGCTCTCCGCAATTTAGTGAGACCCTGTTTCAAAATAAAGAATAAAAAATAGGGCAGGGAGTATAGCTCGGAGGTTGAATGCTCCTGGAATCCATCTGCAGACCCACAAAAAAAAAAGGGGGGGGGGAGATATAAAGAATCTGGTTATATATTGTATAATCCTGATGGATCTTCCTACCAAGCCTTTATGAGTCTTTGGAGTCACTTTCTTCAAAATCTTTTGAAAAACTAACTTATATTGACTTCAAACTTTATTCCTATCAACTCAGACGGTGGTCAGCAGAATTTCTTTAAGGCTGCTTGTCTTTTGGGCCATACCATGTGGACTCTGAGCCAAGCAGTGATACCCTAGATTCTAGCCATAGTGACCCAAAAGGCTAGAGTGGGCAAAGCCTTGACTTCTTTCACATGAATTGGCAAACCCCACTATTGGACAAATAGCTTACCACCTCTATTGGTTCAGTTTTTTAGAGTGGTTAATGGGAGTGAAGGGCTAAGAAATCATTCTAACAACTGTTTGGCTTATTCTAAGAAATTCAGTTAAGTTGTATACCTGTAGAAACAGTAATGAGATGCCAATGCAGTGGTTCACAGATGTAATCCATCTCTTAGAAGGTTGATGCAGAAGAATCACAATTTTCAGGCCAGCCTTTGCAATTTAGTGGGCCCCTGTCTCAAAATAAAAAATAGAAAGGGCCACAGATGTGACTCAGTGGTAACTTGTCTCTCTAGTATCAGTACCAAGAGAGATAAGAGATTTTTAACTTATTGCTCATATACATAGTACTAGGATAGTGTATATTCTATGCTTCCTTTTAGTGTAATTTATCTCTAAGGGTGTGATAAGGCAGCAGTAAAATTTATCCTTAACTGTTTTAGCTGCTCTCTAAATACCGTGAACCTTGTGAATCTGTACAGTAATCTTGTATCTTTTCTTTTAGACTTGCCTATACAACTGTACTTGTGTTTCAGAACAGTTTCAGAATTCACTAATTTCTTCTTTCCTTGCCGCCTTTATCACTTTTTGACTATCTTGCTGATTAGTAATTTTCAGCTATGTTAAGTTCAGTGGTGTTGTGCTAGCATTGCTCTGATGCAGGTTAATTAGCTGAAAAATTTTGCATATGCATAAAAGTATGCTTTTTGGGCTTAGGCCACTCTTGGGGAAATGTGATAGATATAAAGATAAACTTCATTTCTTGGACTGTGTGAAATGGTAGTAAGAATAGTTACACAGCCAGGCGTGGTGGCACATGCTTGTAATCCCAGCGTTTGGGAGGCTGAGACAGGAGGATTGCATGGGTTCGAAGCCAGCCTCAGCTACTTAGGCTCTCAGCAACTTAGTGAGACCCTGTTTCCAAATAAAATATAAAATAGGTCTGGGCGTATAGCCTGGAGGTAGAAAAGCCCCTGGGTTCCACCCCCAGTACTCCCCATACACAAAATAGAATAGTTACACAGAATTAAAAAAAATTTTTTAGAACATTGTATTTTTTTTCAGAATTAAAATTTATAAATAACTATGGATCTATCCATACCTAGTTTACCTTGCTGCTTCAGCTTTTATTTTTATTTTTTTATTTATTTTGTGGGTCTGAGGATGGATTCCAGGGGCATTTGACCTCTGAGCTACACCCCCTGCCCTGTTTTTTAAATTCTTTATTTTGAAACAGTCTCACTAAGTTGCAAAGGGCCTCACTAAGTAGCTGAGGCTGTCCGCGAACCGAGATCCTCCTATCTCAGCCTCCCAAATGCTGAGATTACAAGTGTGTGCCACCACATCCAGCTTCAGCTTATATTTTAAATAATTCTTTGGAATAAAGATGAATGTGTTAAATGTGTCCATTCTGGATGATTAAGCAAAACTAAGCCAGGCATGGTGGTGCATACCTGTAATCCCAGTACGTGAGAGACTGAGACAAAAGGATTATAGGTTTGAAGGCAGCATCAACAATCTAGATCTTTAGCAATTTAGCAAGACATTGTTTCAAAATTTAAAAAGGAGAGGAACGCTGGGGATCTGACTCAGAGGTAAAATGCCCCTGGGTTATGTGCATACATACAACTATTAACTGCTAAAGTAATTAACTGTTTGGAAGTCAATAATAGAAAAGTGAGAGACTACAGAGATATATATTTTTTTCTTTTTCATTACACAGGGAAGTCGAGATAACATGAGTATTGTATTAGTTTGCTTTGCACATGCCCCCAAAGTCTCAGATGAAGCAGTGAAAAAAGATTCAGAGTTGGATAAGTACTTGGAATCGCGAGTTGAAGGTAAGAAAGACGCCTCTTTTTTAATTTAGAAGAAAAGGAAAAGTATTCTTCCTTGTTCCTCAGATGATGCTTTTAAGATTTTTTTGGAGCCAGTGTGGTGGTGCACACTTGTAATACCAGCATTTGGGAGGCTGAGACGGGAGGATCACGGTTTGTAGACAGCCTTAACTACTTATAGTGAGGCTCTCCACAACTCAGTGAGACCCTGTTTCAAAATAAAGAATAAAAAGTTGAGCAAGGGGTGTAGCTCGGAGGTCAAATGCCTCTGGATTCCATCCCCAGACCCGCAAAAAAAAAAAAAAAAAAAAAAGATTTCCTTGGGAAATAATTGTTTCAAAATAAGGCCAAAAACATTTGCCTGAATTTATCTTGAATACTAGTATATACTATCCAGCTTGCTTCACCTCCCAAGATTACAGCTTCTTTATTGAAAACTAAAGATAACACCAACAGTAGAGGTTGTTTTAATAAACTGTTTCAGGAGGATCACACAGGTTCGAAGCTAGCCACACTGGCTTAAGAGACCCTGTTTCAAAATATAAAATAGGTCTGGGAGTGTAGCCCGGAGGTAGAAGGGCTTCCAGGAACCCCAGTACCACCAAAAAGAAAAACCCTTATAGCTGGGCGTGGCGGCATATGCCCAGCATTTTGAGAGGCTGAGATGGGAGGATCTCTGTGGACAGCTTCAGCTACTTAGTGAGGCCTTTTGTGACTCAGCGAGACCCTGTTTCAAAATAAAGAATTAAAAAAAAAAAATAGGGCTGGGGGTATAGCTCAGAGATAGAATGCCCCTGTGTTCCATTCCCAGTACTGCCAAAACAAACTAAAAAAAACTTATTTCTTAAAGATGGCAAGACAGACTTTATCCAAGAATGATAGATACAGGAACCACTTCAGTGGGGTCTTGCTGTGGGGGAGAGACATTGGACTAAACTTAGACTCCAACAAAAACAAGTGGGGAAGCTGGGTGTAGTGGTACACGCTTGTAATCACAGTACTCAGACACTGAGGCAAGAGGATCAGGGTTCATAGACAGCCTCCGCTACTTAGGCCTTCCACAGCTTAATGAGACTCTGTTTCAAAATAAAGAATAAATCCAGGTGTGGTGGGGCACACTTATAATCCCAGTGCTTGGGATGCTGAGACAGGAGGATTGCATAGGCCAGCCTCAGCTACTTTGTGAGGCTCTCAGCAATTTAGTGAGATCCTGTTTCCAAATAAAGTATAAACTAGGTCTGGGAGTATAGCCTGGAGGTAGAAAGCCCCTGGGTTGCACCGCCAGTACCACAAAAAAAATAATAATAATAATAATAAAATAAAATAGGACTGAAGGTGGAGCTCAGAGGTAGAATGCCCCTGAGTTCAATCCCCAATACTGGGGTGGGGGAGCAAGTGAGGATTTGTAATCCAGAAAAAAGATGGTGGGCAGTGGATAGAAAATTACTAGAAAGAAACAGGAAGGAGAAGGGGCTTGTGGCTAATCTGATTTATAGGATTATTGCTGAAAGTGGGCCAGGGTGGTATGGTATTGAGGGTGATCAGAAAAGAAGGATGGGAATTTTTCTAAACTTGCTCAGTATGATTTTGCTCAGACTGTATTCTTCAAGGACAGAGAGGAAAGACAAAGTTTGGCCTAGTAAGGACTCAAGAACCTGACTAAAGTTTTGGTCAGAGGAGAGAACTTTTATCAAATAAATGAGATTTAAGCACCCACATGATGCCTGGCACTTAAAGTGTCTTTATTAACTCTTAAGTTCTGTAACAACTAAATTTTAATTTCTCAAAGGCATGGTTCAACATGGATTGGTAACATTTAATATTACTTTTCTGTTGTATAGTTATTTTCCAAAGCATTTGTTGTATGGCAGAAATGGTATATACATAATATCATAATCTCTGTGGCCTATGACAAATACTTGGTTATACTCACTCAGTCAGATGGCTTTAAAATCCTTGGCAAGGCAGCCATTCTAGGTCAATTTGAGTTGGTACTTAGGAGTAACTTAATTTTTAAGCTAGGCAGTGTCACACGCCTGTAATCCCAGTACATGGCAGGCTCAAACCAGAGGATTGCAGGTTCAAGGCCAGCTTCAACAATTTAGTGAGAACCTGCTTCAAAATTTAGAATGGGCTGGTAGTATAGCTTGGAGGTAGAATGCCCTTGAGTTTCAATCCTCAGTACCAAGAGAAAAAAAAACTTAATTTTTTTAATAATAAAAGGCTGTGTTCTTTAAGAGCATGATAGACTGAGTATGTTAGTACACACCTGTAATTGCAGTACTTGGGAGGCTGAGAAAGGGGGATTGCAGGTTCAAAGATGGCCTCAGCAATGTGGTGAGAGTCTCAGTAAGCTAGTAAAACCCTGTTTCCAAACAATTTTAGTAAAGACTTGTATGTGGAGAGAGTGAATATCTGGAGAAGAACATTCCAGCAAAGGCTGAGCAGGGAATGTGCTGCACCATAAGAAAGTGGAAGATTAAGAGAAGTGGATAGAAAGACCAGATGATGACTTTGGACTTCATCCAGATTATGATTCATTGGAAGGTGTTGAGCACAAGACTGGCTTGATCTTACGGGTTTTCAAAGGATCTTTCTTACTGCTGTGTGGAGAGAGGGCAGGAGAGGAAGCACGATGCCACTTTAAAGCCACGCATCACTGCAGATGGTAGTGATGGTGAAAGGGACTGGAATGGCACCAATGAAGGGTGTGGAAATTGTTTAGAAATGTGCTTGCTACACTTCAGTGGTTCTCAGTTGGGGAGATTTTCTCTTGTGGTGATGTGTGGCAGTGTCTTTAGATGCTCTTGGTGTCACAGCTGAGAGTGTGCCATCGCCATGTAATAACAGAGGCCAGGGATGCTGCCCCACATCCTGCAGTGCACAGAACAGTCTTCACAACAAAAAATTGCCTGGTCTAAAATGACATTAGTGCCAAGATTGAGAAACCTGGGTTTTAGAGATATAAGTCTAAAGTAGAAAAATTATAGTGTTTTTTTTTTTTTTTTTTTTTTTTTTTGATGGTACTGGGGATGGAACCCTTCTACCTCCGGGCTACACTCCCAGACCTATTTTATATTTTTATTTGGAAACAGAGTCTCTTAAGCCAGCAAGGCTGGCTTCGAACTTGCGCAATCCTGTCTCCACCTCCCAAGCGTGGGGATTACAAGAGTGCACCACCACACCCGGCTATAGTCTTGTTTCTATGGAGGTTTTGTTTTGTTTTTCTTTGTGTGTGTGTGTGTGTGTGTGTGTGTTACTGAGGGTGGAACCCAGGGGCTTTTCTACCTCCGGGCTACACTCCCAGACCTATTTTATATTTTATTTGGAAACAGGGTCTCACTAAGTTGCTGAGAGCCTAAGTAGCTGAGGCTGGCTTCAAACCTGTGCAGTCCTCCTGTCTCAGCCTCCCAAGGGCTGAGATTACAAGCGTGCGCCACCACGCCTGGCTTTTATGGAGCTTATAGCCTATGGTACAGTGAACATCATGAATATCAAAAGACAGAGAAGTGTGTGTCAGGGAAGGATTGGAGAAGGTAACAAGAGACTGAAATCAGAGGATGACTAGGCTTTAACTATACAATGGGGTTCACTGGATTGGCATGAAGAGTGTTCCAAATCAAAGCAAGAGGGTGTGTGAAGATCTAGAAACAGAATTCTTGTTTGATTAAAATCTTTGGGCAGAGTTGAAAGGGAGTGGTAAACTAACTTAAAGTCAAAGAAAAGATCTTTGTGAGGCTTAATAAAAAGTTTGAACTTTGTATCTGAGGGCCACTTAAGACACTGCTTTTTTGTTGTTTTAAAAATATATTGCAGAGGTGTGGTGACACACTCTTGTTATCCCTGTGCTTGGGAGGCTGAGACCAGAGAATTGACAGCCTCAGCTACTATAGTGAGGCCCTCTGCAACTTAATGAGACCCTGTTTCAAAATAAAGAATAAAAAATAGGGCAGGGAGTATAACTCAGAGGTTGAATGCCCCTAGGTTCTATCCCCAGACCCACACACACAAAAAAAAAGTATATTGCAGCGGGGTGCAGTGTCACAAGCCTGTAATCCCAGTACTTGGGAGGCTTAAACAGGAGGATCCCAGGTTCCAGGCCAGCCTTTCCAACTTAGTGAGTTAGCAACACCCTGTTTTAGAATAAAAAATAAAAAAGGCTGGGGGAGTAGCTTGGAGGTAGAGTGCTCCTGGGGTTCAACCCTAGTACTGGAATGGCACAAAAGTAAGTTTGGTTTTTGAAGAATTTATGCCTTTTTAATATCCAAATAGTCACGCTTTAACAAATCTGTGTTCTACAAATTGTAAATAGAAATGGAGTGGTAAATTTTTTGTTTTCATTCTAAATGTTAACAAGTACTATGATTTATTTTCCTTCTTTAAATAAATTGTTGTAGCTAGGTATTTATTGAACATAACTATTTAGGTATCATAAAACCTACAAAATTATTTTTAATTTCTATCCTTTTTTAATAATCCTTATCCAGTCACTACTTTTGTTTCCCTATAATTCTGGTACTAATAATGTTTATATTATTTTTACTTATAAAATTAGGTCAAAATGTTTTTCCATGTAGCTAGTACTATGTTCATAGGAATCACATTTAGTGATTATAAACCTTTTCATGTAGTGGCAATACTAAAGTTTTCTTAACTGTCCCCTTATTGTTGAACATTTGGTTCTAGTTTTTGCTTATATGAATAATGGTGGAATGAATATATATAGGCAAGTAACTTTTTATGTTACTTTCTGGCCCTTGCTAGTAATAGTGCTTCTTTTATATTTTAAAATAAATACTACCAAATAGTACATTTTGTTTGACTTCTTTTGGAATGCTGGATTATCTGTCAACGATAATTACTAAATTTTTTCCAAAACCTACAGAAATTATGGAGAAGTCTGGTGAGGAAGGAATGCCTGATCTTGCCCATGTCATGCGCATTTTGTCTGCAGAAAATATCCCAAATTTACCTCCCGGGGGAGGTCTTGCTGGCAAGTAAGTAGAACGAAGAGAGCTAATTTTGAGTTCATTTATAATTAGTAATTAAGTAATTTTGGGTAAGAAAACAAATCAGAAGAATATCAGTTACCTACAGAATAAATGAGTTGATGTTTCTTAAATTAGAGAACTTTAAAATTTCATCCAAAAGTTTTTTTGTTTTTGCGGTACTGGGGATGGAATTTAGGGGCATTTCAACCCAGTCCTATTTTTTTCTTTTTTTTCTTTTTCTTTTTCTTTTTTTCTTTTCTTTTTCTTTCTTTTTTTTTTTCTTTTTCTTTTTTTTTTTTTTTGTGGGTCTGGGGATGAAACCCAGGGGCATTTGACCTCCAAGCTACACCCCCTGCCCTGTTTTTTATTCTTTATTTTGAAACAGGGTCTCACTAGTTACGGAATGCCTCACTAAGTAGCCGAGGCCATCTGTGAACCACAATCCTTCAGTTTCAGCTTCCCAAATGCTGAGATTACAAGCATGCGCCACCACTCCCAGCTTCTTTTTATATTTTGAAACAAGTCTCACTGAGTTGCGAAGGGCCCCACTAAGTAGCTGAAACTGTCCACAGTCCTCCAGTCTCCACCTCCCGAATGCTAGGATTACAGGCGTGCGACACCAAGCCTGGCTTGTTTTTTTGTTTTGTGTGTGTGTGTGTGTGTGTGTGTGTGTGTGTGTGTGTGTGTGTGTGTGCCACTGGGGATTGAATCCAGGGGCATTCTACCTCTGAGCTACACCCCCAGCCCTATTTTATTTTTAGTTTAATTATCAGGCTGGGTGTGGTGGCGCATGTTTGTAATCCCCACACTTGGGAGGCGGAGACAGGATTGCACAGGTTCAAAGCCAGCTGTGCTGGCTAAAGAGACCCTGTTTCCAAAAAAAAAAAAAAAAAAAGTATAAAATAGGTCTGGGAGTGTAGCCCAGAGGTAGAAGGGCTTCCAGAACCCCCCCCCCAAAAAAAAAGAAAGAAAGAAATTATCATACGCTTTGAGGATGAGGCCTTTTTTTCTTGCTAAATGAGAGAACAAATGGATTATGCCAAAATCAGAGAGAGAGAGAGAGAGAGAGAGAGAGTGTGTGTGTGTGTGTGTGTGTGTGTGTGTGTGTGTTGCGAGGGATTGAACCCAGGGGCATTCTACCTCTAAACAATATCCCCCAGCCTTTTTTATTTTTTGTTTTTGAAACAAGGTCTTACTAGGTTGCTGACAGTCTCATTACTTGCTGAAGCTGTCCTCCAACCTGAGATCCTCCTGTCTTAGCCTCCAAAGTACTGGTATTATAGGCATGTACCACCAGGCCTGGTACCAAGATCAAATTCTAAGTGAAAAGTAGAAACTATGTTCTTGGTAAGTGTTTAGTGTGACCATTATTTAGTGTAGTCAAGATGAAGTATTATTTGAAATACAATTTTAGAATTGTGCATAATTTAATAAAACTAAAGCATTTTCTTTTAGGCGCAATGTTATTGAAGCTGTTTATAGTAGACTGAATCCACATAGAGAAAGTGATGGGGTAAGTTTTATTTTTTTTCTAAGCATTTAAAGTAACTTCACAATATAAATACAAGATATGAATACATTTACATAATGAGGCCTATAATAAGTGGTTGCTGTTTTTCTTTATAAGGAGTCAGTTAAAGTTTTAAGAAATGTATTAAAATGGAGGTAGAGATAAAATTCTGTTTTATAAATAGCTCTGTGCCATTTCCTGAGCATCACGTGACCTTTTTGTTCGAACTATCCCTGTGAGCTATCTCTGCTTCCTCCCTTTACATCTGCCTTTTCTTCTTCTTCTCCTTTATACCTTCATTTTGAGGTACAAATGTGCTTAAATATCTCAGTTTCTTTAGCAGGCAGAATGTAGTGAATTACTGTTTGAACTCCTAGTCCTTTCAGTGCCCCTGTGTGCCCAACTAGAATACTTGAGGATAATTTCTAATGTTATGCTGTGTGGATCACGACCTGAGATAACCATTTCTGTTGTACTCTGCTGGGCTTCCTCAGAGAAAAATCTTTATCCCTTTAGCTTTTGTTATCCTATCCCTAGAAACACTGATGAGCTGCCAGCTCTCCCCACAATAATTGGTTTTGTTTAGTACCAGAAGACAACAATGTCTTTCAGGGGTTTTTTTTGTTGCATTCAATTTCAGAATTAATAGCTCAAATGCAAATATTATCTCATTTATTTTTTTCAAGTTTTGGGGTATTTAAAAATAAATGACTTAGCCGGGCGTGGTGGCGCACGCTTGTAATCCCCGCGCTTGGGAGGCTGAGACAAGAGGATTGCGCAGGTTCGAAGCCAGCCTCAGCTACTTAGTGAGGCTCTCAGCAACTTAGTGAGACCCTGTTTCCAAATAAAATATGAAATAGGTCTGGGAGTATAGCCCAGAGGTAGAAAGCCTCTGGGTTCCACCCCCAGTACCACCAAAAAAAATAAAAATTAAAACAAAACAAAGTATAGGATGTTGACACAACTAAAAATGTGATGCTACTCTGAAAGGTGAGGAGAAGAGATTATAGATTCCATGTGGCATCCAGTATGTTGATTAGAGAAAATAAACCTTTAGAAAATAGATATTGGAGTCACTTTTAGCCTAATGATTTCTCAGGGATTTGAGAATGTGACTCTTGTTTGTAATCTTTAAAGAAAATATTATACTTTCCTGAATTTCTTGCTTTCTCAAGACATTTTTTTACTCTAAGCAAGATTTTTAGAGCCGGGCATGGTGGCGCATGATTGTAATCCCAGTACTTGGGAAGTTGAGACGGGAGGATCTGGTTCTTGGCCAGCATTAGCTACTTAGTGAGGCCCTCTGCAACTTAGTGAGATCCCTGTTTCAAAGTAAAGAATAAGAAATCCAGCTGGGGGTGTAACTCAGAGGTAGAATGTCACTAGATTCAGTCCCTAGTACAGCAACAAAAAAAACCGTTTTAAATGCTTAATAATCCATAATCCTACACCTTTTAACATATACCAGGGATGACTTGTTTTTAATGGTGCTGGGGATTGAACCCAGAGGTGCTCTACCACTGTGCTATATCCCCATCCCTTTAAAAAAAATTTTTTTTAAGCCGGGCATGGTGGTGCACAATTGGAAGGCTGAGACAGGAGGATTGCAGGTTCACAGCCAGGCTCAGCCACTTAGGCCCTCCCTCTGCAACTTAGACCCTGTTTCAAAATAAAGGATAAAAAAATAGGGCTGGGAGTGTAGCTTGGAGGTAGAATGCTCCTGAGCTTCATTCCCAGTACTACAAAAAAAAGTTTATTGTTCTTTTTTAAATTTTGAGACAATGTTTTTCTTGCCAAGTTGTCCAGGTTGGCCTTGAACTTGCGGTCGTCCTGCCTCACTGTCTGGGATAGCTGGGATTACAAGCATGTACCACTGTTCTCTGCCAACTTTTAAACTTTGTAAAAAGAGAAAATATAACTGATAACTAGGTAACAGAACCACGAAACTGAGAGTAATGCCTGAGATATAAAATATAGCTTGCATAAGATTATTCTATGGTTATATAAGTTTAGGATTACATACTAAATTATCTGTATATATAAATTATATAATCTTTCCATTAACATCAGCAGGTTAAACACTTGCAGTCTACCATGTAAAGAGTTGATGGAAGAAACTATACAACATAAGACATGGTCCTGTTCATATGCTCATGCTGCTTACAACATACGTAGAAATGCAAATAAGAAAAACATCTGTTCATAGCTTAGTAAAGAATAAAAGAATAAAATATAGAACTTGACAAGCAGAGGCTGTGTAGGTAGTGTGCTTGCCTAAACCCATGAATAAGGCCCTGGGTTCAATCCCCAGCAATGAAGGGGAATCATATAAATACATATAAAAATGTGGAAATATTACTGTATTTAGAGAGAATGTGATCATTGACATATGAATCATACAGTGATTGCTATGAATGTTCACCCAAGGCAAGAAAGTCAAATACTCAGAGAAGATGAGATTTAAAGAATGATTTGAATGGTAGAAATAAGATGAAGAAGATGACATTTCATGTGAAGGAGAAGGGAAAAAATAAAGTATATCATTGAAATTTTTATTTATTATTTTCTCTGTGTGTGGCCTGGGGTTGAACCCAGGGGCATTCTACCTCTGAGCTACACCCCCAGCCCTATTTTTTATTTTTTTAATTTTTGTGTGGTGCTAGGGATTGAACCAGGGGCATTCTACCTTCGAGCTACACCCTAAGCCCTGTTTTTTATTCTTTATTTTGAAACAGGATCTCACTAAGTTTCATAGGGCCTCACTAAGTAGCTGAGGCTGACCAAGAACCCAGATCCTCCTGTCTCAGCCTCCCAAATACTGGGATTACAAGTGTGTGCCACCATGCCTGGCTTTTTATTTTTTATTTTTGAAACAGAGTCTCACTTAAGTAGCTGAGGCTGGCCATAAATCCACAATCCTCCTGTTTCAGTCTCCCAAGAACTGGGATTACAAGCATGTGCCACCATGCCTGGCCTATTTTATTTTTTTATTTGGAAACAGGATCTTCTATTGTAGAAGGCCTTGCTAAATTGCTGGGTCTGGTCTCAAACCTCTGATTCTCTTGTCTCAGACTCCCCAATACTAGGATTACAGGCACGCACAACCACGTCTGGTCACCTTCTGAACTTTAGAGTGAAAACCACCATATGTTTGAATTTAAGAATGATAAAACCAGCCAGGCGTGGTGGCACACACTTGTAATCCCAGCGTTTGGGAGGCTAAGACCGGAGGATCACGGTTCGCAGACAGCCTCAGCTACTTAGTGAGGCCCTCTGCAACTCATTGAGACCATTTCAAAATAAAGAAATTGCAGAGATCAAATAGTATAAACTCATTATCGATAGATATATGGATTGGAGAAATTTCCTCATTTACTATAAAATCTGACTTTTGTGGCCTAGAATTCTATTTTGGAAAGCATTACCATAACCTTTCAGAATAATCACTACCTTAAAAAAAAATGTTGAACAAGTAGCAGAAATTTACTAAAAATACTCAGAGAAGCAGAGAGAATGAAGAAAATACAGACATTTAATTAAATCCTTTGCTCTTATCAGTCCATTATGAAAGTAGTTATTGCTCTGTAAGTGCTTCTTGACAGAACTTGCTAGATAATGGAGAATGTTGCTAGGAGGCACAGTGGTAGGAGCTGGAAGTTAACCTTTAGAGTGTGGTAGAAATAACAGAAGAGAAGAAAGTTAGAAGATATAAAATCCAAAGTTTTTAAAATAGCAAAAATAACTTTGTTTTGATATAAAAAAGAATGCTCTTCAGAGTTAAATCAGAGATTTAGATTCTTAAAAATGTCTACTTTATATAATCAGAGATGGAATTGTTCTTGCTATAAATGCTTATAAATAGTACCTTTAGAAATAAGGGTTCATTCATCTTTCTTAGATTTAAAACAAAACATTTTGGATAATATGTTTCAAAAAGGAGAGTTGATAGCCAGGTGTGGCACGCCTATAATCCCAGCATTCAGGAGGCATTGATCAGAGGATCACAGTTTGCAGACAGCCTCAGCTGCTTAGCCAGGCCCTTCGCAACTCAGTGAGACTCTGTTTCTAAACTAAAAAGACTAAAAAATAGGGCTGGAGGTGTAACTTGGAGGTACCAAAAAAAAAAAAACCCAAAAAATAAAATTGAGTTGAAACTAGGTGTAATGGCACACACTTGTAATCCTAGTACTTAGGAGACTGAGAGAGGTGGATCACAGGTTCGAGGCCAGCCTCAAAGTAACTTAGCAAGATTCTGTTTCAAAATAAAAAGGCTGGAGGTGTGATTCAAAGGTAGAATACGCCTGAGTTCAATCCTCAGCATGCGCGCGAGCGCACACACACACACACACACACTCACACACTGAATATAAGCCAGAAATTAAATAATTTAAATATGTTCACAAAATTTAGAGATTTAGCAGAATCTTTTTGTTTACCAACCATTCAACGTGTGTGTGTGTGTGTGTGTGTGTGTTTTGTGTGCGCGCGCGCGTGCGCGCACTGTGCTAGGGATTGAACCCAGGGACATTCTACCTCTGAGCTATACCCCTAGCCCTTTTTTATTGTTCATTTTGAAACAGGGTCTCACTAAGTTGTAGAGGGCCTCACTAAGTTGCTGAGCCTGGCTGGAAACCTGCAATTCTCCTGTCTCAGCCTTTCCAGTACTGGGCTTACACTCCTGGCCTAATTCAATTTTTTAAAAATGTTTGGGTTCAGTCTTGTTAAATCTCCACTTTTAAAACAAAACAGTGGAAGAGTCTCATAGATCCCTATTAAAGACTCTTCAAAAAATTTATGGAGAAAATAAATTAAAAAATAAATGTTTCATAAGTTCTTTATTAAGCAGAGTTTCTGAAATAAGCATTTCCTTTCTCTAAAATGCTAGTTGTGTTTTTTTAGCTAGAAAAAAATTCTGTTAGATCTGGGACTTTGATTTCTTTATATATAAAGTCCTAGCACCTATAACAATCCTGGTATATAGTAAGAGGTCGAGAAGTACTTGTTGGGCTGGGGGTGAAACTTAGTGTAAAGCACTTGACTAACTTGTACCAGGCCCTGGGTTCAGTCCCCAGCACAATAAACAAACAAACAAACAAAAAAAAAAAAACTGTTTAAGCCAGGTGAAATAAAGTATGCCTGTAATCCCAGTACTTGGGAGGCTGAAACAGGAGGATCCTCAACCAGCACCAGCAATTTATTAAGACTCTGTTTTAAAATAAACAGTACAAAGGGATGGAGTGTAGCTCAGAATTAGAATGCCTGTAGGTTCAACTGCCAATATCTAACAAAATTCTGTTAAATATTTTATTCATTTCTAGTAGTTTGCATAATATTTAGGAAAATTTTTTTTAAATTTGGAAACAGAATCTCTTAAGCAGCGCGGCTGGCTTCGAACCTGCGTGATCCTCCTGTCTCTGCCTCCCAAGCGCGGGGATCACAAGCGTGCGCCACCACGCCCAGCTAGGAAAATAATCTGAGGTTACTATTACCAAGTGATATGAAAATTTTTTTCAGAGCTTCATATTTTTCTTGCAAAAATGTTAAAATCTTTTATCAAAGAAAGCTTACTAGTATACCATTGATTAAGGTAGCTATGTAAAATGATAAATTTCCAATAGTAAAAGGTAAACTTCTGTTTACCCAGCTCCTTCTTATGCTAGGTTGTATGTGTGTGTTGTAGGTAATCTCAGCACACGAGACACAAGTCACAGAGATAAGAGTGGAACTCCAAAACCTGTTCTTCTGAATTCCATGCCTTGACCATGGCAGTGAGATGTTATAGATATCTGTACCCCACCTCTCTGCCACGCAAGAAAAATCATGTTCCTTTTTGTTGTGTTTTGTAAATCTCATGTTTCATTGTCTTAAGACCTTTCTTTTTAATGAGGTGGAATTTTTCATTTTGTTTTGTTTTTTGCAGTACTAGGGATTGAACCTAGATGCTCTGCCACTGAGCTACTTCTCTTAGCACTTTTTATTTTTTTATTTTGAGACGGTCTTGCTAAGTTACTAAAACTGGCCTCAAACTTTTAGTCCTTCTGTCTCCGCCTTCAAAGTTGCTGAGATTACATGAATCTCTACACACCCAATGAGGAATATTAAGTTGTTGAAACTATAAATATTCAACCCTGTTTCAAAACAAAGAATAGAAAGGGCTGCGGGTTTATCTTGGAGGTAGAATGCCCCTGGGTTCAATCCCCAATATAAAAATAAATAAGTTAATAACATACATTTTTATTTATGCTAACTTTAAAACCTTTTTAAGGGATTTGGATTTTTTTGAGAAGGGGAGGAAAAAACAGATTGAGCTTTTTTTCAGGATCCCCAAATAATCTTCATCTCTGTTTTCACATAATTAAATGTTATGGAATCTTTTCTGTTTTACTCCAAATAGGTTATGTAACACCTAGCTACGTTTTTGAGGTTTTTTGTTTTTTGTTTTTGCGGGTCTGGGGATGGAACCCAGAGGGGCATTTGACCTCCGAGCTACATCCCCTACCCTATATTTTTATTCTTTATTTTGAAACAGGGTCTCACTAAGTTGCAGAGGGCTTCACTAAGTAACTCAGGCTGTCTGCAAACCACGTTCCTCCGGTCTCAGCCTCCCAAATGCTGGGATTACAAATGTGCGCCACAATGCCCAGCTTTTGAGGATTTTTAGTTCTGAACATTTTTTAGCTAAGGGCATAGGATCCCACATATATATATATATATATATATATATAATTTTTTTTTACTAACACCTTTATTTGTTCTGTTATTTTAATTAATCATTGGGAAAACTTTGCTTAGGGGTGCTGAGTTTCAAATATATATATATATTATTCAAATAAATAATTAACTAATCAAATTTTATTTGTGTGTATAGTACTTAGGGATTGAACCCAAGGGTACTCTACCTCTGGGCCACACCTCTAGTCCTCTTTTTTATTTTTTATTTAGAAACGGAGTGTTGCTTGCTTGTTGAGGCTAAATTGCTCAGTCTGTCCTTGAACCTGCAATCCTCCTGTTTCAGCCTCCCAAATATTGGAATTACAGGCATGCACAAGAATACCTGGCCAAATGTTAGCTTTAACATGTGCTTAGATCTTTCTCTTTTCATTTACTCTCTGCTTGTTTTACCTATTTTCTTACGTCTTATTTGGTTTAAGGTTATATTTCATAATAGGAGATTTGATTCTTAAACTGTTAGTTTAGTTGATAGGACCTTTCTGTGTGTGTGTGTGTGTGTGTGTGTGTGTGTGTGTGTGTGTGTGTTACTGGGGATGGAATCCAGGAGCTTTTCTACCTCCGGGCTATACTCCTAGACCTATTTTATACTTTATTTGGAAACAGGGTATCACTAAGTTGCTGAGAGCCTCACTAGCTGAGGCTGGCTTTGAACCTGTGTGATCCTCTTGTCTCAGCCTCCCAAGGGCAGGGATTATAAGCGTGCGCCACCACGCCCGGCGAGTTGATAGAACCTTAAACACTTAAGAGGAAAAGTACTAAATTCTTTATTAAGTATCTAGTTACAAGGAGCACTCCCATGAAAAACTATTACTAGCCAGGAATGGTGGCACATGCTTGTAATCCCAGCATTTGGGAGGCTGAAACAGGAGGATCACGGTTCATGGCCAGCCTCAGCTACTTAGTGAGGCCCTTTGCAACTCAGTGAGACCCTGTTTCAAAATAAAGAATAAGAAATAGTTCTGGGGGTGTAGCTCAGAGGTAGAATGCCCCTGGGTCAGAATCCATCCCCAGTACCTTAAAAAATATATATTACTTACCGTAATTATAATCAATAAACATTTGGATTGGTGCTGATTATATCAGCACCCAAATCTTAGCTCTACTATTTAACATTGATTGACATATCGTTCTGAGCTTCAGTTCCCTTACTTAAAAAATGACAGTTGCAGTGCTTAATTTATATGGTACCTGTGAAGGTTAAGTGAGATTATATGTATATAGGATTCATAGCACAAACATTAATTTTCCCTCCATAGATGGTGGGAGGAGATAGAAGGGAATTTGAAATTATCTTTAATCTCCAGGCCTTTACAATTTAGACTTAGGCAGTTGCAAGGTGGAAGTTAACTTAATTGCTGTCAAGATATATAAAAATAGATGTACTGTATGAGCTTTGTGAGTTCACTAAAGAAAGCACAGGAACCTAGATAGAGGTTCTTCTTCGATATTCATGAGAGCCCACAAGAGTATTATGTAATAGCATTTTGTAATAGCTGGGGAAGATGTTTCAGCCACCCATCCCTTATCTAGCACAATGGGAAAAAACAATTTGTCATAAGGTAAAGTGACTTTTAAATGTGGTCATTAAGCTGGCCATGATGGTACATACCTGTAATCCCAGTATTTAAGGGGCTGAAAAAGAAGGATCACAGGTTTGAGGACAGCCTCAGCAATGTAGCAAAACTTTCAGAAATCTAGTGAGACCCTGTGTGAAAACAAAGTAAAAAATAAAATGGATTGAAAGTGTAGCTCAGAGAGAATGCCCTGGGTTCAACTCCCAGTACTACCACTACTACCAAAAAATAGTGCGGTCATTAGCTGAAGTTGTTGTAAATTCAGTGACTTTGATACCAGCCATTGTAAATTCTTGTATTCTTGATTTACTGGTTTGGTTTTAGTGTATATTTAAAAAGCAACCACTCTTCCCTGCCACTACAGTAGCAATTCACAGAAATATAAATTGCTCTTCTCATAAAAATGTCAGTTGAAAAATGAGAGGTACTTTATCTGTTGAGCCCACCAAAATGGGCTCAATTACAACAACAAATATAACCTTTGATCCAATCTTGTCAAAAATATAATTCCAGGTAAGCATATAGTCTATATCAGTGATTCTTTTATAAGGCTGTGTACAGAATTATCTTTTGCTTTTTGCCATAAGGGCACTTTAAAAAAAAAAAAGTATTCAAGTGCTCTAATTTTTTAATAAACATTACAGTTTATTATATGTTTTCATTAGTGTTGTCTTTTTGCAGTATTATGGAGTTGTACTTTCCAAAGATGTTTATTTTTTTCAACATTGTATGAGGAAAACTTTTAAGTATATAGAAAAATTGAAGTGATAGTGAACACACCGTTATTTCTTGTACCACGTTTCAACAATTGTTTGAATTTTACCATCATTGCTTTATCGTG
The DNA here is from genome assembly GCF_963383645.1 of Muscardinus avellanarius. NCBI lineage: Eukaryota > Metazoa > Chordata > Mammalia > Rodentia > Gliridae > Muscardinus > Muscardinus avellanarius. The sequence continues at coordinate 37,979,717 of NC_137801.1, forward strand.
TGTGTGTGTGTGTGTGCACGCACACATATATATATATATATACACACTCCTCCCTACCCTCCCTCCCCTCTCCTCTGCCCCCCATCCAAGGATTGAATTTAGGGACATTCTACATATCCAGCCCTTTTATATTTTTATTTTGAAACATAGTCTCAATATTTTGCTGAGGCTGTCCTTGAACCTGCAATCCTTCTTTCTTAGTCTTCCAAGTATAGCATGAGCCACCATAGTCAGCTTGGTTTTTCTCTCTCTCTCTACATAGCCATCCATAATACCATTATCACATCTAGGAAAATTAATAATGCATTTGATAATGTTGGGTTATATTGAGTCTAAAAATATATCCCCCAGTTTTCCCTATAATGACTATTTTAATTGTTGTTTTGAAATGTGGTCTACTCAGGTTATGTCATCAGGTTAAAGCACATTAAACAAGACTTCAGTAGAGAGACCCTGCCATTGTCCTTTAGTCCTTATACTGCCTTTGAGAAGAATTTGAGCCAGTTGTTCATAAGATGGTCTACTTCCCAAGTTTGTACAATAGTTTCTTCCTAGTGGTGTTTAACTTGATCTTCTTTTCAGATTTCCTGTAGCTTTATTCATAGTAAACATTTTTGGCAAGAATGCAGGACACCAGGAGGCACATGATGTATAAAATCATCTTGATATTCATCAACTTAACTGACCAGTTCAGATGATTGGAGCTTATTCTGCTAATATGATTAGGTAGCTAGTAGTAACAACCTGTAGACTTTCCAGAACTTATGAAGGATTGAGTAGTTTACTATTTACATTTTATAATAGTTAAAATTATTGGTATGTTTTACCTAGAGATGCTTTTTACTAAAATACTGCATTTAAAGGCAAAATTAAATAAAAATTTTATCCATGAAAGCTTTAGAATCTTCCAAAAGACCAGTTTAAATTTCTGTAGCTTCACAGTTTGTATCTTCTCTTCTACTCATCATTTAGCAGAAATGAAGAAACTAACATTCTGCTGGCCTGCCTTCCTTTCCATTTCCTCACTTTAAAGACTTAATTTCCTCTTCTACTATGTCATTTAGTCAAGTGATTTTTTTTTTTTTCCCAGTACTGGGGATTGAACCTTAGGGGCATTTTACCTCTGAGCTACACACCCAGCCCTATTTTTCATTCTTTATTTTGAAACAGGATCTCACTAAGTTGCAGAGGGCCTCACTAAGTAGCTGAGGCTGGCCAAGAACTTGCGATCCTCCTGTCTCAGCCTTCCAAGTACTGGGATTACAAGTGTGCGTCACCATGCCTGGCATGTGAAATTTTTAATAAGTCATTTTTAGGAAATTCTTGTGTTGCTGTTGAATTCTGAAAGCAGAGTAAATTTCAGATTAAACTTGAGATGGCAATTGAAATAGGACACAAACTAGTTAATGGTAAATTGCTTAACCCTTATTTAATAAAATGTTTTCATGCTTAGCATATATTGCTCGTGGTAGAAAAAAGTAGTGTTTTATGTAATATGTTATGAAATACATGTGATCTCCTAGTTTGTCTACTGACACTGGGGTCTTGAATCTTAAAAAAAGGCCTCCGATGAAGCAGAGGAAAGTGGATCACAGGGAAAATTGTTGGAAGCTCTCAGGCAAATGAGAATTAATCATAGGGGAAACTACCGACAACTTCTGGAGGAGATGCTGACTAGTTACAGGCTAGCTAAAGTAGAGGGAGAAGAAAGCCCTGCTGAACCAGCTGCTGCTGCTGCTTCTTCGAACAGTGCTGCTGGAAACCCACTGACAATGCAGGAGAGCCATACTGCATCAGAAAGTGGTCTTGCTGAATTAGACAGCTCTAAGGAAGATGCAGGCAAAGATGAGTGATGAAAGAATGTAACAGTTTTTTGCTGATTTTTGTGATCTTGGATTTGATGGTTTTTTTCTTAGGAAATATAATGTGTGCATTTATATAACCATTTTGTTATTTGAATCTTGAAAACTAGTTTTATTATATTCCAGTAGCCTTGTTTTTAAAAAGGCTTTTGCATACACCTTTATGAGATAGTTTAAAATTGACTATTTATAGTACTTTGAATTTAATGAAATTATATGTCATTTCACCTTTTGTGCCAGAAATTAGGCTACCATTTATTAAAGTCAGTAGCAAAATTCATCTAGACAGAATTAGAGATTACTGATTAGAGAGATTACTATACTTTGTGGAATAACTTGTTAATGAAGACTTATACTGCTCCTTATTTTATACACTAGTAAACTAATAGTTAGCTTTGTAATAAATTTGTGTTTTCTTTAATAATTTTAGTTCTTCAAAAAATGGCTGATGCTAGCCTGTAATTTTTTCTTTCAAGGTTAATTTGTGTGTTATTTGATTTGTTTATATTTTACATTTCTGTAGTTTTATTTTTAGAAGTTGTGAGATACTGGCTATGTGGTTATTTTTCTTTCTCTGTATTATTTATGAAATATGATTTTTTTAAAAACTTGTGTATTATTCAAACAGCTTTGGTTTGTACATTCTGTATAGCCTAACTGCACACATCAAAATGTATGTCAACCAAGTGTTTAGAATAAAATTATAAGTTTTTAAGTCCAAATAAAGCATGTGATGTGGAATAATCTATGCATGTTGTACTTATTTTTTAATTTTTTTCAACAACCAGGTTTGGGATATTGGAAAACTACACATTTGGAAATTTCATTGTATTGATCTTAAATTTAGCACACTTTGGCTTATCTTTTTTCATAAACCAAGAGGAAAAAATGTAATATAAAAATACCTTAGTGTACCTCAGAGTAAACAATTTGTTTCTTATTCCCTTATTGCTGTACAAAATTTTCATCTGTGGACAGTATGAGCACATGCAGACATGTGAGAAAACTGTCACATGAGCGGCTTTGCCCGTTTGGTTCTAGGAGTTCATCAAATATTAATGCAAGAGTTGTGGACTATTTAAAACATAGAAATGAGTTTTGTTGTTGTTAAAATGGGTTTTTAAATTAAAGTTTCTTAAGGTACCTTAATTTGGAGCTTTGGAATCTTCAGATGTTGTAGCTGATGATTTGATCTATTTTTTTCAATGCCCGAATGTTTGTAAGTTTTGAGAAAGAGGAAGGCATTTGGTGTAGAAGGGAGGAATAAAAAAAACAACAACCAGTTATCTATCTATACTAGATAGATACATGTTTATACACACATTATACAGTACACACATCTCTCTATAAAAGTACCTTTTCAGACAAAGGAAGGTAGTTTGTTCATCTAATTTTGTTTTCTTTTGAAATTCAATCCAACCTGGAAGTGGTATGGGTAAATAATAATAATATTCTTCCTTTTCTCTTCCTGTAGGGTGCTGGAGATCTAGAAGACTCATGGTAGCCTTATAAACCTTCTAAAATGCTTTTGATTCTGAAAATTGGGGGACAAAACTTTTAATCACAATTTTCTTCAATACAAGGGGAAAATATTCTTGTGGATTCCCAACGTTTTGTGATATGAGCAGAAAATCATTAGCATTCCCCATCATTTGTTCATATTTGTGTTTTCTGATAATTGCCACTCGTAGCATTGCCTGTACGACATACAGTATTTTTTTGCCAACCTCAGGCATACTGGTTACATTTGTGTTGAACTTTTGGCCCTAGAAACCAATGGAATTATTTTACCACAAATCAACAAATGTGCCTGGGGTGCATGGGAATATAGTTAGCTGTAATCTGCAGATATACATTATGTTTTATTTTAAACAAAACACAACATATAAGCATGTAAAAGAATTGTATGAGATGTTCCTTTTTCAATTCACCAAGTTGGAAGCCTTTTGCAGTTCTGTGGCTTAGAATTTCATTTAAGCAATTTACTATTGGATATGTATTTATTATTAATTGTTATTTAATTTTTTCTGATTTTACCTGTATTACCAAACTGGGATCTCCAATAATGTCCAAATTCTAATGTTGCCTTGCTTTAAGATAAAGTATAGTTGGCAATAATATTATATATAGACCCTTAAATTTTATGCATGTATTCTACTACACCCTTTAACTCTTACTAGAAAATCTTTGAAACCAAATGGATTAATTTATGGCTATTTATAATTTGCTTTGACATCTCACTTCTGCAAATTATTTTAAATGATGAGATTTGCCTTTATAATGTAAATTGTGATTTTTGTTTTACATGTGGGTTTCTATAGTTTTAATTTTTTCAGCTTTTAAGATACAAGTTTTGTGTAATTTGGTATAATTTTTAACTGTTTATGTTATTTTAAAAGCTCAGAATATCACATTTAAATTACTATAAATACATTTAAAATTATCTATTTTAGATCTAAGGAAATATTACAGAGATATTTTCATGGGTTCAGTAACCTTTCATTTTATAACATTGGGCACGGTACAGAGTGGCTGTCACATACGGTACTTGAAGATTATTTAGTTTAATTCTATTTTTACAATAACTTTGGATTTCTTGAATTCTTTTTGAGTTTTGCATGTATTCAGTCCAATAATGCTGAACATGAAGAGTATTTATCTAAAAGGAGTCACTGGGGTAGGAGAAGGAATGAATGTATCCATTTGTACATGGCTTACATGTTGTGGGTGCTTTGTAAACATTTTCCTATGTTTAAATTGTGTTTCAGCAGGTTGTAATTGCCCCTGTGTATAGTTAAAATGAGTCATCATCGGGTCCTGTGTGAAATTGAATTCATGGTATTTTCTGTAACATTTTTGTGAAGCTGTTTCTGGAGAGCCACACATTTGAATACAGACAGCTTTCTTGATCACTTGATTTATTGTGCACCTGATTTTTGGTCTAAAAGGAATTACTGCCACAATATATTTTATTTATTCTTTAGATTTTAGTCTTGTAAGTTTAAGTGCTTTACATGATGGTGTTTAAAAGCTGTTTGTCCCTTTACTGGGTTTTGGGGGGTTGTTAAAAGATAGGGAATGAAGAATGCAAAATGGTTTATTGTTCAAACTGTCCACTCTGATCCAACCCTGTACTGATAGTACCTTTCCAGTATGATATTGTGATATTTCATACAATGCAGTGAACATAACCAACTTGTTATCTAAATAAAGAATTGATTTTAAAAAAAAGTGTGACATAACTACTATTTGGTGTGGTTTTCAAAAATAAGAATGTAGTCTTGATTTAAACTTTAAATATGATTAAAACATTAATTTAACATTTAAACTTTAAGCATTTAGTAATAAGTTAGTGTATTTATGACAAAATTTCCCTATAAAACCATGTAGATAACTTCTAACTCCAAAGAAGATTTAACTTTACAGGGCAATACTAATTAATCCTTTCTTTATTCAAAACATCTTATACCACTTGGAGGGTTCAGGGGGAACACCGTTTTCGGGGATTTGGTGCCCCTTGAAATGCAGGTAATGTATGGCTTAGCAAAAGAGAAACCCACATCAAGTGTTCATTGATTGAAGCCCCTTGTTTGTCTGCTCTCAAACATTTTGACCTCTGGACCCATGTGTACTTCTAAACATTGAATAGCCTGAAGAACTTGTACTTTTTAAATTATATCTATTGATCTCTACTATTAGAAATGGAAACAAATATTATATACTAGTAGGAAGCCTTACATGTTAGCATAAATAATACATTGCTTTATGAAAAGTTATTTTCCAGCCTGACATGGTGCCACACACTTGTAACCCCAGCATTCAGGAGGTTGAGACAGGAGGGTCGTGGTTTGTGGCCAACTTCAGCTACTTACTGAGGCCCTTTGCAACTCAGTGAGACCCTGTTTCAAAATAAAGAATAAAAAATAGGGCCGGGGTAGTTCAAAGGTAGAATGCCCTGGGTTCCATCCCCAGCACTGCAAAAAACAAAAAGAAAAAAGTTATTTTCCAGATGTAAACATTTTAGTGTAAACAGTGGCGCTAGTTTAACTTTTGGTAAACACCGTAATGTTGGGCTGGATTCTCTTACCTTTTGCATTCAGTCTGTTGCATTGTGGCACATTGGTTGAAGTATATGAAATCTGACCTCATGGGTAGCTGGGAAGAAGAGTTAGGTTGCTTGTTTGTTTGTTTTGCACTACTGGGGATGGAACCCAAGGGCATTCTACCTCCAAACGACACCCCCAGTTTGAGGCTGTCCACAAACTGTGATCCTCCTGTCTCAGCTTCCCAAATGCTGGGATTACAAGCGTGTGTGCCACCACGCCCAGTGCGCGCCACCACACCTAGCGCAGGAGAGTATTTTAGTAACTTCAGGTAATTCTGAATATCAAACTTGAAAACTGATAGCTTACTAAAGGTTAATTGGAATGGGAAACTTTATCAGAGGTTTTTCTATACCTGGTCACATTAAAATTTACTTATGTGCTGGGCGTGGTGGCGCACACTTGTAATCCCCGCACTTGGGAGGCAGAGAGAGGAGGATCGCTCAGGTTCAAAGCCAACCGTGCTGGTTTGAGAGACCCTGTTTCCAAATAAAAATATAAAAATGGGTTTGGGAGTGTAGCCTGGAGGTAGAAGCATTTCCAGGAACCCCAGTACCACCAAAAAAAATTTTTTTCACTTGACCTTTTTTTTTTCCCAGTACTGGAGATGGAACCCAGGGGCATTCTACCTCCAAGCTACACCCCTAGCCCTATTTTTATTCTTTATTTTGAAACAGGCTCTCACTAAGTTGCAGGGGGCCTCACTAGGTAGCTGAGGCTGTATACGATCCTCCTATCTCAGCCTCTCAAATGCTGAGATTACAAGTATGTGCCACTACGCTCGGCTCTATCTTGTATTTTGATTGGATCTTCTAATACATGATTTTGTAATATCGTAAGTTGGTCATTTGAAAAATACCAGTTGACTGAATTTTGCAATTCTTCTGAATGTTGACACATGCAGTGAATAAACTTGTTTGTTAATATCTTATTTTTAAAAATCATTTAAGAATTGTGAATCTCTCAAGCTTGTGATAATGAAAGAGATTTTTCAAAAGTTTAATTTTCTTCTGAAAGATGAAATTTTATCATTGGCAACAAATATTGTCAGTTGTTTATCTTAAGTGACAGGCTTCATTTATTTTAAAGGAAGTGTCTGAATAACTGGTTTGCCAGTTGTTTCATTAACAATGGTGATCTGTAAAAGTGGCTAGTTCAGTATACACCTCAAGAGACAACCATCACACTTGCATATGCTTTAAAAACAGGACTAACCATTTCAATATATAGGAGATAAAGAATATGTGTACCCAAGGGCAAAGGTTTAATAAAATTAAATGACTGTTGTTTCATTATGAAGAGTGAAATAGCTGGGCTGGGTGTGTAGCCCAGTGGTAGAACCTGTCCAGTAATCAACAGGCCCTGGGTGCCAGCACCAAAAAAAAACAAAAACAAGTTTATTAACTGAAATTGGCCTTGTTTGTGATGGTGAAAATATGATGACTAATTAAATTGATGCTGTCACGTGTATTGGAGTGGGATACTGCGATTGAACGTAGGGCAACTGACTTCTTTTTTTTTGTTGGGGGGGTGGTACTGAGGATGGAACTTGGGGGCATTCTGCCTCTGAGCTACACCTCCTTCCCTGTTATATTTTTATTTTGAAATAGGGTTTAACTAGGTTGATGAGAGTCTTACTAGTGGTTGAAGATGTCCTCAAGCCTGCCATCCTCCCGTCTCAACTTCCCAAGTCCTGGGATTACAACCATGTACTGCCACGCTTGGCAAGGCAATCGACTTCTGAGCTAGACCCCCCGACCTTATTTTATTTGGACAGCATCTTCACTTATGGCGAATATCAGTATAATAGCAAATCAGTCATAAGACTCAGGTCTGATGAAGAACGTACCAGAGGTAACTGGATGGGCACTGGAACAGTGCCGCTTTCAAAGCAGAACAAGGTGGAATCTTTAATGTGTGGAAGTTTTAATCCCCCACCACCACCAGTATCTCTGATGCATTTAAGTCTGGGAAACTTACAAGGGTAAATGTAGTAGTTTTATGTAAATATGACATTTAGATTATTTTTAACCTCTTAAAGTTTTCTCTAGGTATTCTAGATGTGTGTGTGTGTGTGTGTGTGCGCGCGCGTACGCACACGCGCGCGCACGTGTGTTGCTGGGGGTTGAACCCAGAGCATTTTACCTCTGAGCTATACCTCTAGCCCTATATTTTATTTTATTTTATTTTTTTGTGATACTAGAAGTGGAACCCTTGGTCATTCTACCTCTGGACTACATCTCCAGACCTATTTTCTTATTTGGAAACAGGGTCTTGTTTAGTTACTGAGAGCCTCACTAAGTTGCTGAGGCTGGCTTTGAACCTGCCATCCTCCTGTCTCAGCCTCTAAAGTACTGGGATTACAAGCATGTGCCTCTATGGCCCAGACTTGGGTTATTTCTTTGGAAAGTTCTAACTCCATATTCAACCTAAATTCATTTACTAGCCAGGCGTGGTGGCGCACACTTGTGATTCCAGCATTCAGGAGGCTGAGGCCGGAGGATTGCAGTTCACAGCCAGCCTCAGCTACTTAGGCCCTTTGCAACTCAGTGAGAACCTGTCTCAAAGAATTAAAAATTTAGGTTGGGGGTATCATTCGGAGGTAGAATGCCCCTGGATTCCATCCCTAGTACTGGGAAAAATAAATTCATTTACTGAGCATAGTAGTGCATGCTTGTAATCCCAGTACTTAGGATTTTGAGACAAGGAGGATCTGAGGTTCAAAGCCAGCCTCAGCAATTTAGGCCCCATGCAACTTAAACTCTGTTTCAAAATAATAAAAGTAAGGCTGAGAGTATAGCAAAGAAGTAGAATGTCCCAGGGCTCAATCCCCAGTACCACAAAATAAATAAATTTCCCACGACTGAGATTGGCAGGTTGGCCAGTGAAAAACAGGACCTTGACCAGCACGCACGCACGCGCGCGTGTGTGTGTGTGTGTGTGTGTGTGTCTGTGTGTAAAGTGGATGAAACCTTATGCTGATTTTGTTTTTTTGTGTTTTTTTATTGTTAGGTATTTCAGTTTTCAAAGTGAAAATTCAACAGGGTCAAGGAAAAATTGTGTGGAGGCCTAAATTTAAAAAAAAATTTTGCTTTTAAATTCTGTCACACAGATGCTTTTGCTTTATGATGAGCCTGTCATAATATTTACTTAAGATTCTTACTGAGTTTAAGTCTTAAGTCAGTTTAATTTTCAGATAGGGATTTGCGCAAGATTTTGATGTTTTCATCATGTTGGTCAGCCTCTCTGGGACCAGCTATATAGGCAGTCATGAGACTGTCAAAAGAAACCTTAGCATAATTTGAAATGAGAATGAAGGTTGCCAGTGTAGAAACAGAACAACGTGCCTACTAAAAAGTTAATTTTGGTTGCTTTTATTACTTGTAGCAGATACTGAAAGCATCGTTTTTATTTTTGTGTGTATGTGTTACTCGCGATTGAACCCAGGACTGTTTTACCACCAAGCTGTATCCCCAGTTCTTTTTATTTTTGAAACAGGATCTTACTCATTTGCCCAAACTGGTCTTGAACGTGATCCTCCTGACTTAGCCTCTGGTGTCGCTGGAATTATGGGTGCACACCACTGCACCTGGCTCGCTTTTTCTTTTCTTCTCTTCAACTTTGGGGGTTATTCTGTAAACCCTCAAGAAAATGCTAAGCAAGTGTGTTTGTGTGGCTTGGGGGACTGAACCCAGGATCTAAAGCATGCCGGGCAGGGGCTCCACTGCTGAGCTACATCCCCAGCCCCAGTGTTTCTTTTTGCCCGTTGATTTGGTGATTTTTATATGTTACATTGGGATCGAGAAGTAAAATGATGTAAGAACGAATTGCTTTTCAGGCAACATTAACCACTTTGACCTGCATTCCGGGCTGTGCAGTCCTCTTCTGTTTAAGTTTTACTCTATCCAGCAAATGCTTCTCTTAACTGGTGCCTCGTTTTGTGCTCATCCCGTAGAGACACTGTTTTAATTCAGGAGTGAAGAGTGCGTAGTCTCGGGGATGAGAGATTATTCTTTCTGCTATCTCTTGAGCATCCACAACTCTAGGGAACACAGAAGAGGCTTCACTTTTGGAAGTTTGGGACTGTTTCTTTTCCTTGACTAAACCCTTGTTTAGTAATATTGGAGATAATAGTTTCTTTAGTAAATCTGCACAGCATAGGTATTCTTTTAGTTCTTTTCACAGAACACTCACCTATAGTGAAAAACCTTGGTGTGCATTTGAAACCATGAAGATCAGCACAATTTGAAAATTAAACATATGGGTCTGGTATCATTATTTCACTCCCTGAGTGTTTTATACTCGTTTTTACTTGTGTACTCATTGGAAAAAGGTGGTTTTTGCTTTGCTTTATTCCTGACTCTTGAAGGCATGAAGTATGGTGGCTGAATCCCACTGTAACATGATCTAGAGGACCACGGGTTTTATTTTCAAAAACCTTTACGTGTGAATAAGTATCTTGCTGGCAAGTTGGTATGATGTAAAGCTTATTTTTAATTTAATGTTTGCTATTAAAGGTGACCTCAGGTAGACTTTGGCTGCATTGAAATATGTTATTAAATTGAAATTACTGGATTTATGAATTCCTGAAGTTATAAATGTTTCCTTGGTACTGCAAAACTTTCCTGAAGACTTCACATTTTTAAATTACTTACATTCACAAACTAGTGGTCTTAAGAATTTTTATGATTCTTAAGCTCTCCCTGTATGGTTTCCAGAGGAAATTACTGGGATAACAGTTCTCAACCTTCAGAGCATGCCTGGTTTCTTGTAAAGGGTACGTGTGTGTGTGTGTGTGTGTGTGTGTGTGTGTGTGTGTGTGTGTGTGTGTGTGTGTTACTGGGGATTGAACCCAGAGGGACTCTACCTCTGAGGTATACCTCCAGCCATTTTATTTTTTGTTTTCAAATGGTCTCACTAGGTTGCTGAGATTCTTGCTAAATTCCTGAGACTGGCCTCCCACTTCTGTTCCTGCTTCAGCCTCCCAGGTCCTGGGATTACAGGTGTGCACCACCACCTGGCCTGGCAAGGACGTTTTACTTTGAAAAATTTGGAAATCACTAGGCTCAAGAGGGTGTACATAAGACTAAGCAAGTGAAACTAAGTACTTACTGAAGTCAACTTGGCTGGGAGTGTGAAACAAGCCTGTGATCCCAGTATTTGTGAGCCTGAGATAGAAAAATCACAGGTTTAAGGCCAGCTGCAGCAACTTGGTGAGAACCCTGTTTTAAAGTAAAAATATAAGCCAGCCATGGTGGCTCACACTTGGCATCCCAGGGCTCGGGAGGCTGAGACAGGAGGATCGCGCAGGCTTGAAGCCAGCCTCAGTGACTTAGTGAGACCTCGTTTCCAAATAAAATATAAAATAAGTCTGGGAGTGTATCCTGGAGGTAGAAAGCCCTTGGGTTCCACCCCTAGTGCCACAAAAAATAAAGTAAATAGCACTAGGGATGTATCTCAGAGGTTGAGTGTTTTCCTCATTACCACACTCTGGCACACAAAGCACATGGCTGACTCAGTATATTTAGAGTTTGGGGTCCTCTGTCCAGTATGGTGATCTTGTTATATGTATATAGGAGATGGGGAGCGGTGGGTGGGAAGAGTCGAGTGTCAGAAGGGTTCCTGGAAACCCTTCTATCTCCGGGCTACACTCCCAGGCCTATTTTATACTTTTTATTTGGAAACAGGGTCTCTTAAGCCAGCAGCTGGCTTCAAATCTGCGGCGCAATCCTCCTGTCTCCGCCTCCCAAGCGTGGGAATTGCAAGCCTGTGCCACCACGCCCGGCTTATTCTTTATTTTAAGACAGGGTCTCACTGATTTGCAAATGGCCTCACTAAGAAGCTGAGGCTTTCAAGAACTTCCGTCCTCCTGTCTCAGCCTCCCAGATGCTGGGACTACAAGCGTGTGCCACCATTCCCGGCACATCCCTTAAATTTTGACCACAAGGCAAGTGCCTCAGTCTAGTCCTAGCTAATATGAGTTCCTGGCCTTTGAAGTGCCTGTCTCTGGACATTTTTTTTTTCCTGATTTAAGGCATATGTTATTGAAGTAGAATAACCCCTCAGTCCATTAGCATCATTTCACTGAATGGTTTTTGGGGGGCAGCTGAGCGCAGTGGAGGGTGGGCTGGGCTCAGGCAGCACCCTGTTGTTGGCTTTACTTACTTAGGCAGTGACCATCTTTTAAGACTTCAAGTTATAAAAGGTTGTCTTATGTAAAAGCTTAAGTCTCCAATTTTTATTCAAAAACATAGTGTGGGTGTAGCACTAGGTATTGAACTTGGAGCTACACCCCAGTCCGTTTTTGTTTTTTATTTTGAAATAGGGTCTTGATCTGTTGTTGAGGGTCTCAAAAAGTTGCTGAGGCTGGCCTCAAACTTCCGTCCTCCCAAGTACTGGAATTACAGGTGTGTGTGCACCACCATACCTGGCCCAAATGTATGCAATCTAAAAACATTGTCTTTATATATGAAATTGGGAAGTATGTTAGATCAGAGACAGCTTACATTAGCTAGGCAGCCATCATGGCTTAGTAGCACCAACTTGGTCATGCCTGTTCATGTGTCAGTTACTGTTGAATTTTGTACACTGTTGGGACTATATGGTTATATTTAAATGCTATTTATTTATTTATTCATTTATTGTGTACTCAAGGTGGAACCCAGAGGCTTCTACCTCTGGGCTATACTCCCAGACCTATTTTCTACTTTATTTGGAAACAGGGTCTCACTGAGTTGCTGAGAGCCTCACTAAGTAGCTGAGTCTGGCTTCGAACCTGCGTGATCCTCCTGCCTCAGCCTCCCAAGCGCGGGGACTACAAGAGAGCCTCACCACACCCGGCTCAAACCTGTCCTCTTGTTTTAAAGTCCCAAGGACTGGGATTACAAGCAAGTGCCACCATGTCCGGCTACTTAAATGCTATTTAAAATGTTGTCAAGTGAATTCCTTGGTGGTACACGCCTATAATCTCAATACTTGGGAGGCACAAACAGGAGAATCACAGGTTTGAGGCCAGCCTCAACAATTTAGTGAGACTCCATTTCAAAATAAAAAAAAGGCTGGGGTGCAGCTTGGAGGTAGGGTTCAATCCCCAACACCAAAATAAATGTATTCAAAATATGACTACACTGACTCAGTACGTAATAGACATAGATATCATTATTGAAATTAAAGAAGATCAAAGCCTTAAAAGCCTGTTACAGTAACTATAAAATAATCATAATTGTTAGTAATGTGTTATTTCATAATTTAATTAGCATTTTCTCTATAATACATATTTTCTGTTAGCACATTAGTAATTTATTTATGGGAGTTCTCTGTATTTAGGAAATTAACCATTATTGTGCTACATACATCATGAATTTTCTCCAGCTTTTCATCTCTTTCAATACTATTATTCTGTCTGTGGTTATTTAATAAAGGATATGAAAATGAAGGGTATTGAAAGATAGAGTGGTGCACACTTGTAATCCCAGTACTTGGGAGGCTGAGACAGGATCACAGCTTCACAGCCAGCCTCAGCAGCTTAGTGAGGCCCTTTGCAACTTAGACTCTGTTCCAAAATTAAAAATACAATAGGGCTGGAGGTGTGTAGCTCAGAGGTAGAGAGCCCTTGGGTTCAATCTTTAGTACCACATTAAAACATACAAAAAAAAAAAAAAAAAAACCCAGCTGGTTGTGGCACACACTCATAATTTCAGCATTTGGGAGGCTGAGACTGGAGGATCGCGGTTCGCGGCCAGCCTCTGCTTCTTAGGCCCTTTGCAACTCAGTGTGAAAAATAGAGCTGGGAGTGTAGCTCGAAGGTAGAATGTCCCTGTGTTCCATCCCCAGTACCTAAAATAAAATAAAATGAATAGAAAGCTGGTATGGTAGCAAAGGCTTATAATCCCAGGAGTTGGGAGGCAGAAACAGAAGGATCGCAGGTTCGTGGCCAGCCTTAGCAACTTGTGAGGCCCTTCACAGCTTACTGAGACCCTGTTTCAATCCACAGTACCAAGGAGAAAAGAAACTGAGAGGAAAGGGCATTTATCCATACTAAAATAGCTGAATTTCTGAAAAACAAGCTCAGCCAGGCATGGTGGTACATGCCTATAATCCCAGTACTTGGGAGGCTGAGGCTGAGACAGGAGGATTGCAGGTTTGCATCCAGCCTCAAAGTAGTGAGACTCATCAATTTAGAAAGACCCTATTTCAAAATAGAGTTGTCTGGGAGTGTGGCTTGGAGGCAGACAGTCCCTGAGTTGAATCCCCAGTGCCCCCCCAAAAAAACACAAAAGCAAAGAAAGAAACAGCTCAACACCATAGTTTTCCCACCTAAATCTTATGTTGTGCCATTCTGTTTCCATGGTTTTTCTTAAGCAAGATTGACCTTTTGTGCCTGTTAGCATTTCTTACAGGCAAAATTAAGGGCTTTTAACTCCACTCTGACTAGAAAGAAAGTACAGAAGGCTGAGACCCTCAGGTCTAAAGGGTATTAAGTAGTTCTCTTTGGAGCCAGGCATGGTGGCGCACGCTTGTAATCCCACCATTCGGGAGGCTGAGACAGGAGGATCGCAGTTCGCGGACAGCTTCAGCTGCTTAGTGAGGCCCATTGCAACCCAGTGAGACCCTGTTTCAAAATAAAGAATGAAAAATAGGGCTGGGGGTGTAGCTCAAAGGTAGAATGCCCCTGGGTTCCATCTCCAGTACTGCAAAAAATAAAAAAATAAATAGTTCTCTTTGGTCAAAAATATTCCTTCCATCTGCCCTTTGAAATCAAATGTGGAGTTTATTTCATTTTACTTATTTTTAAATTGAAGTAGAATTTACATAAACTATGAAGAGCTTAGTGTTAGATAAGTTTTAAGAAGTGCTTTTTTTTAGAATTTTATCATTTTCTTAACAGTTTCCTCAACCTTCGGTTGCTATCACTGACAATTTTTTTTCGTTATGAGTAAGTAAATATGTATTTTTATGACTGGCATCTTAAACATGTTTACAGATATTTAATACAACTGAAACTTGTGGGTCAAAAATCTAATGTAATTATTTCCCATAAGTTTTTCATTATCCCCTTATACCGTCTATTACATAAGCCAAACTTTTCTCATTCTGTGGACTTGCCCTTTATTATATTATTTATATGTTCGTATTTTTATGGGCATTCTATTTAATTGCTTTGTATTATGTATCAGTACTATTCCATATTAATTATCATAATTTTATTTTACCTTTTATTATCTGGTAACGAAACTGCCCCCTTTTCATTCTACTTTTACAAAAAAAATGAGTGTATCTAGTCCTTCAGATGAACTTTTTGATAATATAGCCAATCTTTCCCTGCAAAAATAAAACTTGGGTTAAGATGGTAAGATGTTGCTTGTGGTGATATATAGTATAGATTAATTTTTGGCCATTAATATTTTAAGCAGAGGTGAGTTCCCAGGAACATGCTTACCTCTTTCTGTTTATAGAAGTTTTTATAATGCTCAGTATATTTTTATAATTTTCTTCCTCAGCCCTACATATTTCTTAAGTTAGTTTCTTATTTTATATGTCTTACTGCTATTATGAGCTGTCTCCCCACCTCCAGTATAAAGTATAGTTCATACCTTCTTAGGCAATTGGCTCTATTTGCTTAACAAAAAAAAAATATTTCAATTTCTCTCATTTCCACCAGATGGCAGCCTTGGGCACATCCATTTGTAAACCTGCTGGGGACAGGCGGACCTACCAAGAGCCCAGAAGTACAAGACAAAAAGATGTTTTGCTTTTTATTAACCTGAAAGAAAACTGAGTCCTACATTATGGAATTATACTACTTATACTGCCATTAACCTTTAATCTTCTAACCCATTTGTGGGGTAGAGAAGGGCAGTCACGTGCCCTCCAAAGTCCTGCCCATCCCTGTTTGTGCAGTAAACACCTGTGGCTTCTTGGCAGTGCTTGTGGTTTTATTTCTGGGGACCCTCGCGGTCAAAGGCCAGCTCTAATCTGTCGTTACTGTTTTCACTTGACCTAAAAGCAGCATTTAAGTCAGAAGGTACTGGATTTCAGATGTTGGTGTACAAGCATCCTGTGACTGGTTGTATCATTTCTAGATCTCCTTTGAACTAAGGTAGTGTTTATACCTAGTGTAAAAGGAAGCAGGTGTGTCACTGGCTTCCCCCTAAATGTGACCCTTTAGCCTTAACTCAGGTGACTTTCAAGACCCTTATTTATTTATTTATTTATTTATTTATTTTTGCGGGTCTGGGGATGGAACCCAGGGGCATTCGACCTCTGAGCTACACCCCCTGACCTGTGTTTTATTCTTTATTTTGAAACAGGGTCTCACTGAGTTGCGGAGGGCCTCACTAAGTAGCTGAGGCTGTCCGCGAACTGTGATCCTCCAGTCTCAGCCTCCCGAATGCTGGGATTACAAGCGTGCGACACCACGCCCGGCTCCAAGACCCATATTTAGAAATGTAGAAAACAAAATTACTTGGCCAGGCAAGAAACCGGCTCAAGTATCTTCTCATCGGTACTTTTCCAAGTGGCCCCAAAGTAGTGCTGTGGGACAATGAGACATTACCTAAGTGACCATTTGTTTATCAAGGTGCTTTTATAATCAGGAGTGGTAAGCAACTGTATTAATAGGGTAACTATTACGTTCTCTGAGAGATGATGTTCCCACTCCAATACCAAAAAGTGCAAGAAAATGTGGTAAGAAAAAAAACCAAAGCCAGGTGTTATGGCACATGCCCGTAATCCCAGTACTTGAGAAGCTGAGACGGGAGGGTCGCAGGCTCAAGGCCAGTCTTAGCAACTTAGCAAGACCCTCAGCAAGTTAGAAAAAGACCCTGTTTCAAAATAAATTTTTTGTGTGTGGTACTGGGGTTCCTGGAAGCCCTCCTTCCTCCGGGCTACACTCCCAGACCTATTTTCTAATTTTTTTTTTTTTTTTTTTTTTTTTTGGTGGTACTGGGGTTCCTGGAAGCCCTTCTACCTCCGGGCTACACTCCCAGACATATTTTATATTTTTTATTTGGAAACAGGGTCTCTTAAGCCAGCGCGGCTGACTTCGAACCTGCGCCATCCTCCTGTCTCTGCCTCCCAAGCGCGGGGATTACAAGCGTGCGCCACCACGCCCGACTCAAAATAAAAATTATAAAATAGAGCCGGGGCTGTAGCTCAGAGGTAGAGTGCCTCTGGGTTCAATCCTCCATACCAAAAAAAAAAAAAAAAAAAAAGGAACATATTTAGTCCTTGAGCACAAAGATATGCCAAGGTTAGTGCTTGCTTCTCCAAAGAAAAGTGATATAAATGCTCCAGTAAATGATGATGGGGTTGGAGTGAGGGTCAATGTTAGTATAAAATGCTTCTCTAACCCATTTACATGGGCTGAGTGACATGATATTAAGTCCATCAAAGGCTGCTTTATTTATAATCTTATCTGCTGTCCTCACCCAACAATCAGGAAGACCTACTGATAGAATCTAACTTTAAAATTATGTGAAAGTAATTGAAATCTAGTGATAGAAGATGCCCATAGTTGGTTTTTTGCTATTTATTTATTTATTTATTTATTACTGAGGGTTGAACCCAGAGGTATTCTACCTTTGTGCTACACCCCCAGCCCAATTTTTAAATCTTATTTGGAAACAGGGTCTGACTAGGTTGATGAGAGTCTCACTACTTGCTGAGGCTGTTCTTGAACCTGCAATCAGACTGTCTCAGCCTCCCAAGTATTGAGATCACAGGTGTGTGCCACCATGCCCTGCTTGGTGACCTTTTAGAACAGTTAAGTTTATATGGCGTCTTCTTTAATGCAACTTTACCCAATCCAACACTTTCATTTGCTATTTACCAGGGCTAGAAAGCTTCCATTTCAATTACAATATTCAAGCCAGGTGTGGTGGTCCACGCCTGTAATCCCAGTACTTGGGAGGCTGAGACAGGAGGATCATAGGTTCAATGCTAGATTCAACAATTTACCAAGACCCTCAGCAGCCTAGCGAGAGTCTGTTTTAAAAGAAAGAAGCAAGAAAGAAAAGAAAGAAGGAAAAAAAGAAAAAAGAAAGAGACTGGAGGTGTAGCTCAGAGGCAGAATACTCCTGAATTCAATCCCCTCTACAGACCCCCCAAAAGTGGAAATAGGAATAAATAGGATATTATAGTAGATATTGTTGTCCTGCTGCCTCTGCTCTCTTTCCACCCAGTGTTTACTCTCAAATTCAATTAGCTGAACTAGTACCTCTTATTTAATGAGAGAATTTTCTATCTCTTGGAATAAGTGAGGCTGGGAAAACTACTTCCAAACACCATTCTTGTTTTGTGAAGGGTAACTTGAGAAGCCTTCAGTCCTGTAAATGTAATACTGAGTAGCCACTGGTCTGAGGAATGAACCGTAATGCTTATTGTAAATTTACTGTTATAATTATATTAACAATGACAACTTTCATCACAGCAAAAGCTTCACTGTAGCCGGTTGGGCATGGTGGCACACGCTTGTCATCCCCACGCTTGGGAGGCGGAGACAGGAGGATCATGCAGGTTTGAAGCCAGCCGTGCTGGCTTAAGAGACCCTGTTTCCAAATAAAACTATAACATAGGTCTGGGAGTGTAGCCCAGAGGTAGAAGGGCTTCCAGGAACCCCAGTACCACCAAAAAAAAAAAAAAAAAAAAAAAAAAAAAGCTTCACTGTGCAAAACTCTGCCTGGGAGGAGGCTGGTCAGTTTTTACAAAGGAGTCTGTACCACCGGTAAGTATTTATATGCTATTTTATTTTATTTTGTTTATTTTATTTATTTATTTATTTATTTTTGGTGGTACTGGGAATGGAACCCAGGGGCGGCTTTATATGCTATTTTATTTAATTCTCACAACAATCCTGTAAAGTAAGTGTAAGAGATTAAAACAAAACAAAAAAAAAAAAAAAAAAAAAAAAAACAGGTCCAAAGAGACTGGGTGATTTACCCAAGACCGTGAGCTCAGACATTGTTGGTCTGCAATTCAAGCTTCTGTGTGTCTGGCCCAAGAGCTACTAGACTTTTTCCCATCTCACCAAGCCACGTGCAGATGAGCTTCACCCACAGAAGAGTGGGGCTCTGGGCTCTGCCCTGGAGCGCGAGGCCGTGAGCAAGTCATCCAGGCTCGCTGTGTCCTGGTGTCCTCATCTGTCAATAGAACAGGTGAATCAATGATGTCCCCAAGACAAAATAATTTCTTTAGTGACCCAATTAACAGCCTGCTGAATTCACATTCTTTGCCAAATAACGTCTTCCCACAGACTCAGTATGGTGCAGAAAGTACAATCCAAAGCCTGCTCTGTGCTAAGGCCAGGTCACAGGAAATAGTTTCTGACTCACTTTCTCCGTCACTTGGGACACTCATGTTGGGAAGCCCTAAATAGCCACTGTGGAGATAATCCATGAAGAGATGTGTATAGAGGTCTAAGGACCCTCCCTCCCCCTCCTCCACTCCCCTGCCCCTGCTCACTGCCGGCATTAGCATCACACTGGAGGAGATGGCAAATAAGCACAGAAGAGACCTCGGTGCCACTAGTCATTAGGGCAGTCACCTGCTCCCTGCCCGCCAGATCACGGACGTTAAAAGAACACAGCAATCCGTGTGATATGTTGGGACGGGCCCTCTCACACTGCAGGCTATCTAAAATGGTGCAAACACTTTCCAAAATAGTTGGCAGTTCCTTAAAAAGTTACACATGCACTTATATTTCCAGCTATTTCACTCCTCAGTGCCTGCCTAAATGAAAAAGAAACTATATCCTTGCAAGGACTTGTTGTATATGATCAACACTCTTATTTATAATAATAGTTAAAGGCTAGGGAGGAAAAATCCTAAATGTTTTCTTTACACATTGTGGTATATCCTTAGACTGGAATACTACTCAGCAATTCAAAAGGAATGAGCTGAGCAGTGAGATTCCACTCTGTTCTTATTAGAATGGTTGATGTCCTAAACACTGACAGTCAGAAATGCCAGCAGGGATGTGGCGTGAGCCACTTGGGAAGACAGTTGGCGGTTCCATACCTTGTAATCCAGCAGTTAGGCTCTTGATATTTACCTAAATGAGTTGAAAAGTTAGGTCCAAACTGGGTGTGGTGGGGTGAGTCTGTAATCCCAATACTTGGAAGGCAGAGACAAGAGGATTGCAGGTTCAAGGCCAGCCTCAGCAACTTAGACCCTCTGCAACTTAGTGGGACTCTGTTTCCAAATAAAAATTTAAATAGGGCTAGTAGTGTGGCACAGAGTTAGAATGTCCCTGAGTTTAATCCTCAGAACCACATTAAAAGAAAAGAAAATTTAAGTATGATGGCATATGCCTGTCATCCCAGTACTTGGGAGGCTGAGACAAGCAAATCACAGGTTCAAGGCCAGTCTCAATAACTTAGCAAGACCTGGTTTCAAAATAAAAATATTAGCTGGGTTTGGTGGCACATGCTTGTAATCCTAGTATTTGGGAGGCTAAGACAAGAGAATTGCAGGCTTAAGGCCGGCCTAAGCTACTTAGTGAGGCCTTCTGCAACTTAGTGAGGCTTTGTTTCAAAATAAAGAATAAAAAGTAGGACTGGGGGGGGTGTATCTCAGAGGTAGAATGTCCCTGGGTTCCATCCCCAGTACCACTAAATAAATAAACAAACAAATAAATATATATATATATATATATATATATATATATTTTTTTTTTTTTTTTTTGGTGGTACTGGGGTTCCTGGAAGCCCTTCTTCCTCCGAGCTACACTCCCAGACCTATTTTATATTTTTGAAACAGGGTCTCTTACGCCAGCACGGCTGGCTTCGAACCTGCGCGATCCTCCTGTCTCCTCCTGTCTCCGCCTCCCAAGCGCGGGGATTACAAGCGTGCGCCACCACGCCCAGCTAAATAAATAAAATTTAAAAATTTAAAAATAGGGCTTGAGTTCTAACACCCTTAGATTCAATCCCAGTACACATAATTTAGGTCCAGGCAGAAACCTGCACATGTGTTTAGAGCAGCTTTCCTGGTAATTATCAACACTTGGAAACAATTAAGATGTTCTTCAGTAGATGAATGGATAAACTGTAGTCCACCCATAATGAAATATTATTCTGCAATAAAAGAAAATGAGATATCATGCTAGTAGGCATGAAAGAAACTTAAATGCGTATTATTAAGTGAAAAATGCCAGCTTGTATTATTCAATTCTGTATTATTTCAACTATTTAACATCCTGGAAAAGGCAAAACTCTGGAGAGAATACGCAGACCCGTTTTCACCAGGGTTGTGGGAGGGGAGGAAGGATGACTGGTGAAGCAGGAGTCTCAGGGTGGTGCAACTACCCTGAATGATACTGTGATGGAGGAGAAATATCACTCTCCATTTGTCAAAACAATGTGCAGCCCAAAGAGCGAACCCTATGTCGACTCTAGACTTCAGTTCATGACATCATTGTACATCAAAGTACCAACTAGTCCAAGATGCCAATGATAAGGTAAACTGCAGAAGCTGGAAGAAAGAGCAGGTATTTGGGAACTCTGTCTTTTCTGCTCATTTTTTTTCTATAAGTCTAAAAGACTAGCTGGGCACGGTGGCGCACACTTGTAATCCCAGTACTTGGGAGGCTGACACAGGAGGATTGCAGGTTTAAGGCCAACCGCAGCTACTTGGTGAGGCCCTCTGCAACTTAGTGAGAACTTGTTTCAAAATAAAGAATAAAAAATAGGGCTGAGGGTGTAGTTTGGAGGTAGAATGCCCCTGAGTTCCATCCCCAGTACCGCAAAAATAAAAGACTAAAAAAAGTTTATTAACTAATAAGGAAAATAATAAACGATTGTTATACCCAATAAGATGGATAAGTCTCAAAATCATTGTGCCAAGTAAAAGAAACCAGACAGAGTATGTATTAGCTGGGTGCAGTGGTGGCGCGCACCTGTAATCCCAGAACGTGGGAGGCGGAGGACGATCATAGGCTGGGGACAGCCTCAGCGATCAGCGAGATACTCAGGAACAAGAAGACCTTGTTTCAAAACAAAAAAATAAAAAGGGCTGGAAAGTATAGCGGAGGTAGAATGCCCCTGAGTTCCATCCCCAGTACCACACACACACACACACACACACACACACACACCATCCCCAGTACCCCCCCCACACACACACACACACACAAGAGCATGTACTATCCAGGCATGGAAATTTGAGTCCAGCCTGGGAATTTAGTGAGACCTTGTGTCAAAATGATCCTCCTGTCTTAGCCTCCCAAATGCTGGGATTACAAGCGTGCCCCACCACACCTGGCTATCAATTTGTCTTTTTTTTTTTTTTTTTGGTGGTACTGGGGATGGAACCCAGGGGCCTTCTACCTCCGGACTACACTCTCAGACCTATTTTATATTTTATTTGGAAACAGGGTCTCTTAAACCAGCTGAGGCTGGCTTCGAACCTGCGCGATCCTCCTGTCTCAGCCTCCCAAGTGTCGGGGATTACAAGCATGCGCCACCACGCCTGGCTTCAATTTGTCGTTTTTTTAAAATAAATTTTTATTGGTGCACTGTAGTCATATATCTCAATGGGAAAAAAACTTGTGGAGATATACATGCACATATCACCCAGTCAGCCCCTACCCAATCTCTAACCCCTTCCCTCCCCCTCCCTCCCACCTACCCATGCTTGGCGTCCTGATTGACTTTGATATGTTTAAGTACATCATGTGCTTTAAAGAGTTTCCCTGGTCCTCCCTCTTATCCCTTCAGATATGTCACCTTCATTGCTCCTCTACAGGGTCCCTTCTTCATCTAGAGTTCCTCCTGTTGCCCATTTCTCCCTAATATTTTGCACATTAAAAAAAAGGATCTGATTTCTTATTTTTTGTGACATTTCACTGTAAATGCCATAATTTTGTTCTCCATTATGGCTGGGCAAAATTCCTTTGTGTACATATCCCATAGTTTTGAAATCTACTCATTTGTTGAAGGACATCTTGGCTGGTTCCACAGTTTGGCAATGGTGAACTGTGTAGCTATGAACATGGTTGTTCATGCATTAGTTTGGTATTTTGGTTTTCATTCTTTTTGGTAGATACCAGAGGTGGTATTGCTGATCATATGGTAAGTTCGTTTTCCTTCTTCTGAGGATCTTCTATACTGTTCTCCAAAGTGGTTGCACCAACTTGCAATCCCACCAACAATGTATTAGAACTTCTATTTCTCCACACTTATTCCTACTTACTGAAAACCTGAAAGCCAGAAGGTGAGTAACTTTTTTTTTTTTTTTTTTTTTTGGTGGTACTGGGGTTCCTGGAAGCCCTTCTACCTCCGGGCTACACTCCCACGGGCTACACTCCCAGACCTATTTTTTAACTTTATGTGGAAACAGGGTCTCTTAAGCCAGCGAGGCTGGCTCCGAACCAGCGCGATCCTCCTGTCTCAGCCTCCCAAGCGCGGGGATTACAAGCGTGCGCCACCACGCCCGGCTGAAGGTGAGTAACTTTAACTAGGTAATCCACTCACAACCAGTTTATTTTTAAATAGAGGTCACTTGGATCTGGAAATCTGCTGAGAGATTAGGTGAGGCAGCGGCAGCTTCTATTGCTTCCTGGCCACAGTTGAAGCAACTCGCTGGCCCTTTGCTGTGAAGCAGGCCCCAGTTCCAGGCTCCAGGCCCAGCCTGCTGGCTCTAGACCCGGCCTCACCCTGCAGCAGGCTCCGAGGTGGGGCTCCCTCCGACTTGCCCGGACATTTTTCTTACATAGTGTGTTGTCTAGAATTCCTGCACATGTGCGGCAAGAGCAGTCTACTTTTGGGGAGATATTTTCAAAAATTCAAGGTGGATTGGATAGGATCTGTCTGCCTCTCCTGAATACTGGCCACAGCCACTACCGCCATTTTGGACCATCTCCACAAAACTTTTTCTTACATAGTATGTTGTTCAGAGTTCCTGAGCATGTGGGGCAGGAACAGCCTACTTTTGGAGAGATTTCTTCAAAATTCAAATTCAAGGTGGATTTGGTTGGATCTGTCTGCCTCTCCTGAATACTGGCTGCTGCTGCCTTCTTGGTCTCTCCTATGGTATGTTGTTGTTAAGTATTCCTGTGCCTGTGTGGCAGGAGCAGTCTGCTTTCTGATCTCTTCTGGGATATCCCTCCAAAAATCACTTTTCTTGCAGTGGCTGGAGCTACACTTCAGTCTTGCCTCTAATTCCACCATTTCCCACTCTCCTATATTTCATTATTTATTTTTTATTTTAGGTGGTGTTGGGGTTCTTGGAAGCCCTTCTACCTCCGGGCTACACTCCCAGACCTATTTTATACTTTTTTTTTAACTTGGAAACAGGGTCTCTTAAGCCAGCGCGGCTGCCTTCGAACCCGCGTGATCCTCCTGTCTCCGCCTCCCAAGCGTGGGGATTACAAGTGTGCGCCACCATGCCTGGCTCTCTCCTATATTTCAGATAGGAAGTCATGACTGGAATAGTTCCATTCAGTCATGAATAGTCCCATTCAGCTATTAAATCAAAATCTGTTGCCCAGGGTTTCTCAGGGGGATGCATATCCTATTTGGTTGCTACTAACCATCACCGCTATGGCTGTGGTGTGGTGGCCGCTGCAGTTGCAACTGCAGCCGCCACCATCTTCCTCCCTCTTCAATATATATATATATATATATTGGTGGTACTGGGGTTCCTGGAAGCCTTTCTACCTCCGGGCTACACTTCCAGACCTATTTTTTTTTTTTTTTTTTTTGGAAACAGGGTCTCTTAAGCCAGTGCGGCTGGCTTCGAACCTGCGCGATCCTCCTGTCTCCACCTCCCAAGTGCAGGGATTACAACCGTACACCCAGCTCAATTTGTCATTTTAAATGTATACTATTTACTATTTTTCAATTATCCCTCAATAAAGCTGTTTCTGAAATGCTAAGACAGAAAGCCGTTTGTTAATGTGCACGACATGGCCGCTGGTGATTGGGCAGTTCTGCTGCTGTGGCTGGGCTTGCTCATGCATCTGAGGCTGCAGACTGGCTGCTTTAGAAGGATCCTGGATGGGAGGACAACCCTCCCTCCCGCACCTCCCACCTCCCTCCCACTGCCTCCTGCAGGCTCGCCCAGGCAGACCGTGAGGGTGAGGGTGAGGGAGGCCTGCAAAAGAGGGGCCCAGCACTGTACTTGTTACGCCTGGTTTTGTCAAGTCTCATTGGCCAAAGCAAGTCACATGACCAGTCTCAGAGTAAGTGTGTGAAGGGGATAAGAAATTATGGGCAAAAGAACTAAAGATAGGGAGGACACTAATTGGGCTATTAATGCAATTAAAATATTGTGCACCTTAGTAATGTTTCAGTGTGTGTGTGTGAGTGTGTGTGTGTGTATGTGTGTGTTATTGAGTATTGAACCCAGTGTGTTTTACCTTTGAGCCACATTCCTAGCCCTTTTTATTTTATTATTTGCAAACAGGGTCTCACTAAGTTGCTGAGGCTGGCTTCGAACCTGTGATTCTACTGTCTCAGCATGTGCTCTCACACCCAGCTTATATTTTTAATTTTATCAGGAAGGTACTTTTATGCAATGGTTAATTACATGTTATATTCTTATATATGATTTGGCGATCTATTTTGTGTCATTAATGTAATTTGGTTATTGATTTTATATGTTTGCATTAATTTTTTTTGTACTGGAGTTTGAACCCAAGGGCATATTACCTCTAAGTGAAGCCTCCAGCCCTTTTAATTTTTTATTTTGAAACAAGGTTTAATTAGTTGCTGAGGCTCTTGCTCCGTTGCTGAGGCTGACCTTGACTCTGCTCTCCTTGTGTCTCAGCCTCCCAAGAACTGGGATTGCAGGTGTGCGCCACCATGCCCAGCTACATTAATTCTTAAAATGTGAGAGATGATAAAATTTTGTAGTGACATTTGTTACATCTTTGTGTTCTGTTTATATTTCTTTGGATGTTTTTTGTTATCAAAGTACCAAAATGTTTTTCCCCAAAATACCTTAAAATGGGTTATAACTTTCAGAAAACACAGACACAGAAACATTTTAGCCAGGTGTGGTGGCTCACACTTGGAATCCCAGTACTTGGGAGGCTGAGACATGAGATCACAGGTTTGCAGTCAGCCTCAGATACTTAGGCCCTGTTTCAAAATAAAGATTAAAAAACAAACAGGGTAGGGGTGTAACTCATAGACAGAAACTCTTGGGTTCAATCCCAAGTACTGCAAAAAAAAAAAAAAATTAAAACCTTCTTCTTTGATTTCAGTTAGTTATGTAAGTTCAGCTTCTTTATAGTTGGGACAAATCCATTTTTTCTGGTTACTTATAACTAGAAGCGTTTTTCTTTCTGTTCTTTGCTTTTCTTTTCTTTCTTTATTTTTTCTTTTCTTTTTTTATTTCTTTATTTCTTTCTTTTTTTTTTTTTTTGCAGTACTGGGGCTGGAACCCAGGGGCATTCTACCTCTGAGCTACACCCACAGCTCTGTTTTATATTCTTTATTTGGAAACAGGGTCTCACTGAGTTGCAAAGGGCCTCAATAGTTATTAGCTGAGGCTGGCTGTGAACCCGGATCCTCCTTTCTCAGCCTCCAAAATGCTGGGATTATAAGTGTGTACCACCACACCCAGTTAACTACAACTGTTTTTAATGATACTTTATGCTGTATTATATTTATATTGCTAACACCAGACCAAATTAAATTTGACAGCTGAGAGCTGGAGATATGGCTCAGTGGTAGAACATTTGTTTCACATGCAGAGGCTCTGGGTTCAAACTCCAGTACTGCAAAATAAATAAGTAAATGAATAAATAAATTAACTTAAATTTGCCAGCTGAGGCAAGAGATGTTTAGAGAAGTTGGCAGATTTGACTCAGGACACTCAGAAAACAAATGGTAGAGGTAAGGTTTGAATCTCATTTCTTTTGACTTCAAGTTTCACTCATTAAACTGCCATGTTTGAACACATGGTTAGGCCGGGTCTGTTAACGCAGCCTGTGATCCCAGTGCTGTGAGACAGGAGGATTTCCGGTTTAAGATCAGTTTCAGCAACTGTAGCAAGACCTTGTTTCAAAGTAAAAAGGGCTGGGTTGTAGCTCAGAGGTAGAATGCTTCTGGGTTCAATCCCCAGTATCAAAAACAGACAACAAACAAAACAAAACAACAAAAACATGATTAAACTCCATTGGTCTATGTATCTGTTCTTTTGCCAGTACCATGCTGTTTTTATTACAATGGCTTTGTAGTATAGTTTAAAGTCAGGTATTGTGATTCCTCCTGTAAGGTTTTTGTTGCTGAGAACTACCTTGGCTATTCTGGGCTTTTTGTTATTCCAGATAAATTTAAGAACTGATTTTTCTATGTCTGTGAGAAATGATCTTGGTAGTTTAATGGGCATTGCGTTAAATCTGTAGATCACTTTTGGAAGGATGGCCATTTTAATGATATTTATTCTGCCAATCCATGAACATGGAAGATCCTTCCACCTTCTAAGATCTTCTTTGATTTCTTTTTTCAGTGTTTTATAATTTTCTTTGTAGATATCTTTTACCTCCTTGGTCAAATAATAATAAGTATTTTATTTTTTTGTGGGAGATCCTGAGTGGAAGCGTTTTCTGAATTTCTTTTTCAGTGGATTTATGGTTGGTGTACAGGAAAGCTTCTGATTTTTTAAGATTGATTTTGTATCCAGATACCTTGCTGAATTTGTTGATCAGTTCTATAAGCCTTTTGGTTGAGTTTGTTGGGTTTTCTAAATATAGTATCATGTCATCTGCAAATAGTGAAAGCTTGAGTTCTTCTTTTCCTATCTGTACTCCTTTGACTTCCTTTTCTTGCCTTATTGCTCTGGCTAGAGTCTCTAGTACTATATTGAAGAGAAGTGGTGATAATAGACATCTTTGTCTCATTCCTGTTTTTAGGGGGAATTCTTGAAGTTTTTCCCCATTTAATATGATGTTGGCGGTGGGCTTATTGTAGATTGCCTTAATAATGTTGAGATATGTTCCTTCTATCCTAATTCTCTGTAGTGTTTTTATCATAAATGGATATTGAATTTTATCAAATGCTTTTTCAGCGTCTATTGAGATGATCATGTAATTTTTGTCTTTGATTATGTTTATATGATGAATTACATGGATTGATTTTCATATATTGAACCAGCCTTGCATCCCTGGGATGAACCCTACCTGGTCATGGTGTATGATTTTCTTTATGTGGTTTTGAATGCGTGTTGCTAGTATTTTGTTTAATATTTTTGCATCCAAGTTCATCAGAGATATAGACCTGTAGTTTTCCTTCCTTTAACTGTCTTTATTTGGTTTGGGTATTAGTCTGATGTTGGCTTTATAGAATGTATTTGGGAGAGTCCCGGTTTTTTCTATTTCACGAAATAGTTTGAGAAGTATTGGGGATAGCTCTTCTATAAAGGTTTTATAAAATTCATTTGGGAAACCATCTGGTCCTGACCAATGGAGTAGAATAGAAGACCCAGAAACAAGTCCACACACTTTCAGCCAATTGATTTTTTACAAAGGGGCCAAAAACATACACTGGAAAAAAGATAGTTTCTTCAACAAATGGTGTTGGCAAAACTGGTTAACCATATGCAGAAAACTGGAAATTAATCCCACTTTCTCACCCTGCACAAGAGTCAACTCAAGATGGATCAAAGACTTGGAAATCAAACCAGAGACCTTGAATCTCCTTGAAGAGGGCCTAGGTCCAATACTGCAACACATAGGCACAGATAAACACTTTCTCAACAAGACCCCAAAGGCACAACAAATTAAAAGGCGAATCAATACATGGGATTGCATGAAACTGAAGAGCTTCTGTTCAGCAAAGGAACCTGTCAAGAATCTCAATCGAGAGCCAACAGAATGGGAGAAGATTTTTGCCACATACCCCTCTGATAGAGGACTAATATCTAGAATATACAGAGAACTCAAGAAACTCAACACTAAGAAAACAAAGCATCCAATAACAAAATGGGCAAGCAAACTAAATAGACACTTCACAAAAGAAGAAATTCAAATGGCCAATAAATGCATGAAGAAATGCTCAACATCACTGGCAATCAGAGAGATGCAAATCAAAACTACCCTGAGATTTCACCTAACTCCAACTAGAATGGCAATCATTCAAAATACAAACAACAATAGATGTTGGCAAGGATGTGGAGAAGTGGGAACTCTAAGATATTGTTGGTGGGATTGCAAATTAGTGCAACTGTTTGGAAACTGTTTGGAAATTAGTGCATACTGTTTGGAAAACAGTATGGAGAATCCTCAGAAGAATGGGAACAAATCTACCATTTGATCCAGCAATACCACTTCTGGGTATCTACCCAAAAGATAGGAAGCCAAACTACCAAACTAATGCATGTGTATCTATATTAATAGCTGCACAATTCACCATAGCCAAACTATGGAACCAGCCAAGATGTCCATCAACATATGAATGGATTACAAAACCGTGGGATATGTACACAATGGAATTTTACTCAGCCATCAAAAAAAAAAAACCTCAATTACATCATTTTCAGGGAAATGGATGGAACTGGAGGACATTATGCGAATTGAGATTAGTCAGTCACAAAAAATAAGAAATCAGATGCTTTCCCTAATATGTGAGAGTTAGGGAGAAATGGGTCATAGGAGGAACTCTAGATGAAAAAGAAAATCCTATGGAGGAGCAAACAAGACAACCTAAAGGAGGAGAAAGGAGGGGGGAAGAGGAAAATCTCTAAAACACACAATGTACTTAAACATATCGAAGTCAACCACTAAGCCGAGCAAGGGAGGGAGGGAAGGAGAGGGAATGGGGTGGGAATTGGGTAGGGGTTAAATCAGTGATGTGTGCATGTCTGTACACACAAGTTTTTTACCCCAATATGATGTATGAATATAATGCACCAATAAAAATTTTAAAAAATAAAATAAAAAAACATGATTAAGTGAAGCAAGAAACATGCCCACATTTCAGTAGAGAACGTATGTTCCACTCCACTCTCTCCACCTGTTCTTCTAAAGCTTAAATGTAGATCTATGGACTTCAAAACAGCTATTCTGCCGGGTGTGGTAGCACACGCTTGTAATCCCCGTGCTTGGAGGCTGGGACAGGAGGATCGCACAAGTTCAAAGCCAGCCTCAGCTACTGAGTGAGGCTCTCGGGAACATAGTGAGACCCTGTTTCCAAATAAAGTATAAAAAATACGGCTGGGAGTACCACACACACAAAAAAGAGCTTTTTTTGCGGGTCTGGATATGGAACCCAGGGGCATTCGACCTCCGAGCTACAGTCCTTGCCCTATTTTTATTCTTTATTTTTTGAAACAGGGTCTCATTAAATCACGGAGTGCCTCACTAAGTAGCTGAGGCTGTCCTCAAACCACGATCCTCCCGAATGCTGGGATTACAAGTGTGCACCATCGCGCCAGGCTAAGAGCTCTTCTTTTATTCATGTAGAAATGTACCCAGAACTGAACTCGATCCTCCAAAGTTAAAGATGCCCAGGAAACCGAGCGTGGTGGCACATGCGTGTAATCCCAGCATTCGGGAGGCTGAGACGGGAGGATCGCGGTTCCCGACAGCCTCAACTACTTAGTGAGGCCCTCCGCAACTCAGTGAGACCCTGTTTCAAAATAAAAACATAAAAAACAGGGCAGGGGGTGTAGCTCGGAGGTCGAATGCCCCTGGATTCCAACCCCCCAGACCCGCAAAAAAAAAAAAAAAAAAAAAAAAAGATGCCGAGGTAACACATCCTACTTGCGGCTCACAGCCTCTGTGTGCCAGTTTGATAAATGAGAAATTCTGGTTTTGGTGGGGGGGATTGAGGACTGAGCCCAGGGACATTCTGCCTCTGAGCTACACCCTCCACCCTTTATTTTATTTTGAAACAGGGTCTCACTAAGTTTCTGAGGCTGACCTTGAATCTTCCGTCCTCCTGTCTCGGCTTCCCAAGTACTGACTGGAATTATAGGTATATACCACGGCACCTCAGGGTACTTTTTTTTTTTTAATATTTACAAACTGGA
This sequence comes from Muscardinus avellanarius, assembly GCF_963383645.1. NCBI lineage: Eukaryota > Metazoa > Chordata > Mammalia > Rodentia > Gliridae > Muscardinus > Muscardinus avellanarius. The sequence continues at coordinate 38,010,657 of NC_137801.1, forward strand.
GAGAGGCATGGTGGCACATGCTTGTGATCCCAGTACTTGGGAAGCTGAAACAGGAGGATTGCAGGCTCGCGGTCAGCCTCCGTAACTTGTGAGGCTCTCTACAACTTAGTGACACAACTGTGTTTCAAAATAAAGAATAATTCCAGGAACCCCAGTATCACCAAAAATAAATAAATAAATAAATAAAATAAAGAATAAAAATAGGGCTGGGGGTATATCTCAGAAGTAGAATGCCCCTGGGTTCAATGCCCAGTAAAGAAACAAAATATTATAATCCTGACATTTTTTATTTTTATGCCACCTGTACTTTGGTGGGTTTGCTGCTGAGTGGAAGTGGTTTTTTGTTTTTTGTGGTTTTTTTTATGGCTTTGAAACTCATCATACATTGCCTGTCACTGGTTATTCTGGCTCTATATGTTTGTGTCTTTGTTTAATTGCAGGATATTTTGTTCCTGTGATATTGTTCTGTTGTCTACTTTTTTTTTATGGTGGTACTGGGGGTGGAACCCAGAGGCTTTCTACCTCTGGGCTATACTCCCAGACCTATTTTATACTTTATTTGGAAACAGGGTCTCACTAAGTTGCTGAGAGCCTCACTAAGTAGCTGAGGCTGGCTTCGAACCTGTGCAATCCTCCTGTCTCAGCCTCCCAAGCGCGGGGATTACAAGCATGCGCCACCACGCCCAGCTCTGCTGTCTGCTTTCTAGGTCTGTCTTTCTTCTTCGTTTGGGTGTCTTTGATTGGATAACTGTCCTAGTATTTGAGTTTACTTTCCTGGCTTATCTTCCTTGTCTCTGACTCATTGTTCTGATTATTTGAGTTATTTGAGTTCTTAATCCCTTGCTCATATTTACACGTTTTATCAGCACTGGGCTCCATTTCCTACAGTCCGTATTTCCTTTCAATCTCCTCAGAAGTAAGTAACGCTGATAACCTTTGCACTTGCTCCAGATTCTTAGCTTTGTGTCTATTTTCTCCAGATTACTGCCAATTTTTTCTTTCCTCCCAGTGTTTCAATGTGTATTCATTGAATCTATGTTTTCTTCCTACTTCTTTCTTTAGTTCAGGTGCTAGAGGAGGGTTTCGTGGATTTGGGTGGCAATCGCTAGTGTGAGTCACTTTGCATACAAATCTGCCACCTGCCTAGGATGTTCTAGGCAGACTTCCAGCTAGAGGTTTTAAGTTATTTATTTTTTCCAATGAAAGAGTAATTCACGTTTATTATAAAATATTTTAAAAATCAAAAAAAGGTTAAAGAATACAACATATATCATAATCTTAAAACCCAAAGGTAAGCTGGGTGTGGTGGTGCACACTTGTAATCCCAGCATTTGGGAGACTGAGACTGGAGGATTGCAGTTCGGGGACAGCCTCAGCTACTTAGAGAAGACCATCGCAACTCAGTGACACACTGTTTCAAAAATTAAAAAAGACTGAAAAATAGGGCTTGCTTTCTTTCTTTCTTTCTTTCTTTCTTTCTTTCTTTCTTTCTCTCGTGGCACTGGGGTTCCTGGAAACCCTTCTACCTCCGGGCTACACTCCCAGATCTATTTTATATATATATACTTATTGGAAACAGGGTCTCTTAAGCCAGCAAGGCTGGCTTCGAACCAGCGCGATCCTCCTGTCTCTGCCTCCCAAGCTTGGGAATTACAAGCCTGCGTCACCACGCCCGGCGGGCTGGGGGTTTAGCTTGGAGGTACAATGCCCCTGGGTTCCATCCCAGGTACCGCAATAAATAAATAAATAAATAAATAAATAAATAAATAAATAAATAATTTTTTAAAAGGCTAAAAAAACCCCAAAGATAAGCACTCTAAAATTTTTTTCTAATAGAATGTTAAAAATTTACATGAAAAGTTTTATATAATCAATTATATTCTGCATTTTCCCACGCAATACAATAATGTGAGGGTTTTTTTCCCCATGGCATTAAAACCATCTTTGAATTGTGCTGCTATGAACATGGGTATGCATATGTTTCTGTAGTTCTCTGATTTCAACCCCTTTGGAAAGATACCCAGGAGTGGTACAGCCAGATCATATGGGGGATCTATTCCCAGTTTTCTAAGGAATTTCAACACTGATCTCTATAGTGGCTGAACTAGTTTGCACTCAGTGTAAAACAGTTCCTAAACTGGGCGTGGTGGCACACGCTTGTAATCCCAGCATTCAGGAGGCTGAAACCGAGAATCGCAGTTCTCGGACAGCCTCAACTACTTAGTGAGGCCCTTTGCAACTCAGTGAGGCCCTGTTTCAAAATAAAGAATAAAAGCCGGGCGTGGTGGCGCACGCTTGTAATCCCCGCGCTTGGGAGGCTGAGACAGGAGGATCACACAGGTTCAAGGCCAGCCTCAGCTATTTAGTGGGGCTCTTAGCAACTTAGTGAGACCCTGTTTCCAAATAAAATATAAAATAGGTCTGGGAGTGTAGACCAGAGGTAGAAAAGCCCCTGGGTTCCACCCCCAGTACCACAGAAAAGAATAAAAAAAGTAGGGCGGGGGGTGTAGCTCAAAGATAGAATGCTCCTGGATTCCCATACCCAGTACCACAAAAAAAAAAAAAAAAGAAAGAAAAGAAAAAAAAAAGAAAAGAAAAAATGAATAAAAGGGTTTCTATTTCCTCACATCCTCACCAGCATTTGTTGTTATTTGGTTTCTTTTTGCTTGCCACTCTGATTGGGGTTAGATGGAATCACAGTATAGTTTTGATTTGCATCTCCTCGGTGGCTAGTGATGTAGAACATCCATTCATGTTTCTATTGGCCATTTGTATCTCTTTTATGAAGTGTCTATTCAATTCATTTGCCCATTTCTTGATTGGGTTGTTTGTTTTGTTAGTGCAGAGTCTTTTGACTCTTTGTATATTTTGGATATTAGCCCCCTATCAGAGTGGTGGCTGGTAAAGATCCTTTCCCATTCTGTAGGCTTCCTCTTTAGGTTCCTGATGGTTTCCTTTGATGAGAAGAAACTTTTTAGTTTGATGCCATCCCACTTGTTATGGAACCAACAAATGGATGGATTGCAAAATTATGGAAAATATATACAATGGAATTCTACTCAGCAATAAAGAACAAAATCATGTCATTCACAAAAAGATTCCTTAGAAAGATCTGGAGACATTATGTTAAGTGAGATCAGCCAGGCACAGAAAGAGAAGGGACATATGTTTTCTCTAATATGCCCAAACTAGGGAGTATTAGGAATACCAGAGGGACTCCGGATAATGGAGGGAAACCTCAGCAAGGCTAGAATGGAAGGGTAGGAGAGGAAGAAGGCTGAGGCTGATTAATAAGGAGCTACTTCCCGATATGTAAGTGTGAATGTAGCGTGATCAACCTGGACACTCACTGGTGGGGCACCAAGCACTGTGTGGATGCGTGCCACTGCCAACGTGACCCACGTTATGAGGTGAAACTATAGTGTACCAATAAAAAAAAAATCTCTGAAAATATGTCTTGCTTTTGTGGCATTGACGATTGAACACAGGAGATTCTACCTTTGAATCGCACTCCCAGGTTATTTTATTTTGATACAGGTGTCCTTAAAGTACTGCATGCTGGCCTTGAACCTGTGATCCTTCTGCCTCAGTTTCTCATGTATTAGGGTTACAGGTATGTTCTACTGAGCCTGGCTTCTGAAAATACGTTTATTGGCAGATATTATATCATAAGAATGAGCAATAATTCAGCTAGTCTTGTATCACTGAACATTTGGGCATTTCCGATGTTTGCTGTTATAAATATTATTGTAATGTCTGTGTGCATGTGTGTGTGGGGGGGGTTCTGGGGATTAAACTTAGGGGTATTCTACCTCTGAGCCATACCTCCAGTCCTTTATTTATTTATTTATTTATTATTTATTTATTTATTTATTTAAAATTTTTTTGTGTGTGTGGTACTGGGGATGGAACCCAGAGGCTTTCTACCTCCGGGCTATACTCTTAGACTTATTTTATACTTTATTTGGAAACAGGGTCTTACTAAGTTGCTGAGAGCCTCACTAAACAGCTGAGGCTGGCTTCGAACCTGCGCGATCCTCCTGTCTCAGCCTCCCGAGCGCGGGGATTACAAGCGTGCGCCACCACACCCGGCTCAGTCATATTTTAATTGGAAACAGAGTCTTGCTAAGTTGCTGAGGCTGGCTTCGAACCTGTGATACTCCTGTCTTAGCCTCCCAAGTACTGGAATTACAGGCCTGCCACCGTGCCTGGCTGTAATGTCTTTTTAGGCACAATTTTTTGTCTCTCTCTTAGTTTATTTCCTTAAGCTAGATTTTTGTAAGTGGAACCACTGAATTAAATAACTCATGTTCTTTCCATTCTCCTTTTTGCAAAAGTTACTATGCTGAGGGCAAATAAGTTCAATCAGGGTAAAGTGAAAAGTCATTTAAAATTGAGTGAAATTTAGCCGGGCGTGGTGGCGCACGCTTGTAATCCCCGCGCTCGGGAGGCTGAGACAGGAGGACCGCACAGGTTCGAGTCAGCCTCGGCTACTTAGTGAGGCTCTCAGCAACTTAGTGACGCCCTGTTTCCAAATAAAATATGAAATAGGGCTGAGAGTATAGCCCAGAGGTTGAAAACCTCTGGGTTCCACCCCCGGTACCACAAAAAAAAGAGTGAAATTTGCATTTTATGTTTATTAACCACTTATACTTTTTCTTGTCAACTGTCCTTTGTCCCTTTTCTACTTTTAAATGTTGATTTGTAATGTTAATCTTTATATTATAGAAATTAGCTTGTCAGTTGTATTTTGTTATTGTTGTTTGGTATTAGGTACTGAACCCCCTGGTATTCTACTTCTGAGCTACACACTCAGCCCTTTTTTATTTTTTATTTTGAAACAGGGTCTTGGTAAGTTTCTGAGGGTCTCCCTAAGTTGTTGAGGCTGGCCTAGAACATGCAGTCCTCCTGTCTCAGCCTCCCAAACATTAGGATTATAGGCATGTGCTACTATACTCAACTTGTTGTAGCTATTTTAAATAAAATATCGGAAGATGAAAAGGAATGTCGCAGAGTTTTCTCTGCATTTTTATACTTTTTTTTTTTTTTTTTTTTGGTTCTGGAGATGAAACCCAGAGGTGTTCTACCTCTGAACTATACCCTCAGCCCTATTTATTTATTTATTTATTTTGGTGGTACTGGGGTTCCTGAAAACCCTTCTACTTCCGGGCTATACTCCCAGCCCTATTTTTATTTATTTATTTATTTATTTATTTATTTATTTCTTATTTATTTATTTATTTATTTCGTGGTACTGGGGTTCCTGGAAACCCTTCTACCTCCGGGCTACCCTCCCAGACCTATTTTTTTATATTTTTATTTGGAAACAGGGTCTCTTAAGCCAGCGCGGCTGGCTTCGAACCTGCGCGATCCTCCTGTCTCTGCCTTGCCTCCCCAAGCACAGGGATTACAAGAGTGTGCCACCACACCTGGCTACCTCAGCCCTATTTTATTTTATTTTTATTTTATTTTATTTTATTTTATTTTATTTTATTGTGGTTATGGGGATGGAACCCAGGGGCATTCTGCCTCCGAGCTATACCCCCAGCCCTATTTTTTATTCTTTATTTTGAAATAGGGTCTCACTGAGTTGCAGAAGGCCTTACCAAGTAGCTGAGGCTATCCTCGAACTGCGATCCCCCTGTCTCAGCCTCCCAAATGCTGGGATTACAAGCGTGTGCCACCACGCCCGGCTTTATTTTTAATTTTGAAACAGGTCTCACAAAGGCGTTGAGGCTGGACTTGAACCTGAGATCCTTCTATTTCAGCCTCCAAAGTACTGGAATTACAGGTATGCACCACCAATCCCAGCTTCTCTGAATTTTGTAATTGCACATTTAGAATTAAAAGTTTTATCATTAAAATTTTCCTATCATCTGAATTAAACTATAGACATTTTTGCATATTGTTTCTCCCAAATAATAGCTGAATTTCAAGAATTAATGTGTAAAATTTTTCATTGTGTTTGAGAGACAAAGCAATATGAGCTACAAAAGATATATTCCTTTGATTTTCAAAAAATATTCAACATGCATAAGTAATAATGATGAGAGACGCCAGTTATTGGAAGCATTCAATGAGCCAGGTATTGGGATTATACATTTTAAAACATAAATCGGCTGGAGCCGGGCGTGGTGGCGCACGCTTGTCATCCCAGTACTTGGGGGGCTGAGACAGGAGGATCGCGGGTTCACAGCCAGCCTCAGCTACTTGTGAGGCCCTCTGCAACTTAGTGAGACCCTGTTTCAATTAAAAGAATAAAAAATGGGGCTGGGGGTGTAGCTCAGAGGTAGAATGCCCCTGAGTTCAACCCCCAGTACCTCAAAAATGAACAAATAAATAAGCTTATTTATTTATTGGCTGGGTGTAGTGGCACATGCTTTTATACCCAGTACTTGGGAGGTTGAAACTCGAGGATCCTAGGTTTGAGACCAGCCTCAGCTACTTAATGAGACTCTGTTTCAAAATAAAGAATAAGCCGGGCGTGGTGGCGCATGCTTTTAATCCTAGCATTTGGGAGGCTGAGACCGGAGGATCGCAGTTTGCGGGCAGCCTCAGCTACTTAGTGAGGCCCTCTGCAACTCAGTGAGACCCGGTTTCAAAATAAATAATAAAAAATAGGGCAGGGTGTGTAGCTCGGAGGTCGAATGCCCAGGTTCCATCCCCAGACCCGCAGAAAGAAAGAAAGAAAGAAAGAAAGAAAGAAAGAAAGAAAGAAAGAAAGCAGGAAGGAAGGAAGGAAGGAAGGAAGGAAGGAAGGAAGGAAGGAAAGAATAAAAAATAGGGCTGGGGTTGTAGCTCAGAGGTAGATGGCCCTGGTTCAATCCCCAGTACTAAAAAAAATAAATAAATAAAAGCCAACTAGGTGTGGTGATGCACGCCTGTAATCCCAGTACTTGGGAGGCTGAGACAGGAGGACTGATGATTAAAGGACAGCCTCAGCGAGTAGTGAGACTCTCATCCACCTAGTGAGACCCTGTGCTAAAATAAAAATAAAAATATCTGTGGATGTAGCTTGGAGGTAGAATGCCCCTGGGTTCAACCTCTAGTACCACCAAACTAATAAATAGGCCAACACCAAGTAGCTCATTCCGCTATACCAGCTAGTGCTTCTTTTTTTTTTTTTTTTTTTTTTTTTTTTTTTGGTGGTACTGGGGTTCCTGGAAGCCCTTCTACCTCCGGGCTACACTCCCAGACCTATTTTTACATTTTTTTTAAAATTTGGGAACAGGGTCTCCTAAGCCAGTGTGCACGGCTGGCTTCGAACCTGCGCGATCCTCCTGTCTCTGCCTCCCAAGCGCGGGGATTACAAGCGTGCGCCACCACGCCCGGCCCAGCTAGTGCTTCTAAGTGGCTCGACAGAAGAACAACAGTAACGTTAGGGGCTCAGGTAACTTTTTCATTTAAAAGTTAAAAACAAGCCGGGCATGGTGGTGCAGGTTTGCAATCCCAGCACTTCGGAGGCTGAGACAAGAGGATTGCTCAATTTCTAAGCCAGCCTCAGCTACTTAGTGAGGTTCTCAGCAACTTAGTGTGACCCTGTTTCCAAATAAAGTATAAAATAAATAGGTCTGGGAGTGTAGCCTGGGGGTAGAAAAGACCCTGGGCTCCACCCCCAGTACCACCAAAATAAATAAATAAATAAAAGTTAAAAACAGAGTCGGGTGTGGTGGCGCACATTTGTAATCCCAGCATTTGGGAGGCTGAAACAGGAGGATCGCAGTTCGAGGACAGCCTCAGCTACTTAGTGAGGCCCTTTGCATCTCAGTGAGACCCTATTTCGAAATAAAAAAATAAAAAAAATAGGGCAGGAGGTGTAGCTCGGAGTCAAATGCCCCTGGGTTCCATCCCCAGTACCTCAAAAAAAAAAAAAAAAAAAGTTAAATCCCAGTTTTCATTATCTGATCAGATCATTTATGAGGTTATTAAATGGAAATCAAGAGTCATCATGTTTTTTAAGGTTTGCAGAATTTAATTTTTTTTTTTTTCAGTAGTGGGGATAGAACCCAGGGGCATTCTTCCTCTGAGCTATTTTTTATTCTTTATTTTGAAACAGGGTCTCACTGAGTTGCAAAGGGCCTCACTAAGTAGCAACCACAATCCTCTTGTTTCAGCCTCCCAAATGCTGGGATTACAAGTTTGTGCCACCACACCCAGCTTAGTTTGCAGAATTTTCTACAAAATTCCTTGATGCAATTTCCTCAGCCTTGCAAATGTTGTATTACTTTAGGGCTGTCAATGATTAAATAACTGTTTACTGCTGGTATTTCCCTCTAGTAAAGGCCTTGAACTTGCTAGACATGGAATCCTTTTCTGTCCCCACCTTCTGGAAGTGCTTCTAGGACTGAGCAGCCATGTCCTTTTCTGAAACTAAGCAGAAAGTACTTGGGGTGGAGCCGAGCATACACGTGGATGTGTAGGGTCAGCCAGCCTGAACTGTGATACAATAAAATCAGCCTGGTAGCTGGGCGTGGCGATGCATGCCTGTAATCCCAGTATTTGGGAGATTGAGACAGGAGGATTATAGGTTCAAGGTCCCCCTTGGCAACTTAGTGGTACCCTGTTTCAACATTAAAAACAATAAAATTGGGCTGGGATGTAGCTCAGAGGTAGAATACCCTGGACTCAGTCCCTAGTAAAACACACACACACACACACACACACACACACACACACACACACACACACAGAGGCTAGTCTCACTAACAGAGGTTCAGCTTCAGAGGTCCTCTGCCTCCAAACATTCTTCTGGATGGATTTGTAGAAGAGAGAAGACCCTCAAAACAAACAACAACAACAAAAAAAGCCTGTTTCTCCTTGCAAAATTCAGGATATGTTTTATTTTCTTATACTTCACTAAAAAGGGAAATTTAAAAATTTTAAACATTAGGGTAAAATTAGCTCAATTTTTAATACTTAACTATTTTTTGTTTGTTTTGTTTTGCTTTTTTGTTGTACTAGAAATGAAACCCAGGGACATTCTACCTCTGAGCTAATCCCCAGCCCTATTTAATTTTTTATTTTGAACGGGGTGTCACTAAGTTGCAAAGGGCCTAAGATCCAGAGGCTGGCCACACACCTGAGATCCTCCTGTCTCAGCCTCCCAAGTACTGGGACTACAAACCAGGGCCACCACGCCTGGCTCTTTAACTGTTTTTAAGTATTCAGTTCAGTGTCAAAGCACATTTACATGATTGTTCATCTACCTCTGCCACCGGCTCCAGAACTGCTTTTATCATCCCAAACTAAAATGCTGCTTCTGTTCTGAGCCATAACTACTCATTACCCCTCTCCCAACCCTAGCAACCACCTGTTTTCTGTCTCTGAGATTCTGGCACTTCTAGACACCGCATGTGCATGGACTATACAATATGTGTCCTTCGGTTGGCTTCGGTGAGTGGATGCCCTCAGGTTTGGCAGTTTGGTCTGAATTTCCTTCCTTTTTAAGGCTGGGTACTATTCTGTTGGTTTGGATATTCCACATTTTGTTTATTGTCTGTCTGATGATGAACGTTTGGGTTGTTTCCACCTTTTGACTTTTGTGATAATGTTGCAATGAATTGTGCCGTTCTCAATCAAGCTGACATTTTGTTGTTGTTACAGGACTGAACCCAGGGGCATTTTGCCTCTGACCTATCTCTCCAGTCCTTTTTATTTTGTATTTTGAAATAAAGTCTGGCTAAGTTAACACCTGGTGGCCTCAAAACACAGATCCTGCGTCTCAGCCTCCCCCAGTGCCCCACCGTGGGGCTGCGCTCCTCAGCCGTAGTGGAACCCTGCCTCTCCGCTCAGCTCCTCTATCAGGGTTACTGTAGCTACCTCAGCCTTCAGGTGTAAAGATTGTTTTAACCCCTTTACCTTTACCCTTTCTTCCTTGGCTGGACAAAGTCCAGCCAGGTTTATTTATAAACCTTGCAAAGCTTGTTAATAAGACAAGGCATTCCCAGCCACCTCCCAGCCTTCCCTCCACTCCTGCGGGAAGACACTCCGAAGGCCAAGTCGGGGAGACATGGCTGAAGACAAAGGCCAGAGAGACTCCATCGGGATGAGTAAGAAGAGAGGCCAGACAAACAACGGGTTTGTCCAATATGAGGACAACACGGAGCTGAACCCGGACCCAGGCAGCTCGGCAGACAGCCTGCAGCACGACGCCGTGAGCATCCCGGAGCCCGAGGAGCCAACCCCCAAGGACGTCCGGCCCTACGCAGGGATGCCCAAGGAGGTGCTGTTCCAGTTCTCCCACCAGGCCCGCTACCGTGTGCCGCGCGAGGTCCTGTTCTGGCTCACCGTGGCCACCGTGCTCCTGCTCATCGGGTCCACCGTGGCCATCATCGCCATCTCTCCCAAGTGCTTGGACTGGTGGCAGGCGGGGCCCATGTACCAGGTCTACCCCAGGTCTTTCAGGGACAGCGACCAGGATGGGAATGGAGATCTGAAAGGTGCGTGCTCGGGCGGCTGGGGGAGGGAGGCTGCGGCTGGGGTCTGGCTGTGGCCCTCTCCTCCTTGAAACCCAATTATGCGTGGGTCACATTCCAGTGGGACTGCTCACCCACGTTCTCCTTGTTTATGGCATTTTTTAAACCACTCAGCAGGAAGCAGCGATCTTCCCAGTTGATGAAAGGCTATTTGCTGAAGGCCTTTGAGCCAAAAGAGTTTTTAATTGATTGCTCACTAACTGCACTCTTTTGCTTGGTCATCAGTTCTTCGGAGGAAGTTTCCTGCTAAAAATCTATTTCTGTGTGCTTTCTAGGTGGGTATTTCAGAATGACAGCTGAGAAGTACATTCTCAACGTTTCTAGGACACAGTTCAGCTGCTTTGGCAGTCTGCTTGCGAGTTTAACAAATAAAGCATAATAATGTTGTATGGCCAAGGAGAGAGGTGTGTGCCTGTAATCTTGGTCCGTGGGAGGCTGAAACAGAAGCATTGTGGCCAGCCTCCTCAACCAAGTGAGAGCTTGTCTCAAAATGAAAAACTAGGGCTAGAGTGTAGCTTAGTGCTAGAGTAGCCCTGGGCTTGATCTCCACTACTGCAATAGTAATAGTAACAACAACAACCACATAGAATGCTAATAGTAACAACAACAACAACAACAACAACAACAACAACAACAACCACATAGAATGCTCAAAGTAGGTGCAGGCTTAATTTACCTTAAAAATCCATGCAAGCAGGGCGTGGTTGCTGAGGTTTCACGAGGTTGACAAAGCTGGCTGGTAATCTGGATCTTCTTGTCTCCGCCTCCCCAAAATTGGAATTACAGGCTTGTTCCACTGTGCCTCTGCTCGGTTTTCTTGATTTATTCAACAACCCCTAATTGCACTTAAGGCTACTACTCGCCCCAAGGGGTGGGGTGAGATCAGTTTGGGAATCTGTATTAAAAGCCTGTAGTTTCTTTTTTTTTTTGGTGGTACTGGGGATGGAACCCAGGGGCCTTCTACCTCCGGGCTACACTCCCAGACCTATTTTATATTTTTTATTTGGAAACAGGGTCTCTTAAGCCAGCGAGGCTGGCTTCGAACCTGCGCGATCCTCCTGTCTCAGCCTCCCAAGTGCGGGGATTACAAGCGTGCGCTACCACGCCCGGCTTCAAGCCTGTAGTTTCTAATCAACTCTTACATTTTTAATTTCCAATAACTTTTCCTTGAGGTCGCTCCTTGTAATCAATGGGCACGGGTCCCTGAGGTGGAGAGGCGATTGTTCTGAAGAAGCCATCCCAGTTTGTGCCCAGTGTTTCCCCTGTCCTGGGGACCCCTTGTTTACTTGGTGCCTGTCCAGCCTCTGCGTTGTTGTCAGCACGCTCCTTTGTGTGAAGGGGGAGGGGGAAGTGAGCCGACATTGAGCTAACACCTGTTTTTAAGATATATTGGCATTGCTGGTCTGGTTTAAGTCAAAACTCTTTTGTCTGTTTGATAATTTTAAGATCTCAGAACCGTCTGTATGGGGGAATTTTAACCCCAGAGGAAACAAGTAAAGAGCCTTTATATGTGAAGAGCCCAGATCCCAGGAATCAGGTGTCTTTGCCCTTTGGTTTCAGTGACCTCCAGCTTGTTGCTTGGCCTTTGACAGGCTCTAGGAAGCCACACCTGATCATATGGGAAATTACTGGCGACAGAACCCTAGATTCAAGTCTCCGAATCTGCACTTAGGAGTCTGGACTAGAAGTGAAAAACACCATCTGCCAATTATCCTCCAAGGTTCCAAGTACAGAGTTCCACTTCCATATCTCTTCCTAGCCACACCTAGCATTGTCTTCTGTAAAAATTCTTGGCTTCCCATATAAATAAAGAGAGAGGCCCCATTCAGGTGCTCTCAAGTCAGACTGACAGGATAGTGAAAGACCCTTTGAAAATCGGTGACAGCCGGGCGTGGTGGCGCACGCACGCTTGCAAACCCAGCATTCAGGAGGCTGAGACAGGAGGAGCACGGTTCTCAGACAGCCTCAGCTACTTAGTGAGGCCCTCCGCAATTCAGTGAGACCCTGTTTCAAAATAAAGAATAAAGATAAAGAGCTGGGTATGGTGGCGCACGCTTGTAATCCCAGCATTCGGGAGGCTGAGACCAGAGAATAGCGGTTCGCGGACAGCCTCAGCTACTTAGTGAGGCCCTCCGCAACTCAGTGAGACCCTGTTTCAAAATAAAGAATAAAAAATAGGGCAGGGGCTGTAGCTCAGAGGTCAAATGCCCCTGGGTTCCATCCCTAGACCCGCAAAAAAAAAAAAAAAAAAATGGTGATGCTGACCGATCTCCACCTTGACGTGCTCCTCCCTGGTCCCTGTATTCCAAGTAGCATTTCTCATGCTCGGTTTATCCGGTCATTGGTTTCACTGAGGTCCAGGGTTCACGGTGTTTTAGACGTGCCTTCTGTGTGGGCTCCTTTTCCTTCCTTTGAGGCCAGCCCTGTGCTGTGGCCTGCCCACGCCCTCATCATCAGCTGCCTCTGTCCCAGATGGCAGCGCCTTCTCAGCGCTCCCCCGCCCCCTATTAGCTTAACTCTAATAGCACTGTCCAGAGGAAATCTAATGTGAGCAGCCCTGAAAAAAAAAGTGAAGCCAGGCACAGTGGCCCATGCTGTGATCCCAGTACTTGGGAGGCTGAGACAAGAGGGTCGCCACTCAGTGAGGCCCTGTTTCAAAATAAAAAACAAGCCAGGCGTGGTGGCGCACGCTTGTAATCCCGCGCTTGGGAGGCTGAGACAGGAGGATCGCACAGGTTTGAAGCCAGCCTCAGCTACTTAGTGAGGCTCTCAGCAACTTAGCGAGACGCTGTTTCTAAATAAAATATTAAAAAGGTCTGGGAGTATAGCTCGGAGGTGGAAAGCCTCTGGGTTCCACCCCCAGTACCCCCCCCACCAAAAAAATAAATAAAAATTAAAAAAATTAAAAACAAGAAGGACTGAGGTGTAACTTGAAGGTAAAATGCCACTATATTCAATCTCCAGTACCACCAAAAAAAAAAAGAAAAGAAAAGAAAAAGGAGAGAGAGAAAAAAAGGAAAAAACGTGAACATTACTTCTAGTGATATTTAATCGAATATATCATCCCAATGTATAATTGGTATAAAAATACTAGTGGGATCCTTTAAATCCTTTCTCTTTGTACCAAGTCTCATGAGTCTCACCTGCATTTGCTCTGACCCACACATCCACTTGCACTGGTCACACTGCACGTGTGGTAGTCACAAGGAGCGAAGACCATGCCATCACCCCGTGCAGCGCAGACCCTGTGTGTTCCTTTTCTCTACTCCTTGGCCCCTTGCCCAGCACCTGGCTTAGAAACCATGTGTAGAATAAATTAAAAATACTTTAAGTATTTTGTTTTTGTTTTTGCAGATTGGGGAGAGAACTGAGGGGCATTTTACCTCCAAGCTACACTCCCCCAGCCCTATTTTTTTTTATTTTTATTCTTTGTGTGTGTGTGTGTGGTGCTAGGGGTGGAATCCAGGGGCTTTTCTACCTCTGGGCTATACTCCCAGACCTATTTTATATTTTATTTGGAAACAGGGTCTCACTAAGTTGCTGAGAGCATCACTAAGTTGCTGAGTCTCACTAAGTAGCCGAGGCTGGCTTCAAACCTGTGCAATCCTCCTGTCTCAGCCTCCCAAGTGCTGAAATTACAAGTGTGTACCACTATGCCCAGCATCTATCTTCCTTTCTTTCTCTCTTTCTTTTCTCTTTCTTTCTATATTGGGGTGGAACCCAGGGGCTTTTCTACCTCCAGGTTATACTCCCAGACCTATTTTATACTTTATTTGGAAACAGGGTCTCACTAAGTTTCTGAGAGCCTAAGTAGCTGAGGCTGGCTTCGAACCTGTGTGGTCTTCCTGTCTCAGCCTCCCAAGGGCTGGGATTACAAACGTGCGCCAGCATACCTGGCCTAAATGAACAATACTTTAATCTTGGGGTCTTGTGTGAGGCTGGAGTGATTGTACTCAGGGGTGTTCTACCTCTGAGTTATACCCCCAGCTCTTTTTCTTATTTTGAGACAGTGTCCTGCTAAATTGCTAGGGTTGACCTTGAACCTTTGACCTTCTGCCTAAGCCTCTAAATTACTGGGATTACAGGCGTGTGCCACCATGCCCAGCTTGTAGTCACTGTTTTTTAATATAATATTTGAACAAGTAACAGATTGTTTTAACGTTATGCACCTATGGTAAAGGTCAAAGGTTATTGCCAAAAGGCTAATTTGAAGTCATTCATAGGGCTAGACCATATTATTTGAATGTTACTCAAACAACAAAATTTCAATATTTCTGCTTTCAGTTAAATATATCTTAAATATGAGCTGGGCGTGGTTGTGCACACTTGTAATCCCAGCATTCGGGAGGCTGAGACCAGACGATCCTGGTTCGCAGACAGCCTCAGCTACTTAGTGAGGCCCTCCGCAACTCAGTGAGACCCTGTTTCAGAATAAAGAATAAAAAATAGGGCAGGAGGTGTAGCTCAGAGGTCGAATGCATCTGGGTTCCATCCCCAGACCCGCCAAAAAAAGAATCTTAAATATGTTAATTTTTAAATTTTTTAATGAAAACAAACGAGGGTGCACTCATGGCTTTTTTCTTCAGGTATTCAAGAAAAACTGGACTACATTGCTGCTCTAAATGTAAAAACCATTTGGATTACTTCATTTTATAAATCATCCCTGAAAGATTTCAGATATGGTGTTGAAGATTTCCAAGACGTTGATCCTATCTTCGGAACAATGAGAGATTTTGAGGATCTGGTAGCAGCCATACATGATAAAGGTACGTTAGCCAGGGGTGGTGACACACGCCTGTAATCCCAGTACTTGGGAGGCTGACACAGGAGGATCGCAGGTTCGAGGACAGCCTCACCAAGTAGTGAGACTCTCATCAACCTAGCAAGATGCTGTTTCCAAATAAGAAATAAAATCAGGCTAGGGGTGTAGCTCAAAGGTAGAACGCCTCTGGGTTCAATCCCCAGCCCCACGGGCACACACAAAAAGGTACATTGAATGGGTGGTGGGTGGGATGGGGTGAGGGGTGACCAAGGCCCTTCCCAAATGCTCACTAGAACATTCTTTTACCTGAACTGTCATGTATAATTCTAATATAATCTTTTCCTAATCTTTTTAATGTTTTCACTCATTAGGTTTAAAATTAATCATCGATTTCATACCAAATCATACCAGCGATAAACATGATTGGTTTCAACAGAGTAGGACACGGACAGGGAAATATACTGATTATTACATCTGGCACGATTGTACTCATGAAAACGGCGTGACCACACCACCCAACAACTGGGTATGTAGCGACCTGCCTGGCTGGCAGTGGGAAAATGCACGGATCTGTAGTGATTGAACCAGTTGTTTACGAAACACTTTTAAGAAAAACCATAAAATGATATAGTTTGTTTTGGTCCTGAGGGTTTTGGTACTAGCTCTGAGCTACACTTCCAACCCTCTTTTACTTTTTATTTTGAAACAGGGTCTCACTGAGTTGCTGAGGCCGGCCTCAAACCTACGATCTTCCTCTTTCAGCCTCCTAACTACGGGGATTATAGGCATGAGCCACTGTGTCCGGCTAAAATGATAGTTTACCGGGAGGAGAAAAAGTATTAGAAATAGAAGTGGGAAAAGTTTCCCAATGTCATTGGATTTTTGGTTTCATTGTAGAGCTGATGTGTTCTAGCAAATTGAAGTCTGTTCTTGCTCTCAGCTTCTCCTTTTCGACTTCCCATCCTATCCAACTTGGGTCCCATTTTTTTTTTTTTTTAATCTGCTCAACAACTGTTTTGCTGCTATCCTGACCCCTTGGCCTTTTGGACTTTTTTTTTTTTTTTTTTTTTTTTGTGGTACTGGGGGTGGAACCCAGAGGCTTTCTACCTCCGGGCTATACTCCCAGACCCATTTTATATTTTATATTTTATTTGGAAACAGGGTCTCACTAAGTTGCTGAGAGCCTCACTAAGCAGCTGAGGCTGGCGTCGAACCTGCACAATCCTCCTGTCTCAGCCTCCCAAGCGCGGGGATTACAAGCGTGCGCCACCACGCCCGGCTCTTTTGAACTTTTTGACTCCCATGTCAGACAAAACCCTAGCCATAAGTGGAGCAAATTATCTGCTTTCTCTTTGCCTGAACCTGGTATCTGAGCCTCTGGGTCCATCCACATTCTTTTTTTCCCACCTGAACTAAGCCATTAAATCTTCTTGGGAAGTTGACTAAATCCAGCCAATCAACTTGCCCTCCCTCCTCTTCTCCGTGCCTCCTTCCTGTCTTACAACTCTCAGCAGCAAGTCGCTGCACACAGAGGTCAGAAGCCTACACCCTGCCTCACCCTTTTCCCACCACCTTCCTGCTTGCTACTTGTACAATCCTTTCTGTCTAGGGCAGTCAGATATAGCAAATAAAAATATGGGATGTCCAGTAAAATCTGAGGTTTAGCTAAACAATGCATGCTATTTTAGCATAAAATGTTGTATAGATTGTGTTTTACAGTGGGGCCTCCAAATCTGTGGCTTCTGTATCTGCAAATCCAACCAAATATTTGGAAAAATTGCATTTGTACTGAATTAGCATAAACTTTTTTCTGGCCATTATTCCCTAAATAATATTTTGTAACTATTTATATAGCATATATTTTTTTTTGTACTTGTGTTTGAAGCCAGGGGTATTCTACCTTTGAGCTACACTTCCAGCCTTTTTTTTATTTTTTATTTTGAAATAGGGTCTTGCTAAGTTGCTGAGGGCCTTGGTAAATTGTGGAGGCTGGCCTCAAAACTAGATCCTTCTGTCTCAGCCTTTCAAGTACGGGGACTGTAGGTGTGCGCCCCCACGCATGGCTAGCATTTACATTTTATTAGGGAGTCTAAGTAATCTGGAGATGACTTAGAGTATCAGAGAGGGCGTGCATACCTTATGTAACAATTCCGTGACATTTTACATAAAAGATTTGAGCATCTGCACATTTGGGTATCTGAGGGAGTCCTGAGGTAGCCTCCTGTGGATGCCTAAAAATAGATATATTAAATATGATGCATTGTTTTCTGAAATCCAGATTTGTGTAGGCGCTATCATGTAGACTAAGAGCGAGTGGCCAGAGATTTGGGGGAGCCACCAGGAGAGTTTTGACAGGGAACCACAGATCTGAGCATTTCTAAAAAGAAGAAATCAGAGAGCCAAGCATGATGGTGCGTGCCTGTAATCCCAGTACTTGGGAGGCTGAGAAAGGAGGATCGAAGGTTTGAGGCTGCCTCAGCAACTTAGCAAGACCCTCACAAAAGCCAGGCGTGGTGGTGCACGCTTGTAATCCCAGCACTGGGGAGGCTGAGACAGGAGTATCGCAGTTGGAGGACAGCCTCTGCTAATTAGTAAGGCCCTGTTTCAATATAACGAATGAAAAATAGAGCTGAGGGTATAGCTTGGAGGTAGAATGCCCCTGGTTTCCAACCTCAGTATCACAAAACAAAACAAAACAAAACAAAACAAAACAAAACGCCCTTAGCAACTTAATGAGACCTTGTTTTAAAATAAAAAGGACTGCGGTGGCGCACGCTTGTCATCCCGCGCTTGGGAGGCGGAGACAGGAGGATCGCACAGGTTCGAAGCCAGCCGTGTGCGCTGGCTTAGGAGACCCTGTTTCTAAATAAAAATATAAAAATAGGTCTGGGAGTGTAGCCCGGAGGTAGAAGGGCTTCCAGGAACCCCAGTACCACCAAAAAATAAAAAAAATAAATAAAATAAAAAGGACTGCAGCTGGCCGTAGTGGCACAGGCTTGTAATCCCAGTACTTGGGAGACTGAGACAGGAGGATCGAAGGTTCAGGTTCATGGCTAACCTCAGCTACTTAGTGAGGCCGGCTGCAACTTAGTGAAACCCTGTTTCAAAGTAAAGAATAAAAATAGGGCTGGAGGTGTAGGTCAGAGGTAGACTGTCCCCTGGTTCAATCTGCAAATAAATAAAAAGGGCTGGAGGTGTAGCTCAGAGGTAGAATGCCCTTGGGTTCAATCCCCAGTACCAAAAAAAAAAAAAAAAAAAAAAAAAAGAGGGAGGGAGGGAGCCAGTCACCACTGTATCAAGCACAACATTTTAAGTTGAGAGGTTTTTACTTCTGAGGACTAGAAACGTGTTTAAGTGAAAGGTTCTAATGAAAACTTTTTGGAGACACAATCTGGATATTCAGTACATGTGGTTCAAGCTCTGAGACCAGTGGAATGTGTCTTTCTCCCACATTGACCACCGTTTGCTTTTCTTCGCAAACAGGAGTCCAGTGCCTGGATGGAGGACTCAAGAAAATATGCCAGCAGTGTCTGTTCCTTAGGCTGGTCTCGAATTTGAGGGCGCTGATCAGCCACCGTGGTTGTTATGAATGGTGTCTCCGTGGCCTCGGGCCAGTGGTGGCTTGCGTGTGTGTGCGTGTGTGTGTGTGTGTGTGTGTGTGTGTGTGTGTGTGTGTGTTACCCGAGGCCAGAGCTCTCCGTGGAGGACCAAGCCGGGGACTTGTGTCCGCTGCCCTCGCAGGCCTGGGTGTCAGCCGCCATTGCGTTCTTTGTGGGTGACGCCGTCCTCTGAAGGGTGCAGTGACCGGTGTGCCCTTTCGTTTGTCTCCTAGTTAAGTGTGTACGGAAACTCCAGCTGGCACTTTGACGAAGTGCGGAAGCAGTGCTATTTCCACCAGTTTTTGAAAGAGCAGCCTGATTTAAATTTCCGAAATCCTGATGTTCAAGAAGAAATGAAAGTGAGTATAGACGCCTACACAGACTTTTCTATTAACAGGAGCTTAAGTGGTTATTTGAAACATTCTCTGTCGAACAATAATTGTGCAGACAAAATCAAGTAGTGTAATTAAAGTCTCAGATTTAGGTGTCTGAAGCAAACACAGACACGTCGACGTGTTGGTGGCTCCTTCCTTCACCTGAGCCAGAATGACCTAAAAGGAGGGGGGGGGGTAGAATGCCTGGAACTTCAGTTCTGAGTTGCCCCTCGGCCTGCGACAGTGAGCAGGCCCGGGGATCTGGGGCTGAACGTGGACTTTGAGGTCTGGCTCCTGCATCTGCAGTGGCCGCCGGGTGAATCATTTGGCTCTTTGGTGTCTCGAATCCCTCATGTATGAAACACAGTTGAAGGTGGTTTTTGTCTCCGAGGCCACGTGGCATGACAGGAGACCGTCCATGCGTGGTACTTCTGCACTAGTCAGTCCACACGAACTTCTGTCCTTCCCGGGCCAGGCCCTGTTGAACGTGTAGTGAATAAAGGCAGTAGTGAGGAAAGAAGCCCTGCCCACAAGCCTCTCATAGACCTGGGGAAAGCAGATGGTTGACAACTACGTATATAAGGTGTCGCATGGTGGAGAGCGCTGAGGAGCAGGGGGCCAGAGTGCCAGGCAGAAGTTGCTCTTCTCTAGAAGGTGGTTAGGAAATATCCCACTGGTGAGATGCTTGACGAAGATCTGAAGTGTGGGCTGGGCGCAGTGGCACAGGTCTGTAATCCCAGTACTTGGGAGGCTGAGACGGGAGGATTGCAGGTCTGAGACCAGCCTTAGCAACTTAACAAAACCCTCAGCAACTTAGTGAGAACTGTTTCAAAATAAAAAGGGTTGGGGATGCCAGGTATGGTGGCATAGGCCTGTGATCCTAGTGCTTGGGAGGCCAAGACAGGAGCCTTGGTACCTGGGAGGCCGATGCCAGGTATGGTGTAATCCTAGTACTTGGGAGGCTGAGACAGGAGTATTGCAGGTTCAAGGACAGTCTCAGTAAATATTAAGATTGTCAGCAACCTACTAGGACCCTGTTTCAAAACAAAAAAATAAAATAGGACTGGAGGAGTAGCTTAGAAGTAGAATGTCCCTGGGTTCAACCCCCAGTACCACAATAAATAAATAAATAAAAATTAAAAAGGAAGCCTGGGGTGTATTTGCCTGGGGTAGCTAGAGTAGAGTGCCCTTAGGTGCACTCCTCATTACCACACACACACAAACCTTAACACCAAGAGCAGCAGAAACCGCTGGAGTATGGAAAGGAGCCACGTGACTATCAAGTGAAGAAAAGTGCGGGCCAAGGGCAGAGAGAGTGCAAAGATCTCAAGGTGGAAGTGTGCTTTTGTGTTTCAGGACTGATGTGGAGGCCAGAGTGTAAGGTTGCTGTTTAGCAGACAAAAATACAGGATACCCATGAAAAATTCAAATTTTAGATAAATAGTGACGGATACAATGTTTGAGCCCTATTTCTAGTAAAATGGTATTCATTAATTACTTGGAACCAAAATGTAACTGGGTGTCCCATATTTTATCTGGAAGCCCTGCCACTGTTGCTGGAGAGATGTCTGGGGAGCTGAGGTCCTGGAGCAGGGGAAGGGGCTGGCCAGGCGTGTGCCATGTTCAGCGTCCTCTTACTTTCTTGTTGGTGCCTTTTGAAGCATAAGAGTTTCAATTTTTTTTTTTTTTTGGTGGTACTGGGGTTCCTGGAAGCCCTTCTACCTCCGGGCTACACTCCCAGACCTATTTTTACATTTTTATTTGGAAACAGGGTCTCCTAAGCCAGCGCGCGCGGCTGGCTTCGAACCTGCGCGATCCTCCTGTCTCTGCCTCCCAAGCGCAGGGATTACAAGCGTGCGCCACCACGCCCGGCCGAGTTTTAAATTTTGATGACATTCAGTTGATCTATTTTTTCTTTTGTTGTATGTGCTTTTATCATCATATGTAAAACTATAGCCTAAAAAAGAACTGTTGTCTAATACAATGATATTATGGCTATTAATACAGTTCATGAAGACTTAGCCCTATGTTTTCTCCTAATGGTTTAATGGTTTTAACTTACATTTTATGTAGTCCTTGATCCGTGTTTTTTGGGTGTTGTTAACTTTTATATATGGTGTGAGAGCAAGGGTGTCTAACTTCATTCTTTTGCCTATGGCTATTCAGTTATCCCAGGAACGTGTGTTTAAAAGACTATTCTTTCCACATTGTCTCGCCACTCTAGCTGAAAATAAACTGACCATAAAAGTATTATTTCTAAACTCTCAATTCTGTTTTATTCGTGTGTGTGTGTGTGTGTGTGTGTGTGTGTGTGTGTATACACATACATACATACATACATGCATGCATATTGGGGATTGAACCCACAGGCATTCTACTTCCAAGCTGTATCCTCAGCCTGATTTCATTTCTTATTTGGAAACAAGGTCTCACTGAGTTTCTGAGAGCCTCGCTCAGTTGCTGAGGCTGGCTTTGAAGTTGTGATCTTCCTATCTCAGCCTCCCAAATACTGGGATTACAAGCATGTACCTCCACGGCTGGCTATATTTCTTTTTAAAGGCTTTATTTTTGTGTGGGTTCCTTAGTCTTAAGACCATTTTTACTAGATGTATTTGATATTTCCAGAGTTTAGATGAATTGCTTTGGGATCTGTTCTAGAAGTAGACACCACAAGTCAAAATAGCCTTTTCTCAGTGGGGTGGGGTGGGAGGTACATGTGGTTTAACTGGGGGCGACTTCTCTGGTGGAGTGGACTCTCCTTCCTCCCAAAGCTCATCGACACCCCCTAACCCCACACACACACTTATCAGGCACATAGTATGTGCCAAGTGATTTGCCTGGATCACTTAATGCTCACTACAAGTCAAACTGATCAAATTCTATAAACATTTATAGAGAAGGAAGCTGAAGCTTAGGGAGGTAGCATCAGCCTTCTTGGGAGCAGGATTCAACCCTCGTCTTTGGGACTCAAGTTCATGGTTCTTCCCATAGTCTTAATCCTTTGTTTTGAAGCAAAACATTTCTTTCTGCATTCTTCCCTTTTCCTACTTCTTTTTTTCAAGGTTTTCAGCTGGAAATTCATAAATGTAAATGTCAACCAGTCAATTTATCAGGTGGTGCATTCCCCCAGGCTCCTTGTGGTAACAGTGATGGATCATCTGGAGATGTTTAAACAAGTGTCTCACATTTTGTCAAAATGTGCCAGCCAGTCCATTAATGATTTTTTAACTAATCTGGCAGTTCTCTTGCAGGAGTCGAAGTAGTGGAGTGTGTGAATAGGATTCTGATTTACTAGTCCACCAGAATGAAAGCCTTTGAGAGATGGATCATTACTGCCTCTGGTTGTGAGGTTAGATATTACTTGCAAGGCTAGTTTGGAAGATTTACTATTGGAAGTAAATAAGAAATGCTGAGAAGCTGGGAGGAAGGAGACTTTGCTCCTGGAAATGGACCTTTCACATAAAAGGGACTGCTGGATACCCTCTTGCTCCCAGCAGCACTTATCTCTGAAATAGTTAAGCAGGTTAATAATTTGAGATCCAGATAGGCTGTGGCGAGGAGGCATTTGGAATGGCTACTGCTCACATGCCGCTGGCACCTGCAGAGCCTGAGCCTTTTCCCTTCTTGCTTGCCCCAGACTGACGTTTATCTGTCTGCACAGTGGGAGGCATCCAGCATAGCATGTCCCCCTCTGTCCTCAGTCTCATCTGCACCCTCTGGCTCTGCCCGAAAGCTCTCTAGGTTCGAGTGCTTTCCACTGGAGAAGTCAGGAGCCTTCTCAGAGGAGCTGAGGGCTTAGGATGTTTGCCTGGTAGCATTTTATACATTTTCAATCACTTTGGTTTTTACATGCCATCCATATCCTCCCCGCACCTTGTTTGGTACTGGAGATTGAAGCTAGGTGTGTTCTACCTCCAGGCTGCACTCCCGCCCTTTTATATATTCTCCTGTTTCAGCCTCCCAAGTACTGAGATTACAGGTATGCACCACCATGCCTGGAAAAATCACATTTTTGTGTGTGTATGTGGGTCTGGGGATGGAACCCAGGGCCATTAGACCTCTGAGCTACACCCCCTGCCCTTTTTTTATTCTTTTCAATTTGAAACAGGGCCTCACTGAGTTGCAAAGGGCCTCACTAAGTAGCTGAGGCTTTCTACAAACCACGATCCTCAAGTCTCAGCCTCCCAAATGCTGGGATTACAAGCGTGCACCACCACGCCCGGCTAATAAATTGCTTTTTGATAAACTATGAAGCAGTGCAGTAAGGGGAAGTGACCCAATAGTACAGCAGTCTAGCAGGGAAGGGATTCCAGGCGGCCAGCCCCCCATGTCTGGGTGTGTCAGGGTGTCATCCTGGACCTGCCCTATGAGACTACAGCCCCGGAGCAGGGACTCCTGGGGAGCCTATGTGCTCACAGCAGCTGGGAATGAGAAGCCAAGAGGCTTAAACCCAGCTTCAGAGGAGACTCAAAGGATAAGTGAGCACTCTGCTCCATCCCACTGAGCACAGTACTGCTGGAGGCAAGCAGCTCCATTTAAAGTACAGTTCACTCGCTACCTGCTTTAAACACCAGTTCTGTGCTTCAAGATAATGCTTACACCATTTTTTGTACCTCCCATATGCCAGGCATTATAATTCTGCACTTGTTTCATTATGTGGTATGTTGCCCATGTGTGGGCACGGTGGTTGCTGCATGTCATGGCTCTCACGGGGCTTATATTCTGGAGGGGAGGCAACAATTAAACAGGCAATGACAATACAAGGTGTCAAGTGGTCCTGACGGTAGGAAGCAGGAGTACAGAGAACCAGCGCCTAACCAGGACAGAGAGCGAGAGAGGGAGAGATTGGGAAAGTCTGCAGGGGAGACAGCGGCACTTAAAGGATGAGCTGGGATGAGCCAAGTGAAGAGGCTCAGGTGGGAGTCTCCAGGCAAAGGGAGGGCAGGGGCCACGGCACGCTGGAATGGCTGGCGTGGCGTTTCGAGGGCTGCCACCCAGTGAGACTAGAGGGGTCAGCAGGAGCAGGTCATGAGGGCGTTGAAAGTGCTGTCAAAGATTTGCATTTAAAGGGTTTTAGAGAGGGAAATACTTTTTTATTTGGATTTTGAAAAATCTATCTAGTTTTGATGTGTGTGTGTGTGTGTGTGTGTGTGTGTGTGTGTGTGTGTGTGTTACTGGGGATGGAACCTCTGAGCTACACCCCCAGCCCTATTTTTTCTTATTTATTTTGAAACAGGGTCTCACCGAGTTGCAAAGGGCCTCACTAAGTATTAGCTGAGGCTGTCTGCGAACCATGATCCTCCTGTCTCAGCCTCCCAAATGCTGGGATTATAAGCATGTGCCACCATGCTTGGCTTATCTGTCTGGTTTTGGAGAAGGGGTTTGCATAGCAGGCTTGGAGGCGGACAGCTCCGGAGGACAGTGGCACAATAACCTGGGCGGAAATGGTGGCCCTGGACCAACAAGGGTGGCACAGGGGTTGGGTGGGGGGATAAAGAAGTCTGTAGGACTTAGAGTCCATCGAACACCCAAGTGTCAGATTCCAATACTGGGTGGGCTGTGGTGCCATTTTCTGAAATGGGAGACGCAGGAAGGAGGAAGCGGGAAGGAGGATGTCTTAGCAATGTAGAGGTTGAGCTACCCATGAGACACCCAAGTGTCCAGTGAGTACTTGGACATAAAGACACAGGGATCAGGGAAAGGGGGCTTTAGGATAAAAACTTGGGAGTTTTCATCATATGAATGGTGCCTGCAGAGCTCAGGCAGGTAACCAGTGAGAGAAGTAGGCCTGCCGAGACCGGGCAGGGGGCAGGAGGATCAGCGGGAACTGACTGTCAGCATGTGGGAGTGAGGGCCAGGTGTCGGCAGATCTTCCAATCGAAACAGACAAACAAGCAAACAGAGTCAGCATAGCCAACAGGTAAGGACACCATATGGCTCCAGTTCTGGTGCCATCAGGTACTAACTGAATGACCTTGATCAAGGTACTTTACCTTCCTGAGTCCACTCCCTCATTTATAAAATAGAAGCAGTCATGGAACACAGCTCATAAAGTACACAGATAGGACAGTGTGTTCCTTATAGGAAAGCACAGCCCGTGTGGTGGCGCTGGCCTGGAATCCCAGCAGTTGGTAGGCTGAGACAGGAAGAGCACAGGTTCATGGCCAGCCTCAGCCACTTGGCAAGACTCCAGTAACTGAGTGAGACCTCTTTCAAAATAAAAATAAATAAATAAAAAGGGCTGGGGGTGTAGCTCAGGGAGAGTCCCCCCGGGGTCAGTCTACAGTATTTCTCTCTCTCTCTCTCTCTCTCTCTCTCTCTCTCTCTCTCTCTCACACACACACACACACACACACACACACACACACACACACACAGTACCTGTTGAATACTCGGTGCATGGCTAGCTGTGAAGTACCACGCAGCAGGGTGAGAGGTAGGACCATCCTGGCGCTCCAGCAGATAAAAGGGCTGCAGGGCTCACAGAAGGAACAGCAAGCCAAGGACAGGGGTAATGGAGCCCAGGGAAAGGCATATTCTAGAAGAGATTAGTCAACATCCTCAAACACTGCAGAGAGATCAGGGACATAGAGCCCACAGTGCCTGCTGCCTCTGGCAGATACCTCACTCCTGACTGGAGACCTGGCAAGGGGCGCTCTTTCACTGATGAGGAAGTGAAGGTTTAGCAAGGCTTGGTGGATGCCTTTACTCGGGCAGCTGGACCGCGGGGCCTGGAGGGGCTCATCAGGAACTGTGCCCAGGTTTCTGAGCAGCAGGAAGGACGGGTTTTTTTTTCTCTAAGCAGAGGCTCCCGTTTTCTTGCTGTGCTTCTGAGATGTCTTCTGCTTACTCGTTCCTTCTTGAGACAGACAACCTGGGGTTTATGTCAAGAGGCTGTCTTCTGTATCATCACATGGGAGCACAGAGCTTTTCTGTTTCCCAAACTGGTTTTATTTCGGTGAATGGGTCCAGTAACTTCGGCCAGCTTGAAAACAACGGCCGGTGTCAGTGAGCTTGGATATCACTCATGGCGACTTAGTTCCTTTTTTATTCAGAGCAGTGTGTTGTTTTAGGAGAAAAGAACTAAGATATGCCTAGTAGAAAAACCAGGACAGTGTGATATCATGGGAGCTCGACCAGAATCAGGGACACAGTGTACTGTACCCAGAGTCCCTGACACCTGTGCGGGTCACCCAGACCCGGGAGAAGCAGGCTCTGCGCCCATTTTCACCTCCAGCACCCGGGGAGAGTTTAATTGGAGCAAAGAGGGTTAACAATTAAAATCTGGGGCTTTTCTTCACCTAGTTGAGAGAATAAATAACACAAAGGAAATACTTCTCAGGAGCAAACTTTTGATTATCTGGGTTAAAATGTCTGCATTAAAATGTCTCGCCAAATAAATGAGACAGAATATGCCAGTGCCACATACCTTGGCTGGGCGTACACTCCTCGTTCTTTGATATAGGGTCAATATTTGGCAATGCTGAGCCCCTGGCGTAAGAGCCCCGTGGCTGGATTCTAGAAAACTCTGTGCCCCACAGCTTCATGTTTGCAGTGTTAGGCGCACAGTGCTTCCCCACTATCTGGGCGGTGCTGGGCGGCTTTACAGCGAGCTGTTCCTGCTCTTCCTCCACCAGTGTTCTTACTTGTAAAACAAAGCACACCAGGGTGTGAACCTGGGCTGTGTGGGGTCTGAAGCTGATAAAGCCCTTGTTAAGAATGAAAAGAGTACAA
Organism: Muscardinus avellanarius; assembly: GCF_963383645.1. Lineage (NCBI taxonomy): Eukaryota > Metazoa > Chordata > Mammalia > Rodentia > Gliridae > Muscardinus > Muscardinus avellanarius. The sequence continues at coordinate 38,037,601 of NC_137801.1, forward strand.
ACCCAGGCTGGTGGTGCATGCTTGTAATTCCAGTGTTCTCGGGAGTCTGAGGTAGGGGGATCCAGGTTTGAGGACAGCCTTAGCAACTTCCTGAGACACTCAGCAACTTAGCAAGATCCCGTTTCAAAATCAAAGTACTGGCCGGGCGTGGCGGCGCACGCTTGTAATCCCCGCGCTTGGGAGGTGGAGACAGGAGGATCGCGCAGGTTCGAAGCCAGGTTCAAAGCCAGCCACGCTGGCTTAAGAAACCCTGTTTCCAAATTAGAAAAGTATAAAATAGGTCTGGGAGTGTAGCCCAGAGGTAGAAGGGCTTCCAGGAACCCCAGTACCACCACAAAAAAAAAAAAAAAGAAAAGAAAGAAAAGAAAACAACAACAAAAACCAACAAAACAAAATCAAAGTACTGGGGGTGTCCCTTGGAAGTAGAATGTCCTGGGGTTCAATCCCCAGCCCAAGGGGGAGGCGGGGACCTCGGAGTCAGGCGAGTCAGCTGGAGTAGCTCTCTGTTACTGCTGGCTCGCAGGCCAGGGTGGCAAGGGCTGGCCGTGGGCTCTGTCCTGCTGTCGCTGGAGTGAAGGGAGAGCTACTTGGCAAACACTCGTTAGGCCAGTGACTCTCAAATTGCCTACGACCACAGCCTGACAGTAGCCACTACAAACTCCTCGTGTTCAAGACAGAACCCTTCCTCTGCCGCCCTCAGCCTGCTGCCGCGCCTCTGTGAATGGCGCTCTGTCGCTCAGGCCAAGGACCCAGCCGTCCACTGCAGCTGCTCCTTTCACGACACCCACCTCTGTCAGCAGGCCCCGAGCAGGCCCTGACCACTTCTCGACCCCTCCACCACCGTCGCCAAGTGAGGCTCCCGGAAGGGCCCTTTGGCCTTATTTTCTTTTGGTAGTTGATTTTTGTTTGTGTTTTGGGTACTGGGGATTGAACCCAGGGGTGTTCTACCCCTGAGCTGCACCCTCAGCCCTTTTTTGGGGTACTGGGGATGGAACCCAGGAACATTCTACCTCTGAGCTACACCCCCAGCCCTATTATTTATTCTTTATTTTGAAACAGGGTCTCAGTTGCAGAGGGCCTCACTAAGTAGCTGAGGCTGGCCGAGAACCCGCACAATCCTCCTGTCTCAGCCTCCCAAGTCCTGGGATTTGGCACATGCCAAGCACATGCCACCATGCCTAGCTCGCCCTTTTGTTTTGAAACAGGATCTCACTAAGTTGCTGAGAGCCTCACTCTATTGCTGAGACTGTCCTCGAACCTACAATCTACCTACAGTCCTGTCTCATATGATTTAGCCTCCACTGCCGTCCCATGGCACCAACCCCAGCTCCTGACAGACACAGATCTAACTTCCTGTCACTATAGATTTGCCTCTGCTGGACAGTTTTTGGGTTTTTGTTTTTTTTTTAATACTTTATTTGGAAACAGGGTCTCACTACGTTGCTGAGAGCCTCACTAAGTAATGGAGGCTGGCTTCGAACTTGTGCGATCCTCCTGTCTCAGCCTCCCAAATGTAGGGATTACAAGAGTGCCCCACCACTCCCGGCTTGGACATTTTGTTTAAATGGAATCATGTTATGTTTATTCTTTGTGTCTTCTTTTATTTAGCAAAATGCTTCCAAGATTCATCCATGTTGTAGCATGTATTAGACTCTCAAACCTTTGTGGCCAAAAACATTCCTTGTATAGATACACCATACCGGACAGTTTCTACGTTTTGATTCTTATGAATCATGTGAACATTCACTGGGTGCAAGTTTTGTGTGCACATGTGTTTCGTTTCTCTTGGGTGTGTACCTAGGTGTGGGTTACTGGGGCTTATGGTCACATCACATTTAACCTTTTGAGGAAGTGTCAAACTGAACAATTTATTCTTCATCAGATCTTAAAAAGTGTACGTCACTCCACAGCCTCTTCTACTAAAAACCTTCTGGGAGGGGGATGCAGCGTGGTGCCACATACCTTTAATCCAGTACTTGAGAAGCCGGAACAGGAGGGTTGCAGGTTCGAGACCAGCCTCGGCAATGTAGCGAGACTCTCAGTAACCTAGTATGACCCTGTATCAAAAACAAACAAAAAATGGGCTGGAGGGAGGTGGAAGTAGAATGCCTCTGGGTTTAATCCCCAATAACACACACACACACACACACACACACACACACACACACACACACAGTAGCTGTGCAGCTGCCAGGCCAGACCAGGCCAGTGCTCACCATAGCAGGGTCTGGGGGACAGGCAAGCAAGCAAATATTGCCTTCTCCCTAGCAGTTCAAAGAGTGGGATCGGATGGAGGGAAAGCCAGGGACATTGTGGTGGTGTGGATATGGAATGTCCCTCCAGAAGCGCATGAGTTGGAAGCACGTTGCCCAGTGTAGCAAGGATCAGAGGTGGGTCACTGGGTGTGGCCTTGGAAGCTCTGTCCCTGACTGCATCCTCCACCCTCCCACTTCTCAACTGCCATGAGCTAAGATCCTCTGTCGCTCCCTGATAGCTATAATGTTTTTGCCTTGGAGCAAACCAAGCATGGACTGAACCTCCAAAACTGTGAGCCAGATAAAACTTTCTTCCTCTAAGTTCTTTTTCTTTTTCTTTTCTTTTTTCTTTTGTGTGTGTGTGTGTGTGTGTGTGTGTGTGTGTGTGTGTGTGTGGTGGTATTAGAGGCTGAAACCAGAGGCATTCTATCTCCGAGCTACACTCCCAGCCCTATTTTATGTTTTAGTTTGAAACAGAGACTTACTAAATTGCCAAGGCTGGTTGCAAACCTGTGGTCCTCCTGTCTCAGCCGCCCTAGTACTGGGATTACAGGCATGTGCCACCATGTCTGGTTCTAAGTTGTTCTTGTCAGATATTTTGGTCAGAAACAAAAAAGCTAACAACTACAAACATCTACACAATAATTTTGCTTACCATTTCACATCTTAGAAATAAATTCTGTCATCAAAAAAGTACAATAGAAGTCGGGCATGGTGGCACACGCTTGTAATCCCGGTACTTGGGAGGCTGAGACAAAAGGATCGCAGGTTGGAGGACAGCCTCAGCAAGTAGTGAGACTCTCAAACCTAGCAAGACCTTGTTTCAAAATAGGGGTGGGGGTGTAGCTTGGAAGTAGAATCCCTGGGTTCAATCCCAGTAGCCCCCCAAAAATACAATAAACACGTGAAAACTTGGATTTTTAGGTTTAACTCTTATACTTTGGGATCAATTTTTTGTGAAATTAAAGATAGCAAAATAACATCTTCTTTGGATAATGTACAGTTACTCTTTTATTATCTAAGTACACTCAAGGCCATATTTGCATTTGAGTTTTACCGCCTCATCGTCACTCTTCCTCATTATTTTCCCAGTTCATGATTGATTCTATTTTGTCTGGCGTTCCTCACAGGTAATTTTTTTTTTTACCACCTAAGCATTTTACCTCTCAGTTGCCTTTCCAGTAAGGAGAGAAACATTTAACTATTGAAAAATTGGCTATTTTTTTTCCAGTTGTGTAGTCACTGTTAAGGAGGTGGACACGAGGGAGGTGAGATCCTTGCCGCGTTTCTCCTGAGGTCTCTCTTTCATGATGGTTTCTTTCTTTCATTTTGATTGGATTCTCTAAAATTTTGGAAACATGCTCATAATATCAATTACAAATGTAGTTGTAATTGTAATTCTGAATTCAAATATGAAGGAGGTATGGGACTCGATAAATGCTGTTACTTGAGGCTTCATTATACTAAGACACAGTAATGCTAAGTCAGTAGAAATAGAAGACATGGATACTGTGTTTGTTTTGTATGTGGAAATGTCTATTTATGGTGGAAAGTCCATCACAAAGCCTTTATTAAACATTATGATTATAAGATGGTGTTAATGTAACCAAGCATTTTGCTTCTTCACATTTAGAAAATAATACAGTTCTGGCTCGCAAAAGGTGTTGATGGCCTAAGTTTCGACGCTGTTAAATTTCTTCTAGAAGCAAAACATCTGAGAAATGAGACCCTTAAAGGAAATGAGTCCCAAATTCCGGTAAGGGTTCATTTTAAACTTTTTTTTCCCCCTTTTCTGAAAAGTTAGCAGTGTTTTCTTATTTATTTATTTATTTATTTATTTATTTTTGTGGTACTGGGGTTGGAACCCAGGGGCATTGTACCTCTGAGCTACACCCCCAGCCCTATTTTTTAGTCTTTTTATATGTTTTGAAACAGGGTCTCAGTGAGTTGCAAAGGGCCTCTAAGTAGCTGAGGCTGTCCGCGAACCGTGATCCTCCCGTCTCAGCCTCCCAAGTGCTGGGATTACAAGCCTGCGCCACCACGCCCGTGGTGGTGTTTTCTTCTTTAGCCTGAGATACCAATTAGAGCACAAGTTGTGTCCCATCTCAAGGAAGTACTTTGAATCCTTTTAGGAAACAGGACCTTCCAGTGCATGTACCCGGATGTTTCCTTCCAGGGGTTCTTTCCAGAGCAGGGGATCCCTTGAGGAATTCTCTAGTGACGAGGGTTCTGAGGACACAGTTTGGACTCTGTCGGGACCGTGCCACACGGGACAGTTTGCTCATTGAGGTTTTTGTCACATCACTCAAGATCATGTGTGGAGGCCTCAGTTCCCCAGACAGAAGGGGAGTGTCTACCGTATGCTGCTGCTCTTTACTTGTGATGAAGGCTACAGAAGGGATAAATAGAATTCCAAACCCAAACTATCTCACTACAGAATCTTTGGGCTTCCACGCCAGTGACGTGCAATCTTCCCTACACACAGCACACGGCAGATGGCTTTCATGTGCCACTTTACTCCTGGAGCTGAGCACCAGTCCAGGTCATCCTCCCTCCCTCTCTTCCTCCCATCACCCCCCTCCCTTCCTTCCTTCTTTTCTGGTATTGGAAATTGAACCAGGGGTATTCTACCTCTGGGTTGTACTCTCAGCCCTTTTTTAATTTTTTATTTGGAAATAGGGTCTTGCTAAGTTGCTGAGAGCCTCACTAGATTGTTGAGGCTGTCTCCAAAGTTGCAATCCTCCTGTCTCGGCCTCCCAAGTACTGGGATTAAGGGCGTGTGCCGCCATGCCTGGCTAGTTGTCCTATTTTCAAAGCTAAGTTTACAGTAATTGTGAAGTACATTCCAGAATGATAGATTTGTACGGTATACTCTCCTCACTGTATATTTGATATTAATTAAAATAAATGAATTAAGGCCAGGCGTGGTGGCGCACGCTTGTAATCCCCGCGCTTGGGAGGCAGAGACAGGAGGATCGCGCAGGTTTGATGCCAGCTGCGCGCGCTGGCTTAGGAGACCCTGTTTCCAAATAAAAATGTAAAAATAGGTCTGGGAGTGTAGCCCGGAGGTAGAAGGGCCTCCAGGAACCCCAGTGCCACCAAAATAAATTAATTAAATAAATAAATAAATAAATAAATAAATAAATTACAGCATTATGGATGAATTTTAGCTATGTGATGCCTAGTGGAAAGATTAAAATTATACATAGCAAAATACATTTTTAATGCAGTTAAACTAGTAAAATGAAGTCCATATGGTTAAATAATTTATTATCAGGTTTCTGGCTTTTCCTGAGTAATATATTTATGGGTAGCTGTAATTCAAAATAAATCATTTAAGTTGGAATTGGTGGTGCATGCCTATAATCCCAGAATTTGAGGGCTGAGACAGGAGAATTGAAGACTGGAAGCCAGCCTCAGTAACTTAGTGAAACCCTGTTTAAAAATAAAAAATAAAATCTGGGCGTGGTGGCGCACGCTTGTAATCCCCATGCTTGGGAGGCGGAGACAGGAGGATCGCACAGGTTTGAAGCCAGCCATCCTAGCTTAAGAGACCCTGTTTAAAAAAAAAAAAAAAAAAAGTATAAAATAGGTCTGGGAGTGTAGCCCGGAGGTAGAAGGGCATCCAGGAACCCCAGTACCACCAAGAAAAGAAAAGAAAAATAAATAAATAAATAAATAAATAAATAAATAAATAAATAAAGGGCTGGGAGGGGGGAAGGGTTGTACCTTGAAGTTATAATGACCCTGAGTTCAATCCTCAGTACTGGGGGGAAAACTGTTTCATGTTTGGTAAAATTTGATTTGCTAAAATGGGTGACAAGTTAGAGAAAATTTTACCAAAGCTTATAAATTATTTATTTTGTAAATTATATTTTACCAAATTTATAAATGTAACAATTTAAGCATCGGATGAAGTGCTAACAGTTGTGAATGGCGTTTATCCACAAACCCCCCTGAGCATTATAGTTCCCAGGACCATTTTGGAGCCCGTGATCGCTCAACGTGAGCCCTTCGAGGAGAATGCTTTTATTCCCGTGGAACCAGTTGCGGGCATATGATGTGTGGAGGGATGGTAACCATACTGTCCTGCGTTTCAAAGGACACCGTCACCCACTACTCGGATCTGTATCACGACTTCACCACCACACAAGAGGGAATGCACGACATCATCAGCAGCTTCCGGCAGACCATGGACGAGTACAGCAGGGAGCCCGGCAGATACAGGTAGCCAGGGCACACAGGGGCCCTCCCAGGCACGCGTGCGGTCGGCAGCTTCGCCCTCACGATACTCAGCGGCCCGTTACTAACAATGCAGAATTTGAATTTATTTCAGCTCAGTTATGCCCGGGTCTCAAATATCTTCTCATGTTGTTAATTTTCAGCTTCTTCTTTTGTAGAATATTGCCAATCACAATACTTTCTAGGAGTTTTGTGAAAATTAAAATAATGAGACAGAGAATATATGAGTTAAATGTTAGCTATGAACTATTGGGTTTTCTTTTTTGCTTGTTTTGTTGGTACTGGGGATTAAACTCAGGGGCATTCTATCTCCAAGTTACACCCCCAGTCCTTTTTGAAATTTTTATTTTAAAATGGTCTTGCTGAAGGTCTCAATACGTTGCTAAGGCTGATTCAAATCTGCAATCCTCATGACTCAGCTGTCCAAGTACTGGGATTACAGACCTTGTGCCTCCACACCCAGCTGGACTGTTGTTTTTATTATTCTTATTGGGCCTATGGTTCCTTGTGCATTGTGAATCTAAATGTTGCTAGCTGGGCCTGGTGGCGCATGCCTGTAATCCCAGTACTTGAGAGGCTGAGACAGGAGGATCGGAAATTTGCGGCCAGCCTCAGCTACTCAGTGAGGCCCTCCGCAACTTAGTGAGACCCTGTTTCAAAGAATAAAAAATAGGGCTGGGGGTGTAGCTCGGAGGTAGAATGCCCCTAGGTTCGATCTCCAGCACCACAACAAACAAACAAACACTGCAACTAAAGCTGCCAACAGATCACAATTCTTAGGAATACAGCTTTGAAATCAGATGACCTGAGCTGGGGTCCTGCTCCATAGCTGTGGGACCTTGGGCTGTTTAATTTTAAGACGGATTTGTTTTCTCACCAATGAAATGGTAATAGTAGCCAGGCATGGTGTCTTGTAATTCCAATATTTGGTTGGCTGAGACAGGAGGTTTGCAGCCAGGCTCAGCAACTTAGTGAGACCTTGTTTCAAAATAAAGAATAAAAGGGACTGGAGGTATAGCTCAGAGGTAGAATGCCCTGGGGTTCAATCCTTAGTAAAACACACGCGTGCGCACACACACACACACACACACACACACACACACACACATACACAATAACAATAATAATCTTAGGCTATTCTGAGATGAAATTAAATAATATATAATCACTTAAGATAGTGCCTGGTATATTATACTCTATAATATTAATCACAGGTGACGTCCCTAATCCGAAAAGCTAAAGATTTTAGAGGATTGGATTTCTGACTTTTGCATTAGGAATTCTCTCAGTCAGTATATGAAAATATTCCAAACTCTAAAATAACACAGCCGGGCGTGGTGGCGCACACTTGTAATTCCAGGATTTGGGAGGCTAAGACAGGAGGATTGCGGTTTGTGGACAGCCTCAGCTACTTAGTGAGAACCTGTTTCAAAATAAAGAATAAAATTGGGCAGGGGGTGTAGCTCAGAGGTCAAATGCCTCTGGGTTCCATCCCCAGATTCTAAAAAAAAACCAAAATAAAAAATAACTCGAGCTGGGTGTGGTGGTGCACGCGGATCGCAGGCTTGTGATCAGCCTCGGCTACTTAGTGAGGTTCTCTGCAACTTAGTGAGACCCTCTTCCAATATAAAGAATAAAAAAGTAGGACTGGGGGTGTAGCTTGGAGGTTGAATGCCCCTGGGTTCAATCCCCAGTATTGCAAAACAAAGCAAAACAAAACAAAAACTCAAAAATCTGAATTACAGCTGGTCCCAAGAATTTTGGGTAAGGGAAACTCAACCTCTAGTACTAAATTTATACAGACCACCCAATAAAATCAGTAGAAAAGAAGCTAAAGAAGTCTCCCCTCCTTGAAGCAGGTGCTCTGATTACTCTGTCTACTTTGTAGATGAGGAACCTGAGGCCCTGAGGATGCAGGAACTGACCCCAGGTAGTGATGGCAGAGGTAGGGTGTAAACTGAGACCCGTGGGCTCCAGAGACCGCGCTCACCATTAACTGCCCCAGCCAGCCAAAGCCAGCTGGCTCCTTGCCGCTGACTTTGTCTTTCCCAGAATGTTTGGTTTTCAGCAGTCACGAGTGCATATCAATAAGGTGAGACTTTCTATGAACTCAATCAAGGGGAAGATTTTTTTGAAAACCCCTCACTTTATATGTAGGCGTATACTATCATTCTAAGTAGTGTGATGAGGATTGCTGAACAAAGTCTGAATGAGAAAACAGAGAACAATATTAAGAGGAAAATGTTGTCTCTTCCTCCTCCTTTTTTTTTTTTTTTTCAGTACTGGGGATTGAACCCAGGGGCATCTTACCTCTAAGCTACACTTCCAACACTTTTTATTTTGAAACAGGGTCTCACTAAGTTGCTCAGGCTGGCTTCAAACTTGAGATCCTCCTGCCTCATCGTCCTGAGGAACTGGGATGACGGATGTGTACCACTGTGCCTGGCCCCAGTGTATTTAATAATTCCTAGGTATGACCTGATATTAGGCTAGTCTTTGGGTTTATTACAATGAAAAACTGTTCAAGTGACCCAGCATATTTCTTGGCCATCTCGCTTAATGGTTTCTAGTAAGCCCTGGCTCTATCAGGCTGATACCGTGTTTGGCCACACATCTTTTGGTATTTGGGATGGAACCCAGGGGCAGTCTACCTCCAAGCTACACCCCCAGCCCTATTTTTTGATTCTTTCTTTCTTTCTTTCTTTCTTTCTTTCTTTATTTATTTATTTATTTATTTATTTTTTTTTTGGTGGTACTGGGGTTCCTGGAAGCCCTTCTACCTCTGGGCTACACTCCCAGACCTCTTTTTACATTTTATATTTGGAAACAGGGTCTCCTAAGCCAGCGCGCGGCTGGCTTCGAACCTGCGCGATCCTCCTGTCTCTGCCTCCCAAGCGCGGGGATTACAAGCGTGCGCCACCACGCCCGGCCGATTCTTTATTTTGAAACAGAGTCTCACTGAGTTGCAAAGGGCCTCACTAAGTAGCTGAGGCTGTCCGCGAACTGCGATCCTCCTGTCTCAGATTCCCAAATGCTGAGATTACAAGCGTGCACCACCACACCTGGCTCCCCACATCTTTTAAGTAAGATAGAAGCAGCTGCAAAGTCTTTCCCAGTCTTCTGACAGGCCCTGATGGCGTCACGTCATGCCAACTCTTACAGGTTCCTGGGAGCTGAAGCCTCTGAGGAGGAAATCGACAGCACCATGAGGTACTACGGGCTGCCATTTGTCCAAGAGGCTGACTTTCCTTTCAACAGTAACCTTACCACACTGAAGAATTTTTCTGTGTTCACCGTGTATGATGTTATCACATCCTGGATGCAGAACATGCCAGAAGGAAGATGGCCCAATTGGATGGTGAGTCCTCATGCCCAGCTTGAGCCCTTTGACGAGACAGCCTCCATCACAAGGAGCCAGCTGGGGATGTGTGACCTGTGAAATGACAGTAACTCTGCTGCCCTGGTGCTCACAGGACACGATTCCCTGTGACTAGATGCTGCTGCCGCTGCACAGGGCTGCACACCACACATCATGTGCACCTAAAACAAGGTGGACCTTTGTTCCTTGGTGACCTGCGACTCTAACAGTGATTGCTTAGCTGTCAGGCTTGTCCCAGATTCTGACTAGGCTCTTGTCATTAGGAGGAGACACCATCCTCAATTAAATAAATATTCAATGAGCCGGGCATGGTGGTGCATGCTTGTAATCCCAGCATTCGGAAGGCTGAGACAGGAGGATCACGGTTCATGGACAGCCTCAGCTAGTTAGTGAGGCCCTCCATTACTTAGACCCTGTTTCAAAATAAAGAAAAAAACATGGGCCAGGGGGTGTAGCTCGGAGGTAGAATGCCCCTGGGTTCCATCCTCAGACCCCCCCCACACACAAATTATTCAATGAGTATTTGTCTATTCTTAGCACTACTAGACTTTGTGGGGGAATCTAATTCCTTCCCAGGTGCCCCAGAGGTTATGATCTCAGTTGGAAGAAAGAGGGTTTCAGATGTAGAGGGCTTTTACACAAAATAGTAAGCAAGAAGCCTATTTTGGAGGCAGAATGCACTACAAAAATCATTTAAACCAGAGATTCTGGTAAGTGGAACTTTTCTTTTTTCTTGTGGGTCTGGGGATGGAACCCAGGGGCATTCTACTTCGAGCTCCACCCCCAGCCCTAGTTTTTATTCTTTATTTTGAAACAGGGTTTCACTCAGTTGCAGAGGGCCTCACTAAATAGCTGAGGCTGGCCCTGAACCCAGATCCTCCTGTCTCAGCCTCCCAAGTGCTGGCATTACAAGCGTGTGCCGCCACGCCTGGCTCTCAGATTTGTTCATTTTTTTGGTGGTACTGGGGATTGAATCCAGAAGCATTCTACTCCGAGCTATATCCTCAGCCCAATTTTATTTTCTTGGAAACAGAGTCTCATGACATGATTTCTGAAGTGAGTAGCTCCTTTTATTGAGGATCCCTTGTGTACAGTGTGTTGTCTTCAGTATTACTTAATTTGTTTTGTGATTGACTCTAGGGCCTCTTCCACTGAGCTGCACTGAATATATTGGCATTTGGCATATCGGTGTGGGAGACTGATGTGCAGACTCTTTTCCCCCAAATGTGGGAAGTTGCAGGTCATTAGTTTTTAAACATTATTTTGTCCCTTTCTTTACCTCTTCTCCCTTGAGACTTTCTTTATTCATGTGTTAGAGTACAGGCCGGGCCTGTGAGGTGGTGCCCAGTTTTCTTCATTCTTTTCCTCCTGGTTCTGTCTGCATACTCTCTGTTGACCTGTCTTTCTATTTTCTGATTCCTTTGCCAGTTCAAATCTGTCAGATCTTACTGGGAAGTTTTGCATTTGTTATTGTACTTTCCAACTCCCATTTTGTGTGTGTGTGCATTTGTGGCACTGGGGATTAACCCAGGAGCATTCTACCTCTGAGCAATGTCCCCAGCTCTATTTTATTTCTATTTTGAAACAGGGTCTCACTAGGTTAATGAATCTCACTACTTACTGAGGCTGTCCTCAAACTTTTGATCCTCCTGTCTCAACCTCCCAAGTATTGGGATTACACGTGTGTGCCACCATGCCTGGCTCAACTCCAAACCCTCTATTTTTAAAAAAATTTCCCTAGGTGAGCATGGTGGCACATGCTTGTAACCCCAATACTTAGGCAGATGAGACAGGAAGATCACAGGTTTGAAACCAGCCCCAGAAGCTTAGTGAGGCTCTCCGCAACTTAGTGAGACCCTGTCTCCAAATAAGAAAATCAGGCTGGGGGCGGGTAACTCAGAGTTAGAATGCCTCTGGGTTCAATAACCAGTACCACCCCCTACACAATCTCATTGATGATATTTGGTGAGACACTACTGATACTATCTTTAAATTTTTTAGATACAACTTAGTTCTTTGAACACATATATAATAGCTGACTTAAGTCTTCCTAGTCCAATGTTTGTTTTTTCTCAACAAAATCTATGCTGACCTCCCTCCCACCACCATGCCTGCGCCATATTTTTATATTTGTGCATATCTTGTATTATTATTATTATTATTTTTGTGTGTTACTGGGGTTCCTGGAAGCCCTTCTATCTCCGGGCTACACTCCCAGACCTATTTTTACATTTTTATTTGGAAACAGGGTCTCCTAAGCCAGCGCGCGCGGCTGGCTTCGAACCTGCGCGATCCTCCTGTCTCTGCCTCCCAAGCGCGGGGATTACAAGCGTGCGCCACCACGCCCGGCTCATGTCTTGTATTTTTGCTGTTACTGAAAACTGTACATGTCAAGTAGTGTATAGGACAATAATAGGGAAATCCAGTTCCCCTGTCCCCAGTGTTTACTGTCATTGCCTTTTTTCCCTTAGTGACTTTGTTAGACCAATGCTTCCAAGCCTAGTCTTTTCCTGATGGCCAGGGAAGCCTGGTTTGTGAGCTAATGAGTAGAGACTGTTTGGCTACTTTGAGCTGATATGCCTCCCTGCCCGCACTGAAGGAGTGTGTGTGTTGGCACATGCTTTCAAAGCTTTGGCAGTGTTGACAACTCAGCCTTAGTCTTTCTGTGTGTGTGGGTCTGGGGATGGAACCCAGGGGCATTCGACCTCCGAGCTACAGCCTCTGCCCTATTTTTATTCTTTATTTTTTTTGAAACAGGGTCTCACTAAGTTGCAGAGGGCCTCACTAAGTAGCTGAGGCTGTCCGTGAACTGCGATTCTCCGGTCTCAGCCTCCCGAATGGTCTCAACCTCCCAAATGCTGGGATTACAAGCATGCGCCGCCACGCCCGGCTTATCAGCCTCAGTCTTCAGGTTCTGCTTACAGAGCCTCAAGGTCAGCCAAAGTTGAGAAATCAAGAGCTTTCTCAGGTTTGCCCCAAACACCTGCACAACCTCCATTATGCATAGAGGCCCACACTTAAGTACAGCCTTCTAGATGCCCAGGAAAACGATGGAACTTTTGGAAACCCTTCATGGATATCTCCTTCCTCAGCTTTTTATTTTAATTTGTTTTGCCCAGCTTCTTGTTAGCTCCAATTAACCACCAATAGGCAACACTACCACAGGCAGGTACAATGTTGAGCTGTTTTCACCAAATGTTCTGGGAACAAGGTTTACAGGGTCAATTTTGAGTGAGATAAGACAAAACACTGAACCCAAAGTGGGCTGCCAAGAAGTTTCTGCAGTGTCCGTTCCCTAAGGGTAGAGCTGTTGGTAAACTTTAAACCAGTCTACCTGTCAGTGGTCGCTAGGCTATTGGTTGCCATGGATCTAGGGAGAAGGGCATACGATTAATGGAAGTTAAAATGCCATAAAGCTCACTGTTCTGAGATCCAGCTGTTTTTCTTGAATAAATTCATCTAGAATGTTTCAGCCTTTAATTTCAAGAGTTCTAAAAAAGTAGATTTGGGGGGAGGGGCACTGAGGATGGAACCCAGGGGCCTTCTACCTCTGAGCTACAATTCCAGACCTATTTTTATATTTTTGTTTGGAAACAGGGTCTCACTAAGTTGCTGAGAGCCTCACTAAGTAGCTGAAAATGGCTTTGAACTTGCGCAATCCTCCTGCCCCAGTCTCCCAAGTACTGGGATTTCAAGCATGCGCCACTACACCCAGCCAAAAAATGTAATTTTTAAAAATAGCTTTTGCCCACATCCTTTCCTTGCTTTCATGGAGATTTTCTGAGGCCCTTACTCTGCCATCCTGGAAGTGCTTCCTATGTCACAAATTTTAAAATATAGTTCTAGCAATTAAAAAAAGTCTCTGTAGGTCTAATGTCCATTGCTATGAACTTATGAAAATATTTTAGTTTCAATTCTGAATAAAGTGTTTTATGTCCAGAAGACTTGATAAATCACATGGTTTGTTCTTAGAAGATTCCAAGATAAGCCGGGTATGGTGGCACACCTTTGTAACCCTAGTACTTGGGAGGCTAAGACAGGAGGATCACAGGTTTGCAGTCAGCTGCAGCTACTTAATGAGGCTTTCTGCAACTTAGTGAGGCCCTGTTTCAAAATAAAGAATAAAATATAGGGCTGGGGATATAGTTTGGAGGTAGAATGCCCCTGGATTTGATCCCCAGCACCATAAAACAAAACAAAACATAAATGGAAAGACTGAAAACAGACTCCACAAAGTAAAAATAAATGAAAATGCTAGTCATGGTGGTGCACACTTGTAATCCCAGTACTTGAGAGGCTGAGACAGGAGGATCGCAGGCTTGCTGCCAGCCTCAGCTACTTAGTGAGGCCCTCTCAACTTAGTGAGACTCTGTTTTAAAAATAAAGTATAAAGTTAGGCTGTGGGTGTAGCTTAGAGGTAGAATGTCCCTAAATTCAATCTCCATCACTATAAATAAGTGGAAACAAAAATGATCGAGGAGGTTATAACTCACATACCAAAGGATTCCTGCCCAGATTATATTAAAAATAGGGATGGAGGGGTGTAGGTTGGAAGTAGAATTCCCCTGGGTTCCATCTCCAGTATTGCAAGAAGGAAAAGAGGAGGAGAAGGAGGAGGAGGAGGAGGAGGAGGAGGAGGAGGAGGAGGAGGAGGAGAAGGAGGAGGAGGAGGAGGAGAAGGAGAAATCAATGAAAAGCAAAAGGACCAAATTTTCTGGCCATAAGCTTAAAAAAAGAGAACAGTTTATGAAGATATAACTACAAAGATTATTTTAGGAAAATAATAAGGAAATAAGGGGAAAAGCAAGCAAGCAACTGACCAACCTACTTTTCCTTGGATTGCAGTGATCAAATTTTTCTTTTTTCTTTTTTCTTTTTTTTTTTTTTTTGGTGGTACTGGGGTTCCTGGAAGCCCTTCTACCCCCGGGCTACACTCCCAGACCTCTTTTTACATTTTATATTTGGAAACAGGGTCTCCTAAGCCAGCGCGCGCGGCTGGCTTCGAACCTGCGCGATCCTCCTGTCTCTGCCTCCCAAGGGCGGGGATTACAAGCGTGCGCCACCACGCCCGGCGATCAAATTTTCTAAGACTCAAGCCGGGCGTGGAGTGCACGCTTGTAATCCCTGCACTTGGGAGGCGGAGACAGGAGGATCACGCAGGTTCAAAGCCTCTCACTGGCTTAAGAGACCCTGTTTCCAAATAAAAATATAAAATAGGTGTGGGAGTATAGCCCAGAGGTAGAAGGGTTCCATCCCCAGTACCACATACACACAAAAAAATTTCTAAGACTCATGATTCAGGGCTGGTTCTTCCTCATACCATGGCTTGAATAACAGGAATGAAAGTACTTTTTTTTTTTTGGTGGTACTGGGAGTGGAACCCAGAGGCTTTTCTACCTCCGAGCTATACTCCCAGACCTTTTTTATATTTTATTTGGAAACAGGGTCTCACTAAGTTGCTGAGAGCCTCACTAAGTAGCTGAGGCTGGCTTCGAACCCCGTGAGATCCTCCTGTCTCAGCCTCCCAAGCGCGGGGGTTACAAGCGTGCGCCACCATGCCCGGCTTTACTTTTTTTAACAGTAAAGTGCCATGCTCAGCATATGTAGAAGAGATTGTGTTGTGCTGTAACAGAAAGTTATCTGGTAATTTAAATAAGTTCTTATTTAAGTGAGTAGTATGTTATTATATGTAATTAGAACATTTAACATAGAAATACATACATAATAGAAAACACTTTACAAAATTTTCTTTAACTACACCGATTTTTTTTAGAAGTCAGCTTACTTTTGAATTTTTTTTTTTTTTTTGTGGTACTGGGTTTGGAACCCAGGGGCTTTCTACCTCTGGGCTATACTCCCAGACCTTTTTTTAAAAAATATATATATATTTTACTTGGAAGCAGGGTCTCACTAAGTTGCTGAGAGCCTCATTAAGTAGCTGAGGCTGGCTTCGAACCTGTGTGCTCCTCCTATCTCAGCCTCCCAAGCACGGGGATTACGAGTGTGTGCCACCACGCCTGGCTATTGAAAATGTATTTTGACAAGTTCAACAAGCCAGAACAATAGGTGCTTCTCCACCTCTTCCTTTTCACCTTGTCTCTCTGTGGGAGAGACATTTTTGTTCCCTTTCGTCAGAACTCTTACTGAAATGTGAGAAAATATGAATACACACCCTCTTTAATTTTATCTGCATTAAATTTGAATTTTTATCACCATTTTGTTGACCGTCAGTGGACAAGGGAATAAATGGGTCAGTTACACAGCAAACAGTAGACCTGGGACTCATATCCAGCTTGCTGACACCAGCACACTTGTAGCTCCCTTCCTGCCTGGTGAACTTCCTGTGAAGTAGGGTAAGTCTTCCAGAAAACTGTGTATAGAGCTGAGTTCTTAAAAATATCTGCCTTTCAGACTGGTGGACCAGATAGTACCCGGCTGACTTCTCGTGCGGGGAGCCAATATGTCAACGTCATGAATATGCTGCTTTTTACACTCCCTGGAACGCCCATAACTTACTATGGAGAAGAAATAGGAATGGGAAATATTTGGGCCACTGATCTCAACACAAGCTATGATACTGAAAACTATGATACTGTAAGTTTAACTTAATTTAACTATGAACCACAGCTGTAAAATCAAGTATTTTTTCCAAATCAGAGAATTTAATATTTCTCTTTCTTTGCTGAAAATCAGAGTTACATTTCTTTATGGTGCTGGGGATTGAACCCAGGGACAGTCTACCCCTGACCTATTTTTATTTTGAAACATCTAAGTTTTGGAAGTTCTAAGTTGTAGAGGACCTCACTAAGATGCTTAGGCTGGCTACAAACCTGTAAGCTGCCTGCCATAGCCTCCCAAGTGTGCACCGCTATGCCTGGTGTTACAGACAGTAAGACTGTTATAGACAGTAAGAAGTATCAACTGCCGCCGGGCGTGGTGGCGCACGCTTGTAATCCCCACCCTTGGGAGGCGGAGACAGGAGGATCACGCAGGTTCGAAGCCAGCTACTGGCTTAAGAGACCCTGTTTTCAAATAAAAAGTGTAAAATAGGTCTGGGAGTGTAGCCTGGAGGTAGAAGGGTTTCCAGGAACCCCAGTACAACAACAACAACAACAACAACAACAACAACAACAACAACAACAGAAAGTATCAACTGCCTTGGTGGTTTGGGGCCTTTTAAAAAATGCTGTTTTCTGAGCCATAGAACTGAACTTCTTGGGCACAGCCAAGGAATCTGGAATCTGCATATTAAAGCTTTTCCAGCTGATTCATAGACATATTAAGATCTGAGAAACCAGTGGTTTTGTTTGGAATATTAATTGCCCTTTACCTGAAACATGGAGTTGGGAATACTTTAGCTTTTCTTTGAATTGCTAGATTTATGTGGCCACAGAACAGACTCTGTTATCAGGTACAGCCCACAGCCTCCGAGCCGAGTGGCTTTTCTTTAGTTTCTATTCAAGGCTTCAGCTCTCAGACTTGTGTTGCTGGGTAGATAATCGATACTGAACCTTTAGTTTGTCTGGTTAACTTTCGATTGTATGCTATAGAATTGGAAAATTCTGGTTCAGGTGGAGCATCTTCCTATCGCTTTAATTTGCGTGCTGGCACTTGTGCGTTGCCCTGGCTGGGTAAACGAGGCTAGAATGAGGGCTTGCTCGTATCTGGCAGTGATCTTGAATCCACCGTTGCCTTATCAGAGTAGAGTGAAGTAGTATAAATTGTTACTCATTAGTAAAATCCTGTTACTCATTTTTAGGGAAAAAAAAAAGCAAAGGTTCCAAACACGTAAAAGTTCAGTTAGTATATAGTCTTTTCCAACTCAAGTGTGAAACTGGTTTATGTACTGAATGTTAAGGCCTTTATCATGAATGATGAATACAAATATTAGCATATGGAGGGAATAATTAGAAAGTAAATTAGCAAGTACCAGTCTATTTATCTTAATAACGTCCTGACCACTGCTTTCTCTTCTGACACAGAATACTCTTTTCTCAAAGTCACCAATGCAGTGGGACAATAGTTCAAATGCTGGGTTTTCTGAAGGCAATTACACCTGGTTACCCGTCAACCCAGATTACCGGGCTGTGAATGTTGAGGTAAGTAGCAATGAAATTTTATGTTGATTTTGAAATGAGTTTCCCTACTAACAACATACACTCGCCCTGTCTGTCTGAAAGTTTAGATGATAACCCTTAAATCTGTCACAGACTTCCCTTGACATTCTCAATGTTAGTTTACAAACGATGCTAGTGTGAAAATACAAACTGGTAACTCGCTTGCCATCATATGAACGATTTGCACACGTAACTCTTCACTGGATGACTTCCTGAGCCTTTTGAGCTGGAAGTTTCTTGGAAGTCTTCCCGTGAGCTCAGCTAGCCTTTCCTCCCCCCTCCAGAGGCAGGGAGGGAAGGACAGGGGTGGACAGGCAGGCGGATCAGTCTAGGTTAGTGTGGATTTGAAAGCAAGCCTGTTTACTTGAAGAAACAGAAGCCATATGTAAGCCCTAATGTGGCTGTTCTGGAGAAGCACACCCGTTGGCTTTTGCCTACACTTTTTTCTGTTTTCATAGTGATGAGGCACTAGTGTCACGCACTAGTGAAAATTTCACAGGAAAACAATCAAAACTAATTTTGGGGAAGAGAAATTACCGGCATCACATGAGGATACCTAACACATTTATAGCACCCTCATCCCCATCCCACTTGCATAGTCTGGAGAAGCTCCTTGGGCTATTCTGATAGAGAACTCATCATACCAGCCTCCTGCTCCCACAGAGGCCCTCTCCGAGCACCAGTGAGGATTCATTGGTAGTATAAGCTCTGTTTTATATCTTTATAGCATAAAATATGTATTAATATTTGTATTCTGGATTAAACATCTCTTGAATTTTAGAATGTCCAAAATGTTTCCATAAACCAACATCTAAGAAATCCTACATGAAAATGAAAAGCAACAAAGACAGAAAATGCAAATACAAATTAAAACAATGACAATTTTTCCTATCAGATTAGCATCTAAGAATGTTCCGTAGTGATGCTTCTGCACCCTGCCTAGTTCACTGTGGAATGCTCTCAGTAACATGAGCGTTTCCTACTTAGCTCATAGGGCCACGAGAGGAAGACACTGCAGCTAGCTTATCACCATGTTGGAAAAACAGCATATCCGCCAAAGATGCAGAGGAGACCCAGCTTCTCAGTTATGAGGCAGGCAACTAAAGACAGGCAAGCAAGGATCACAGTGCATTTCAGGGATGCCATCCCCAGCGGAGCACCACAGGAAGCAGAGAACGTGTAAGACTTCAATATAAACACAAGTATCCACTGTCCAGTGTAGTGGTACACACCTGTAATCCCAGTAGTTGGGAGGTTGAGACAGAAAGATTGCAGGTTCAAGGCCAACCACAGCAACTTTACAAGACCCTCGTGTAGTATAGTAAGACTCAGTTTCAAAAACAAAAATTAAAAGACTATAGCTCAGAGGTAAAAACACCCTTAGGTTCAGTCCCCAGTACAACAAAACAAAACTAACAAAATGAAAAGAGGATATCTTTTTTTGTGTGTGTGGTACTGAGAATTGAACCCGGGGGCATTATATCTCTGAGCTACACCTTCAGCCTTATTTTTAATTCTTGTTTATTTATTTTTTGGTGGTATAAGGTATGGAACCCAGAGGTTTTTCTACCCACGGGCTATACTCTTAGACCTATTTTATATTTTATTTGGAAACAGGGTCTCACTAAGTTGCTGAGAGTCTCACTAAGTAGCTGAGGCTGGCTTCGAACCTATGATCCTCCTGTCTCAGTCTTCCAAGTGTTGGGATTACAAGTATGCGCCACCACGCCTGGCGTCTTATTGATTTTTAAACAGGGTCTTACTAAGTTCTGAAGGGCCTCACTAAGTAGCTGAGGCTGGCTGCAAACTTGCGATCCTCCTGTCTCAGCCTCTCAAGTACCGGGATTACAAGTGTGTGCCATCACGCTTGGCTTCAAAAAGAGTATCTTAAAAATGTAAAATACTTGTCAGAATAAACAATGAGATAGACAAAAGTGCTAATTAGTTTCCTAGAAAACTGATGCAGAGGTTTGCCTTAAAGTGCTCTGGGGGGGAAAAAAAAAGGCAAAGAAGTTAATAGTTGAGGAGAAAAATTTTGGGTATGTGGAGGATAAATCCAGAAATTTCAACATTTAATAAAAAATGGAATTCTAGAAGAGAACATAAAAGAAACATAAAATTAAAAAATAAAACTGAGTGTGGTGGTGCAAGCTTGTAATCCCAGCATTTGGGCGGCTGAGGCAGGAGGATCTGAGTTCACAGACAGCCTCAGCTGTCTCAGCTAGTGAGGCCCTTTGCAACTCAGTGAGACACTGTTTCAAAACTAAAGAGACTAAAAATTGGGCTGCAGGTGTAGCTTGGAGGTGCAATGCCCCTGGGTTCCATTCCCAGCACTGCAAAAAAAAAAAAAAAAAAAAAAAAAAAAGCTGGAGATGTGAGCTTGGAGGCAGAAGGCCCCTGGGGTCTCTCACAACACACACACACACACACACACACACACACACACACACACACACACACACACACGAAAGTTGTAATGGAGATTTAATCTTTTTTTTTTTGGTGGGGAGACTATGGAAAAGAGCGGAAAAAATAGTAAAGGAGGAAAAAGATGTCAGAAAGGTAAGTAAGAAGGATAAAGAGAAGCACAAAAAATAGAAACGAGAAACAAAAGAAAGGCTAAGTAGGAAGAGACCAGAGGATAAATGAGACAATTCTAAGCCTATACAAAGTTCTGCTCAATGGCACTGTTCTAAATTTTGAGAAAAAATTTCTTTAAAATGGTCATTACAAAAAAAAATGTTCATTACAATTTTAAGGGTAACTATTAAAAGGATAGACATATAATTTTCAAAGAACATTAGAGGGAAAAGTCATATAGACAAATACTCAGATTAGATAAAATCCAAACATAAGAGACGTAGCTGAAACAAAGGACAAATTGAAATAGAGATAGAGCAAATAGTAACAAAAAGAAAGGTTGCAACTTAGCTAGCAAAAAAAAAAAAAAAAGCATATATCTTTTGACCTAGTCATTCTATTCCTAGGTATCTGTATCTCAGAGCATTTGCGCACATGTAGAATGATAAATAGGCAAGGATTTTGACTGTAGCATTGTTTGTAGTAGCACAGATAACAGTTTGTGACAGTTCAATCAATTATGGATTATGTAGCTTTTTGTGTGTGTGTGTGTGTGTGTGTGTTTGTGTGGTACTGGGGATTGAACCAATGGGCATTCTACTTCTGAGCCATACCCCTAGGCCTAGTTTTTTAGTTTTTATTTTGAAACAGGGCCTCACTACATAGCTGAGGCTGGCTGTGAACCTGTGATCCTCCTGTCTCAGATTCCCAGGTACTGGGATTACAATCTGTGCTACCACACCTGGCTATTATGTAGCTTTTAAAAAGGATATGCGAGCCTAGAGATGTGGTGCACACTTGTAATCCTAGTACTTGGGAGGCGGAGCAGATGGCTCACAGGTTCGTGGTTGCAATTTAGTGAAACCCTGTTTCAAAATAAAGAAAAAAAAATAGGGATAGGGATGTTCAATCCCCAGTAAAACACACACACACACACACACACACACACACACACACACACACACACACACACTCTAAAAATAAAAAAAAGGATATGGGAGTAATCTATATTGATATGAGATCATTTACAAAATATATTAAATAATAGAAACAGTATGGATAACATGGCACCATTTGTGTAAAGAAAAAAATATGTTTACATATGGTTGCACCAGCACAGAATTATCATTTCATAAAACACATAAAAATGAAAGAACACAAACAGGAACATGTCTGTCTTTGGGAGGGGAACTGGGAAGCTATGAAATGGCTGAAGAAAACCTTTTCATTGTAGAGACTCTTTTTGTAACTGAGTTTTATACTATGTGCACACATTTCCTAGTCAAAAAATGAAGTTACAAAAATCAGGCCTGGAAATATTTAATAGCAGACAAAATAGAATTCAATATGAAAAGCATTATATGAGACAAAGGCAATTTTCAAAAATTGAAAAAAAAGGGAACAGTCCACTAAAAACCATAAATCCTTGTGCATGTAACAATAGTTTCAAAAAATATAAAACAAGTACTCTTGAGAAGCGCAAAGAGAAATCGACAAATCTACAGTTACAGAGACTCCAAATTGAATAGACAAAAGTAATAGCTAACACTTACTGAGCACTTTTTATGTGAGTGGCGCTGAACTATATGCTCTTTTCATGCATTATCTAAGGCTACAGAAAATGTTAGTAATAACTGACGTCATGTACATATACCATAAATACTTTACCTGGTTAACAGAGAATACACATATCTTCCAAATACCTATGAGATATTCATTAAAGACATAGATTAACCACTCACCCCTAAAGAACAACCCCCCCCAAACATAGTTGGCAAGAGTACAAGGAAATGAACATTATTGTTGATTTGGCAACAGCTCTTATGAAGAATAATTTGGCATTATGTGTCAAAAGTCCAAACTCTTTGACATAGTAATTATCTTTCTGATACTCTATTCTAAATAAGTCATATCAAATATGGAGGATGGGAATAAAAACAGAAAAAATTAGAAATGCAAATGAGAGAATGGTTAACTATGGAATAACCATTCAACAGATTATTATTTGCCATTAAAGGGACATTTGTAGAGTCTGTAGTAAAAAAAAAAGCTTGAAATGTTAAAAGGAAAAGAGCAAGTACAACACTAAACCATGTATATTTGTATAGCTGTAAAATATATCCAAATCTTCTCTAATATTTACTACCATCTATGGTAAAGGAAAATCTGTAATTTCTAACCTTCATTTTAGGCAATTTTGCTTTGTCTCGTCTTTTGTGTTTTTCTGCCCTTATTAGCCATGCAAGAAACACCTACTGTAGATAGAAGTCACGTGCTCATTGCACAAGAGCAGCCTACATGTAACTGTACAAGAGAATAGAGAAGCCCGAACTCATCACTGGTTCTAGTTTTTTTTTTTTTTTTTTTTTTGTGGTACTGGGGGTGGAACCCAGAGGCTTTCTACTTCCAGGCTATACTCCCAGACCCAGTTTATATTTTATTTGGAAACAGGGTCTCACTAAGTTGCTGAGAGCCTCACTATGTAGCTGAGGCTGGCTTCGAACCTGCGCGATCCTCCTGTCTCAGCCTCCCAAGCGCAGGGATTACACGCGTGCACCACCACGCCTGGCCTGGTTCTAGTTCTGAGTCCACTGCCACGCTGGCTTTTTTTCTTCCAGGCATCTGGTGGTTGAAAGTCACAGAATGACCTTACTCAGGCACGCTGAATACCCATTCACTTAGATACGGGATTAGTTTGGGATTCTTGAGCGGAGTCAAGTTGGTTTGTGTAGCAGCTCTCAGATGTAGTAGTGCTCAGTGTACACTACACTGACTCAGACGAGCTGAAAATCTGGATTTTGCAATTGCTTTCAGTTGTTATATAAACTATTCTTCTGTACTTATGGATGCTTATACTTTGGCAGTTATTTTAAGGGGAAACAGGGAAGCAAGTTTTTGGAAAAAAATTCCTTATTAGATAGTAAAGTATTAAAAATTCTTAGAATCAAAATTTATGTAAATATTCTTTTCAAAAAATAGGTCCAGAAGACACAGCCCAGCTCAGCTTTGAAACTGTATCAAGATTTAAGTGTACTTCGTGCAAATGAGCTGCTCCTAAACAGGGGCTGGTTTTGCCTTTTGAGGAACAACAGCCAGTCTGTTGTGTACACAAGGGAGATGGATGGCATGGACAGAGTCTTTATTGTGGTTCTGAATTTTGGAGAAGCAACACAGCTAAATCTACAGGAAATGATTTCGGATCTTCCTCCAAGACTGAGAGTAACATTAAGTACCGATTCTGCCTCCAGAGACACTGAAGTGGATACCAGTGGCCTTGTTCTGAAGGATGGAGCTGGATTCATCTTGGAACACCACATGAAGATACTCCTTCATCGCCAAACAGCTTTCCAAGACAAATGCTTTGTCTCCAACCGAGCATGCTACTTCAGTGCCCTGAACATACTGTACAGCTTGTGCTAGGGACTGCGAGGAAGCAGAGGGCCATTCTGGCACTCGGTTGTGTTGTAACTTCATGTCTAGCTTGCTACCGGGTAAACTTTATAGATAATCATTAATTCTTAAGCTATTTCTATAGCTTGAATGCTTTAGGGAAGGTTCTCAAGTGTTTGAAAGGAAAATAAAATGTTGAAAAGAAAACTGTTGCTCACAGGGACTTGTAACTAATGAGATAACATCAATAAGAGATGAGGATAACACTGTAGGAACCCAGATTATCTGGAAGGTCTAAAGCATATAAGTGAGAATTTTATCTTTTTCTTTAAAATGTAGGAATTAGATGACTCATTGCCACAGTGTCTAAAAATATTCACTAGTAAAGAGGAAGGACATTGATATGTAAACTGTTGAAACAGACAAGAACAAAGTTGTTCTGACTGGAAGGGAGGTCGGGCATTCTGCTGTCCCCGTCCTTCCTTGCCCTCTGCTTCATCTCTGTGGAAGGAGCATGATCTGAAAACTACTCTTGCAGGTTAAAGGGCATGTACATCAGTAGAAGAGAAAAGTATAGCAAGTGAGATGTGGACAAAGCAAATATTGGACAGAGAAGAAACTTTAAAAAAATTATCTAGTCACGCAAAATCTCACTTTTGCTAACCCAATTGGAAATAAGACTATGAAATATTTGTTTCCAATTCCCAGTTGAATGTAGCATTTCAGAACTTGACATATTTCTTAAGATCCTCAAAAACTGTGGTGCTGTCAAGTCCAAGCTCCTCATACATGAATTTAATTTGGGCTGTAATCTAAAAGAAAAAAAAAACATTTTAAAATTAGATAGGATTTTGTGGTAAAATTCCAATGTTTTAATTCTACATTTATTCATCTTCACCTAATTTTGAAGTCAGCTATTTATGGCGAGAGAGTATGATTATTTTGGTACTGTGGATTGAACCCAGGGTGTTCTACCTCTGAGTTACACCCTCAACCCTGTTTTATTTGGAAATAGAGTCTTGCTAAGTTGCTGGGGCTGTCCTTGAACCTGAGATCTTCCTATCTCAGCCTCCCAACTACTGGGATTATAGGATGTGCCACCATTCCTGGGGGCAGAAGTGCCTTTATTTGGGGCAGAGGCAGGAGGCTTCCAACATTAAGATTCAATTTCTTTCTTTAACAGAGTTTCCTTATCTGAGAGCCTTTTCTCTTGATTGACTCAGTGAACAACCTTCCTTGCCTCCTGGGTCTCAGCTGCAGACCTGACATTTGTGAAGCAACTCTGTCAAAAACTCTGCTATAGCCTTTGAGAAACCTGAGTACAACACAACCCTGCTTGGACAACCTGTCCACTAAGAGGAGCTGGATAACATACCTTCTTGTGAGAGTCCTCAATCACATGATTCCCTCCAGGCTGCAGATCTAGAATAATATTGGGGGCCTGATAGCCTGCAAGAGTTAGCATAGACAATAATTAAAAGATCGTTGGAAGGCTTAGACCCATTTCTTCTATTTCCACTTGAGCATTTGATTTAAACAATAATGAAGGAATAAAGGCAAAATCACTTATCACTGCCACCAACAAAGAAAGGGGAGGAGCAGGCAGCAGAAGACACATTTCTTAGGGGAAGTGTGAGAAGGCCCAGTGGCTGAGGAAGCTGGGTGAGGGACTACGCCCCAAACAAAAGACTGTGACCAAGTCTTTGTCAAGGAAGGGGCAGCATCCCTGGGAGTCCTGTGCCTTGAAACACCGCGAACAATCCTGGATGGGATTGAGAAATGGTTACTGGGGGTTCTTTCCTAAGGAAAATGAAGGAACTATCTAGAAGAAATTCAAGTAGCTAGTTTAGGTATTGAAGCTCTAAGCAAAAACCTCACATTCTTTTAGAGATTCTCTAGAGAAATGTCTCAATAAATGTTAAATCAAAGAATGACTGTATGAACGTATATCTCTAAGTAGCAGCTGATAGTGAGATTTACTTTTTCTTGTGTTCTTTGAAAAAGAGGTGAGGCAATTGTAGCTTTCTATACATTAAGTAAGCAATCAACATAGGAAAGCATGTGCTTGTCCTAAAACATGGCAGATATAATTTGGTATGCAGCACGAAACAAATTAGTCTGAGCAGCACGCGGAGGGTACTGGTTCATCCAGCCGTGCGCCGTGCTTCCTGGGGTCTCCTACCTTCGCCTGCGTCCTTGGCATGCTCAGCGACGGCTTCCTTGAGCTTCTCGGTGTAGTTCACAACTCCTTTCACAGGTATACGTTCATCGTTTTCATAAGCTGTGATGTGAATTGAAGGATAATGCTAAAAGAAAACAGATATTTGAAGAGTTTATAATACTCCTATGCTCTCTTCTGTAAGTCATGAAAATAATTATTTTCAATTTCTTTCCCTAAGTGCTAGAAGTTTTTCCCCATTTGAAATTCTCCAGTGAGCCTCAGTATTTTAGTATCAGACTCCTCGTTACCTGGACTTCTCTTGTCTAAAGATACTACGGTTTCATCTCTCCTAGTAATTATGGCATAGTAACTATTCCCTGAGGTATTAAACTGAAACAAACGTGGAGCATGAGGAGAGATGGTGCTGAAAGATGTTTGGGCAACCTGAGTAGAACCATCTCCAAAGCCCTCCTAACTCTTGCCTCAGGACCCTTTTGATGATCTTCTCTTCATCTTAAAGATAGTGTTTCATAGCCAGGTGTTGTGGCACACATCCGTAATCCCAGTACTTGGAGATAGGAGGATCACAGGTTTGTGGCCAGCAAGACCCTCAGAAACTCTTTATTTTTATTTATTTTTTCTTTTTTGGTACTGGGGATGGAACCCAGAGGCATTCTGCCTCCAAGATACACCTCATCCCTAAGATTTATTCTTTATTTTGAAACAGGGTCTCACTGAGTTGTAAAGGGACTCACTAAGTAGCTGAGGCTGTCCTTGAACTGTGATCCTCCTGTCTCAGCCTCCCGAATTATAAGTGTGCACCACTATGCCTGACAAATCCTTTTTTCAAAACAGAAAATAAAAGAGGGCTGGGGATGTAGCTCAGAAGTAGAACACCTCAGGGTTCAATCCCTAATACCATAGGAAAGAAAAATAAAAAGATAAGTATATCATAACCATCTTTCATTACCTGAGATTTAATATTTTGATAGGGACAGTAATGCTTTATGTAGTTCTTATGTTTTTCATCAGATGAAGGATTCCCCCATTCTTCTAATTCTTCTAATGTCAGAGGAAGTGTAGTGTCCATCATGGTATTGAGAACATCCAAGAAAGGTGCCTAACACATAAGAATAAACACAGGCCAAAGAAACTCATACCACAACTGAGAAGCTGGCAAATGAGCTTCTGAGAGTTACTCTTTCTAAATATATAAACCAATATGAGAAAACACAGCTCCAACAGCCCTGTGGATCTGGAAGCCAGACCAACTGCTCCATTTTAACCAGGGCCAAGGATTTACAATGTCATTGTATTTCAATTTCTATTAAATAGTATTTATATAACAAAGATTAATTTCTAATTTTACAATTTATGTTTTTAGTTTGGTCCTTTTTTATTCATTATACATTTTTCTTATATAAAAGTAATAAATATTATTGCTTTTTAATTTTTTTTGGTGGTACTGGGGTTTCTGGAAGCCCTTCCACCTCCTGGCTACACTCCCAGACTTATTTTACACTTTTTTTTTTTTTTGAACCGGTCTCTTAAGCCAGCGCGAACCTGCGTGATCCTCCTGTCTCCGCAAGCACAGGGATTACAAGTGTGCGCCACCACGCCCGGCGTATTATTGCTTTTTTTCTGGTACTGGGGGTGGAACCCAGGGGCTTTCTACCTCTGGGCTATGCTCCTAGACCTATTTTATACTTTATTTAGAAACAGGGTCTCACTAAGTTGCTGAGAGCCTTACTCAGTAGCTGAGGCTGGCTTCGAACCTGTGTGATCCTCCTGTCTCAGCCTCCCAAGCGCGGGGATTACAAGCATGCGCCACCACACCTGGCTATATTATTGCTTTATACTCACTAGAATGGCTACTGTATTATAAAAACAACAACTAGAAGATATCAAGTGCTAACTGGGTGTGGTGGCGCATGCTTGTAATCTCAGCACTTGATAGGCTGAGATAGGAGATGGAAGCCAGCCTCAGCTATTTAGTGAGGCTCTCAGCAACTTAGTGAGACCCTGTTGCCAAATGTATAAAAATAATTCTGGGAGTATAGCCTGGAGGTAGAAAAGCCCCTGGGTTCTACCCTCAGTACCACACACACGCACACATTAAAAAAGAAAGAAAGAAAGAAAGAAAGAAAGAAAGAAAGAAAGAAAGAAAGAAAATATCACTATCAAGTGCTGGTGAAGACATGGAGAAATTAGAACCCTTACGTGCTGTTGGCTTAAGTGTAAAATGATGCAGCCACTAAATTAAACTTATATTTACCTTATGATCCAGCAATTCTACCTCTAAGTGTATACCCAAAAGCACTGAAAACAGGATCGTGATGAGGTATTTGCATATCCACACTTATAGAAGCATTATTTATAATAACCAAAAGGTGAAAGCAGCTCAAGTGCTCCTCAACAGATGAATGAATACGCAAGATGTGTGTATATGCTCCCCACACATGCGCACAACGGAGTATCGTTCAGTCTTAAATAGGAATAAAATTCTGACACTTGCCACATTACGGATGACCTTGAGGCTATACTTAAGAGAATATAACCAGCGTCAAATAAATTCTGCTCTGTGTGTGGTGGCACATGCTTGTAATTCCATTACTTGTGAGGCTGAGACAGGAGGATCTAGGCTTGAGGACAGCCTTAGCTACTTAGTGAGGCCCTTCACAACTTAGAGAGACTCTGTTTCAAAATAAAGAATAAAAAATAGGCCTGGTGTACCTCGGAGGTAGAATGCCCCTGGGCTCAATCCCCAGCAGTACGGCAAAAAAAGAAAAGAAAAAGGTAAATCCTGTATGATTCAATTTACAGGAGGTACTTAGACACATTTATTTATTTATTTATTTATTTATTTATTTATTTATTTATTTATTTATTTTTTGGTGGTACTGGGGTTCCTGGAAGCCCTTCTACCTCCGGGCTACACTCCCAGACCTATTTTTACATTTTTATTTGGAAACAGGGTCTCCTAAGCCAGCGCGCGCGGCTGGCTTCGAACCTGCGTGATCCTCCTGTCTCTGCCTCCCAAGCGCGGGGATTCCAAGCGTGCGCCACCACGCCCGGCTAGAGTAGTCACATTTCTATAGACAGCAGATGGGTGGCTTTCAGGGGCTGGAATGAAGAGTTTGTTTAATGGGTACAGGATTTAAATTTCGCAAGAAGCCAGGTATGGTGGCACATGCTTGTAATTCCAATACTCTGGGAGGCGGAGACAGGAGGATCGCAGTTTGAGGCCAGCCTCAGCTACTTAGTGAGGCCTTCTGCAACTTGGTAAGACCTGATTCATAGTAAAGAATAAAAAATAGGGCTGGGGGTGTAGCTCAGAAGTAGAATGCTCCTTGGTTCAATCCCCAGGACCACCAAAGAAAAAAATAATAATTTTGCAAGATAAATTGAGTTCTGGATATTAACTGCACAGCAATGTGAATGTATTAACATTACCAAACCATGTATTTAAAAATAGTTATGATGGTAAATTATTTTACCATAATTAAAAAACTTAAAAAACAAGAAAGTACCCAACAATGCATAAACTCTACCAGTTAGAATTTTACTTAAAAAGTATTTAGCATTTATTGCTAACTGAAGAACATCTGGAAAATATACAAGGTAAAAGAAGAGAAAACCACCCTCTGGCTCCTAACCAGTATTAAAACCATAAAATGGAGGCTGCTTTTTTCACTTAGCTTTAGAGTCTTCCCTTCATATGCTTTTCAGCTTTCTTTCATATTACATCAACCGAGTCTAGTGGGCACCTGTAATTCTTTTTAAAATTTCTTTGTAAGAGCTGGGTGTCGTGGCACATGCTAGTAATCCCAGCATTTGGGAGGCTGAGACAGGAGGATCTGACTTCGTGAACAGCCTCAGCTACTTAGTGAGGCTCTCTGTAACTTAGTGAGACCCTAAGTAATAAATAATAATAAAAAAAATAGGCTGGGGGTGTAGCTCAGAAGTAGAATGCTTCTGGGTTCCACCCCTAGTATCACACACACACACAAAACAACAAAAAACAAACAAACAAAAAAAACAAAACAAAAAAAGACCTGGGCAAGGTGACCCACTTCTAAAATCCCAGTATTTGTGAGGCTGAGACAAGCGATCGCAGGTTCAAAGATAACCTCAGAATGTAGTGAGGCTCTCATCGACCTAGCAAGACCCTGTTTCAATATAATATATAAAATACAGCTAGGGGTCTAATTTGGAAATAGAATGCCCCTCTGGGTTTAATCCCCAATACCATACAAAAAATGCCAAGAATGAAGTATCCCAAGACAGACAGTCCTTACACTCAGGAATGAAGTGTTGATGGGCAGGAGCTTCGGGTGACTCGGAGTCACAGGATGCAGCACATTCCAGTCACAGGATTCTCTCTACTCAACTTCTACAACTAGAAGCATCTATGCTTTATCTTTTTCCCACTAGTTCTAAATGGTCTAACAAACAGAAAATTGTCAATGGGAATAGCCATTTGTTTTTCAGTGGAAATCCTTACAAACGAGTACCGAATAGATTCTCAGAGTGGGCAAAAATGCCTCTGGGAAGGATGCTAAAATGGTCCAGGGGTTGGTGGCAGACTGAGGTACTACTAGGGGGTGTTGAATAAAAATAAGGTGGGTGGTACAAGCACCCAGGAGGGCAATGGGTAATTTTTTCTTTTGGAAAGGGGGCAGTGTGTCAGTAACTTTGGGAATCTGATATTGAACATTATCAGAGATAATAGTAAACAGTGCTACTAAAATAGTCTTAGAAGTTCTCCCAGAGCTATAGTTCTGTTTAAACTTGAAGCTCTGTTATACTCCCACGCTGGTGTGAAACTGTAAGAGATTTTTTTCCCCTTAGAACAGCCTGTGCTTCACACCTGCTGCATTCTGTAAACAGGAGAGACAAGAGTGTACTTACCTCCATGGTCACAGCTCTCAGGAGCTCTGGATTAGAATTACACAGGGCTCCCACAAGCACCCCTCCAG
Organism: Muscardinus avellanarius; assembly: GCF_963383645.1. Classification (NCBI taxonomy): domain Eukaryota; kingdom Metazoa; phylum Chordata; class Mammalia; order Rodentia; family Gliridae; genus Muscardinus; species Muscardinus avellanarius. The sequence continues at coordinate 38,068,704 of NC_137801.1, forward strand.
CACTGAAAGCCGTCAGGACTGTTAGACTCGGCTGAGAGAAGCCTTGGCCGTGAAGCGTCTTAATGCAAGCCTCTAAGTCAGCAAGACCATTGAGTTTTTTAGTTAGCCGGCCATCAGCATGCCACTGGAGGCCCAACTCACCACCTCCCCTGAAATTAAAGGGCAAAAAAGGATACTGATATAGGCAGAGGTCAGCAAACCATACGTGGAGGCCTTTTTTGTTTTTTTATATGACCCTCAAGCTAAGAGTTGTGTTTCCATTTTTAAAAGCTGGGGAGGAAACAGTATGAAGAAATATGCAACACAGACTGTATGCGGCTGCAAAGCCCCAAATGGTCACTACCTAGTTTTTCCTTTTCTTTCTTTTTTGCGGTACTGGGGCGTCCAACACGGGGCCTTGCACTTCTAGGCAAGTGCTTTACCATCAAGTGATGTTCCCAGGCCACTCTAGCTCTTCAGAGAAGAAGTTTGCCATCTCCTGATATAGACAATAAAAAGTAGATTCAACAAATATGTCTTGAGCGCCTAGTATTTATCAGAGATGGTCTAAGTGTGGGTCTTAAAAATCCAAACTAGCAGAAATCCCTGTGGATTATAAGTTTGTGACGAGAGAAAATAGTTACTAGCCCTGTGGTTGCTGCCATCATATAAGTGTACTTAAGGCATTACAGAAGCAGAGGAAAGAACCTCTACCTGTCAGATTAGGGCACGAATGTGAGGCAGGAGCAGAGATGCAGGAGATGTTACCTAAGCAGAGAGCCTAGAAGGGCAAGGAAAGGGCAGGCATCAAGACACAGTAGGACACAACGTGCGCAAGGGCAGGTCATCGGAAAGGACAAGATGACAGATGGCACAGGATAAGAAGACAGATCACTAGGAGTACACGGAGGTATCTGGACTTGTTCTGAAGATGGGGAAGTAGAGAAGAATTTTAAACAGAAACAAAATTACATTTGTGTCTTGAAAACAGTTAAAATAAAATGGAAGTTAGATTGGGAAAAAGAGGAGGTCAATTTAAGAGGTGATCTAGGAAAATCTAAATTCAAAATAATGAAATGGAAACAACAATGTAATAAGTAAAGACTGACAGCTATTTAAAACTCCTACAAATCTGCCCTTTTGCTCTAATCTGTTACTGAATCAAGTTCCACCAGCACGTGTTTAGGAATACATAAATCCAAAAATACAAATAAGAAATAAGCCTCAATATATCCCTATCTTGGACATGTGTCACAGCGTTCTAGCACTCATCCGCCAGGGAAAGGGTGTAGGCTCACCTAACATGGCAGTATGCTAATATCCACCCATCGTCCACCAAGACGCGCTTCTCAGGTCTGAAGTTCATTTTCAAATCCATTCCATAAGCTCCATATACATGGACCAGGAGGGGTTTCTTCTGTAAGTCCTCAGAGTCCGTTTTGTGGAAAACAGTCATCGGCACTAACTTTCCATCCTGGAAGTAAAGCATCACCACGTGTCGTCGAGTCTTTGGCACTGTAGTCACACATCTTGATGCGGTTCAGGGTGACAGAGGTATACATGCACATACAACTTGGCGCGCCCTCCCAGAGCTTCCACCCGACTCCTTCTCCCTTCCCACCACCCCATGTTTGACACAGTAACTGGCATTTTTTTTCCTTTTTGTGGAACTGGGGATGGAACCCACGGGTATTTACCTCAAGCTACCCCCCCCATCCCTATTTTTTATTCTTTATTTTGAAACAGGGTCTCATGAAGTTGCAGAGGGCCTTGCTAAGTAGCTGAGGGTGGCCACGAACCTGTGATTTTCCTGTCTCAGCCTCCCAAGTACTGGGATTACAAGCATGCGGCACCATACTCAGCTTGATTGTTTTTTTTTTCCCTTTTCTTGGTACTAGGGGTTGAACTCAGGGGCATTCTACTTCCAAGCTATGATTTTTGGGGAGCTGGAGTACTGAAGCTCGAACCCAGTGTCATTCTACCTCCAAGTTACATTTCCAGCCCCATATTATTTTTTTTTTAGATTTTGAAACAGGGTCTCGCTAAGCTGCTGATGGACTTTCCTAAATTGCTGAGGCTGGCCTCAAAACTGTAATCCTCCTGTCTCAGCCTCCCATGTACTAGTATTACAGGTGTGCACCATCACAACTGGCTACACTGGCACTTTTTATTTTGAAACAGGATCTTGCTAAGTTGCTGAGGCTGGCCTCAAACCTGTAAGCCTCTTGTCTTAGCCTCTCAAGTACTGAGATTACAGACTTGTGCCACCATACCCGGCAAATGTTAAAAGTAAAAAAAAATCCATGCATTTGTTAAAATCATTTGAGCCTTCCAGTGGCATAAGGGATCTATTTCTCAATGTTACTGATGTAATCTCAGAAACTGAACAGACTGCTTTCAATAGGGGAGCTGACAGTAGGGATTCCAAAGACCTACCTTGCTTTTGGCTTCTAGACGTAAAACACGGCTAGTCTTTGTGATTGGGTCTTCATGCCCCGTTTCCTCAAACAGTTTGCCTTCTGCAAACTTATATGTGTAATACTTTGGGGGTCGTATTGGAGAGCAAAGCTGAAAGGGGCAGTTCTTTGGGTCAGAATTCGTGTCCATTATAAATCCACAGGCCCAAGGAGGGAGCTAAAGAAAGGAAACAGGGATTTTTACTCTTTGGCCAGGTGCTAAGTACTATTAATCAAGTCTGAGTCCGTTCCACACAAGATGATTGGGATATCTCGTTTACTTTCTGTCAGTATAAGATGAATCATTTAAAGATTACTTCATCACAAAATAGATACCAAGTACCAAAATTCTACATTAATGACCAAACAAGAAGGAGAAATGAGAGGAAATGTTTATAGTGATTGTAGATTTACATGGAGTCTTTAAAAGTATTTTTTGGGGATAAACTCAGGCAACAAAAGAGCAGAGTGGTTAGGAACAAAAGCAAATGGAATAGTGATTCTAAAACTCAGCAACAGCTCCAAGATCTCGTCTCACAAAACCTGGAATCCCTCGCAGGTGTGAGGTTTGCATCATCCCCCACCAGTCCTCAGCCTGCTTCCCGGACAGCACAACGATGACGGTTATTATTCTGAGGGTAAAATGGCCTTCGCAGCACTAAAGCAGTTGTAATTTGTTTCTAACTTTAGATTCCAGGCTAACCATTGTGCCGAACAAAACCTTTCCAGGCATATCTACTCTGAGATACTTATAGCTATTATGCTTAAGATTCTTAACTTCAAGAAAAAAAGGAAAGAAATCAAAATTTATTCTCCCAGAGCAGCAGGGTCCAGCTTCAAGCCTTCCACTAACATCCCACTTACACCTTTTAAAGAACTCTGGTAAGCAGGTTGACGGAGTGCTAGAAAAGGTACTGAGAGGCCGAACATTAAAAGAAAATTGCCTTTCTTTCCCCAAGTAATTGTAGAAAGAGAAAATTCCTTAGAAAATCAGAGGCCTCGGCACAGCAACATCCCTGGCAGGCGCTACCGAAAACAGGTGGATGGGGCGAGTGCACAAAGGGCACAGAATTTAACCAGCAGAAGCCGAAGACTTTGTTAAGTAAATTTCTTCTAATTAATCCAGAGAATCAATCTTTATGGAACACAAATAAGGACACACATTTGCAATGTTTATGAGTCCTTGGCTCACTCTCCTCAGGTTGAGGATTCAAGAAATATCGCTGTAAACCTCATAACCTGGCACTGGAGTGACAGGGTTCCTCGGCCCACGGAAAAGCACAGGTCTTCCGCCTTTGATGCATGCGGTGACTTCCTTAGCTTCAGGCCAAAGAGTTTCAATAAATCAATAAGTCTAAATGCATGGCACCAAGATGAAAGTTTCAGTCGTAACAAAAACTGTTCCAAGGCCATGGGCTTTTGAGTTTGTCCAGTTGACACAGAAATAAGTGTTAGCTCTCTCAAGAATTTCTTAAGCCATGTTTCCTACAGAGAAAAGCCTGCAGTGTATCTGTGTATATTAATGGTAAGTTGGCCAGTTGACAGGCAGATGTTCCATAGATACTTGACAGAAACAGGTTTGATTCTAGCACTTTGCTAGCAAATTATAGTCATTTCACTGAAAGAACACAAAATATGCTAAAAGAAAATCAGCGTGGATATATAGACTCCTAAATAAAACTAATGCTATCAGAGTGAAATAAAAACAAACAACTTATTTGGTTAAATTAAATATTATAGCCAATTACCTCTTATAATTTTTTTTTTTTTTTGAGGGTCTGGGGATGGAACCCAGGGGCATTTGACCTCCAAGCTACACCCCTGCCATAATTTTTATTCTTTATTTTGAAACAGGGTCTCACTAAGTTGCTGAGACTGATCCTCCAGTCTCAGCCTCCCAAATGCTGGGATTACAAGCATGCGCCACCACGCCTGGCTATCTTATAAGTCCTTTTTATGTAGAAAAATATACTATCAGAAAATGTCAACAACTGAGGATATAAAGCAAGGAAATGAAGCATTTGTATTTCCATGCCCAGACTGAGTTTTTTATTTTTTAATTTTTTTTGTGGTTATGGAACCCAGGGGCATTCTACCTCCGCGCTATACCTTAGCCCTATTTTTATTTTTATTTTTATATTTCTGCGGTACTGGGGATGGGACCTAGGGGCATTGTACCTCCGAACTATACCCCCAGCCCTATTTTTTATTCTTTATTTTGAAACAGGGTCTCACTGAGTCACAGGGCCTCACTAAGTAGCTAAGGCTGTCCTCGAACCATGATTCTCCTGACTCAGCCTCCCAAATGTTGGGATTACAAGCATGAGCCACCACTCCTGGCTCCAGATTTTTTTAAATTTTTTTAAATTTTTATGTGGGTCTGGGGATGAAACCCAAGGGCATTTGACCTCCGAGCTACACCCCCTGCCCTAATTTTTATTCTTTATTTTGAAACCGGGTCTCACTGGGTTGCAGAGGGCCTAAGTAGCTGAGGCTGTCCGCGAACCGTGATCTTCCAGTCTCAGCCTCCCGAATGCTGGGATTACAAGTGTGCGCCACCACGCCCGGCTCCAGATTGAGTTTAAAAAGATCTTTCAGTCAACTGCCCACTAAGCAGGATGTTAGATATAAAGCTACTTTATAGACTACTCCAGGCATGGCTAAAGATTTTGTCCTTTATGTATAGCACTGTTTATGAACATTGATCAGTGCCATTTAGATCCATGAAAAGGGTTTGATCTATAAAATTCTCTTTAAGTAGCACCCAGAATATAATGTAGCATTTGTTTCCATTTGTTGATAACCTAGAGAATTATATAAGGCATAACTGGTACTGCAGATGGCAAGGTCAGGAAATGAAGAGATGGAGATATAGAATATGTTAAAGACAATCTGTTCTAATGGAAGTTAAAGCCATGAAAACTGAAGAATATAAATATATAAGTATATAAATATATAGTGCTGGGGTCAAGCCTAGGACCTCATACAGGCTAAGCAAGTGCTGTACACTGAACTCTATCTCAGCCCAAGGTCCATTTTTTTTTGTGTGGTCCTGGGGGTGGAACTCAGGGGCTTCTCTACCTCCGGGCTATACTCCCAGACCTATTTTATACTTTATTTGGAAAAAGGGTCTCACTAAGTAGCAAAGGCTGGCTTTGAACCTGTGCGATCCTCCTGACTCAGCCTCCCAAGCACTGAGATTACAAGCGTGTGCCACCACGCCCGGCTCCCAAGGTCTACTTTTAAAACATGTATATTAACAAAACATGTAAAAAGATATTTACTTAGAAGTCAAATTTTATTATAGTAAAATAAACTCCTCATGACATTCCTACTTTTCTTGACATAGGATTTGGTTATAATAAATGTATCACTAGAAATTATATATTCTCTCCTCTTCCTATTCAGATAGACAGTAAGAATAATTGTTCTGTTAGTTTTCCAAATAAAGATGTCTGAACTTGACATCAATCAGCAAGTGAAAAGAAACATTTTAAGACCAGTGGATGAAGGCAGTAAGAAAATCTATAAAGTCATTATTTTTGTTTTAGGACATCTATACAGTCGTCTAAGAATTTGGATGTTGCCAAGGACGTGGTGGCGCACGCTTATAATCCCAGCATTCGGGAGGCTGAGGCCAGAGGATCGCAGTTTGCGGACAGCCTCAGCTACTTAGTTAGGCCCTCTGCAACTCAGTGAGACCCTGTTTCAAAATAAAGAATAAAAAAATAGGGCAGGGGGTGTAGCTCGGAGGTCAAATGCCCCTGGGTTCCATCCTCAAACCCGCCCCCCCCCCAAAAAAAAAAAGATTTTGGATGTTACATATATTTTGAATTTAGGGAGCAGCTAGGGGATTTCAGTTGTTTTAGGCCTGCCTGCCTCTCCTTCCTTCCTTCCTTCCTTCCTTCCTTCCTTCCTTCCTTCCTTCCTTCCTTTTCTGTGGTACAGGCATTCTACCTCTGAGCTACACCCCCAGCCCTATTTTTTATTCTTTATTTTGAAACAGGGTCTCACTGAGTTGCAAAGGGCCTCACTAAGTAGCTGAGGCTGTCTGCGAACTGCGATCCTCTGGTCTCAGCCTCCTGAATGCTGGGATTACAAGCGTGCACCATTACTCCTGGTTTCATTATTTCTTATTTATTTATTTATTTACTCCCAGACCTATTTTATATTTTATTTGGAAACAGGGTCTCACTAAGTAGCCGAGGCTGGCTTCGAACCTGCGCAATCCTCCTGTCTCAGCCTCCCAAGCGCAGGGATTACAAGCGTGCACCACCACGCCCGGCTTCATTATTTCTTATTTATACCAGTATAAAAACCTTGAAAGCTACCTCCCTGCCCCTTTCTCTTTTTACTTCAGTCTACCCTTAGACATCTGCTTGATAATCTCATAGGGTAGAGTTCTATTCCTCAAACCATTCCCCTGCTCAGAAACTTCAAATGTTCCCCTCTTTGTGATTTATGCATAAATCCCTTACGGAGATAGTCAAGAAACATAGCTTTACCTCTCTTCCCAAGAAACGTATTCTCTTTCAGTAAAACAGAATTATTGGTAGTTCTTGAACACTTTCTGAACTTCTCTTGCTTAGAGCTTTGCTGGATGGCTTTCTCATCCTTGACTACCTTACCCCTTCCCACCTGTCAAAATCCTACCTCTCCTCTTTAGTTTATCTCATTTCAACTTATTCTACAAACATGTTCCTAAATCTTCCTCTCCTATAAGCCCTGTAGCACATTTTATGTTTACGATGCAAATATTTAAATTTGCCTTATACTTAACCTTTGTATACTAGTTTCAGCTCATGATAAATTGTACCCTCAAGCCCAGATACTTTGTCCTACTATCTTTCCATTCCACAATATACGATACAATATTTTGCACAAAGAAGTTCCATAAATAGCCACTGAATGACTGAAACTGCACTTTAATGGTAATTTTGACAATATTGAAATTGGGGGTGTAAGTTGTTTACACTGCTGGTCAATGGGCTCAATAACTCTTTCCATATCAAGCAAAATGGGGCTCCTTCTTCTTTTTTTCTTTGCTTGGTGCCTTAACTCACTTTTAATGCAATGAGGTTGCCATTCATTAATTATTAAGTTTATCTGCAAAGGCAGAGTATCTTGGTTGGCAATCATAAGCACTAAGACTTAGCCTGCCAGGCAGACGGCCACCGTGACCCCTCTGCGCTGCTGTGGACACCTCTGCTATCCCCACATTAAAAGAAACCTAAGTGCCCTGCTCCATGGGTAAAAAAAAGTGGTAAAGATAAGATGGTGCAAAGATAAACCTGCAGGGGCAGAAACCAAGTGGAGTGGATGTGACTCCTCCCACTGCGGATGTGGGATGGGGAAGCAGCAGTCACTGAATTATTGTTATATCTAAGGTCATGAAAATAACTGATACACAGAGATGGAGAAAGAGAAATACAATGGTACTTAACTACTTCTCAAGTCCATGCTGTAAGGCAGCATTTTACGTAAAACTGCATTAAAAGCAAGGTCCTCCACATAACTCTAAAATAAACCTCTAAATCTGGTAAAGAATAAATCCCTCTTAAGAAAAAGTATTATTTCAAAATTGATTTTCTGTTATACTAAGCTATATATGTATTCTTATTAACACCGTCCTTTGACAATTAGACATACCTTTAGAGACCGTACTGAATCATCAGCCAGACCAATCACATTAACATAAAGTAGATTGCTGTGCTTCAGGAAGAGAACACAGTGATCCTTAAACATGTCCAAGTCTACCACTTTGGTGTTTCTCTTCATGGTGAAGAATAAATCCCAGTTCATAATAGCAGGGGTATCAGCTGCTGTTCTCATTAACTGTGTGGAACAAAGTTAGAAAAGATCTAGATAATAAAATACACAGGCATCCAGAGATAAAAACCCTGAGAACAAGCTCATACTAGATGTTGCTACTTTATGAAGAGTTGAAGTAATTAGCTAGGCATCAGGGTGAAATGTGAATATTACCATGTGAATAAGAGCAGGCTGGCCTGCTGGTGAGCTAGTACTGCCCAGTGGTTAGCTGTCAGTCAAGCATCAGGCACTTGGGTGAGAGCCCTGATGGCCAGCAGATTCTGGACGCATCAGCGAGTCTGAGACCATCCAAACTGCCAATGTGTAAATTCTTGAGATTGTAAGTTTGCTCTTTTAAGTCACCTAAGTTTGGATAGAATATGTTTTTATAATAATTTTTTTAGGCACTATTAAAATATGTAGAAGCATTCACTCTAAGGAAAGAGAAATGGCATTGGTAACATACAGGGAGATAGCATCGGTTTCTACCCTTTAGCAAAAATTTATAAAACCATTACCTGTTAGAGCAAAAAATGTCATTGAGGGGAAGGTCACACTTATTAACAGCCTAAACAGAATCTAGAATTACCTTGAATTCTGTAGGTTCTCCAACATTAGTAAGAATGTATAACTCATCGTCTCTGTGTTCAACATAGTAAAGGACCCCATATATTCGCTTCTGGATAAGTACTGGTGGGTCCCAAGGACTCAGGCCATCAATCAACCACACTTCAGAAGTGGTCTTGTTCATGATGTTTATAGTGAGAAAACGACTATCCTTTGTGAGATAAAGGAAAACAAAATAGCTAGAGAAAGAAGAGAGAGAAACATGAGATCTCAGTACACTTCAGGTATATTATACCTCATTAATGATGACATGTCAGAGGTGGCCAGTACACGTTAACTTATAATGCAGATAGAAAATTTTAAATTTGCTGGGCGTGGTGGCACATGCTTGTAATCCCAGCATTCAGGAGGCTGAAACCTGAGGATGGCAGTTTGTGGACAGACTCAGCAACTTAGTGAGGATCTTCACAACTCAGTAAGACCTGTTTCAAAAAAAAAAAAAAAAAAAAAAAAAAAAAAGGATGAGAGTGTAGCTCGGAGGTAGAATGCTCTGGGTTCCATCCCAGGACTGCAAAAAAACTTTCTTAATTAATGTTGCTTGAACATTTAAAAATTGGCTCTTATTTTTCTTATCTCTCCCAGAGGCATTCAAAATTAATTCTAAAATATAATCACACATGTTTTTCGAATACACAGAGAAGTTGTTCAGAGAACTATAAAGTGAATACCCATACAGCTGAGTACCCCTATAGTTGAGGGAACTATAAAGTGAATGCCCATGTACCTTCTATCACTGCTAACATGGCTGTCTCCTTGCTGATCACCTATATACGCATCCGTGAATCCATCCTTATTGAGATGCAAGGCAAGAAATCATCTGTCACTTAATTACATTAATAGATTTCAGAGCTTTTTGCTTAGGAAAGAAGACAACTTTCTAGAGGAGATATGAAATAGGAAAGAAACGGGAAACAGAGTATATATTTACTTACTATTTCTTTCTTTCTTTATTTAGGCACTGTGGATTGAATCCATCTACCTCTGAGCTATATCCCCAGCCCTATTTATCTTTTATTTGGAAATGGGGTCTTTGCTCTTATTTTTAACATCTTTTTTGTTATTTTTAATTATACTGTTTGTTTTGTGATGACAAATTAAAAGACAAATTACTTCTCCATGTGGTCATGGAGAAGTAAGAAAACAAGTGCCTATATAATACAATGTTTCTTAAAAAAGGAGACAAGGAGCCAGTTGTGGTGGTACACATTTATAATACCAGTACTTGGAAGGCTAAGACAGGAGGATCGCAGGTTTCCAGCCAGCCCCAGCAACTTAGTGAGGTCCTTCACAACTTAGTGAGACCCTGTTTCAAAATAAAAAGAATAAAATTGGGCTGGGGGTGTAGCTGGGAGGTAGAATGCCCCAGGATTCAATCACCAGTACCACAAAATAAAAAAGAGAGATAAGAAATAGTTATATTTTAATCCCTTTTTCTACTTAAAAAAAATTTTTTTTTTAGTACTGGGGATTGAACCCAGGGGCATTCTACCCCCGAGCTATACACCCAGCCCTTTTTACTTGTTTTGAAACAAGGTCTCACTAAGTTGCTGATGGTCTTGCAAAGTTGCTGAGGCTGTCCTTGAATCTGCAATATTTCTCAGACTCTCAAATACTGAGATTACAGGTGTATGCCAACATGCTTAGCTAGAGGGAAATAGTTATTTTTTAGTGACTTAGAAAGGCATTTTATTTTTTATTTATTTATTTATTTTTTTTTGTGGTACTGGGGTTTCTGGAAGCCCTTCTACCTCCGGGCTACACTCCCAGACCTATTTTTACATTTTTATTTGGAAACAGGGTCTCCTAAGCCAGCGTGCGGCTGGCTTCGAACCTGCGCGATCCTCCTGTTTCTGCCTCCCAAGCACGGGGATTACAAGCGTGCGCCACCACGCCTGGCCATTAGAAAGGCATTTTAATTCTGCTTAGATCTTTCCCTTTTGTCTCTATGTGAAACCCCTCTTCTTAGAATGTGTGAATTACATGGCTCTGGAAATACTTGAAGGTAAACGAGTTAATATACAAAATTTACCCATTTTTATTTTATTTTATTTTTTTATTTTTGGTGGTACTGGGGGTGGAACTCAGAGGCTTTCTATCTCCAGGCTATACTCCCAGACCTATTTTCTATTTTATTTGGAAACAGAGTCTCACTAAGTTGCTGAGAGCCTCACTAAGTAGCTGAGGCTGGCTTTGAACCCGTGCGATCCTTCTGTCTCAGCCTCCCAAGTGCAGGGATTACCAGCATGCGCCACCATGCCTGGCTTAAAATTTACCCATTTTTAAAGAATATTTTAGCAGTCATTTTGTTAACATGAACATGATTTTTGGAGATATTCTACAATCAAGATAAAAAACTATCTTTCAACAACCAAATCTGCAGAACTACTAGAAATAAAGATGATAAAAAGTTGGCTGGTAGGGGTTCTTTCTATATACATTTACGTGTGTGTGTGTGTGTGTGTGTGTGTGTGTGTGTGTGTGTGTGTGTTATTGGGGATTGAGCCCATGGGTATTCTACCTCTGAGTTATTTCCTGATTTTATTTATTTATTTCTTGGTACTAGGGATTGAACCCAGAGACATTCTACCTCCAAGCTATACCCCCACATCGATTTTATTTCTTATTTGGAAATGGGGTCTCACTAGGTTTTAGAGTCTTAAATTGCAAAGGCTGGCTTTGAACTTGCACACCTCCTGTTTCAGTCTCCCAAATACTGGGATTACAAGTGTGTGCCTCCACACCTGACTTCCCTATTTTATTTTGAAACAGGGTCTTTTTAAGTTGCTGAGGCTGGCCTCAAACCTGAGGTCCTCTTGTTTCAGCCTCCCAAGTACTGGGATAGTAGGTAAGTGCCACTACACCTGGTCATATTTGTAACAATAACTTTTTCTCAAAGTCAGATGTCCAAAATGGAGCTAATGGGCAGATAAACCAAAATTATAAAGGCAGTTTGGCAAACTTTAACTATGGATTAGTTGGAATAATGTCATACTGTAATCCTATAGATCTCCATTTCTTATTATAAAAACTGGGGACTATACAAGATTTTTTTAAAGTCTTTCTCAGTTTTGAGATTTTAATTAAACAAAGGGCTAATATTCTTGTTTGGGTTATCAATTTCATTGTAATAGATCTAGAGATAAATTCCATTTTTTCGTGCAAAATTTATTTGAACATTTTCCCAATTAGCCAGCTAACTGATATATGAGGTGATGCTAAGGCAAAATTTGCTTTTCATAAATCATTTGGGAACAAGTATCGGGTAAGAGCCAAGGTATCCTGCCAGATAAATTTACTGTTGTTTCCTCCTAAGCCTGTCTAAGTGGTAATACTAACATGAGTCTTGGAGATAACAAGGAATTAAAAGGAATTAGCTTTGGCCGGGCGTGGTGGCGCACGCTTGTAATCCCCGCACTTGGGAGGCGGAGACAGGAGGATTGTGCAGGTTCGAAGTCAGCTGCGCTGGCTTAAGAGACCCTGTTTCCAATTAAAAAAATATATTAAAAAATAGGTCTGGGCGTGTAGCCCAGAGATAGAAGGGCTTCCAGGAACCCCAGTGCCACCAAAAAAAAAAAAAAAAAAAAAAAAAAAAAAAAAAAGGAATTAGCTTTAAGAAAGAATTACCAAAGTTCTAGGGAAGGTAAAATTTAAAGGCCAATGGACATCATGGCTGAAATAAAAGCAATTTGAAATTCAGATAATCTCCATGAAATGGGTAGTAAATTCTGTGTGCAACTGACACCACATTATTCTAGTTATGACTACAGAGACTTATAACTATCGTATGGCAACCCTATTAATATTTAACAACTCCTCTCATACGTTAAAGGTGCAGAGAGAATGTTAATAAGCCGGGTGTGGTGGCGCATGCTTATAATCCCAGCATTTGGGAGGCTGAAATTGGAGGATTAAGGGTTGAGGACAGTCTCAGTTACTATTTAGTGATGCCCTTTGCAACTCAGTGAGATCCTGCTTCCAAATAAAGAATAAATAATAGGGCTAGGGGTGTAGCTTGGAGGTAGAATGTCCCTGGGTTCCATTCCCAGTATGCCAAAAAAACACACAAAAAACCAAACAACAACAACAAAAAAAAGTAGAATGTTAATAACTCAGAATATGCAGTATACCAATGTATTTCAATATAAACAAACTTTAATTTTTTTTTTTTTTTTGGTGGTACTGGGGTGGAACCCAGAGGCTTCCTACCTCTGGGCTATACTCCCAGACCTATTTTATACTTTATTTGGAAACAGGGTCTCACTAAGTTGCTGAGAGCCTCACTAAGTAGCTGAGGCCGGCTTCGAACCTGTGTGATCCTCCTGTCACAGCCTCCCAAGCACTGGGATTACAAGTGGGCGCCACCATGCCCAGCTCCAAAATTGACATCTGAAATCAACCAAAACTGGCACTTTTACTAATGAGAAATATTCTGGAGAAAATGACTTGATTGCCTTATTTTAGTACCTTGGGTCTTTTTCTGTGTAAAAACGTTCATTACGTTTGTTTTCACCAAAAGTGGCTCGATATACATCATGACAGCGAAGGTTCCTCTGGAAGGTGTAGAATAAGACATCCTCATCTTCTTCATCCTTTACCCATTCTGAAAAAAAGTAACTAAAAGAGTTAGACAATGCCACCTATATATAGTTAAACAAAAGAAGTAACACATTCTAATTTTTAATGCCAAAGAGATATTCAAGTTTATATCTAGAAATCTACATATAACAGGCTGTAGCTAATCTGTGTTATACAAGCCTGAGAGTTTTCCAGAGAATAAAACACTACTAGATCAATTTCACATTTTCAAGCAGGTAGTTTCAGCATAGTTAACTTACTTTCCTTCCTTCCTTCCTTTATTTTTTTGGAGAGGGGGGTGCCAGGGATTAAACTCAGGGGCATTCTACCTCTGAGCTACGCCCCAGCCCTATTTTTTATTCTTTATTTTGAAACAAGGATTCACTAAGTTGTGGAGCGCCTCACTAAGTAGCTGAGGCTGGCCACATACTTATGATCCTTTTGTCTTCGCTTCCCAGGTACTAGGATTACAAGTGTGGGCCACCACACCTGGTCTACTTAAGTTTCTAAATAAGAGCTAAATGTTCAGTATTTAGGAAACACATTACTTAAGTCCCAATTGCTTTCAGAGGATGAATTATGTTTAAGTCTACCATTTATAATTTTTTTTTTGTGGTATTGGGGATGGAACCCAGGGGCATTCTACCTCTGGGCTATACTACCACATCTATTTTTATATTTTATTTGCAAACAGGGTCTTACTACATTGCCGGGAACATCACTAAATAGCTAGCTGAGGCTGCCTTCAAACCTGCGCAACCCTCCGGTCACAGCCTCTCAAGTACTGGAATTAGAAGTGTGCGCCACCACACCCGGCTACCACTTTTTAAGTCTAAAGAAACACTGGATCACTTTCTGTCATGCCTTTTTTTGTTTGGTTTCTAGCCATAGCGTATCTCAAACTACCGAACTGATTTTAATGCTGGTTCTTGATCTCACCAGAACCAGCCAATAGAAGTTTGCACACAATGTCATGACTGCCATCTGGCTGACACTGCCTGTAAATCAGCATCTATGATATACATCCTGATTTCAGAGGTTAAAAATGCACAAAATATATTTCTTAGATGCCAGTGAAGAGGGTATAATTTCAACTCACCTCAAAAACATTTAGTTGAACCAAGGGAAAAATGAAGGCAATGAAAAGGGAGGACAAGGTGGGAATATATGTAACACTTGATGGCAAATGATAAAATTTAAAACTGGTTTTATTTTTAAAAGTAATCACAACTAGCTGGGCGTGGTGGTGCACGCTTGCAATCCCAGTACTTGGGAGGCTGAGACAGGAGGATCACAGGTTTGTGGCCAGCTTCAGCTACATAGTGAGGCACTCCACAACTTAGTGAGACCCTGTTTCAAAATAAAGAATAAAAAAATAAGGCTGGGGGTATCTTGGAGGTAGAATGCTCCTAGGTTCAATCCCTAGTACCCACGCCCACATATACATACATTAACATAAAATAAAAAATCCAAACTTAAAATATTGTGATGAAACTTATGTGCAAAGACTTGGTCTATGTGACAAACTGATAATTACTAACATATCAAAATACACTATACAACTGTATACACTAAGACTTTAAAAATCATGAACATTATATTTATTTATTTATTTATTTATTTATTTATTTATTTATTTAATTTTTTGTGGTACTGGGGGTGGAACCCAGGGGCTTTCTACCTCCGGGCTATACTCCCAGACCTATTTTCTACTTTATTTGGAAACAGGGTCTCACTAAGTTGCTGAGAGCCTCACTCAGTAGCTGAGACTGGCTTCCAACCTGTGCGATCCCCCTGTCTTAGCCTCCCAAGGGCTGGGATTATAAGCGTGCGCCACCACGCCCGGGTATGAGCATTATTTTAAAATAACCTATTTAGATACAATTATAGGAGGGAAGACCCCTTGAAAGAGAGTCACACAGGAAGGTGTGGAGTCCACAGGGAGAAATGAATCAGGCACTCATTGGACAAAAACCCCCACAAGTCTCAAAAGTGTGGGCATTTTTCTTACTGTTTCCCTCCCAACAGAGAGGACTGGTTGGTGGCTTACCGAAGCTGGACACGTTGGGGAAAGAAGCTTCCATTACAGGCTGGTCACTGAGCTTCACAACTATGCAGGTGGATGCTTCTGAATCTTCAGTTCTTATCTTGGCGGCCACATATTTCTCATCTGGAGCCACTCTGATACAATCAATGAAAGGCTGGTCTAATTTAAGTTCCTCCAAGTTAAATAAAACTTCATAATTTTCATTGTCTGCTGTATAATGAAAAGTATGGAAGAGGTAAGTCCACAAGGTGTACTTTAAGAGAATTTTAAACTATATTTAATGTGTGTGTGTGTGTCTGTGTGTGTGGCATTGGGGATTGAACTCAGGGACATTCTACCTCTAAGATACACCCCATCCTTATTTTACTTTTATTTTGAAACAGGGTCTAGCTAAGTTGATGAGATTCTCACTACTTGCTGAGGCTGTCCTCAAACCTGTGATCCTCCTGTCTCAGCCTCCCAAGTTCTAGGATTACAAGCATGTGCCACCACATCTGGCTCATATTTAATGTTTTAAATTAGCATTCCTCTTCTATAAGAGGCCCTATTCTGGCTTCTTTCAACAATTAATAGCAGCTGACTTAATGATAAATGGCACCAGCTACTTAATGTTATCAAGTAGTATGTTACTCAATATTCTTCTATGCATCAATCTGTGAGACATTTGATATTGTTATAGTCTAGTAACTAAAGACCACACAGAAGTTAAAACAGAATATAAAAGAATAACTAATATATTCAAGTGCCTAGCACAGTACTTGAGCATAGTATGTGCTCATAGTATGTGCTCAAAAATATGCTGCTAAAGTTCTCCCTACCAGAGCTTTTACAGTGTGTGTGTGTGTGTGTGTGTGTGTGTGTGTGTGTGTACGTGTGTGTGTGTGTGTGTGTGTGTGTGTGTGTGTGTGTGTGTGTGTGTGTTTTACTGGAGATTGAACCCGGGGCATTCTACCTCCGAGTTATATACCTCCAGGCCTATTTTATTTTCCATCTTGAAACACGGTCTCGCTAGGTTGCTGATGTTTCACTACATTGCTGAGGCTGGCCTCAAACCTTTGATCCTTTGTGTTAGCCCCCCAAATACTGGGATTATAGGAGTGCACTACTGTGCCTGGCATAAAGATTTTTAAAAATTTCTTCTGTACCTTTGAGGTATTTGTATTAAACTTCCCATAAAACTGAAATCTGAAAAATTAGAGCATGCTAAAAGAAAAAATTGAGCCGGGCGTGGTGGCGCATGCTTGTAATCCAGCATTAGGGAGGCTGAGACTGGAGGATCGCGGTTCGTGGACAGCCTCAGCTACTTAGTGAGGCCCTCTGCAACTCAGTGAGACCTGGTTTCAAAATAAAAAATAAAAAATAGGGCAGGGGGTGTAGCTCAGAGGTAGAATGCCCCTGGGTTCCACCGCCAGACCCGCAAAAAAAAAAAAAAAAAAAAAATTGTGGTATACCTTCTTCATCTTTGGAACGAACCAAGCAGCAACCTTCTTGATAATAAACAAAACCACCATGCTTGACCTGATAATAAAAAGAAAGAAATGGTTTACTTACTAATATTTCTTTTTTTCTTTTTTGGTTTTGGGGATTAGACTCAGGGGCTTTCTACCTCTGAGCTACACCTCCAGCCTTGTTTTACTTTTTATTTGGAAACAAGTTCTTGCTAAATTGCTGAGGCTGCCCTTGAACCTGTGATTTCTCATCTCTGCCTCCCAAGTACTAGGATTACAAGCATGTAACCTGGTTACTTAATAATAATTTAATTAGCCTTTTAATGATCTGACTATTCAAGATGAAGAGGAAGTTCATTTGAATAAACACATATGAATTATAAAATAGTCCACTTGTTTTAATATAGTTCGCATGTATGTTGATTTTTGTATATTCAGAATCACTGGAGGGGTTTCTAATACATAAATGCAAGAGGCATAACAAAATCTCTTGTTGGTTCTCATGACTGTATAAACCATATTTTGGGAATATCTGGTCTCTGTGTAGTAGAAACAGGACAATAAAGTAGTTTCTTTAAAATAATGAAAATTGATATAAATCAAGTAGCTTAAAAATAGTCCAAGATGTAGATGAGAAAACTGTGACTTGTAATAGTTTGAAAACTCAAGTCAATAACTTTTTGAGATCATCCCTTTAAAATATGCTATCACCACTTGACAGAGTCTTGATTTTACACAAAGTACCCTTTGTGGAGTGACAAATATAGCCTGAGATTAAGAAAACAAATAATATAAATAAATATATAAATAGTATTACTGTCTAACACTTACATATGGTAAAATACATTTATTACCTGCTACTTGCTGGCGTAATTTGAATCTGGAATTCCACAGCCAGGTATGGTGGCACACACTTGTAATCCCAGCATTTGGGAGGCTGAGACAGGAGGATCAAGGTTCGTGGACAGCCTCAGCTACTTAGTGAGGCCCTTTGCAACTCAGTGAGACCTGGTTTCAAAATAAAGAATAAAAAAAATAGGGCTGGGGGCGTTGCTCAGAGGTAGAATGCCCCTGGGTTCCATCCCCAGTACCGCAAAAAAAAAAAAAAAAAAAAAAAAAAGAATCTGGAAGTCCTATTGATTGCTATTTTCATTCTACTATGTATGAGATTTCCATACACAGTCTGGTTTTTTTCCCCAGTTTTATTGAAAGATGTTCAACCTGTTTGTTCAATCTATTTCTTTTTTTCTTTTTGTGGTACTGGGGATGGAACCCTTCTACCTCCGGGCTACACTCCCAGACCTATTTTATATTTTACTTGGAGACGGGGTCTCTTAAGCCAGCGCGGCTGGTTTCAAAACTGCACCATCCTCCTTGTCTCCGCCTTCCAAGCACGGGGATTACAAGCGTGCGCCACCACGCCCGGCTTGTTCAATCTATTTCAATGAAATCATTTGTGACTGGTAACCATTAAATGGCTAGCTTTCATAGTATTATACTACAGTGAATTTCCTTTTATATAAAAAAGTAGCTGGAACAAGCAAATACTTTTCTAATAATAAAGAATAGGAATTAGTATAATTTGAACTTCTCCTTCGGATATTTAAAAAATGTTTTGAAGCAGAAATGTTTATTTCCCCCAAACAATATATTATACTTCAAAATATATCTTAGTTTTTATCTTTAAATTTATTCTAAGAATCACACTGTACTTATTCTTTGCTCTTTAATCTTTTCAGCATATTTTAAAGGCCCAAAGCAGTATAATCTGTATGGGAGATCGTGTCTATAAATTATAAGGTATCTCATTTGCATCTTAACTGGTAATTTCAGATTTTACTTTAAAAAATATGATATATCTTACCTCTGCATTGATGATTTCATATTCATCTTGTGGTTGTGTTTCTAACTTTGTTCTTACTTTTTCAAATAAATCCATGTTTTCTGAAGGGGAGTTTTCGTTTTCTTGTTTAAGAGGCAGATAGTCCTAGAAAAAGTTTTGTTGGTATGATCAAAATATTTCAAACTATGGAAAAAACATCTTTGCTTTCTAAAGAAAATTCTTATTTGCTTTTCATGCAAACATTACAATATTATGTCTATTCTTATGAAATAACATGTGTTTCACCAGTCTATACTTATGGATTATTGTTTCACAGATCTTATATTTTTTCAAGTTCATCAGTAAAATGATTTCGTTTAATTGTAGGACTGTGAATTCAATGCAGAGGCATTATCTCACTGAGCAACACCCCCTAGCCGTTTTTAAATTTTTATTCTAAAACATGGTCTTGCTAAATTGCTGAGGCTGGCCTTGAACTTGTGATCCTCCTGTCTTAGCCTCTCAAGTAATGAGATCAGTCCTGTGCCACCATATCTGGCTTCTTCTCATTTAAAAATGTAAACAAAGAAAAACACTATACACACTTGCCTGTTATACTATCATTTTTTTTTAATAAAAAACTCTTATAGAGTAAATCGTTTAGATACAGAAGTACTAATAAGCTCTGGAGTATGTTAGGAAATACTATGGGAAAGGCTTATATACAATTAAGAATGAAAGAAAATCCTATGAATTTCTACATATTTAATAGGAAGAAGTAGGGAAAAACCTACTGAATTAAAGTACTGAAGTACTTCTCAAGGGAAGGAAAATAACAAAGGCCAAGGAAGGATTATCTTTACCAATACATGTTTACTATTACTTTATTCATTGCTGTAGGCATGATTAAAATTTTAATTCTATTAGCAATTATTCTCTTATGGGGATAAGTGCCCCCCAAACAAAACTATCTGTAAGATCAAAAAGTGAAACAATGCCTTAAAAAAACAAAGCTTCTTTTTCAGTTTAAGAAAAAAACGTTCATTTTTTTGCCAGGCACTTGTAATCCCCGCGCTTGGGAGGCGGAGACAGGAGGATCACGCAGGTTCGAAGCCAGCCACACGTGCTGGCTTAGGAGACCCTGTTTCTAAATAAAAATGTAAAAATAGGTCTGGGAGTGTAGCCCGGATGTAGAAGGCTTTCCAGGAACCCCAGTACCACCAAAAAAAAAAAAGTTCATTTTTTAAATAAAGAGGAAGATATACAAAAAACTGAAATAAGAACCCACTGTGTCTAATTGGAAAAACCTCAGAAGCTAAGAATTTTAGTTGAACTCTGATAAACAAATAAATATTACATAAATTATTAAAATTTGGATAAGGCAAATCTAATTTATCAAATTATTAATTAACTATTTTTTTGCCATACTGGGGATGGAACCCAGGGACAATCTACCTCCAAGCTATGTTCCCAGCCCTATTTTGTATTCTTTTATTTTGAGACAGGGTCTCACTGAGTTGTAAAGGGCCTCACTAAGTAGCTGAGGCTGTATGCGAACCGCGATCCTCCTGTCTCAGCCTCCCAAATGCTGGGATTACAAGCGTGTGCCACCAAACCCAGCTAAATTATAAAATTTTAAAGGTTCAATAACTCAACACTCCATTGATTTGCCTTGTTTAATCCAAAGAATTCCAGCCAAGATTTTTTGACTACAGCTCTCTGCCAAAGATGACAACTGTACGGTGACTTGTGCCAGAGGGAGTACTAAGACTTTGGTAAGGATCTCCAACAGCTGGTAAATATTTACTTCACGAGTAAGTTCGTGATAACTTACCAACATTGTAGAGAATGTAAGCTACAAATATAGTTTATACTACAAAGAGCTCACAATCTAAAATTAAACACAGAATAAAAACAAAAGTCACCAAAACAGACTGAATGGAAAGCAATTATTTTCATAAAGCATTTCCTTTTATATTTTTGGAATGCACTGATTTGGATTAGGTTCAAATTAAAAATAAGTATTGTTACAGTAGTCTCAATCATTCAGCCTCTACTTTCTTTCTTTCTTTCTTTCTTTCTTTCTTTCTTTCTTTTTTTTTTTTTTTGCAGGTCTGGGGGTGGAACCCAGGAGCATTCGACCTCCGAGCTACACCCCCTGTCCTATTTTTTATTCTTTATTTTGAAACCGGTGTGAGTTGCAGAGGGCCTCACTAAGTAGCTGAGGCTGTCCGCGACCCGCGATCCTCAGGTCTCAGCCTCCCGAATGCTGGGATTATAAGCGTGCGCCACCACGCCTGGCTCAGCCTTTACTTTTAATCATAGATATCTAAATATGAGATGCTTGTTTGTTTATTTTTCAGCATTTCTGTAATATCTATGATTGTTCTTAAGAGTAATAAGGCAAAATATATCACCCAAAGAAACTAAATGAGATTAGAAAAATAAAATCTAGAATTCTATCCTGAGACTAACACATAGCATTTGGACCTGCCTTTTTGTTTCCAGATATAGGCCTCCCCCCCTTTTTTTGGTAATACTGGGGATTGAACCTTTGAGATACACTCCCAGCCCTATTTTTTATTCTTTATTTTTTGAAACACGGGTCTCAGTAAGTTGTGGAGGGCCTCACTAAGTAGTTGAGGCTGGGTGCAAACCTGTGATCCTTCTATCTCAGCCTCCCAGTAGTGGGATTACAAGTGTGAGCCACCAGGCTGGCTGGCTTTTATGTTCTGTGATCCCCATTAGTACTTTTGAAGAAGCAAGAAAGCTACACATATTACTCCTCTACTATCCTGCAGCTACTAGAACATTCTACATTATGGAGCTAGGCACTGCCAGTTTTTAAGACTCTTACTGAGAACCATGTCAAAAACAGAGTGGAAGGCAACAGAGCTGGGCTCATAATTGTCTTTTTAAATTTATTTTTCATTCCTGTTTAACTTTTTTTCTGTTATATATCTAAATAAACTGAGCATATCTGAACCAAAATTCCTCTGAAAATAGGAGTTTGACCACTGTTTTAATAAAATTTTAAGGTGGTTAGATGGCTAGTATTATTCCATTAGTAGCAAAAAAGCACTTTCTCCCTCTTTTCAAGTGGCCCACCATAAACCATCTGATAATGAAGCTGTTATAAAAGAGAAAAATGGAATGTGTAACTTCTGTTATGAAGAAATGATAAAGGAAAAGGACATTAGGTGGCCTTTTAGTTAAGAAAGTGCCATTATAAATGGCTAATTCTAAGACTGGGGCAGGGAGAGTATAAGATAGGCCCCGAAATCTTATACTAGAAAGTAAGGAAGGAGCATAGTACAGTTGTCCACACCTGTAATCCCAGCACCTGAGAGACTGAGACAGAATGATCACAGGTTCAAGTCCAGCCTTAGCCAATTAGTGACAATTTTGTGATATTTTTTTTCAAAAATAAAAAAAAATAAACCAAGTGTGGTGGCGCACGCTTGTAATCCCAGCATTTGGGAGCCTGAGATAGGAGGATCGTGGTTCCTGGACACCCTTAGCTACTACTACTACTTAGTGAGAACCTTTACAACTCAGTGAGACCCTGTTTCAAAATAAAGAATAAAAAATAGGGCTGGGGGTATAGCTCTGAGATAGAATGCCCTTGGGATTCATCCCCAATACTGAGAGAGGGGTGGGCAGGCAGGCAAGTCTGAAGCTCAAGTAGAATACCTCTGGGTTCAAGCCCCTTCCTCAAAGAAAAAAAAAAAAAAGGTAAGAAAGTGTTCAAAGATTAACAGAAAGCTGGGCATAGTGGCGACACTTGTAATCCCAGCATTCCAGGAGGCTGAGACAAGAGGACCTGGGTTCATGGCCATCCTCAGCTACTTAGTGAGGTTCTTTGCAACTCAGTGAGATTCTGTTTCAAAATAAAGAATAAAAAATAGGGCTGGGGGTGTGGCTTGGTATTTGGTTTCATATACCACACACACAAAAAATATTAATAAAGACATGTCAAGCCGGGCATGGTGGCACACGCTTGTAAGCCCCGCACTTGGGAGGCGGAGACAGGAGGATTGCGCAGGTTTGAAGCCAGCCGTACTGGTTTAAGAGACCCTGTTTCCAAAAATAAAATAGGTCTGGGAGTGTAGCCTGGAGGTAGAAGGGCTTCCAGAAACCCCGGTACCACCAAAAAAAAAAAAAAAAAAAAAAAAAAAAAAAAAAAAAAAAGACATGTCAGTAGGACACAAGGGACATTCTGAAGGGGTTTCTGCAAGCTACCATATTTGGAATTATTTAAGCATTAAAAAGATTAATGACTAAAAAATAAAATCCACAAGCAACTGAAAAACAAGCAGAAAAATCACATCAAACAAAAATAAAAAATTAAAAGGAACCAGAACAAAAAGGAAAATTTTTTTTTCAGATAGCCGGGTGTGGTGCCACATGCTTGTAATTCCAGAACTTGGGAGGCTGAGACAGGAGGATCGCTGGTTCACCACCAGCCTCAGTTACTTAGTGATGCCCTCTGTAACTTAGTAAGACCCTGTTTCAAAATAAAGAGTAGAATTCCCCTGGGTTCAATCCCCAGCACTAAAAAAAAAAAAAAAAAAAAAAAAAAAAAGTACCAGATAAGAAATGCAGAAATAAATAATAACTAAGCAAACTCTAGTGAAACAACTAATTATGGTATAGATAATGTTAAAACTAATGAAGTAAAAAATACTGAGTGGTACAATATTTGAATAGTACCAAAGTATTATCAAATGAATCACTTACTAATTGCAAAGAGAATGTCTTCTCTGTTGTTAATGGAGAGAACAGTTATTTTAACTAAAATGATCAAAGTTAACACTGTTAATAGTGTAACAAGTTGACACTGTTTCTCCTGATATGGAACATTTCAATTTAAAAAAACAGAGAAAGGTTAACTCTAAAGCAAATTGAAGAGAAAAAACAAAATGTTTCATGGAAATTGATAATAAAGAAATAAAAAATATCAATAAAAGCCAATTCTTTCAGAAGCCTACTAAAAAGACAAATGTATAGCAAAACTGGCCAGGAAAGGTGGCAAAAGAATATCAGGGATGAAAAAGATGATATATAATTACTGTTATAATAGGCATTTTAAAATAACACAATAAAATGTTGCTTCTTCTCTATCCCCTCTCTCTCTGTGGTAGAGGGATTAACAGGGGCATTCTACCACTGAGCTACATCCACAACCCTTTTATTTTTTTGTTTGGAAATGGTCTCACTAGGTTGTAGTTTGCTATTTTGCTGAGGCTGTCCTTGAACCTGTGATCCTCCTGTCTCAGCCTCTTAAATACTAGGTTTACAGATATGTACCACCTAGTCTGGCTACAAAATTTCTTCATGTCAACAGGCTTGAAAACATGGATGAAATGGATAAATTCTCAGGAAAATATAATTTCCAAAATTGACTCGAAATAAAAAAGCTATATAAACTGTTAGCTATTCAATAAATTGAATTGGAAATTAAGTATCTTCTTGGAAAAGATATCACATCCAGGTGCCTTTTTTTTTTGGTACCCAGGGACATTCTACCGCCAACCTATACCCCCCAGCCCTATTTTTTATTCTTTATTTTGAAACTGGGTCTCACTGAGTTGTAAAGGGCCTCACTAACTAGCTGAGGCTGTCCGTGAACCGTGATCCTCTGGTCTCAGCCTCCCAAGTGCTGGGATTGTAAGTGTGTGCCACCACACCTGGCTATATCCAGATGCTTTCAAAGGCAGTATTTGTGGACCTTCAAATGATAATCTTTTCATATGCCAACTATTTAAGAAGACAGAAAAAGCAGTAAAACTCTTCCTCTTATTTTATTAGGCTGATATTACTGACAGCAAAACTAGACAATGACACTGTAAGACAAAAATCAATCTTAGCCGGGCGTGGTGCCGCACGCGTGTAATCACAGCATTCAGGAGGCTGAGACTCATAGGATCGCGGACAGCCTCAGCTACTTAGTGAGGCCCTCTGCAACTCAGTGAGACCTGGTTTCAAAATAAAGAATAAAATATAGGGCAGGGGGTGTAGCCTGGAGGTCAAATGTCCCTGGGTTCCATCTCCAACCCCCCCCCCACAAATCAATCTTAATCTAAAATAAAAATTGACAAACCTATTATTTTTAAGAAGCACAAAACAAAAAATAGTAATACCAATAAAACCCTATGTGATCAAGTAGGATTCTTCCAAAGAATGAAAAAAATGCTCTGACTTTAGAGAAAAAAAATCATATTAATGCAATCTAGCACAAATAAAGTTTGGGTTCATTTCAATAAATAAAAAATAAACACATTTTTAAAAAATGCTAAAACCTTAAGAGAAAAACTTCCTTGATTTGATAGTTTGTTAGCTGTTTTACACAGGAATATACTAAATCCTAATTAGCATAACTAAAATGTATGCAATTAGTATACAATGTATTTAGCATTTGTGAAATTATATTTTATATTCATTTGGAATAACTAGTTGTGTTTGCGATTTAAAAGCAATTGTTAAAAGTAATTGTTCCTTTGGCTCAGGGCCTCCAATGCCTCTCGCCCTTTTGTTCCCCTGGCTGCTCTGGTCAAGGCCCCTGAATGGCTGTCACTGAGTGCAAAGTTAACTTTCAGTATTCGTATTATTTGACCCAAAAGCATCACAACAGGGTTGATCACGTCTTCCTCCTAGAAACACTCCCCTTTACCTGGCTTCCAGAGCACCTCATTCTCCTCGTTTGCTTTCTATCTCCCCTGCCCTTACTTCTCAGTTTTTCTAGTTGTTCCACTCAGCTCCCTGACTTCTTAGCTCTGGCTCACTTAGGGCTCAGTTCCTGGACCACTTCTCCTTACAGTCTGCACTGTTCCTTGGTGACGTCATTCAGTCCTGACCTTACATGCTGTTTATGCTGAGGACTCCCACATTTATACCTGTGGCCTGAACTTCTTCCCGGCAAGATGACACGTATACCCAACTTATTTAACATTTCTACTTAAATGTCTAATAGGTATGCCAAAAAATATCAAGACCTGAACTTTCTATGCCCTCCACCCCATTCTGTTCTCTAGGTAGTATTTCTTTCTATAAACGACAAATCTGTCCTTCCAGCTACTCAGGCTTTTTAAAAAGCATTGGACTCTGTCTTTCCTTTCTCCTTTTTCACAGTCAAGTGAGCTGCCAAGTCCTGTCAATTCTAGTTTCAGGATTATTTCACTGTGACCACCTCTCGCATGTAGCCTGGCATTAATCTGGTACCCTCATGACTTCTTTGGAATACTGCAAACGCCTAAGTGCTCTCTCTGCTTTTGCCCATACTTTCCAGTTTATTTTCAACAAAGGAGCTCAGATGAGTCTAAAGTGAGATTATATTTCGTCGCTACTCAAAACTCTCCAAAGGTTTCTCATCTTACTCATAAATAAAAGCACGAGTTTTTACAAAGGTATATAATATCCTAATAGATCTTGTTTTATTACTTTCCTGACCATGGCTACTACAGGTTGAGCATCCCCTATCCAAAATGTTGGGAATAAGAAGTGTTTCAGATTTCAAAGTTTTTCAGATTTTGGAGTATTCGTACAGATGTCACCAGCTGAGCAATAAAAAAATGCTCCAGAAGATTTTGGAATATTATAAATTTCTAATATAGAGATGCTTGACCTGTATTACACTTAGATTGTGTCCACTCACTCCAAATGAGCCACACAGACCTCCTCCTTGATTTTTTTTGGGGGGGGGGTTGCTGGAGATTGAATCCAGGGGCATTCTATCTCCAAACCACACACCCAGCCCTATTTTATTTTTTATTTGGGAACAGGGTCTTGCTAAGTTGCTGTGGGCCTCCCTAAGTTACAAAAGCTGGCTCTGAATTTGTAAACCTCCTGTCTTAGCTACCCAACCAGTAGGATTACAAGTGTGTGCCACTATACCCAACCTCCTTGATGTTTGTTTCCTGAATGCATTAGGCTTGCTCTCACCTTATTTTCCTAGGACTAGCTATGCCTTATGGCCAAATACCTCCTTTAAGCTATAATTCAAATGCCACTGTCTCAGCTAGGCCTTCCCTAACTGCTCTGATAAAATCAGCTCTCCCTATCCCCTTACTGCCTTTTCATCCCTTCTCTTATTTTATTTTTCACTGTACCCATCACCTCTAACAAACTTTGTATTTCACTCACATATTTCTTTATCTCTCCTTGCATCCCCCCTCCTTGCAGAACTGTAGGCTCCACAAAGCCAGAGATTTTTATTTATCTTGTTAAATGCTATATTCTCAATACCTAGATGGTACAAAGTAAGCATTTAACTTATATTGGCTGAGCTGAATGAAACAGATAGCACAAACATACAAATTTTAAGACTTATTTAATAGAAGATATAAACTGAAAAAGACATTGGACAAATATTGGAAAAGATATCTACACCACGCATAAAATACATAGGACATTTATAGAACACTTATGAATCAGTAAGAAAAAAACAGAAAAATGGTCAAAGGACATGAATAAGCAACTCAAAACAAAACCAATAAGGTCAAGAAGAAAATGCTAATCCTTATTATTAATCAAGGCAATGAAAGTTAAACAACACTGGCATATTATCTGTCAGAGGGCAAAAAGGAAAAGGTTTAATAAAAAGGCAGCATTCTTTTGCCAAATTTGGAAATTGGAAATAACATACATGTTTGTTCAAAGAATTAACTAAGACAATTGGATACTACATAATAGTTGAAATAGAGATATACATTAATAAAGAATCGCAAATCACAATGTTGAGCAAAAGAGTAAATTATACTACTGTACACATACTATCTATATAAAGTTTAAAAAACATTTAAAGCAATATTAAATATTATCTGTGGACATAATTACACATATAATTTTTATAGCAATAATGAATAGAAAGGTAGATTAAGAATAGTAATCACCACTAAGGAGTTAGGAATTATAACCAG
Source organism: Muscardinus avellanarius (assembly GCF_963383645.1). Taxonomy (NCBI): domain Eukaryota; kingdom Metazoa; phylum Chordata; class Mammalia; order Rodentia; family Gliridae; genus Muscardinus; species Muscardinus avellanarius. Next base: position 38,096,387 of record NC_137801.1, read on the forward strand.
AGAAGTAGACAAGAGTCTTCAAATGTATGTATAATTTTTATAGTTAAGAAAAAAGTACAAAAAGAAAAGAAAAAAGTCACATTGAGTACTAGGTACATAGAATTTGTTATGGTTTTTTCTTTATTATATGACACTGTATTATATTTATAGGTTTTTTTTTTTTTTTTCTTTCAGTACTGGGGATGGAACCCAGGGGCATTCTACCTTCGAACTACACTCCAGCCCTATTTTTTTTAATCATTATTTTGAAACCGGGTCTCACTGAGTTGCAAAGGGCCTCACTAAGTAGCTAAGGCTGTCTGCGAACCATGATCCTCCGGTCTCAGCCTTCCGAATGCTGGGATTATAAGCTTGAGCCACCACGCCCGGTGCTATATTTATAGTAATTTATACTAACAGGTATTTTAACTTCAGGCTCTGTGGCTTTTAGTTTTTTAATTTGTAAAGAAAGAACTAAGAAAGAACTCACAAAATTCCTGATTCCAAAGCTTACTATTGACAGGTGTGGTGGTACACACCTGTAATCCCAGCATTCGGGAGGCGAAGACGGGGATGGCAGTGCAGTGTGTGGACTGCCTCAGCTACTTAGTGAGACCCTTCACAATTTAGTGAGACCCCATATCAAAAAAAAAAAAAAAAAAAAAGACTAAAAAACAGTACTTGGGGTGTGGCTCTGAGGTGCACTGCCCCTGGGTCCCAGCCCCAGTACCGCAAGAAAACAAAACAAAATAAAACAAAAACAAAACTTACTATAAAGCTACACTAGTTAAGATAGTGTGGTACTGACATAAGGATAGACATGTAGATCAATGGGCCAGAACTGAGAATACAGAATTACATCTTTGTATTTTATGGTCAATTGATCTTCTTTAGGTCTTAGTTAAATATCACCTCCTAATAAAGTGCATTTCTGACCACAATAACCAAAGTAACTTCTAAGAAGATAATATTTAATCGACACCTAAAATAGGAGAAAAAACTACTGATAGTGTGGTGAATACAATTAGGGAATAGTTTGCAAACATGCTGAGATGGGTGGGGAAGAGTCCTATTCTTCAATTTGGGAGATAAGCATGTGGCTTAACTGAAATGTAAGTGCTACGAAATGAGTGAGGGGCCAGTTCGAGCAGGGCATAATTAGGAAACTGAATTTTATGTTTATAAAATATGTTTTGGAAAGGTTTTAAATTGGTACTGGTATTAATTTATATTTTTTTAGGGTCATTCTTCTAATTGTGTGGAAAATGGGTTGAAAGCGAAAAAGAAAAAGGTGCCTGGTTTGGAATCTTTACCAGTGGTCCAGGTATGAGATCACTAGAATGATGAAGGTGGACATGGGGAAATATCAAGTTTAGTATCTTGGATGTTAATGCAGTCAGTGTTTCTGAAAGCATGTCAGACGTGATGTTGTAATGATTTATATGAACATTTCAAATATATATGAACATTTTATAAAAAGAATAATTAGAACATCAAACCAGTAATTTATTATTATTCCTGGGGATGAGACAAGGTAATTCAATTAAAATAATTAATTAAATAACAGACTAGGTAACATGGGTATATAGCAAAAACCACAAAGCTAGTTTGGGATATACTATTAATGGTTGTGGTGGCAGGATAAAGGAATGGAAAGAATAAAACCAAACCAACCAAACAAAAACATTTTCTAGTATGCTGGCTTAAAAAAATGGAGCATACAGTAATGAGATAAGGAGCTGAATTGGGGCTGGGGGAGTTGAAATTCAATGGCAGACAGTTTGTTTGAGAAGTCAGTGAGTTGTCCAGCTGGAGATTTTAGATGGGCAGCAAAGTACTGCATAGTTCCAAGAGGAGTCAATAATTGCTATTGTTCTTTAATCCATGGAATGGATAAGGTTACCCAGGAAGAAATTAGAGAGAGGAAAAAAGGGCCAGGACCAAGCCTGAAGAAACCCTCATATTCAGAAGTCACATTGGAAGAAAGTTAGAAAAGGAGACTGAGGAGGACAGGCTTGTGAGGTAAGAGGAACACCAGGAAAATGGGGCGCCAGAAAGCCAAAAGAAAAGAAGGCCACGAGAGGGCCTATGGCAGAGAGAGGAGAGTGTCCACTGGGCCGAGATGTGTAGCCTAGTTGGTGATCCTGAGGGAAGTCTTAATGAAGAAGTGGAAGCCAGACAGGTTAGAGACAAAGTGGAATGTGGAGATATAACCAACAGTGAGGCTAGCCCTTAGGGCATTTTACTCTGCATTCTTACAAAAGCATTATTGTAAGACTACATTTTTTTCCTTTTCTAATATTTCCATAATTTCCTATAAAATTATTTCTTTTCGCTGGGCGTGGTGGCGCACGCTTGTAATCCCCGCGCTTGGGAGGTGGAGACTTCGTAGTCAGCCTCTGGGAGTGTAGCCCGGAGGGAGAAGGGCTTCTAGGAACCCCAGTACCACACACACACACACACACACACACACACACACACACACACACACACACAAGCCAGGCGTGGTGGCGCACGCTTGTAATTCCGGTGCTTTGGAGGCGGAGACAGGAGCATCGCGCTGGCTTAAGAGACCCTGTTTCCAAATAAAAATATAAAAATAGGTCCGGGGGTGTAGCCCGGAGGTAGAAGGGCTTCCAGGAACCCCAGTACCACAAAAAAAAAAAAAAAAATTATTTCTTTTCCTTCATTCCTGATTTGAACCTGTTATAACCACTGATTCTTACAAGTCATGTCCTAGTGTCAGTGAAGAAGATATATGTCAATCTATCTAACAGGAAATGTTAATCTATATTGTAGATACAGGCAAATAGCAGGATTTAGTCGTGTTTTATTCATTTTTTGTACCTTGTTCAAATTATCATAATTAAAGATTTCAAAAAATATTTTCTCGGGCAGAGCAGTGAAGGATGACATAGAAGAAATGTGGCAGCTGATCTAAGAGGCCTCTGAGTATCACCAGCTCATGTTAATGGAATCTGTTCATCTTGCCCATTGGCTTTTTAAGATGGACAGCTAAGCCACTTGCTAAACAGCACTTCACAATCGAACAATTTCAATTTGGTTTAGATCAACACTTGATCGCAAGCATTTCTAGTTTCTAAATGCAGGTATGAAGACAGTGACATGAGTTTCAGATTATTTGAGAAACTTATCCTCAAGCCTCAAAAATAAAGATTCGAATCTAGCACACGTTGAGTGAGATTCAGAAATCTGCTTCTTTCTGTCTGTTTGTGATAGTAGGGATTGAACCCAAAGCTACACTCCTAGTCCTATTTTATTTTGAAACAAGCGTCTAAGTTGTGGGAGGCCTCACAAGGTTGCTGAGGCTGGCTGCAAACCTGCTATTCTCCTGCCTCAGCCTCCTGAGTGCTGGGATTACAGGCTGTGCCACTACTCCTGAAAGGAATCTACATTTCCAAAAAGTTCTCTAGGGTTTCTGTTACATAACTAGACTGCAGAAGTTGATACTGAAAAATCCCAAACTTATGGGTGATAATCTGTTGCTTAGGTAACAAGGTATAGGTATAGAATCATGACATTTTGGTACTTGGACTTTTAGAGAAGATTAAATTCAAACTCTATACTAATTTTTAGGTAGGGCAATTAAGAAAAACAACAACAACAGAGTCCTGGCCAGGTGTGGTGGCACATGCCTGTAATCCCAGTACTTGGGAGGCTGAGACAGGAGGATCGCAGGTTCAAGGACAGTCTCAGCAAGCAGTGAGACTCTCATCAACTTAGTGAGACCCTGTTTCCAAAGAAAAATGAAACGGGGCTGGGGGTGTGGCTCAGAGGTTGGATGCCGATGAAAGAAGGGAATGTGCATTCCCATCCAGGTATCTTCACAGATACAGGGGTATCTTAAAGCTTTTCCAGGGCTCAGTGATTAATAAGGATAAAGACCACAGCTTTTATTTTATTTTTTTGGTGGTACTAGGGATGGAACCCAGGGGCCCTCTACTTCTGGGCTATACTCTCAGACCTATTTTATATTTTTTTATTTGGAGACAGGGTCTCTTAAGCCAGCTGAGACTGGCTTCGAACCTGCATGATCCTCCCGTCTCAGCCTCCCAAGTGCGGGATTACAAGTGTGCGCCACCACGCCCAGCTTAAAGACCACAGCTTTTAGACCATTCTCTCATTTATTGGAGAGGGAATGGTTGATATACAGTTTGTGACAGCAGGGCTGCTTTATCAAGTAAAAAAAGTAATAGAAGAACTACTCTTGCTGGGTGTGGTGGCACATACCTGTAATTATGGTACTTGGGAAGCTGAGACAGGAGGATGGCAGGTTTGAGTTCAGCTTCAGCAACTTACAGAGGCTCTCAGCAACTTAGGGACACACTGTTTCAAAATAAAAAAATAAACAGGGCTAGGGGTGAAGTTCCAAGATAGAATGCCCCTGGGTTCAATTACTAGTATTACAAGAAAAACCAACCAACCAACTAAACAAACAAACCCAGTTACTTTTCTTGAAGTCACTGAGTCAGGTTATAGTTTCTAGGAAGTGGGAATCTGAAAGAGAACTGAAAAAAAAATTGCTTCAGGGACACTGCAGGGAAAAAAATAGTGAACCTCCTGTTTAGAGTGTGAGCTAATCTCACAGCTGCCACCCCGATGGCAATTCCTGCCTACTATTTATAAACTAAGTACAACATGACAAAAAGTTCTAAACACGACGCAAAATAAAGCAATCTAATGGCCCAAAATTTAGCCCAGCAGGTAAAATTTAAATCTTTATCATTATTTCTGGGTGTGATGGCACACACATGTAATCCTAATACTTGGGAGGCTAAAATGGAAAAATTTGTGTTATATATTTTACTACAATAAGAGGAAGCCAAACAGGCAAAAAAAAAAAAAATCAGCATTCAATAAAACAATTTCAATCAGAAATTAAAATCATACAATATGCTAAAATATTTCAAGAATATCACTTTAAGGAATCTAAGTAAAAGGTAGAGAATGTTCATCAAAAAGGCAACAGCATGTAGAGATAGCTTCATGTCCAATAAGTAGGATGACCATATAATTTAACATCTTAACCGGGATACTTCTGAGAAGAAAGGGGACTATTAATAATCACAGAGGGACAACAGGTGCAGACTAGGAATGTCCTGGACAAACTGGGCTATGTGGTCACTGTGCATGTAAGGGCAATCAGGTCCTCAAGGCTACTGCAAGCCCATAACCTGGGGTCTAGCAGTAGTACAACAGTCTGAGAGTTTTCTTGAAAGACCCGAGTGGTCAAAATGTGTGACTATTTTTCATTTTTTGCTGAATTTTACACACTATTATATGGCTTTTACTGGAGTTAACTAATTTGGGATTCATAAAAATTAGCATTTTATTAGGTTTTATTAAGTGCTATAATTTGGTATCCTAGAAATTTTAGAAGGCTGAATTATACTTTAAAACACATTGGCAGAAACACTAAGAAAGTCCTGAATTATTTTTTAATAGATCTTCATTTTTATAGCTTTATAAATAGATCCGTATCTATTCTTTTACACTTATATTTGACTACAAATAATTGAGCCAGAAAAATTAAAAATCGTTAGAATTACTGAGGAAATTAGAAGCTGTTATCATATCCACTCTTTATTTTTAAATTAAAATTAAGCTTAATGACCTACAAATAGGTTAATTTAAATAATCCATACCTTACATGAGAAGCTCCGACTTGGGATGTTTCTTGCTAACTCTGATATCTTGGGTTTATTCTGGAGACACTTGGTTAGGTAGTATTTTTTCAGTTTTATTCTATTGTAATAATGATCAGCGAAGTTACAGTAATTCATATGCTGTTTCTGCATGCATTTCCCAAGGTGAGGAATACTAGACTTCAAAGCCTGGAGAAATAATTTGGTCTTCTGCTGCATGCTAGCAAAGTCCCTGGTTTATGTTCCCTTAGGGGCTGCCTGCCAGGACATGAATGATTTCGTATGTATGACTATATAGCAGTGGGTTCTCAGGTGCCTACAGTAGCCAGATCTTATCCTTTTCTTTCAGGGCCATGCATCCCTTAGGTTATAAATATCTATAGACAGCTGATAACTTAGGTTCAATAAAATAAAATCTGTGTAAGTTAAAGTTTCATTCAAATCATACTTCTTGGCAGATGTGACTTTAAAGCCTTATTTGTAAAGCCAGTTTTATTAGTCTCAAGCTATGCAGCCAACACTGATTCCGGTACACAGAGGGACAAACTAAAACAAAAAACAGAAAATGAGAAACAAAATAAAAATTTGCAAATAAGCACACAGACTTGGTGGGGAGTCTCAGAAACTGTAAGGTTTTTAAAAGATGCAATGGTTTGGATCTTACATTATTCTGAATGTATCTTTGGCATATATATTTGGAAAATAGACAGAAAAAGCTTAATTAATAAGGTGGGGGAAGGGAAATTAATATTTGTTGAGTGTTGTCTCTGTGCCAGGTGTTTTTTTTTTTTTTTTTTTTTTGGTCTACTTTAAATTTCTTATGGACTTGAGAAAGTAGCTGTAATGCATTAGCTCATTTTACAGATAAGCAAACTGTGGCTCTGAGATGTTTAAGCAACTGCCCAGGCCACTGAGACTATAAGTAGTATATGGCAAAAAGTCCAACTGGTTTGGCTCCAAATCTTGGACGTAAACGATTAGACATTAACATTGAGAGTATTTAGTTTTTTAAACTAAAACTCAAAAACACGGCAAGACGCACAAATTAAACTTGAGGCCATTCCTGGTTTTGCTGGGAGGCAGATTCTTTTTAATCCAGATAGCTAGTTATGTAGTTAAGAGTCAGAGAAAGCTGGTTCAGGTTTTGAATCCTGCACTTAACTACCTCTGGTTCTTTATCTCTGGGCCTCAATTTCTTCATCTGCAAAACTAAAATAATGACAGTATTTACCCGCTGGGGTTGTTAAGAATAAAATGAGGCGATTAATGTTAAGACCTTAACACCGTGGCTGGCACAAAATAACCACTCAACAAAAAGTAGCTAATATTATTGGCATAGAAATGATCTAGGTATGTTGCACACTATTCAGTGTAATCATAGAATTCTACAAAATGCCCCTTGTATCACAGAAGAATACTGCGTCAGATTTACCACAGAGCTGCAGCTACGACGCCCCCTCCCCCCTTAATCTCCTATGTCGCAGCAGCAAAATAATGGGCGAGTGGGGACAGGGAGCAGCAGCCGACAGTAACATAAAAGAAAAAGGCCCCTAAATCACTCCATTTGTCCCCACGGCCTCAATCCATTATCTTTCACCCTCAGGGAGAGAAGACCAGGCAAGGCCAGGGATGGGGGCAGGGAAGACAAATGGGTGTTCCCAGGACAACCTATTCGTTTTTCCCCGCAACTTTCCACTCCAGGATGCAACCACCTCAGTCGTGGTGTCAGTCACCGCGCAGTTAAAACACAATGGTCAAAGAGGGGGCCAGGGGCTGGGGGGTGGTTGTGTGAGAAAGGCGTGGAAGAGACTCCCAGCACACCCCCCTACCCAATACGTACGCAAACCGACTCAGCCCGGCCCGGGATGCAAACGTATGAAGACAGGTCCTGACAGGAGAACGCCAAGTTCTCAAGGAGGAGGAACTGTCACCTCTGCAGCGTCCACCGAGGTCTGCGTTCTGCAGCCCGCAGAACCACAACCTACCCAGAGCCGCCCAGAGCTGGTTTGCAGCACGCCGATCTACGTAACTCCAATCCAACACGAGCGCTAAGCACATTTCGCCATCTTTATTGTGGTCACGGATGGGATATTTCCTCCTGGTTTCCTTAGCATTCAAACGCGTAAAACTTTAAGGTCCCTGTTAGTCTTCTGCACTCTGGACAAAGCAGAAAAGACAAGAAAACGATGAGGGACAGCGTCTTATTAGTTCTTCCAGAGCTGGCTCACCTTCCCGTCCGCCCTCACTCAAGATGGCTACCGGGAAAATGGTGCAATGACGTCACAGCGCGGCCCTGGTTGTCAAGGAGACGCGAATACCGGAAATGCGGAATTCGGGGAGGGCGCGCGCTCGGGGGCTGAGGGAAGAGGCCGGGCGTCGCAGGTCCTGACAGGGAAGAAGTTGGCAGGTCCTGACAGGGAAGAGTTGAGCCGGCCCGTCCCCGCGGCTGGCGGCGGGAGGGATGGAGTCGCTGGTCGCGGAAGCCGGGGCGCTGGAGACCGAGCGATCGGCGGGCGAGGGTCCAGCTGTTGGCGGTGCCTGTCCCGGGCCCGCAGCCCCGGCGCGCCTGGGAGCCGCCCGCTGGAAGCTCCTGCGGCAGGTAAGGGAGAGCCGGCCCGCCGCACCTCGCTCCGGCCACTCCCCCTCCGCCGCCCGCCCCTCGCCGCCTCGGCCCCAGGCGGTGCAGAGCCACCCGGGGGCGCCGGGCTTCACCCTAGAGTCCCCCAAGGACCGCGGGGCTGGGCGGGGGCGCGGGCGGGAACTTGGTCCAGGGAGAAGGTTCGCCGGGCACTCCCCGCCGGCTGGCCGGTGCGGTCGGGACTGCGGCTCCCCATCGCCTGCCGCTCTTTTCCGATTCCGTTTTTGGCCACGTTTCTTCTTCTCGCTCCCGAAGCACCCAGCCTCCTCCTCGTCACCGACTCCTAGTCTGCACGCCTTGGCCCCAAGTCTCTCGGAGATCAGCGTGGTTGACTGTCGGGGCGAACGCACTGCACGTGTGGCCTCGGCTTCTTGCGAGTAGCTGAACTGAGCTGTTTCCTCTCCCTCTCGCACCGGGATGCGAACTTCACACGTTTATCTTGTAGTTGGAAGCGATCGTCGGATACTCTGTTGACGAGGCGGAGTCAGTATGTGTTGATTGGTTTAATGAAGGCATTTTCAGAGTCGCTACTGTTTTTGGAAACTTCATTGGAGTGCAGGTTTGACAGAAGTTCTGATTTATCCTCAAAACTGCTTGAGGCTTCCTGCAGAAAACTACTTAAGAGTGTGCTTTTCACTTCTGACTGTTGAATTTGAAGAAGTTTCCCCAGCCGGTGCCAGTTTACTTAAGATGGTGCTTTGAGTACTTTTGGACTTATTTTCAAGTTTGCAGGTTTTTTTTTTTTTTTTTTTTTTTTTTTTGCTGTACTAGGAATGGGACCCAGGGGCATTCTACGTCCAAACTCCCCCAGCCCACATTTTAAAAAAATCTTTATTTTGAAACAGGGTCTTACTGAGTTGCAAAGGGCCTCACTAAGTAGCTGAGGCTGTCCTCGAACTACGATCCTATCCTCCTGTCTCAGCCTCCCAAATGCTGGGATTATAAACTTGCGCCACCACGCCCGGCTTGCAGTTGTCTTGAGTCGCGTTTTATGCAGTTTTTTTTTTTAAGTGCTGTTTTGATATAACTCAGCATTAAGGAAAATCATTTCTTTTTTTTTTTTTTTTTGCGTGTGTGGTACTGGGGTTTCTGGAAGCCCTTCTACCTCCGGGCTACACTCCCAGACCTATTTTATATTATTTTTATTTGGAAACAGGGTCTCTTAAGCCAGGGCATCTCGCTTTGAACCTGCGCGATCCTCCTGTCTCCGCCTCCCAAGCACAGGGATTACAAGCGCCACCACGCCAGGCTGGAAAATCTTTTTTTAAAAAAAATTTGTCATCTATTTTTTAAATTTGTGCATTATATTCATATTGGGGTAAAAAACTTGTGTGTACATACATGTACACATCACCAATTTAACCCCTGGAAAATAATTTCCTACTAGTGCATTGACAATCTTCCAGAGCATTAATGGTCTTGTTTTGCTGTTAGGGGTTTAAATGACATTATAGGACAATAAAATGAATATCTTCATAGATTATTTTATAGGAACTGTCTATAGTAAAGTAAATAGCCCTTAAGTAGAATTTAAAAAGTGGTAAACAATGGTCTTCTATCATATTTTAGTTGAGCATTGGGGGGGGGATAGGGGTTGAACCTAGAGACAATCTACCTCTGAGCTACACTCCAAGCCGCTTTTATTTTTTATTTTGAACACGAGCCTAGCTAAGTTGCTAATGGTCTGGCCAAATTGCTGAGGGTGGCCTCTAACCTGCCATCCTCCTGTCTCAGCCTCCCAGTTACTGGGATTACAGGCATGTGCCACCACACCTGGTTTGGTTGAGCATTTTTAATCTGAAAAAAAACCCAAATCTGAAATCAGCTCCCAAAACCGAAACTTCTCTAGTACTGACATGCCATAAATGGGGAATTCCACACCTTACTTTTTTGGGACATGTAGTTGTCAAAATGCAGGTGCTCTAAATATATTTTATAGAATTATCTTCAGGCTGTCTATAGAAGTTACATGTGAAACAAATTATTTTTGTGTTTAGACTTGGGTTCCATCCCTAAGATATCTTATATGTGTACATATTCTAAAAATTCAAAAAAATCTGAAAAATTTCTAACCCCAAGCATTTTGGGCAAGGGATTCATTTTCATTCTGTTATTATTTTTTTTGATACACACTATCTTGTTTTGCTCTCTGTGACATGTGTTCATAGTATAGTAAAATACCTTAGTTGACCTATGTTCATTCTGAATTGCTGTCCAAATCTGATAAGCTTTAGCTATGGCTTTCATTTGAACTCTACATGTTTTTGCATGTAATGATTTGGTACACAGGTGCCTGCTTAGAGTCTTTTCTTCTTTACTTGGTAAATAACTGGTCATTCTTTTTTTTTTTTTTTAATTTTATTTTATTGGTGCACTGTATTCATACATCATAGTGGGATACAAACTTTTGTAGACATACATGCACACATCGCCCAGTCAGCCCCCACCCGATCCCCACCCCATTCTCTCCCCATCCCTCCCTCCCATGCTTGGCTTAGTGGTTGACATCTAGTATTATAGCAATATATCCAAAATTAAAAATGATAATCTCACATAACAGTTTCATTTGTCTGATACCAAGCTTTTGATGACTTAAAGATAACATTTCAATATTTCTTTTTGCTTTCTTTCTTACCAGAGAATATTTTTTTCTTTTTTTTAGGTGAAACTATCATATATTTATTTTTCAGAAAAAAATCTATCCTGATATGGAATATGGACTCTAGATACCCAAAACAATCTCGAAGCAAAAACAAAGCTAGAAGATGTATATTTTCTGATTTCAAACCATATAAAGCTACAATAATTGAAACAGTGTAGTACTGTTCTAAAGGCAGATATATAGACCATTGGAGTTAAATACAAGCCTAGAGCTAAATTCTTCCCTATATTGTCAAGTTATTTTTGACAAGGTTTCCACGAAGATTTGGTGGTAGAAATAATACTCTTTTAACTAAATATTGTTGAAAAATAATAATTACATGGAAAAGAATAAAATTGGACCCTTACCTAATCCCATATACAAGTATTAACTCAAAATAGATAAAAGACCTAAATATAAATCTTAAGACTATAAACTTTTAGGAGAAAATCTGGGTCATAAAACCTCACAACATTGAAATTGGCAGTGATTTCTTGGATATGATTTCAATGGCACAGGCAACAAAAGGGGATACAAACTCCCTAAAAAATAAAAGAAAATATTGTATATCCAAAGACAATGTAAACAGAGTTAAAAGTTACTAATAGAATTGGATAAAATATTTCCAAATGCTATATCTGAAGATATATTAATATTCCAACTAGAAATCCTAAAAATTAACAACAATAAAGGCAAACAATACAATTTAGAGATAGGTAAAAGACTAACATAAATAATGAATCTCCACAGATAACCAATCTTAGTTGTCTGCTGGATGGAAACTCTTGTTTCTCTGGTTCTGGTGAGTGTTACCTATTTCTTCTTTGTAGTTAATCTCTTTGAGTATTTTCTCTAGCGCTGGTTTTGAAGACATAAATTCCTTCAGTTTCTGTTTGTCATGGAAGCTTCTTATTTCTCCATCTAATTTGATAGAAAGTTTTGCTGGATAGGAAATTTTTGGCTGGAAGTTGTTTTCTTTCAGAGTTTGGAATATGTTACTCCAAGCCCTTCTGGCTCTCATGACTTGGTTTGGGAAGTCTGGAGTGATTCGAATTGGTTTGCCTCTGAATGTCACTTGGCCCTTTGTTTTTGTTGCCTTTAAGATTCTCTGCTTGGCTTCCACATTGGTCATTTTGACAATTATATGGCGTGGGGATCCTCTTCTCGGATCCTGTCTAAAGGGAGTTCTATAAGTTTCCTGGATCTGTGTATCAACCTCTTGCTCTATATTTGGAAAATTTTCTGCTATTACTTCCTTGAAGAGATTGTTGATCCCTTTGGTATCACTTTCTTTTCCCTCCTCTATTCCAATTATTCTTAGGTTAGCTCTCTTAAGATGGGCCCATATTTCTTCAATGTCAGATTCCTGCTGTTGGATATCTTTTTCTAGATTAGAAACTATGCATTCATTTTTGGATTGCTCATCTTCTAAGAGCGAGATTCTGTTCTCCATGTGGTCTAATCGGTTGTTTGTGCTTTGAATTGAGGCCTTTACTTCATTAATTGCATCCTTTATCTCTTTTTGGCTCTCTCTGAGTTCTTTTCGAAGCACCTCTATTATTTCTACAGTTATTTTCCTGATTTGATCTTCTAGAAATCTCTGATTTTCTGTTTTATCAGGTTCTGATGTTGTGGGGTTGTGCACATTCATTACTTCAGTGTTATTCCTCTTTCCCATGATTTCGGAGGTTTGTGCCTTCTCTGGGTTCTTCCCTTGGGTCACTATGGCTTCACTTAAGGTGCTCTGGATCTCGAGTCTGTATTATCTCAGACCCTACTACTCCTTTACTGGGTTGTATCACAGAGTCTCCGACCCAGGGAGTCGATAGAGGCTGCTTTAAACTACGGGGGGTGCCAGGTTGCACGCTCTCCTATGGTGTGATATCTCTGCCACCACCACTCCCTCACTGGGTCAAGTCCCAGGAGGCACAATACTGGGATTTCTCCTCTGTGGCCCGCAATTTGACTCACTGTTCTTGAGTACGCAGATGTAGCTGTACTGGACTCGGTGAATTCACTGCTGCTGCCGCCGCCGGTGGCAATATGGCGCCTCTGCCACGCCCTCGGCCATGAGGCTGGCGTATTTTTTCTTCTCTGGTTTTGATTTCTACTCTGAATCCCTGCAGCGTGTGCTGAGCTCAGCCACTGGGAGCTTTAAATGCTGTCTGCGCCGAAAGATCCCGCCTGGCTGTTCCGCATCGGCTCACCTCGGCTTGCTGTAGCCGGCCGCTGAGTTCGCCGCTGCCGCCGGCAGTATGGCGCTGCTGCCGCGTCCTCGGGCGCGTGTGTCTCCTCTGTGGCCCTGAGCTCTGTTCTCAGTCCGCTTTCTCTCTGGAGCCTGGTGGTTTTTTTGTTTTTCTGGTGATGGTGTTTTCTGGCTATGAAAGGCGCTCTTTTTGTGGTAATGGAGATTGGTTGTTAGCGGGACTCTTAAGCCCCGCTTTTCTCGGTCGCCATCTTCCCGGAAGTCTGAACTGGTCATTCTTCACACTTCCATTCTTCTGTGGAGACTTCTGAATTGAGTTAAACTCACAGCTTGCTTTACTAGGGCACTTCTTATTCTTTTATGATTATTTAGTTAGAGTTTTTTTGCACTAGAATGGGATATATTCCCTGGGAAATCATGATGCCTTATTAATCTCCATCCTCTGCAACTAGTTGGACCTTTCCTCCTCCTTCTCCTCCTGCTCTTCCTCCTCCTCGTCCTTGTCCTCCTCCTCCTCTTCTTCTTATACTGTTAAAAGCTCATGGAACAACTTAGTGAGAACCTGTTTCAAAAGTAAAAAATAAGCTGGTGTGGTGGTGCATGCTTGTAATCCCAGCATTTGGGAGATTGAGACAGGAAGATCTCAGTTCACGGACAGCCTCAGCTACTTAGTGAGGCCCTTTGCAACCCAATGAGACCCTGTTCCAAAATAAAGAATAAAAAATAGGGCTGGGGTATAGCTAGGATGTAGAATGCCCCTGTGTTTCTCCTCTGTACCACAAAATATAAAAATAAATAGATAAGTAAATAAATAAATAAATAATAAAATAGGGCTGGGATCTAGCTCAGAGGTAGAATGCTCTTGGGTTCAATACCCCAGTACCTCTAAAAATAAAATAAAATAAAAGCTTGTGGAAAGAATCGATTAAGGACAGCCTTTAGGTAGCCCACAACACTGAGTCCTTAGCACACTGTTTTTGTTAACTATTATTGAATAACAAACAACTATGATATCACGATAACATACAATAGTGAGAATTTATTTTGTTTGTGCATCTGTTTGCTATCTGGGAGTTGAATGGCATAAGCTATGATTAGCTCAGTGGATTTATGCTGCATGCTTGGTTCACATGCTTACAATCCTTGGATCAGTTGATTGGCATGTTCTTTATTGTGGTGGCAGAGGTGTAAGCAAGCCGATCACAAAAACATCTTTTAGATCTCTCTTGGCATGATGTGTGCTAACATCCTGATGGCCATAGTAAGATAAACTAGCCCAAACTCAAGGGGCAGGGAAGTATATTGTTTCTTTAGAGGAAGGAAAGAAGTGAATATTTTTCATAATAATGTATTGTACCACATATATTAAACATTTGTAGACTCTTAGTAAATGTTTTCAATGAGTCGATCATTTATGTCTCACATACACCCAAAACTACAAAACTGTTAGGAATCTAAGCAGTGCAAGAGATATGAAACACACTTTCTCTTGTGAGACACCTTCATGACATCTATTTATGTCTGCTTATTTTCTCCCACATGGTTCTGTCTGTTACCTACAGGGCTCCACTTTATGATCCTTTACTTTATATTAACTATTTAATATTTCCTGTATTTTGGAATTCACATTTTTGAGAGAAAATGTGATTGGCCTCATTCCTTATTGGTATCAAATCACAGGCTAAGTTGTAGAGATTTGAGTCTAGTATCTAATTAGATCTAGAAGTCTTTCGATCAGTAGCCATAGAGGCTCTGATGTTTACTTCTTTGTTGGGTTCTATGACCTGATAGCAAAGATGGCCATTAGCACTTCAGCCACTCAGTATCTACTCTGTTATTTATCCAAAAGGATTGAACCATTTTCCCGACATCTAAATCATTTGCTCCAAACAACTCTGGTAGGCCAAGTTTGGAACAATTAAGGTATCTGGGAGAATGGGGCACTTTGGCTAACCTGGGTCATCAGCCCCTCTGTGGCAGGGAAGATAATAACCCCACTAGAATTACTCAGAGCAAGGGAGGAGTGGTACCCAAAAGGAAGGGATGTGGAGCAGATGAAAAAGTAGCAAGGACAGGTATTCACAAACACTTATAAAAGGAAAAATCTTGCTTAGACAGCTGAATACCTGGCTGATGGTTCTGATAGACTATTTCACAGTACAATTCAAATCAAAGCAGAATGTTGTTTGTTTGACTACCAATACTTAGAGGCAGCATGTTTTTGGAATAGAATTCAACACACTTTGCTTTTAAACCCAAATCTGCCCTTAACTTTGTGTGATGGTGAGCAACATTTTAGGGTACCAGTTTTTTCACTTGTAAATGAGGGAATGAGAATAGACTTCTTTCATCTCTGATTATTTTAGAGTCAAATTATTTTTCAGCGCTAGAAACAATTTCATTTTCTATTTCTTTCTGTCTTTCTTTCCTCTTCTCCTTCCTCTTTTTTCCCTATTCTGGTACTATGAATGTTCTACCTCTGAGCTATAACCCCAGTCCTTTTTTTTTGGTGATACTAGATATTGAACCCAGGGATTCTTCCTTTGAGCTACACCTCCATCCTCTAGCCCTTTTTAAAATTATTTGTTTGGAAACAGGTTCTTGCTAAGTTGCTGAGATTCTTACTATGTTTCCAAGGCTTTCCTTGAACCTGTGATCCTTCTGTCTTAGCCAAGTGTTGGAATTATAGGTATGTGCTACCCTGCCTAGATCCAGCCCTACTTTTTATTTCAAAAAAGGGTCTCTATAAGTTGCTGAGGCTGGCCTGTAACCAGTGATCTTCCTGTCTCAGCCTAAGTACTTGGATTACAGGTGTACCACTGCGCCTGACTCTTATTTTTTATTTCTTAATCCTATTATATGTATTCAGAACACAGGTTTTCTTTATCTATTTAACATTTAAAAACATTGCTTAGTGCACACACACACAAGAAATTACTCATAGCTACTTATTTAATCATCTGTGGATGGGTATTTAATGTGTGCTGTCTCTGAATGGCAGGAACTGAGGTGAATTTTTACTCTTCTGTATTTTAACTTCTCTTTAGAATGAACATAATTATTTCCAAACCATTTTCATATAGTCAAACATGCACATCTTAAATGTTAACCTCTTTGCAATTGTAATATGCCTTTTAGTTGACAGTATGCCATGGTCAAATGGGGGTCTATTCAGTGTAACATCAGAAGGAAGAAAAAAGTTACATTTTGCTGGGTGTGGTGGCGCATGCTTATAATCCCAGCATTTGGGAGACTGAGACAGGAGGATTGTGGTTCAGCCTCAGCTACTTAGTGAGGCCCTTTGCAACTCCATGAGACCTGGTTTCAAAATAAAGAACCAAAAATAGGGTTAGGGGTGTAGCTCAAGAGGTAGAATGCCCCTGGGTTCCATCCCCAGTACCACCAAAAAAGCTACATTTTATAATCAGTATAAACACTATGGAAAAGGACTACTTCTCTCATTTTGAGGAAACACACTGAAGACCCTTAGTACCAGAAAAATAATTCCATATGAGTGACTAAAATTGTTCCCTGCACAGGATGCTCTGCAGTAGAAGACTTGTTATCTGGACTGGTTAATCAAAAAAGTTCCTGAGGTAAATGAAGTTGCAATTTGAATGCTGAATCCTTTTAGATATTTATAATTAGTTCTCCAAATTTATTTATTTATTTATTTATTTATTTTATTTTATTTATTTATTTATTTATTTTGGTGGTACTGGGATTCCTGGAAGCCCTTCTACCTCCCGGGCTACACTCCCAGACCTATTTTTACATTTTTATTTAGAAACAGGGTCTCCTAAGCCAGCGCGTGTGGCTGGCTTCGAACCTGCGCGATCCTCCTGTCTCTGCCTCCCAAGCGTGGGGATTACAAGCGTGCGCCACCACGCCCGGCATAGTTCTCCAAATTTTATAGATGGTTTCCATTGAGAGTAAAATCTTAAGTAACTTGCGTGCGTGCGTGCGTGCGTGCGTGAGATGGGATTTACTTTGTTGCCTTTAATCAGGCAAACTTACCTTTGTCTTTCCAAAACATTCAACTTGGTCTTTGTGGCAGCAACAACTCTTGTTTAGTATTATTTCATTAGTTTTTATAATATTTAATTGATAACAAATTAACTATTTGTCATTAATATTTGTCACATAGTATATTTGTTATTGATAACTAGCTCCTGTAAAGAAGCTTGTAAGAAGGCACAATTGATTTCACATACAGTTCAGCAGGGAAGGAGAAGAATGGAGCATCAGTCACTGTCTTTTGGCTGACATGGCCCAGTCTAAATATTTAATAGACAGAATGGAGAGCGTCTGTTAGTCTATAGATAGTGAATAGAGTTGTTACTGTATTTTGTGCTCTGTGGAGCCTCTGGTTTTATTGTAGGAAATGAAAGACACTACAGACCATGTTTTGAAAATGATTGTGTGGTGTACTTGTAGATCTTGCACTAAGGAAACCTTTCTTTATGTGTCTTTTTGTCTGTTTGTTTTCATTGGTAGTGGGGAATGAATCCAGGGGTGTTTTACCTCTGAGCTAGATCCCCAGTCCAATTTTATTATTTAATATATTTTATTTATTTTGA
This sequence comes from Muscardinus avellanarius, assembly GCF_963383645.1. Lineage (NCBI taxonomy): Eukaryota > Metazoa > Chordata > Mammalia > Rodentia > Gliridae > Muscardinus > Muscardinus avellanarius. The sequence continues at coordinate 38,114,097 of NC_137801.1, forward strand.
TTAATTAATTATTTTTGCGGTACTGGGGATGGAATCCACGGACTTTCTACCTTTGAGCTATACTCCCCAGCCCCATTTTTTAATTCTTTATTTTTGAAACTGGGTCTCACTAAGTTGCGGAGGGCCTCACTAAGTAGCTGAGGCTGGCTGCAAACTTGCGATCCTCCTGTCTCAGCCTCCCAAGTACTGGGATTATAATTATGTGCCACCATGCCTGGCTTTATTTTTTATTTTGAAACAGGATCCCCTTAAGTTGCTGGGGCAGACCTTGAACTCCTGCTGTAGCCTCTAACGTACTGGGATTATAGGCATGTGCCACCGTGCTCTGCTGTCATTCTTCATTTTTATTTGGAATAATGTTATAAAGAGAAACTTCTTTCATCTTTGAATAGCCTCAATTACAGTTTCTGTAGGAAAGAAAGAGAAAGAGGGATATTGATTCTTCTTATTGACTAGTTTTCTTTGCTTTTTTTTTTTTGATACTGGGGATTTACTCTGTACTGCTAGTAAATCTTCACTATCTGTCTTCAGGATACCTCACGTTTGTAATCCCAGCATTTGGGAGGCTGAGATACGAGGATTGCGCAGGTTCAAAGCCAGCCTCAGCTAGTTAGAGAGGCTCTCAGCAACTTAGTGAGACTCTGTTTGCAAATAAAATATAAAATAGGTCTGGGAGTATAGCCTGGGGGTAGAAAGCCCCTGGGTTCCATCCCCAGTTTCTGTCTTTTCTAGATGTGTTCCCAAGGAGGTTGGTTTGAACTGTTTAATCTGTCATTATTAGAAGTGAAAGTCCTCTTGCTACTTAACATTTGAATACTTATGATATATTTATATAATACGACTACAACTTTTGATTTCATTTCAAAGGTTCTGAAGCAGAAACACTTGGATGACTGTCTGCGACATGTGTCTGTAAGAAGATTTGAATCATTTAATCTGTTTTCAGTAACAGAAGCCAAAAAAAGGGAAACTGAAGAGGCTGGTGCGTGGGTCCAATATACAAGTGTCTTCTATCCTGAATATAGTATCTCCTTGAGGTAATCATTATTCTAGTTAAGATTTTTAAAATTGTTTTTCTCGTGTAGAAGACAAATTATCATTAAGAGTCGAATTATTTCTTCTATTGAATTTACAGGCAATCTTTATTAGGCCATAGGTTTTACCACTTTGTGTTGGAAAATCCTGCTGCTTTAACTGAGTTTTGCTGTACTGTCAAACTAGAAAAAAGTGAACCTCAGGAACATGGTGGCATTTGAGGATAAAGTGGGTTGCAAATCAAAGGGTTCAATTTAACTGTTCTCTCCTAGCATTGGATTATGACAAAAAGCCAAATTCCTTTTCAGGCAAAGAAGGCTGAAAATGAAAACAGAATTTTTCCAAACTATTCTTCAAGTAGTAGTTATCTGAAAAATCAAGCTTTGGTATTTTTCCCATTCATATTTTGTCATTTTCAGAATAGAACCTGAAGAATAGGAGGAGAAAATTCAGCTGAAAACACTGATGTTGTGAGAAGCACATAGAGTATTCTGACTTTAAAAATTGCTAGAAAAGAGACAAGAGAGTTGCAAACTGAAGTAACAAGATACCACTTTTACTGAATTAATCTTCTCATAGTTATATTCTAGTATGTTGCAATAATACTGTAGTTTCATTTTACGAAATCTGCCTTTTCTGATATGATTTCACATTTTGAAAGGGAGGGAGGAGCACATTTATAGTCACTGTTAAGAAGAGCAAAAAACATTTTTGGTGGATATGTGACTGGGTGAGGCTACGAATCATTTTAAGAATAATTTCACAAAGGATGTCTATTTATAGTATATGTTCCTTAAACCATTTTATATTAAAATTTCTAAGGTTTAAGAGGTACCATCGTAGCTAAAAAATTTGAGATTTGAATAAAATGGACGAGGATGGGCTGGGAAAAAGTTAGGATCTGGTTCTGTACTGTTTTATTGAAACATCCAAATAAAAGAGACTTACATTTGTGAATTTACCTTTACATTCATTATGAAACCTAATTAGAATTCCTCAATTACACTGTACTCTGCTGGAGATAATTAATCCCTGGTAAGGACGGAAAGAAAAGCACATTGTATGCCTACTATGTACCAGGTACGGAGCTGGGTACTTTGTTAGAGTTCTGTTTCATGCAGTGTTTACAATAATGCTAAGAACTAGGAATAAAGATTATTAAATTGTTCAAAGATAGTATGCAAGCCGGTTGTGGTAGCGTACACTTGTAACCTCAACATTTGGGAGACTGTGAGACAGGAAGATCATGGTTTGAGGACAGCCTCAGCTACTTAGGGAGGCCATTTGCAACTCAGTGAGACCCAGTTTCAAAATAAAGAATAAAAAATAGGGCTGGGGGTGTAGTTCGGAGGTAGAATGCCCCTGGGTTCCATCCCCAGTACTGAAAAGCCAAAAAAGAGATAGTATGCATAAGGAAATTAAAAAGAAGGAAAAACAGAGTAATCCAGTAGGAGTTTTCAGGTATAAATTAAAACTTTTCTTCTATATTCACTAGTAATAAGGGGCAGGAATTGTAAATTGTAGCAAAAGTAATTTATTTACATCTTTAAGGCATTTATTGACATCTTAAGGTTGGCCAGGGAGAATGTGAAATTTTCCATTTTTGAGATCTTTTCAAATAAGGCCTAGTTATACACCTATAATGGAGATAATACTGACATAGCATTATTTGGGGTTCACGCTGTAGCGTAAATTGAGATTCTTTTCCAAAGCATGGTTCTTTGTGATATATTATTATTATTATTATTATTATTATTATTATTATTTATTTTTTTTGGTGGTACTGGAGTTCCTGGAAACCCTTCTCTGGGCGATACTCCCAGACCTATTTTTTATATTTTTATTTGGAAACAGGGTTTCTTAAACAAGCAAGAGGCTTCGAACCTGCGCGATCCTCCTGTCTCCACCTCCCAAGCGTGGGGATTACAAGCGTGCGCCACCACGCCCGGCTTAATTTTTGAAATAATTACAAGTATGTATATATGTTCATATATCAAAAATGTGGATATATAGTACTATATGTGTGTGTATTATATTGAATACTGAATTATAGAGAAAAGATAAGTGACTAAACTAAATTTCTGGCCAAAAGGGTTACCAAAATTTTATTTTGAATTCTAGTTTCCCTCCACATTAGTAAGGCAAAAATAGCAGTGCCTTAGACACACGGAATTCTGGAGCAGAGTATGATTTTAGGATAAATTTTTTTTGTGTGTGTGGTACTGGGGATAGAACCCAGGGGCTTTCTACCTCCGGGCTGTACTCCCAGACCTATTTTATACTTTATTTGGAAACAGGGTCTCACTAAGTTGCTGAGAACCTCACTAAGTAGCTGAGGCTGGCCTTGAACCTGTGTGATCCTCCTGTCTCAGTCTCTCAAGTGCTGGGATTACAAACGTGTGCCACCATGCCTGGTGATCTTAGGATAATTTTTGAAAAATCATAATATTAATAATGGCTGACAATTATTGTAACAGTGCTCTTGTGAGTTGTATCCATGTCTTATTATCTTTAATCCACATAACAACTTAATGAGGTAAATACTGTCCTCATCCTTTTACAGAAGAGGAAAGTAAAGCACAGAGATATTAAATAACTTGGTGGAAGTCACATAGCAAGTGAGTGTGCTTTTTTCATTTTGAAATAATTATAGGCTTACAAGTAGTTGCACAAATAGACAAATAGTTTAGTGACTTTTACATACCCTTTACCCAGCTATCCCCATTGACAACCTTTCATGCATAGTTACATAGCTTGCACTTTTGTGTGTGTGTGGTCCTGGGGATTGCACCCAGGTGCATTCTAACTCTGAGGAATACTCCCAGTCCTGTTTTTATTTTTATTTATTTTTATTTTTGAAACCAGTTCTTACTAAGTTGCCAAGGGCCTTGCTAAGTTGCTGAGGCTGGAGGCAAACCTGTGATCTTCCTGTTTCAGCCTCCCAAGTACCGAGATTACAGTTGTGGGCCACTGTGCCCAGCTGATACTCTGTACTTTTAACTTCTGTACTATCTTGTCTCTTATGAGGCAGTTTATTTATTGCACAGATAAAGGAGTTGAGGCCTAGATAACTAATTTCCTCATTGGTTATTCTGAGCATTCCAGTTCTTCCTCCATAATATTGTTATGATAAAGAAAAGCATTGAAATTATTAAATTGCTTAGGTAGGGGAGAATTTATGCCAAAAACTATAAAAAGTATTCAGCTATTTATTTTTAAAAATGCTTCAAAGCAAGCTACATATAGAATCAAATCCTTTAAACTGTTCATTCTGTAAACCTCTCCTGTATGTTCTTCTATAGCCTTTTGGGGTCTATTCCACACTCTGACTTACTTTTTCTTTTTTTCTATTGTTGTTTGTTTTTGTTAGCCAATTTCTTGTTTATCAAGATAAAATTCATATACCATAAAATTCACCATTAAATTTGATTAAACCCTAATTTATTTTTTCTTTTGTTGTCTGTGATTTTGGTAGCATATTTAGTGTTGGCTTACTTTTAACCTGTAGTTTCAATTTCTTGGTACATTTAGGCTTTAAGTTCTTTTTTTTTGTGGTACTGGGAATGGAACCCTTCTACCTCCGACCTATTTTATATTTTATTTGGATACAGGGTCTCTTAAGCCAGCTGTGCTGGCTTCGAACCTGTGTGATCCTCCTGTCTTTTTAAGCAGTGTTTTTCTTCCTGGTAAATAGTTACTTTCCCTTGTGGCTTGTGTCTTAGTCCACATTCTTTTTTTTTTTTTTTTTTTTGGTGGTACCGGGGTTCCTGGAAACCCTTCTACCTCCGGGCTACACTCCCAGACCTATTTTTATATTTTTATTTGGAAACAGGGTCTCTTAAACCAGCGCGGCTGGCTTCGAACCAGCGCGATCCTCCTGTCTCCGCCTCCCAAGCGCGGAGATTACAAGCGTGCGCCACCACGCCGGGCTTTAGCCCACATTCTGAAGGCCATTCTTGGGGGAAAAAACTTGAGTGTCTTCACACTCAAGTATAGTGTAGCATTGTTTGTGAAAACCTGCTCATTGACTCTCAGGGAGAATAATCTGGCTATTGGTAATTAAAGGCTTGGAAAACAATCTCTTAAGCTTTGTAGTTTAAAAGAAAGGGTGTATTTTTTATCCTTTACATATCTTGACAAAAAAGTTGTCATTGTCATATAACATTAATTGCCAGTATATGCTAAGGCTAAAGTTTTTAGGGATTAGTTTAAAATGCTTCTTCCTTGTAAGCTTTACTACTTAACTATTAAGTCTAGACATGACCTACGTAAATAATTGAAAGATTAAGGGTAGACAGGATCTAACAGAACTGACATTTGAATAAAGTATTTGATGACTCATGGACAAAGAACAGTCCTTAAGTTTGGAACAAACGAAAGGCAACTTGGAGTCATCAAATTGAATCTTTATTAAAGTGCGTTCATGTCAGTTTTTCTATAATTAGCACTAATTCTTTTACCGTTGAAGACAATTATTGGCATTCTTTCATAAGAAGATTTCTTGTAGGATTTTTAATAATAAGTAATTGCCTCTTTCTCTCTCTCTCTTTCTCTCTCTCTCTCTCTCTCTCTCTCTCTCTCTCTCTCTCTCTCTCTCTTGCAGTACTGGGTACAGAACCCAGGGGCAGTCTACCTCTGAGCAACATCCCCAGCCCTATTTTATTCCTTCTTTTCTTTCTTTCTTTCTTTCTTTCTTTCTTTCTTTCTTTCTTTCTTTCTTTCTTTTTTTTTTTTTTTTTGGTAGTACTGGGGGTAGAACCCAGGGGATTTTCTACCTCTGGGCTATACTCCCAGACCTATTTTATACTTTATTTGGAAACAGGGTCTCACTAAATTGCTGAGAACCTCACTAAGTAGCTGAGGCTGGCCTTGAACCTGGGCGATCCTCCTGTCTCAGCCTCCTAAGTGCTGGGATTACAAGTGTGTGCCTCCATGTCCAGCTATTCTTTATTTTTGAAACAGGGTCTCACTGAGTTGCAAGGGGCCTCACTAAGTAATTGAGGCTGTCTGTGAACTTCAATCCTCTGTCTCTGCCTCCTAAATGCTTGGATTACAAGCATGTGCCACCATGCCTGGCCTCATGTTTAGAAGCATTTTAGAGTTGTAGGATTAGGTTTACTGTTTCTCCACCTTGTATCCTATTTAAAAATACAATAGGGTACACTTTCTGCTTCTTTGCTTCAAGAAATACTGCTTGCAAGAATTTAAAGTTCTGCTTCAGTGATAACTCTGAAAGCTCTTACTTTTTATTTTGAATAGTGTTTTTAACTTTTAAGATAGGCATTTCACTTCTATTATTCCATTTTCTGGATTTAGAAATAATCTTATATAAAATATGTGTGCCTTTTTTCTACTGTTTCAATAATAATTTTAAATATTTCATCCTGATATGCACATGTCTGAGGTGTGTGTGTGTGTGTGTGTGTGTGTGTGTGTGTGTGTGTATGAGAGAGAGAGAGAGAGAGAGAGAGAGAGAAAGAGAAAGAAAAATTGTGGTATAGATAGTCATTTATGGAACTACTTACCAGATTGGGAGATGGAGAAAAGAGGATTGCAGGTTGAAGGCTAGCCTCATTTATTTATTTATTTGTGGTGCTGGAGGTAAAACCTAGGGGCTTTCTACCCCCAGATTACAGTCCCAGACCTATTTTATATTTTATTTGGAAACAGGGTCTAACTAAGTTGCTGAGAGCCTCACTAAGTAGCTGAGGCTGGCTTCAAACCCGTGCGATCCTCCTGTCTCAGCCTCCCAAGTACTGGGATTACAAGGGTGCGCCACCACGCCCGGCTCAGCCTTCATAACTTATTGAGACCCTATTTCAAAATTCTTTTGCTGCTTTTTCTCCTATTTTAGTGTTCACTTTAGTTTTCCATAATATCAGTATGCATAACTGCATCTATTCCTAGAATCCTAAATGCACAGAGAAGATACAGGATCACTGTGTCAAGATGAGGAAGGTTTGATTTGTGGCTTGTGACTTTGTTTCCTTGGATTATGATACTTTTGAGACCAGTGTTTATTTGATCAGTTGTGATTGCAGATAACTTTTGCAATTTTAGTCATTCTGTCAATGAACTGGGTCTCTGTGAAAAGAATAAGTTTATTTTTTCTGAAAAGGATAATATGATTTATAAGTATTCTCTTAGTTTTAGTTTTCTAGGACTGCCATTAGGAATACCACACACCAAGTGGCTGAAATAACAGAAATTTGTTTTTCACTGTTCTGGGGTCTTGCTAGCTTGCTGAGAGTTTTACTACTTGCTGAGGCTGTCCTTGAACTTGTTATCCTCCTGTCTCAGCCTCCCAAGTACTGGGATTACAGGTATATGCTACACACCAGGCCTAGGGTTGGTTTCTTCTGAGGTAGATTACCACCCTCCTGCTACCTCTTCACATTGTTGCCTCTTTGTATATAGTGCCCCTTTAGTCTCCCTTGTGTCTTACTCACCTCTTCTTATAAAGATACCAGTCAGGCCAGGCGTGGTGGCGCACTCTTGAGATTCCCGCGCTTGGGAGGCTGAGACAGGAGGATCGCACAGGTTCGAAGCCAGCCTCAGCTACTTAGTGAGGTTCTCAGCAACTTAGTGAGACCCTGTTTCCAAATAAAATATAAAATGGGTCTGGGAGTATAGCCCGGAGGTAGAAAGCCTCTGGGTTCTACCCCCAGTACCACCAAAAAATAAAAAAAATAAAAAAAAATAAAAAAAATAAAGATTCCAGTCAGATAGGATTAAGGACCACCCTTATGACCCCTTTTTACTTATTTCAAGAACCTGTCTCCAGCCAGAGCCACATTATTAGGTACCTAGGTTAGGACTTCAGTATGTGAATTTGGGAAGCACACAATTCAGTTCATAACACTTTATAATTTTTAATATTTATAATATATTTTAATCACAAAATTATTTTTATGTTAATTATTTCTGCTATTAATGATTATTGCAACTTATTAAGACTTCATAAAGTAGAACTATAGATGTAACTTTTGTGAGGGACAGTGTAGAGAAATAGAATAGAAAAGTAACTAGGTGTGGTGAGGCATGCCTGTAATCCCAGTACTAGGGAGGTTGAGACAGAGACTTGCAAGTTCAAAGCAAGCCTCTAAAGCTTAGTGAGGCTCTCAGCAACTTGGTGAGATTATGTTTCAAAATAAAAAATAAAGTAGATATTGGTTGTAACTCAGGTAGAATGCCCCTGGGCTCTATCTTCAGCACCACACACACATGCACATACATGCACGCACACGTGCACACATGGGCGCACATGCACACGTGCGCACGTAAAGCAAAGTAACTGAAACACTATGAACTACTGAGAGGTGGGTCCATTTCTATTTGAAGAATAATGTCTTCATAAGCATCACCAAAACAGCAATAATCTAATCAAATATTTATTTATTTATTTATTTATTTATTTATTTATTTATTTATTTATTTATTTATTGGTGGTACTGGGGGTGGAACCCAGAGGCTTTCTACCTCCGGGCTACACTCCCAGACCTATTTTTTTATATTTTATTTGGAAACAGGGTCTCACTAAGCTGCTGAGAGCCTCACTAAGTAGCTGAGGCTGGCTTTGAACCTGCGCGATCCTCCTGTCTCAGCCTCCCAAGTGCGGGGATTACAAGCATGTGCCACCACGCCCGGCTAATCAAATATTTAAAGAGTGAGCAAGTGAAAGGAGATTAAAAAAAGGAGATGAAATTATTGGGCAGATGTTAAACAAATTGTACAACAAAATGCACTGACACTGAGAACTACCCATAGATGAATTATACAGACTTAAGGTTCAGTTAGTTCTTAGCAATTGAAGTTCTAAATTTGTTGCACTGTTTTAAAGGGAATTTATGTACTATTGAGTGTGGTTCTGGAGGGTGATTATTTTTCTTTTGATTTTCTAAATTGAGTGAGAGTGTGTGTGTGTGTGTGTGTGTGTGTGTGTTTTGGTTTGCCTTTTGTGGGGGGATAGTGGAGATTGAACCCAGGGTGGTTCTATCACTGAACTATACTGCAGGCCCATTTTTTTTTTTTTTTTTTGGTGGTACTGAGGATGGAACCCTTTTACCTCCGGGCTACACACTCCCAGACCTATTTTTTATGTTTTATTTGGAAACAGGGTCTCTTAAGCCAGAGAGGCTGGCTTTGAACCTGCGCGATCCTCCTGTCTCCACCCCCAAGCATGGGGATTACAAACGTGCGCCACCACGCCCAGCTACTGCAGGTCCATTTTACTTTTTGTTTTGAAACAGCTTCTCGCTGGGTTGCTAAGAGTCTCACTGAGTTTCTTAGACTGATCTTGAACCTTTGCGCCTTCTGCTTTCACTTCCCAAGTATTGGGATTACGGGTGTGTGCCACAATGCCTGGCTTGGTTTGACCTTTAATGTTAAATAAGACCTTTATTTAACTAACAACAATAATTTGTTGAAAAGTTGTTAGAACTTTAAGATGTTGATTAATCATCAAGAAATATTACTTATTAAATATTCTGAAGACTATTCTGGTCCTTTTTTCCCTTCTCCCTCTAGTGGGCAGAAAATATTTTAAAAATATAACAAAGAATGGTTTATTGATTTATGTGTATCACAATACCTGCATAGTCACAGCTTTTTAAAAAATTAGAAATGTTAGTATTTCAGAAACATTAAAGAAAATGCTTTTTTTTGTAGGCATAATAAAGGATCTTTGAATGTTGAAGATGTTCTTACCAGCTTTGACAATACAGGAAATGTCTGTAAGTTATATGCTACTTTTATAGAAATACAGTTTTTAAGTAGTAAATATATAGTGTTTTTCTACTCACCAATGTTTGCATGTACATCATCTATATGTATATATATATACATACATATATATGTATAAATAGAAACTCTTCTTGATTTTAGCTATAAAATAATTATCATAACATGCATACTAAATGGGTTTGGCAGTTTTTGCACATAGCTGGTGTGTGCATGTGTGTGTGTCAGAATGTAGGTCAGAAGGAACCCTGGAACAGATAAAAGAAAATTAATAAAAATAAGAAGGAACTCTGGGCTCTCCAGTACTGTCCCTTTTGTTTCTTGTTTTCATTATGACCTTCTTAGTTAATCCAGTTGAGGATCTTTTTTGGTGCTTTCTATTCAATTTCCTGCTTCTTTGCTTTTGTTTTTTTTTTAAATCAAGAACATGTTTTTCATGATGATATTACATGAAAGTCTTTTTATTTTATGTAATATTACAATATTATAGAATATCTTAACTTTTCATCTAAACCCCTGATTAAGTAGTGACAGATTTCTTTCCTTCTTTCTTTCTTTCTTTCTTTCTTTCTTTCTTTCTTTCTTTCTTTCTTTCTTTCCTGGGGTTGGAACCCAGAAACATTCTACCTCCGGGCTGTACCCCCAGCCCTATTTTTTTATAATGTATTTGGAAACAGGGTTTCAGTAAGTTGCTGAGAGCCTCACTAAGTAGCTGAGGCTGGCTTTGAACTTGTGTGATATTTCTGCCTCAGCCTCCCAAGCGCTGGGATTACAAGCGTGCGCCACCATGCTCGGCAGTGACAGATTTCTATACTGAGAAAATCACTTAAGTAATTCTAAAATAATGTCATATGATAAAAGAAATCAACGAAGAATACAGTTAATACTGAATTAACTAGAGTATCATGATGAGAGAGAGCTATGCAGTCCCTTGTGTTTGTTGCATAAGATAGTTATAAGATAGTGAATTATTTTCTTTTTTGGGTCTGGGGATGGAACCCAGAAGCATTTGACCTCCGAGCTACATACCCTGCCCAATTTTTTATTCTTTATTTTGAAACAGGGTCTCACTGAGTTGCGGAGGGCCTCACTAAGTAGCTGAGGCTGTTTGCGAACTGCGATGCTCTGGTCTCAGCCTCCCGAATGCTGGGATTACAAGCGTGCGCCGCCACGCCCATCAGATAGTGAATTCTTAATGAAATATGACTGCTTTAGTTTATGTGTGTGTGTGTGTGTGTGTGTGTGTGTGTGTGTGTGTGTGTGTGTGTGTTCGTGTGTGTGTATGCCTGTGTGGTACTGGGGATTCAACCCAAGGACGTTTTGCCTCTGAGGTAGATCCCAGAGCCCTATTTTATTTTTTATTTTGAAGCAGGGTTTGGCTAGGTTGCTGAGGCTATCCTTGAACCTGTGATCCTTCTGTCTCAGCCTCCCAAGTACTGGGATTACAGGACTGTACCAACATGCCTGACTGAAATAGGACCACTTTAAATGTTGAAATTGTACTCAGACACTTTTTTTTCCTCAAAAGAAATTTCAGAATTATAACTACTTATTTTCTAAATTTAAACAACATACTTTGCTAGCAGTCTACTTTATGAAATGCATAGGCATGCATGGCACACTGCCCAGTAATATTCAGGTGATAATTTTATTTTTATGTTCACATTATGACAAGCTTTTTTTTTTTTTTTTATTGGAACTGAGGAATGAACCCAGAGGCATTTTACCTCTGAGCTACACCCCTAGCCCTATTTTTTTATTCTACGTTTTGAAACAGGGTTTCACTAAGGTGCAGAGAGCCTCATTAAGTAGCTAAGGCTGGCTGTGAACCTGTGATCCTCCTGTCTCAGCCTCCCAAGTACTGCGATTACAGGCATGTGCTACCACACCCAGTTTATGACAAACTTTTGATTGTATAGAAAGTTATATTTTGTCACTAAGGTATCTGTAAACATCCTAAAATTATCCTAAAGTATTTAAAATAAGGTAGGTTTTTTTTTCATGGACAGTGACAAGTGTACCTTTTAGTTTCTACATGTTGGCACTTTCTGAATTCTCTCCTGCATAGGCGGAACTCATTTTTTTCAGAGGCTAGGCAAGGAGTAGGCAAGGGTTGCTAATGGTGGTAGAGGAGACATTCTTATTTAGTTCTAGAGTAATGTTAAATATCATTAAGTCAGCCTTGCGCATATATAATTTCAGAATATAACCCTGGAATGTGAAGTACAGACCTTTTAATTCAATAATATAACAAATACTGTTCGTTGGGACTTAAGTGTTAAATAGGGCCACTAGCTGGCAGCATTATATAAAATAAAAATAATTTCCTCAAGGTCTTGATTATTATTTTACACATGAGTAGCCATCTTACTGTTTTCTTGCATCTCTCCCCCCAATCATCTTGTCCCCACCAGCCTCAAGTTGGCGTTGCATTAATAAGTGAAGAAAGTGCATGTTAGGGACATTTTTCTCTGCTGTCTATTTATTGGTAGGAATGTTTGAAACTTTGGAATAAAACCCACCTACATTTGAATCCTGGCTGAGAAATTCAGCTTGAACAATTTATATAATCACTGTGACCCTCATATTTTTTTTTTACATTTTAAGATGGATATAATGTATAGAAAGTACATAAGGCATTGCATTTCTCAGTGTTGATATTCAAAGAGTAATAGCTATTTAGTATTCATAACTATTTATTACTCACATACTAGTGTATATGTACAACTTTGTTTTTACATATTAGTTAAAATAAAATTAAATAAAAATATATTATTAAGACGGACATGGTGGTATACGCTTGTAATCCCAGCATTCAGAAAGTGGAAACAGGAGGATCCCGATTTGCAGACAGCCTCAGCTACTTAGTGAGGCCCTTTGCAACTCAGTGAGACACTGTTTCAAAATAATGAAAAATTGGGCTAGGGGTGTAGCTCAAAGGTAGAATGCCCCTGGGTTCCATCCCCAGTCTCACATACACACACAACACACACACACACACACACACACACACACACACCATATATATATATATATATATATATATATATATATATATATTTTTTTTTTTTTTTTAGAGTTATTCTGTAGCTGGGTGTGGTGGCACATTCTTGTAATCCCAGCACTTGGGAGGCTGAGACAGGAGGATGGTGGCACAGGTTCAAAACCAGCGTCAGCTACTTAGTTAGGCCTTCTGCAACTTAGTGAGACCCTGTTTCTAAATAAAGTATAAAATAGGTCTGGGAGTATAGCCCGGAAGTAGAAAAGCCCCTGAGTTCCACCCCCAGTACTACACACACACCAAAAGAGTTATTCTGTTGTTTTAAAATATTTTGATTGAATTTTTTTTCCAGGAGGCCAGGGAATATTTTATTAAAAAACAGGGACATAGTCATAAGAGGGAAACACACAGGACTGCAAACTAAGCCCAATAGCCAGCAAGGGTTCTGTGGGCCGGGAACATTGCATCTTGTAGCCTCACATTCTCCCCCCAGTAGACACATAAGACTGGGCATTCAGGTAAGGGGACAGTGACTCTGGGGTCCCAGAGAGTAAAAGGATATATGTTGCCTCATTATGAGCAACAGGGTAAGGAGGTGTAACAGAGGGAAGGTCCATCACTGCCTGAAACCACCTCCTCCTCTCACAGCCAATACCAGGTGAACGACTGAGCCTCCTAGAATCTTGTACTCAGCTGCCTTCTTCTCCTCATTTGTCTCTTTGCCACTGCAGATGAGCTGCTGCTGCTGTGGGGGATTCCCTTTCTCCTCCACATGCTCCTTAATTCGCTTCACCTTGTCTGTGGGCTCAATGTCAATCTCAATTTCCTTCCCGGTCAGTGTCTTCACTTTAATTAGCATTTTCTTCCCAGACGGGGGCTGCAAGCAGATAAATCGAGGCTTCTCCGCTGCGGTGGCTGTGTTCGCTTCCTTTTGATTGAATTTAACAAACCAGGAAAATTATATAAAACTGCCCAAGTAGTAATTTATTAAAATATTTTGTCATAAATGAGGTCTTCAGTGCTTGTTTCAGCAGCACATATACTAAAATTGGAACTATACAGAGAAGATTAGCATGGCCCCTACGCAAGGATGACACGCAAATTCGTGAAGCGTTCCATATTTTTACTGATAATAATTTAAAATCTATTGTAAAATAAAACATGTACTGTATTCTGAAAAAAACTGAGGTCTTCAAAACTCAACCATAATGCCAAGTGATAGAAATGGCAACAAAAATAAAACCTGTTAACACCTGGTTGGTGTAACTAATGTATTTATTCTTTTTATTTCAGAAAAATCTGTATTGATGTTTCAAGTAGTAATATGTTGGTAAAGTCCTATTATAATAAAGTAAATATTGCTTATAACTTTTATATAATTTTAGGCATAAAGTGATCATGGACTGAAAAAGTGATTTTTTTTTACCTGGTGCCTAAGTTTAGTTTTACTATGCTAATAGTAGTATTAAATTGAGTTGGTAAGTAGAAAACCCAGCAGAGGGCGCCACAATCATAATTGTGTCTCAACACAGTATAAAACAGAATAACTTGAATAATAGTGATATGCTTTTAGCATATATACATATAAAGATGTTTATACATTTCCATTTGATTTGTTTCTGATATGTTTGCTGTATTAACCAATTAATTAATATAAAAAGTTGTATAAAAGAATATCAATTTCTAAATCACTATTGTGATTGGATACTAAAGGATATTTAAAATGAAGAAAAAAGTATAATAGGGTAAGAGAATAGATAGCATTATCCATTTATTTCAGAAATTTATTTCCAGGTTAATGTTACTTCTACATAATACAAATAGTTAAGATATCAGTAACAAAAACCTGATATATATTATGATATATACTATATATTTATGGTTTAGTAGAACCATTAATCTCATATTTAAAAATCAAGTTATGATAATATTCACTGTAAAATTGTAAAGATAAAAGGGTTAGTCTTAGTTTCGGAATTTGTCATGCCTTAACCAAAGTGATTTGGAAAAATCTTAATTTTGAAAAATAAATGACCTTTAGTTTAATTTCCTGAAATACTTGAAAATATTCTTTGTATTTATTTTTATTGTTTTAAAAGCATTGCTTTTAAATCTCTGACCTTCAAAATAGTCCGTATTTTTGTGGTACCCTTTCACTGCTTGAATTTTTTATTGTAGGGATAAATTAAAAATAAATTTCATACAGAATCAATCATTTCTACATACCTACTTGTTATGCTGTACAGTATATGATCCCAACCTATTTTTGCATATTTGTATTTGCCATTGTGGAAAAGATTTCAAAAGTCAACTCCCTGTTTTGATTATCTCTGGAGATAGGTATGTGTGTTTTATTCTTTGGTTTCCACTGCTTGAGAACCTACTTCTTTTTATGAAATGAAAGCTGCTCTGCAGAGAGGGTGTGCCTGCTAGTCGTGATCATGCTTAGATGATCCCACCCAGGGAAACATGTAGGACGACACCCCTGCCTCACCCGAGGCTTCTGGCTGCTACTGTGTTTATGCTTGGCATGTCGCTCCGGCACCTTGGGAAATAAGAGTGCCTGTTTGTGAACACTGCAGCAGATTTCTTGCTTCTGCCTTCTCTGTAGGCGGACTCTCCTTTCTAGCCAGTCCCCCTGACCTCTAATCATAGAAGCCCCATCATGCTATGTCTCTTTCAAAGCCATTTTCTCTTTCTCCAAAGTTGTTCCCTCAACTGAAGTGTATTTTAAAAAATGTGTTTTTGTTCAGGGAGTAGTTATCCAAATTTATGTATGGTAGTATCAAATTGTTATTTATAAAATCTCTTTTGTGCTTCAGAGTATAATAGTTTCATTTGTATATTTTATTTTTATTTTTTTGGTGGTACTGGGGGTGGAACCAAGGGGCTTTTCTATTTCCGGGCTATACTCCCAGACCTATTTTATATTTTTATTTGGAAACAGGGTCTCACTAAGTTGTTGAGAGCCTCACTAAGTAGCTGAGGCTGGCTTTGAACTTGTGCGATCCTCCTGTCTCAGCCTCCCAAGCGCGGGGATTACAAGTATGCTCCATCACACCTGGCTCATTTGTATATTTTAAAACCATGTTAACATTTGTTTGATAGCATGAGCAGATGAGTTAATTATATATTATATATACATTTTATTATATGAATCGAGATTCTTGGCTAATGTTGTAGATTAAATTTGGAGAATGTGCTGGTAAAAATCCATTTGCTATTTTTTTTTTTTTTTTGGTGGTACTGGGGATGGAACCCTTCTACCTCTGGGCTACACCCCCAGACCCATTTTTATATTTTTTTTATTTGGAAACAGGATCTCTTAAACCAGCAAGGCTGGCTTTGAAGCTGCGCGATCCTCCTGTCTCTGCCTCTCAAGTGCAGGGATTACAAGTGTGTGCCACTACACCAGGCCCATTTGCTATTCTTTTAAATAATTTTTTTTCTTCTGACTGGGCTCTATAATGGGACTCTGTGGTTAGTTGGTATCTCATGTTCTGAACAATTTTTTAGACTTTTTACCTTATATCTCTTTTATATGAAAATGGGGATTTTTTTTTTCTCAGTGAAACCTAGGGCTCACCTGGACTTTTAATGCACATGTCTATGGTCTTTGTTTCTTGATTTTTCCAGTGGTCCAACAGTAGAGCCTATTTTGTAATGTATCTAGAAGTGATCTCTTGTGGGCTAGTAATCACGTATTATTGAAGGAAAGATTCTTATTAAAATGAAAAATGAGGCCAGGTGTCGTGGCGCTAGGTTGTAATTATAGCATTCGGCAGGCGGAGACCAGAGGATCTCGATTGGTGGACAGCCTCAGCTTCTTAGTGAGGCCCTTTGCAACTCAGTGAGACCCTGTTTCACAAAAATATAGATGAAAAAATAGGGCTGGGGGTGTAGCTCTGAGGTATAATACCCCGGGGTTCCATCCCTAGTACTCAATTTTTTTTCCACTTTTTAATTTACATTTAAGAATCTGAATAATGTCTTAGGTAACGTCCAGATTTTTAGTTTTTCTGTCATATTGGTGGATTTATCAGTGCTTCAAGAATGCCATCTGAGATACAAAAAAATTGTCCTCATTCAAATAAAAGTGTTGTACGTGTGTGTATATTCATATTTTTTACTAGTAATTTTCTTTTTAAAATAATGAAACCAAGCTGGCTGTTGTACATGTGTGTATTCATATTTTTTATTAGCAATTTTCTTTTTAAAATAATGAAACCAAGCTGGGTACTTGGGAGGCTGAGACAGAAGGATTGCAGGTTCACAGCCAGCTTCAATTGCTTAGTGAGGCCCTCTGCAACTTAGACTCTATTTCAAAATAATAATAAAAGAAACAAGAAAAGAAGCCATATACAAAACTGTGTGTTAAGGGATTCAGCGCAACATGATGAATAAATGAAAAAATTTAAATTTTAGATAACAGGCTAATTATGGGTAATCCATAAAATAGCCATTGAAGGTCTCTAAAAATGGTAGATTAAAAATCGTTACAATAAATGTGATCTCATTTCTGTAAAACATGCACTTATTAAGCATGTGAGTAGCTATGACTGTTTAGGGAACTGTGTCTCAGTGCTCATTGTTTTGTTGGGGTATTTGTTATTTGCTCTTTATACTTTTTAGTACCATTGCATTTTTTATGGCATGCATTACTTTTATAAGTAGAAAAAATGTAACTTTCATCTTAAATATATACTCTTTTTTTTTTTTTGGTGGTGGTACTGGGGTTCCTGGAAGCCCTTCTACCTCTGGGCTACACTCCCAGACCCATTTTTACATTTTTATTTGGAAACAGGGTCTCCTCAGCCAGCGCGCGCGGCTGGCTTCGAACCTGCGCGATCCTCCTATCTCTGCCTCCCAAGCGCGGGGATTACAAGCGTGAGCCACCATGCCCGGCTATACTCTTTTTTTTTATGTGTGTGTGTGATATTGGGGTTCCCGGAAGCCCTTCTACACTCCCTTCTACACTCTGGGCTACACTCCCAGACCTATTTTATACTATTTAAATTTTTTTTTATCTTTTTTTAATTTGGAAACAGGGTCTCTTAAGCCAGCACAGCTGATTTTGAACCTGCGTGATCCTTCTGTCTCCACCTCCCAAGTGCAGGGATTACAAGCATGCACCACCACGCCCAGCTCTGAAAATATACTCTTAACTTCCGAGTATTAATATTTTTGGCTGAAAGTTGTGATAAAAGCTCATATTGCTTAGGATAGCACTGTGAAATAAAGGAGCGATTCATTTTACTTGTCAAAAAATATAAAAAATTGTTTTCAAATAGTACTTTTGTCTAAGGAGCTTATAGAATGTTAGATGTTAATGTATTACTTTCCCAATATAGCAGTCTTTTATTTTTTTCAATACTGGGGATCGAACCCAGGGGCATTCTATCTCTAAGCTACACTCCTAATCCTATTTTTTATTCTTTATTTTAAAACAGGGTCTAAGTTGCAGAGGGCCTCGTTAAATAGCCGAGGCTGGCCTTGAACCTGTGAATCTTCTGTCTCAGCCTTCCAAGAACTGGGATTACAAGTGTGTGCCACCACACCTGGCTGAAATTTCTTTTAATAATGAAACAAAGATTTAAATAAACTCTGTAATCCATTCTGGATGCATATGCTCTGATCAGCACAGCATTACTGAAAGGTACTTCAGAACTTGTCTTTTTAAAAACCTACTAGTTTTTCTCTCTTCTAAGCATCTGAAGGCATGTTCTTAATTTAGGTGCCTTCATATTTTAACAGAAGATATGCCAAGCAAGTCTTTTTTTTTCCTGAGTAAATATGAATAGTACTCCTTGCTCTATCATCTTTCAGATAGCTATCATTACTTTACATTTCTTACAGTACTTGTCAGGAACTCTGTAAATATTATTCTATAAAATAATCTTAGCTTTGCAAGGGGTGAGAGGCAACTGATACCCTAAACAATGTAACTCACTTGAATGTTAGTAAATGATCACAAAAGAATTTTGAATTATTTTACTATACTTCTTGATGGTTACATCTCCCCAAAATGTTGAGAAGTAAATTTTCAAAAGTTTATGATGAGAATTGAAAACTTTAAGTGGTAACTTGGAGGGCTAGAAAATAACTTTGGCAAGTGGAAAATAATTCTGTGCAGCAGATTATATCTCAGAGGAGACTGATTAAAGGTCACTGGAAAATGGGCTCTCTAGGGTTTCTGAAAGGTAGTTGACAATCTAATGGAGTGGGGATTTGGGGAGTGAGGATAGTAGAGAAAGAATGCATTATTTTCTTGTAATAGTCTTAAACCAAATGTGGGTTTTATTTCAGTTTTTTTTAGGAATGCTGCTTTTGGTGACAATACTACAATACTAATAATGATTTATGTTTTTATATAACCTTTTCTCCAAGACATTTCTCAAGCTTATGGCCATAGCTATGTTTTAACATTGCTTATATAAACATAAGACAAACAAAGAACTCAACTAAAAGGATGTTTGTCTTTAGCATGCTTTGTTTGTTCTTAGGCAGCCTTTCTACAGAGAATTGCCATGGAAATTTGGATATTTGATGGTCTGCATGTTTTATTATGATGCTTGATGTGAACGACATGTTTGATGACCGAATGGCTTTAGTGCTTATGCTATAGGTGCCTCACCTTTTCTTTCCTCTCACCCTCCAATCCCCATACCCAGCTCTGAATCTGAGTATTTGTGCCATGTCCTAGTGAGGTGGGAAGGAATGAGGAAAGCTTTCAAGTCATCCTGTCTGGATAAGAATCTGAAAATGTGGGTGAATTATGTATATTGTAGACTCTCTACATGCTCATACTGTGTGTTCTAGTATGTTGGGTCAGGTGGTGAATGCGTGGTTTGTCTGAAGCCTCTGCCCTCTGCCCTTCTGTATTCTGAAGGCCAGACTTCTATGTCACTGCCATTTCCCAGGAGCCCGTGACAGTTGGCATCACTCAATTTTTGACTAGACAAAATAGTGAAACTCAGACTTACAACTAAAAACAGGAAAAAATATATAAAATATCACACACACACACACACACACACAAATTATCATTTTTTTTGTGTGTGTGGTACTGGGGTGGAACCCAGAGGCTTTCTAACTCCGGGCTATGCTCCCAGTCCTATTTTATATTTTATTTTTGAAACAGGGTCTCACTAAGTTGCTGAGAGCCTCATTAAGTAGCTGAGTCTGGCTTCGAACCTGCATGATCCTCCTGTCTCAGCCTCCCAAGTGTGGGGATTACAAGTGTGCGCCACCACGCCTGGCTCACAAATTATCATTTTAAATTGTGTGATAAGCAAAAGAATACTAATAGTATTTTTTTTACTAATCTTGGATTTTTTTTTAAATTTGAGTATTTGGTCACTTAATCAGAATTTAGTGGGGATTGAGTGGACTGCCATTATATACAATTGAGAAATAGAAAGCTATTTGTTCATCTTTTTCTCCCCAAGTAAAATTTAACTCCTCTGATTATAGGGATTGTGTCTTATAGGTCTCCAATATTTATAAAATCTTTGGCTTAGTATCACAGGGCATTAAAAGTCCATCCAACAAAAATAATTTTCAAATAAAACTTGAGCATTTTATGTCTCTTGATTAAGGAAGCACATACAATCTTAAAAAAAATTTCCTTTTCATTTCCCATTTCCCCTTTCCCATCTATTTCCACTCCCACATTGCTGCTGGTTCTATACCTCTTAAATACAAAATGATCACATAAAAAAGCCCCAGAAAAGTATTCTAATTCTGTATTTATGATAAGAAAGTCCGCCTCTTCCTTTTTACCCCCTTTCCCAATGCTTCTCTATCCCAGAACTAAGGGAAGAACAAGCCTGTCAAGGCAGGATCTTCCTAGGAGGACATGAGCCTGGATAGGCAGGCTGGGGCAGAGGGTTCTTCTGGTTACGGTGGCTGTGTAGCCTGGTTTGCCTAGCATCATCTTAGTTTTCTTAGAATGATTATTAACAGTGCCTCCTGTCACTCTCAAAAGTGTCCCAGTTTGCCAGGTGTGGTGGCGCACGCTTGTAATCCCCGCGCTTGGGTGGCAGAGACAGGAGGATCATGCAGGTTCGAAGCCAGCCGCGCGCGCTGGCTTAGGAGACCCTGTTTCCAAATAAAAATGTAAAAATGGGTCTGGGAGTGTAGCCCGGAGGTAGAAGGGCTTCCAGGAACCCCAGCACCACCAAAAAAAAAAAAAAAAAAAAAAAGTGTCCCAGTTTGGAAGATTAATTATATGTGTATGTTTAGAAA
The DNA here is from genome assembly GCF_963383645.1 of Muscardinus avellanarius. NCBI lineage: Eukaryota > Metazoa > Chordata > Mammalia > Rodentia > Gliridae > Muscardinus > Muscardinus avellanarius. Next base: position 38,135,119 of record NC_137801.1, read on the forward strand.
ATAAAGGAAGAAAGACTGGAAGCTTATATTAATGATTTATATCCAGTTGTACATGTTTATTTCACCATAGTACCTTGTACAGAGCTTGGTTCAAGTGGAACTCAGTTAGGTATGCATTGATTCATTTGAATCCCTAATCACACTCAAATCCGCTCGTTCTATGTAAGCGTATTTGTAGTTGAATTATTCTACATAACAAAGAGGTAAATCTAGGTCTCAGTTTTAGAGGATATATACCACAAACCCCGTAAACTAATAGGAACTGAATTTAGGGTACATATATGTTTTGTGTAGCTAGTGCAATAATTGGAAGAAATAAATTATTGCCAAGATTTTTAAGGAACATTTATATAAATTCCCAGATTTCCACTTCTTAGAAAATGATCTAGTTGCCTGAGTTTAAGCTTATGTGGTTGGTAATCAACCACACATCTGGAGTGATCAGGTTCTTTATTTTACATTGACCCTCACCACTATATCCATGAATGTTCGAATTTGTAACCTTGGTGCATACTATATATGTGGAAGCATTTAAGATGTGTTTGTCTTTATTTTTTAGGTTTTTATCTACATAAGAGTAATTAGTTATTAGTCATTTTGTTTATTAAAAGTAATTAAATAAAATGCTTGTTAATTTTTCTCTCTCTCTTTCAGTTCTGGGTATTGAACCCATGGTGCTCTGCCATTGAGCTATATCCTTAGCTTTTCATTTTATTTTGAGACAAGGTGTTGCTAAACTAGCTAGCGTCAAAGCTTGCCAGGCTAGCTTCAAACCTGTGATTGTCTTGCCTCTGCCTCCTAGGATTACAGGTGTGTGTGCCATGGTACCTAGCTGGTAAATTTTTTTGATGATGTCTTTTTTTAATCAATAGTTAATAGCATTTTCTATACTATTTATAAGTGGCAACTACTATTAACAAATATTTATATTAAATGTTTCAACAAACAATATTTTTGAAACTTAAATTTTGAAATATGTTTTAAAAATAAAGTTGAAGCTGGGCGTGGATTACATGCTTGTAATCCTAATATTTGGGAGGCGGAGGCAGGAGGATTGCACGTTCGTGGCCAGCCTCAGCCATTTAGTGACTGCTGTTTCCAAATAAGAAATAAAAAAATAGGGCTGGAGGTGTAGCTGAGAGGTAGAATGCCCCTGGATTCAATCCCTAGTACTGCAAAAAAATTAAATAAATAAAAAAGTAAAGTTGAAAACTAACATAGAGCTTCAGAAGAAATTTAAAATGTGAGTTTTTGTGTGTGTGCATGCATACAATCTGTGTATTTATAATATGTATTAAATATAATACATAAAATATAAAGTTAACTTGATCTTTATTTGCTTCTTCTTATTTATTTATAGATTGGAAAAGAAAACAATCTCAACAAGTGTTTATTAACTACCTATTATGTACTGTCCTGCATTTTCAATTCTCAAAATGATTTCTCAACTTTGAACCACTACAAAGGAATAAAACATTCTTTCTACACATGTTGAAGAAACTACTGAGTATTAAATTCTGGATAAATTTCTCAGTGTCTGATGCATCCAGGTACTTGGATGACTGTGAACAATATCGTAAATATCACCAGCAAATATCTTTTAAAAATAATTTAACTCCATTGCTTCTACCAATGAAGAATTTACCCTGCTGACAATTTTTAGAATATTGGCAAAAAATTGCTTGAGTTACTCTAATGACATTAAGTAGAATTTTGTCTAAATTGTCTTAGGACATGATTTTATTTATATATTTTTAAGGTTTAGTTTATTTTCAGCTCTAATTTCTATTTTAGACCATCAATTTAATGTACTTGAAGTCTTTTCTGAAGACACTGATCTCTAGGTCTACAAACTTTCATCTTGAAATCTTACTTCTGTTATCCTGAAGATTTATTACATTTCTTTTTTTTTTCTCCCAGTACTGAGGGTTGAACCCAGGGGCATTCTATCTCTGAGCTACACCCCCAGTCCTATTTTTTATTCTTTACTTTGAAACAGGGTCTAACTAAGTAGCTGAGGTTGGCTGCGAACCTGTGCTCCTTCTGTGTCAACCTCTGAAGTGCTAGGATTTCAAGTGTACATCACCACACGCAATTCATTACATTTCTTCTGCGTTGGATCTCATTCCTAAATCCCATGGCTTTTATTTGTTTACTCCATTTTTTATAGGATTGTAAACTCTTCCTAAGGAAAGGGGAAGTAATTTTTTGAGGCTTTGTGATACTTAGGTTGAAATAAAATGATAGAATTTTAAATAATTTTCTCTTCAAAATTTTATTGCAATGCATTGTATCTTCTAGTGTTGGATGAAAAGTCTAATGCTTTTCCAATTCTTTATCATTTTTTAATGAAAACTGTTGATTTCCTCTGGTACCTGATAGAAGTTTTTCTTATTTCTAGTTTTCCAAAATTTCATGATATCATGATGTGGCTCCATTTTCAAACAACATGCTGGACATTTGTAGGTACTTCAAATTCAGAAAGTCATAATTTTTGGTTCTGGGAAGTTTTCTTGAAATATTTTCTTAATGATTTCTTTTCCTCTTTTTTCTCTTTATGGAACTTTCATTTTCCATTAGCATATATATCCAGGGCAGGTTTTTGAAGTAGCTTTGTGACTTTCTTTCTTTGACTTTTTCTTTACTCTCAGGGATATTTTCATAATTTTATTTTTAGTCTTTCTGTTGATTTTTAATTTCTCTTTCTGTGTGTGTTTGTGTATACTGAGATGTCATCAAGGTTTTGCACTGGAGATTGAACCCAGGGGCATTCTACCTCTGAGCTACATCCTCAGCCCTATTTCATTTTTTTATTTTGAGACAGGGTCTCACTAAGTTGCAGAGGGCCGTGCTAAGTTGCTGAGGCTGGCTGAAATCCTCCTATCTCAGTTGATAACTTCATTTTTTTTGGTATTTTTAGTTCTCCCCCGCTTTAGCATTTGTTTCATGTTTCTTCTTTTTTTTATAGTCTGTTTCCTTCAAGTTACTTATTCTGTTTTGTTTGTTTATTTATTTTGGCCTCTGTTTTTCATAATAGAAGCTTTCACCAAATATCTGGTGATCCTCAACACTTGTGTACTGTGAAAATGATTGGAATCTACAGCTTGTTGGAAACAGGTTTCTCTGTAGGGTGATCTGGCTGTGCTCTTTCTTGGGAAACCCTGGATGTCAGGTCTCTCATGAATTGGTGAGTTTTTTAGAGAGTTTATATGTGGATTCACTCTAACATCTATACCATCTTTATCACATATATGTATATCAATCTGATAAATTCTGTAATAAGATAAAAATAATTTAACAAAAATTTAATAATTTAAGTGTATGACTATAGTTCTTATCAAATCTATACTTGAGGTAAGTCACCAAGGCTTTGCACAAATTTTAGACATTATTTCTTATTTCCTTTCTGAATTCTTTAGTTTTCAAGATTTAAATGTCACCTCCTCTGTAAATCTAATTTACATGTCACCTCTTCTGTAAATCCTTTTTAAAGCTAAGCTAAAGTTCATCTTTACATGTTTACCTGTAGACTTTTTAAGATTTGACATGCCATTAAAATGTATAATACTCTATTATTATTATACCTAGCTCACTCATTAGACTGTAAGTTCCAAGAGAGCTTACAGTTTTATTTGTATATATACAGTGCCTGGGATATAATGGATACTCAAGAATAATTTATATAAGTAAATTAGGGTATGATTTTTAATTTTTATAATATATTCAATATACAAAATAGCTTACACTAGAATTCCTTTAAATAGCTGGGGATGGTGGTGCATGCTTGTAATCCCAGTACTTGGGAGGCTGAGACAGGAAGATCACAGGTTGGAGGCCTACCTTAGCTACTTAATGTGGCTCTCTGCAACTTAGTAAGACCTTGTTTCAAAATAGAGAATAAAACATAAGGCTGAGAGTGAAAATTCTGTCCTCAGTACCAAAAAAGAAAAAAAAGAATTCCTTTAAATGGCCCATGCCTTTAGTGCCCTTGAAATTCCATTTCATGGCTTTTTTTTCTTCTAGTAATATATCTTATGTTAATACTGTTTTGCATAAATGTATATATATATATATACTACATATATTTTATCTTGTCCTTTATTAGGGATGTTACTTGTATTTAAAAAGGAATAAATGTCATTTTGTCACATTTTAGTGATGTTTTTCCCCTCCAAATATCTTTTGCTAGGAAAGCACTAAGTGTCTATTCACCTAGTTTTTTGGTCAGTGCAATATATTTTAACAAGTGGTTCCAAAATACATTCAGATAGCACACCCTATTCCTCATGAATTGCTTTCTTTGCTTAAATTTCCCACTCAGACCACCAGCAATCCCTTAAGTACTTCCCCTACCTGCTAATGCTAGCTTTTAAAAATCTACTTAATGTTACTCTTTTCTTTCTCTTTGTTCCCTCTGTCACTTAATATAACTCTGTACCTGCCTGATATTGTTCCTTCTCAAGGTCTTTATGCTTTTAGGATGATCTTTCCTGGTTACTTTTTCTTCTGTTTTAGAGGCTTTGATTCTGTTTCTCCTTTGCAAAGAGCTTAGTAGGAGGAGAAAGTGAATATTATGAGTGACTTAATTTTTTTTCATATAGATTATTATAGCTAGTATTCCAGAAAGGATTTTAATAATCTTTTAGAGCCATTCATTGAAACAGCTACTAAATTTTGATTATTTAAATTTTGTTATTTTCTAGTCAAACTATTTTACATATAAATATTTCCAAATCCAGGGTTTTAAAAAAATCTAAGTATCATTTTTTATTCCTTTTGACCCAGAAATCCTATTTTTTTATGATATTTGTACTCAAGTATATTAAGTGCAGATATACAAAGATGTTCATTATAGAATTATTTGATAGAAAAGGAACATAGCCTGAAAACAGTGTGATGGCTCTACTCCCATCCCTGATGGAATCACAGTAAATTATAGGGTATCCATATGATGGATTATTAAGTCACAAGAAGAATGAATGAACTTATATGCTGTATTTTAGAGAGAAATACAAGATGTATTGTTAGGTGAGTTGAATAATGTATATGATGTAATTACATTCTTATTAAAATTTGTGAACATGGAAAAATTATGAAAACATGTATACCAAGTCGCCAGTATTTTTCAGGGAAATGGGACATGAAGAGAGATGATAGAGGAAAAATTAGTCTTTGCATTGTTTGATTTGTTTCAAGTTTTTGTTACTGTTGGGGAAAATGTAATAAATATTTTAAAAATAAATGTAAAATTATTTTAAAATGACTGTCAGCTTATCTATTGATAATAAAAACTCATTTGTAAATTTTTAAAAGGAAGCATATATGCAAAAGGAACCAAATGATGAATTATATCATAATTTGCTTTCAGAAAGAAAAATAAATGAATAAATAATGCCTCTGGAACATATATTAAACTATAGTTATTCTCAAATGTCTAATAGAACTTGTTTGGTAACAAGTAGAAGGAAAGATTTGGCCTTCTGTATTAACTAAGTAGCCCCTAAAAATTTAACCCTGCCTAAAATTTAAGCTTTTGTGTTATGATAGTTGAACCAATCTGTTTCATAAATAAAGTATCTCGTTTTCAAGAGGCCACATTTCACATAAAACTGGGGTACCTAGTTAAGGTTGTAGGGTTGTGAGGTTGAAAGGATACTAAACAAGTAATAGAATTCAAGGTTTTCTTGACAGTTGGGCATTTCCCTTTGTGTTTAGTGTGCTTCTCATTATATTTCCTGCTTTTTATTACAGCATTATATTGAAAGTTCTTAGCCAAGCACCTTTGTTATCTTCCCTTCTATGGATTAAATGTAGTTGTCTTTTTATAGTTATAATTTTAAAAGGGAAACCTATATAGACCCTATTGTTTAAATTATGCCATAGTAAGTGGTGAGTTTGGAGTTATAATTTGATCTATAATAAGAGGTATTACTATTCATATTATTTTGGATAGTCCCAACCCCATGTATTATTTTAGACTTTTCACTATTCAGTTCCTTTAATGTTGCACCAGTGTTTTTGTGTGTCCATTTAGCACATTTTTGGGACATGTTTATCTTTTCTGTTTTTTCTTTTAATAATGTTTCCCAGGGAGATTAACTGTAAATGCTTTTTAATGTTAATTTATCAATGTATACCTATGCAAATCTTTGTAATATACTGATTTTAAATTATGATCTTTTTAAATCTGTGAAACAAATTCTTCCAGAGGCTTCTCACATTCCTTTTAGAAACAACACTTTTATTTTGTCCATATTTAATAAGTTATTTTAAATAAGTTTTTAATAAGTTATTTGCCTGTGTTTTACAGTAGACTCTTTCAAGAGATGGAACCCCATTTTTATTATGTTATGATATATATATTACATATGTTGTTTTTAAAATAGGACAGTTTTAAGTTTTTCATTTTGGGGAAACCTAGAATTCTTTTCTATATATCAGATATAGCAAAAACTTGTACTTTCATGCATTTATTAGTAAATTTGGCTCAGTTTTCCTCTTTGCTTTGAGGCCAAATGTTCAATTGGCTGTAGGAGTGAGCATGGAAGTGGCATGCCCAGGTAAAATATTCTAACTGGCTTTCCTTCCTTTCCCTGTGTTGGAGTGAAGGTTTAGGCTTGCCTATGGGTAGAAATTGGGAAGGTAGAGGTAGGTGCATCTGAGGTTGAGTTTTCTGCTTTGCAGCAGGACATTTGGTTACTTATTAAGAGAGGATGATTAAGCAAATAGATGAATTCATTGAGGATAATGGGAGCCAAATTTTTCTGGTGTCAACAAAAGGGAGTTACATATAAGTAACTATGGGGGAAGGCTAAAATAAGTTCTATGGTGTTAAGATTGGAAATGAAGGGATCCGTATCAAATTATTGCTCAGATAGATAGATAGACAGACAGACAGACAGACAGACAGACAGACAGATAGATGTGTCTTTGTGGTAGGGATGGAATATTTCCTAGCTTTATCTTGGTCTGTTAACAGTGAACATAATACCACTTTGGTTTTTAAATATTCTCTGCCAGAAAGAACCGAGCCCTTTGAAGAATTGGCTGACACTAGTGATGGTCATTTTATGTCATAAAGTAAAAATACTCAAAGAGTGATTGACATATGCCCAAAAGACATAGGAGCTGGCTTAAGGAATTACTATTGACCACATTGGAGGCAATTTAAACATCAAAATAAGTAATGACAGAAACAAATTGTGACTCCTTGGGTAAAATTGAACTCTGTGAATTCATACCAATATTAAATATATGAATGGAGAAAATGGAAAATTCTACCTATATTAGAATATTACTTAATCAAGAACAGGCACTGGATAATTTTAGAACCTCAGCACTTGTGATATTTTGGTCAGGACAGTTCTTTGTTTGGTGTTGTTGGTGGTGGGGGACAGGACCTGTCATTGTAGTAACATTCCTGGCCTTTACTTACTAGATGTCAGTAACCCTAGCTGTGAAAACCAAAATATCTTCAGATATTGTCAGATATCTCTGGAGGTAACTTGTGTGTGTGTGTGTTTGTGTGTGTGTGTGTTTGTGTGTGTGTGTGTGTGTGTGTGTGTGTGTATGCAAAATCACATCCTCTTTTATTAGGAAATTACTATTTGGTTTCTGTCATAGTTATAATCTGTAATATGACCTAAAATAGCTCATGAGAATTACTTGGAAGTGCTTAAAGATGTAGAGTAAATATAGCTTCTCTAGAGCATATTATTGGTACCTAACTCAATCTGCTTTCAGTGCCATCTGGCTTTACATTAAGGCTGTAAATAATCATAAGTCCTTCTAAGTAGAGGCAAACACTGTTTAACACAAAATTAAGGATGAGAATAGTTAATGTTGAATAATTTCAGTCTTAAAACTCCCGTTTCTTTTCTTTTCCTTTTTTTTTTTTTTTTCGGTACTGGGGATGGAACCCAGGGGTAGTGTACCTATGAACTATACCCCTAGCCCTATTTTTTATTCTTTATTTGGAAATAGGGTCTCACTGAGTTGCAAAGGGCCTCAGTAGCTGAGGCTGTCTGCGCACCATGATCCTCCTGTTTCAGCCTCCCAAATGCTGGGATTATAAGTGTGCACTACCACACCTAGCTTCTTAATGCTCCCATTTCTATGGTCTTGAGTATACACATATATCTTTTTCTCCTGCAAGTCAATTCTTAAATGTATGCATATTATGCACTATCATTAGATAAAAGACACTTGTGGAGGGCCTCACTGAGTAGCCGAGGCTGGCTGTGTCTAGCAAAGACTTCTAGAATGATGTCATGAATAGTCTTCAAGGACTTGAAATAGAGAATAACATGATAGGTTTAAGTACAAAATGCATAATATTAACTACATAGGTAAAGTCCCTCTGACAGTGAACAACTGAATGAAAGGGGAGGCAAAAACAAGATTGAAACTAAAACACCGAATAGCAAGTCACAGTTCTGCAATTTCTTGGCAGAGAGTTCCATTTCTGATAACCTCCCTTGATTATACTTTTTAGTGTTTTTCTAGATTAGACTTGCCAATATTTTGTTAAGGAGTTAATTAATATTTGCTATGCTAGTTATTCTTAGTTCTTTGGATAATAAAGGGAGATATCTACTTGTTATCAAGTGGCTGATAGTTTAATAGCATAGACAAATAATTTAATACATTATAATGTTATATTTTAATTGACATGAAAGAACTGTTGTGGAAGTGCAACAAAGAGCGGGGAATTGTGTACATTTTTAGCACATTTTCTTTATGTAACTTTGGTTTTTATATTTCTGTAGAAAAGTTTGAAACTGTTAGGGAATATGGCTCAGTACTTTCTTATGTGCTAGCAAAGAAGTAGAATATAACACCAGAAATCCAGCAATAATATGTGTGTCCTAACAAATATGAGGTTAGCTTATCATAAACAGTAAGTGAAAATATCTGAATATCAGTCAGGGATCAGTATATTTTACAAGCCTCTTTACATGATATGTAAGGATACTTTTATGCAAATGAAAACCATGGAAGATGTAAAATCCAGATCAAAAATCAACCACCAAGTTCCAAAGTCCAAAGGTAGATTTATATGTTATCATTTCACTTAAAATGGAACATACTGTAATTTATTCAAAGCAATATTTTAGTCATGTAGTCTTTAGTATGCTAAAATTCTAGTGTAGTAATTTGGAGAACTAACTTCATTAACGAGTGAAGGATTACTAGCCGGGCGTGGTGGCACATGCCTGTAATCCTAGCATTTGGGAGGCTGAGACAGGAGGATCGAGGTTCACAGACAGCCTCAGCTACTTAGTGAGGCCCTCCACAACTCAGTGAGACCCTGTTTGAAAATAATAATAAATAGGGCAGGGGTGTAGCTCAGAGGTAGAATGCCCCTGGATTCCATCCCCAGTACTTAAAAAAAAAAAAAAAAGAAGGATTGCTGAGACAAGGAGTAATTGTTATCTGACACTGATGGAGTAGCAAAAGAACTCAAGATTAAAGAGGTTTTAAGAGATTTTAAAAAGTGGTGTGTTCAAGGATTAGTGAATTTGGGCTCACCCCCAGGAAATGAAGCAAATGCTTTTTTTGTGAAATTTTCATTGCATAGAATAATTTAAAAAAAAAAACCTGATAGTTCTAAAGTAGTAAAGAACTCTTGGCTAAGATTTTCCTGATGGACTTATATATAACCTTAATAAAAGAAATCTCATTTTTTGGATACTTACCTTTAGTATTGAGTTCTCAAGAAAAGGCCTTAACTATTATACTTACTAGTTAGTTTCTACTAGTTAGGTTTTCTAAAAGTAGAGAATTGAATTATTTTGTTTTATAAAATGTTTCTCTTATTTGAGCAAATATAATTTGTAATTTTTGTGAAAAATCCTTTGTACATAATATACCTGGGCATCCATATTGGTTAAGGTAGGTTTATTTATGAATAATATTCTGGTTCAGAATTTGTTCATTCATTCATTCATTACATGTCTGTGTGATTACTATGTACCAAGTACTAGGTTAGGCATATTCAATATATTATTGAATTAAATATTACATTTGGGCCGGGTGTGGTGGTGCACGCTTGTAATCCCCGCACTTGGGAGGCGGAGACAGGAGGATCGCGCAGGTTTGAAGAGCAGGTTCGCGTTTGGGAGATGGAGACAGGAGGATCCCGCAGGTTCGAAGCCAGCCACACTGGCTTAAGAGACCATTTCCAAATAATAAGTATAAAATAGGTCTGGGCGTGTAGCCCTGAGGTAGAAGGGTTTCCAGGAACCCCAGTACCAAAAAAAAAAAAAAAAAAAAAATTACATTTGGTTTTCAGCATTTCTAAAGACTTAGAAATTTACATTTTATGCTTAAATGAGTATTTTAGACCTTGAAAATATTTCATTTCTCTAGATTTTTGCATTTACATCTATAAATTGAATTTATCTGGGGCTATATGATCTGACTCCTCCTTAAAAGACTTTAAAGATCCTAATCCTGTTTTAGGGCTTCACACTTTTTTTTTTTTTGTAATGGAACCCACGAGCATTTTACTTCCAAGCTACACCTCAGCACTATTTTTTTTTTTTTTTAATTTTGAAACAGGGTCTCATTGAGTTGCAAAGGGCCTCACTAAGTAGCTGAAGCTGTCTGTGAACAGGGTGATCCTCCTGTCTCAGCCTCCCAAATGCTGGCATTACAAGCGTGCACCACCACACCTGGCTTCCTTTGTAACCTCTTTAATCTCAGTTTTTCCTTTCTCTCTTTCCCCCCGTCCTTCTCTCTACATAACCATTACCAGAAATTGGTACAAATCTTCAAATTCCCATATTTTTATTTTATATATCTTCCTTTTTCACTGGTTAGTTTTCCATATCTAGCATGCATCATTGGGACTCTGGTCATTATCCTAATATTTTAGAGATATTGGGAGTTCCTATTTTGTTACTTTAGTTTGGCTGTTTAAGTCAAATACTAATATTTAATGGGGTAACTGAGGTTCAAGATTTCTCTACTTACTATAAAAAGCTATGTCATGTAGATTTCAAGTTTTTATTAAATAAGTGAGAGCTTACGTATGGCAGTGGTTACACAAATGTATATTTAGACTTAAATTCACTAAATTGAAATCTAGGTTCAAGCATATTTTAGTTATGTGTTGTTAAGGAAGTTATTTAGTTCACTTGGGTTTTCTTATCTGGTACCTAAAAAAACCCATTATTTGGCAGAGTTGTGAGAATTAGAGATATTGCATAAAAAGTGCTCTTCCTAGGATCGGGCACATAAAAGCACTTGTTAAATTTTGGCTAGTTATGTTTGGTTAAGTTCTTTAATAATAGAACTCAGTTTTAATTTGTTGTTTCCTTGTTGAATTATATTAGATGAGTGTTTTAGATCAAGACAATAATTATTTGCAAGCTTTCTAATACTATTTTGCACTAAAGTAAATAATCACTAATTCAAGTAACAAGAAACACTCTCAAACTATCCTAAAAATACAACTTGGAAAGTAGTTTAAAAATCATTTAATGGAACCAGTGATGCCCTTCATTCTGGGAGCTGATTACAAGCACAGAATGGTGGTTTAGTCTGTTGTTTTCCACTTGTGTGATTGTGTGCATTAAAGTCATGGTATACCCCCATTTAACTGCTTGATTTCTCTTTATCTCAAAATCTAAAGTTAATGACAGTGAGAGGGAAATATTTAGAGAAGAGAGAGATACCCCTACCATGGGGATGTGGGAGGGAGTAAAGATGATGGTTTCAAAGGAGTTGTAATTAGAAATGTGGAACCACTACAGAACTCTAAAAGACACATTTAATATTTGGCCATGAGTTGTACAATTATTATGTTTTAGACATTATATATGTATATTTCTAGCCATAGCTGATTGGTAGAGCATGAGTGAGGCTCTGGGTTAGAGCCTCACTCATATACATACACACACACACGCAGGCAGATAGTCTTGTCACTGATCGGGAGCCCATAGGTTCTATAGTAATATTTTAGGGTTGTTTCGTTTTGTGCTGGGGCTTCACTCTTGCCAAGAACATACTTTACCACTTACTTACTACAACCATAATGTTTTAGTCTTTTAGGCCAGATATTTAGTAGCCAGGCTTAGTGTAATATTGTATTAGTATGCCAATTGGCAGGCTTTTTGACTATATGTTGGCAGGATAACTTGAATGACACCCTCTCTGTCTGAGCCCCCTCTCTATCTTTGGCAGATGTATTATAGAGTAGCCAGAGGTTGCTGCTTATAGAGGAATATCAGGCTATTTTCTGTTTTTTCCAAAGGATAAAAAATTATCTCCATGTATTATCTATTGCTATTTAACATATTACCTTAAATATAGCAGCCTAAACCAACAAATATTTATTATCTAGTAAAATTTCCAAGGGTGAGGGGTCTGGGTGTGTATGGTTTCTGTAGTCTCGCCCAGGCTGTAGTGAATCTGTCCCCCAGGCTGCAGTCACCTCACTGCTTTCCTGGGCCTGGGAGGTCTGTTTCCAAGCTCACTCACGTGGTTACTGGCAGGTCATAGTTCCTTGGAAACTGTTGGCTATGTGCTTCGGTTCCTTGCCAGGTGGGCCTTGCCTTGGGGCTGCTCACAATGTGGCATCTTGCTTCCACTGGAGTTCCAGACCTGAGGGAAGGAAGGGGTGGGGAGTGGGGGAGAGAGAAAAGAAAACCAAGATGATACAGTCACAGTCTTTTATAATCTAATTTCAAAAGTTAGTGTTATTTTAGCCATGTAGTATTGTTTATACATACTAATCCTGATGCCTTGGGGCTAAGGGTGAGAGCAATTACACAAGGGGATAAATACCCAAATACAAGGATCATTAAGGGTTATCTTGGAGGCTGACTACCAAATTCTTCCTGTTGGATTTCATTGCTGATTATTATCTAGCTACATATCTGTAAGACTCTGAAACCAAACTTGTGTTGTATAGCTTTTAGGTTAATATAGTAAAGGAGATAAGTTTGAATGAAAAAAAATCCTGGATATTGTTTTTATTTTACATGTGTGTTCAGTCATCAGATTATTTGGTGTTAGGCCTGCTGTTTACAACTGATATACTAAACATTTCTTCAAGCAGGAAGAAAATATTTGGTGAGAGTACTTAAAAAGGACTTTTTATTTACTCCTCTATAGACCTCAAATTTAATTCACTACAGAGAATAATTGTCTATTGTTTCATAAGACAGCCAGACTAGACATTGAATTATGTATGGTAGTATATAATTATAAATCAATCTTGCCAGTGCTGTATCAGTTTTTTCCCTTCATCTCTAGACTATGGTGATAGTGATCCAAGAATCATATGGATAAATTAGTAGCTATACTTTCTTTGAGTCTTTTTCTTGGCTTTTGAATTGGTCACTTTTCATTACCTTTATGAATTTCCAATGTAAACAGCAAATTGTGTGTGTGTATGTATATATATATGCATGTGTATGAAATCTATAATGAAATCACAGTTTAGAAAAGGAATTATACGTTTAAAGTCTTCAATTTTGTGAAAACAATGATTCCACATTTCTTCAAGTGGCTGCCATAGAATGGAAATTGAAATCCCTGGGTGGGAAGTGTGCTAGAAATCATAGTATTCCTTTTCAAAGTATTTTGCATCCCCTTATACATATATTCAGTGCTTCATTTCTAACCCCTACACATCGAATCATGCTGTGATTCATAATACTGTGTTATGTTTTAAATTCAAATATTGTTTTTAAAGGGAAATTGCTACTAATGTTGGCTAAGCTGCACATAATAGTTTAGTAAATGGTTGTAGGTTTGATTCTTCTCATGTCAATCTAAATGTGAACTAATGTTATTCAAAATCCTTTCAAGACATTGAATAATTGTTTCAGTTAACTAAATGCTGTACAAATAATATCAATTTGTGAAGTATGGTTGAGTTTAGTGCATTTATTACTTAGAGAAAAAGTAATAAGTACATATGTACATAATTAAATGTTAATGGGTATCTTTTGAATGCCCATGTGTTTGAAGAAATAGGAAATTTAGTATCTTAATAGAACGATCAAATTATAGATCACTGAAAATTTTCAAAAGTAATATATAAGACTTAGTTTTCTTTTTAAAGTTCTGTTTTTAAGACCAATTTTTTTGAGATATAATTTACATAAATTATGCCAATTTTGATGAGTTTTGAAAATGATATATATCATATATATATCATATACTATATATCATATGTAATCATATATATGTACATATATATATAAATACACACATTACATATATATATTACATATATATGTATATATGTATTTTACATATATATGTAATGTGTGTGTATGTATATGTAATCTGTATCACAAGCAAGCTGTAGAACATTTCCATTACCTCTCAAGAGTTCTTTCGTGTCTTTTTCCAGCCAATCTCTACTTCTCCTCTCAGACAACCACTGATCTACTTTGTGTTGCTATTAGATTAGGACTTTTCTTGCATTTCATATAAATACATTTTGTTTGCACTTTTTTTCTCTAGCACCTTTCACTTAGCATAATGATCTTGTGATGCATCCATTGTTGTGTGTATCTTTAGTTCTATTTTATTCTTATTTATTTATTTATTTATTTTTGGTGGTACTGGGGTTCCTGGAAGCCCTTCTACCTCCGGGCTACACTCCCAGACCTATTTTATATTTTTGAAACAGGGTCTCTTACGCCAGCGCGGCTGGCTTCGAACCTGCGCGATCCTCCTGTCTCCGCCTCCCAAGCGCGGGGATTACAAGCGTGCGCCACCACGCCTGGCTAGTTCTATTTTATTCTTAAGTAGTATTACATTGTATGAATATATTCATAATTTGCTTATCCATTCATCTGTTGAAAGATATTTGGGTTTTGGGCTATTTTGAATAAAAGTGTCAAGAACATTCATGCATAGTATTTTTGTGTGAGACATGTGGTTTCACTTCTTTTCTTTTTATTTTTTTTTCAGTGCTGGGGATGGAACCCAGGGGCATTCTCTACTTTCGAGCTACACTCGCAGCCCTATTTTTTATTCTTTATTTTGAAACAGGGTCTCACTGAGTTGTGGAGAGCCTCCCTAAGTAGCTGAGGCTGTCTGCAAACTGCGATCCTCCTGAGTCAGCCTCCCAAAGGCCGGGATTACACGCATGCACTATCTCGCCCAGTTAATCTTTTATTTTTTGAAATAGAGTCTCATGAGTTGCAAAGGGCCTCACTAAGTAGTAGCTGAGGCTGTCTGTGAACTGGGATCCTCCTGTCTCAGCCTCCCAAATGCTGGGATTACAAGCATGTGCCACCCACACTTCTTTTGGATAAATAAATACCTAGGGGTAGAATTGATAGTTTGTATAAGTATTATTTTATCTTTGTTAGATAATGGCAAACTTTTCCAAAGCTACTGTTTTGGAATTATGTTAAATAATTATTATTAAATTTTGTATTAACATTGTATATTATCATACAATTATATTTTTTAAATTTAAATTTAAATATTGTTAAATTGTATTATTTAACATTGCCACCAGCAAGGTTTGAGGGTTCTAATTGCTTTGTTACTGCTTGGTGTCCTTGATCATCCTTGTAGTCATTCTACTGGATATGTATTATATATTTGTTGTGGTTTACTCCTATTTCTGATGACTATGATGTTGAACATATTTTTGTGTGCTTATTGACCATTTGTGGAATATCTTTATTTGTTAAGTATGTCAAATATTGTGTCCATTTTAAAATTTAATGATTTGTCTTTTATTAATGAGGTCTAAGAGTTCATTATATATTGTGAATGAATATACCTTTGTCAGGTATATACTGAGAATATTTCCTTCCAGCTGGTGACTGACCCTTTTGTTTTTGCGGTACTGGGGATGGAACCCAGGGACATTCCAGCTCTGAGCTACACCCCCAGCCCTATTTTTTATTCTTTATTTGGAAATAGGGTCTCACTGAGTTGCAAAGGGCCACACTAAGTAGCTGAGGCTGTCTGTGAATGGGGTGATCCTCCTGTCTCAGCCTCCCAGATGCTGGGATTACAAGTGCGCACCACTATGCCCAGATTCCCTTTTGTTTTCTTAATGGTGTCTGTCAAAGAGCGGTTCAATTCTGATAAAGCCTAACTTGTTTTATCTATGGTGCATGCTTAATATGTCTTATGTATGAAATCTTTGCCTACCCTAAAGTCAAGATTTTTTCCCTGTCTTCTAGAAGTTTTATAGTTTTTGTTGCTCTATGGTCCATCCTGAGTTAATATTTTCATATGTAGCATGTATTTGGAGGTCAACGTGTTTTTTTCTTTTTTGTACGTGGTTATTAATGTTCTATTGTAATTAAGCTTTAGACAATTTCTGTCACCCCCTAAATAAGTTCCTTTGCGTTCTTTCATTTATTGAAAGATACTCTTATTTTACCTGTTGCTCTACCCTTTTTGAAAACCAGTTACCCATATTTGTATGTCGGTTTCTAGAGTTTGTATTCTGTTTCATTGACCTGTCTTTTATGTCAGTACTAATACATTGTCATGGTCTTTGTAGCTTTATCGAGGGTCTATGTAGCTTTATAGTGACTTTATTTTTGTTTTTAAAAATTACCATTCAGAAATGCTTTGGCTATTCTGGATTCCTACATTTATATTTTGGTACTGGTGGTGTTATACCTCTGAGCTACACACCTAGCCCCATTTTATTTTTTATTTGAAACAGTGTCTCCCTAAGTTGCTAAGGGTCTTGCTAAATTGCTGAGACTGGCTCCAAACCTTTTTTTTTTTTTTTCTTTTTTGTGGGTCTGGGGATGGAACACAGGGGCATTCAACCTCTGAGCTACACCTACCCTGCTCTATTTTTTATTATTTTGAAACAGGGTCTCACTAAATAGCAGAGGCTGTCCATGAACTGCGATCCTTTGGTCTCAGCCTCCTGAATGCTGGGATTACAAACTTGCGCCACCACGCCAGGCTTTCCAAAGCTTTGATCCTCCTGTCTCAGCTTCCCAAGTACTGGGATTACAGGTGTTTAGCACCACACTTGGCTTTCATAAAAAATTTAATATAAGCTATTAATTACAACTAAGAATCCTATTGGAAATTTGATTGGCATAGTATGGTACTGAAGATGAATATGGGGAGAATTGACAGTATTAATTTATCTAATCCATAAGCAGGAGATAGCTTTCTCGTTATGTAGGTATTCCTTTATTTCCCTCAAAATTTTATAGTTTTTATTTTAGTGGCCTTGCATATATTTTGTCAAATTTCTTTCTTTTTTTCTTTTTTGGCAGTACTCGGGATGGAACCCAGGGTCATTCTACCTTTGAGCTACATCCCAAGCCCTATTTTTTATTTCATAATTTGAAACAGGGTCTCACTGAGTTGCGGAGGGCCTAATTAGCTGAGGTTGGCTGTAAAGCCAAATCCTCCTGTCTCAGCTTCCCAAATGTTGGGCTTACAAGTATGCACCATCATGGCCAGCTCTATTTTTATATATTGCATTTTAAAATCACATTTAAAATAATATTTTCTTACATTTCAATTTACAGATGTTTGTCACTAGAGTTGCTGTAATAAGAGAATATATTTAAATAAATACAAAGAAACTAAATACTTAGAAGAGGCCTTCTTTAGTGAAAGTATATGCTGTCTATGACATCTGAATATATTGATAAAATCAAAGACATTTTGTCAGTTTTTGTTTCGTGATTAAATGATTTAAATGATGTTGACAATTTTTTTCCCTACTGTGGATTGAACCCAAGTGGCATTCTACATTCGATATACACCTCTAGCCTTATTTTAATTCTTTTTATTTTTGAAACAGGGTCTCACTAGGTTGCCGAGAACCTCACTAAACTGCAGAGGCTGGCTGAGAACCTGCAATCCTCCTATCTCAGCCTCTTAAGTATTGGGATTACAAGCGTGCACCACCACACCTGGCAGACATTTTTTTTTTTTTTTTTGGTGGTACTGGGGTTCCTGGAACTCCTTCTATCTCCGGGTTATACTCCCACACCTATTTTATACTTTTTTAAAATTTGGAAACAGGGTGTCTTAAGCCAGCACGGCTGACTTCAAACCTGTGCGATCCTCCTGTCTCCGCCTCCCAAGCGTGGGGATTACAAGCATGTGCCACCACGCCCGGCCAGACAATTTTTAAAGGAATAAATTTACTACCATTTCAATATATATACTTTTCAATGATACGTTGTTCTCTGAATTTGTGTATATTGAATGCAGTATCAGTTAACAAATTAAAATGAGGCTATTGGTTACTTTTGTGACTTTTATAATCATTTTGATCACCTTTATAGAAATGTGCCACTATGCTCAGTAGCATTGACTTATGTTTACATTTCAAATCTCATGTAATGGCACCTAACATATCTAGAACCTTAGCAGCTGTGCAGTTTGGGAAAGTAGTTTTAATCTTCCTCCTTTGGCAGCACAAGAAGTCAGTCTAGAAAGAGGTTGTAATATATGCTGAGTGTTTCATATGATCATAGCAGATACCTAGCCACATGCTGACAGTTGAGTAATAATATGTGTTTGCTGCATAGAGGTTGACCATTAGTTAGGGGAGTCCATTTAAATAAGCCAAGGTTGACTTCCTGGAAGATGGCGACCGAGAAAAGCGGGGCTTAAGAGCCCCGCTAACAACAAATCTCCATTACCACAAAATCAGCGCCTTTCATAGCCAGAAAACACCATCACCAGTGAAACAAAAAATCACCAGGCTCCAGAGAGAAAGCGGACTGAGAACAGAGCCACAGAGGAGATAACCCGCCTCACGCCCGAGGACGCGGCAGACACGGCAGCAGCGCCATACTGCCGGAGGCACCGGTGAATTCACGGGACGGCTACAGCAAGCCGAGGTGAGCCACTGCGGAACAGCCAGGCGGGATTTCTCCACGCAGAGAGCATCTAAAGCTACCAGTGGCCGAGCTCAACACACGCTGCAGGGATTCAGAGTGGAAATCAAAACCAAGAAGAAAAACACCAGCCCCACAGCCGAGGGCGTAGCAGCGGCGCCATATTGCCAACGGTGGCAGCAGCACCGAATTCAGCGAGGCCAGTACAGCTACATCTGCGTACTCAAGAACAGTGAGTCAAATTGCGGGCCACAGAGGAGAAATCCCAGTACTGTACTCCCTGGGACTTGACCCAGTGGGGGAGGGGCGGTGGCAGAGATATCACACCATAGGAGAACGTGCAACCTGGCACCCCCCACAGTCTAAAGCAGCCTCTATCGACTCTCTGGGTCGGAGACTCTGTGATACAATCCAGTAAAGGAGTAGTGGGGTCTGAGATACTACTGACTCGAGATCCAGAACATCTTAAGTGAAGTCATAGTGACCCAAGGGAAGAACCCAGAGAAGGCACAAATATCCGAAATCATGGGAAAGAGGAATAATACTGGAGCAATAAATGCCCACAACCCCACAACATCAGAACCCGATAAAACTGAAAATCAGAGATTTCTAGAAGATCAAATCAGGAAAATAACTCTAGAAATAATAGAGGTGCTTCGAAAAGAACTCAGAGAGAGCCAAAAAGAGATAAAGGATGCAATTAATGAAGTAAAGGCCTCAATTCAAAGCACAAACAACCGATTAGAACACATGGAGAACAGAATCGCACTCTTAGAAGATGAGCAAACCAAAAATAAATGCATAGTTTCTAATCTAGAAAAAAATATCTGACAGCAGGAATCTGATATTGAAGAAATATGGGCCCATTTTAAGAGAGCTAACCTAAGAATAATTGGAATAGAGGAGGGAAAAGAAAGTGAAACCAAAGGGATCAACAATCTCTTCAAGGAAGTAATAGCAGAAAATTTTCCAGACATAGAGCAAGAGGTCGATACACAGGTCCAGGAAACTTATAGAACTCCCTTTAGACAGGATCGGAGAAGAGGATCCCCACGCCACATAATTGTCAAAATGACCAATGTGGAAGCCAAGCAGAGAATCTTAAAGGCAACAAAAACAAAGGGCCAAGTGACATTCAGAGGCAAACCAATTAGAATCACTCCAGACTTCCCAAACCAAGTTATGAGAGCCAGAAGGGCTTGGAGTAACATATTCCAAACTCTGAAAGAAAACAACTTCCAGCCAAAAATTTCCTACCCAGCAAAACTTTCTATCAAATTAGATGGAGAAATAAGAAGCTTCCATGACAAACAGAAACTGAAGGAATTTATGTCTTCAAAACCAGCACTAGAGAAAATACTCAAAGAGATTAACTACAAAGAAGAAATAGGTAACACACTCCAGAACTAGAGAAACAAGATTTTCCATCCAACAGACAACTAAGATTGGTTATCTGTGGAGATTCATTATTTATGTTAGTCTTTTACCTATCTCTAAAGGGTATTGTTTGCCTTTATTGTTGTTAATTTCTAGGATTTCTAGTTGGAATATTAATATACCTTCAGATATAGCATTTGGAAATATTTTATCCCATTCTATTAGTAACTGTTAACTCTGTTTACATTGTCTTTGGATATACAATATTTTTTTATTTTTTTAGGGAGTTTGTATACTCCTCTGTTGCCTGTGCCATTGAAATCATAACCAAGAAATCACTGCCAATTTCAATGTTGTGAGGTTTAATGACCCAGATTTTCTCCTAAAATTTTATAGTCTTAAGATTTATATTTAGGTTTATTATCTATTTTGAGTTAATATCTGTATAAGGTAAGGGTCCAATTTTATTCTTTTCCATGTAATTATTATTTTTTAACAATATTTAGTTAAAAGATTATTACTTCCATCACCAAATGTTCGTGGAAACCTTGTCAAAAATAACTTGACAATATAGGGAAGAATTTAGCTCTAGGCTTGTATTTAACTCCAGTGGTTTATATATCTGCCTTTAGAACAGTACTACACTGTTTCAATTATTGTAGCTTTATATGGTTTGAAATCAGAAAATATATATCTTCTAGCTTTGTTCTTTTTCAAGATCGTTTTGGGTACGTAGAGTCCATATTCCATATTAGGATAGATTTTTTTTCTTAAAAATAAATATATAAATATATGATAGTTTCACCTAAAAAATAGAAAAAAAATATTCTCTGGTAAGAAAGAAAGCAAAAAGAAATATTGAAATGTTATCTTTAAGTCATTAAAAGCTTGGTATCAGACAAATGAAACTGTTATGTGAGATTATCATTTTTAATTTTAGATAAATTGCCATAATACTAGATGTCAACTACTAAGCCAAGCATGGAAGGGAGGGAGAGGGAGAGAATGGGGTGGGGATCGGATGGGGGCTGACTGGGAAAAGTGTGCACATATGTCTATAAAAGTATGTATCCTACTATGATGTATGAATACAGTGCACCAATTAAAAAAAAAAGAGAGAATAAAAAAAATAATAGGGCTGGGGGTGTAGCTCGGAGGTAGACTGCCCTTGGGTTCCATCCCCAGTACCACAAAAAAAAAAAAAATAAATAAATAAATAAGTAAATAAATAAGCCAAGGTTGTGTTGGGTTCTTAGTTGCAAATAACATAATCCATTCTAGTTGGTGTAACTCAAAAGGAATTTATTAAAGCATTCAGAAACTCATGGAATCCTAGGAGGGCCAGAAAGTCAAACTTGGGGAAGATGTATTAGGTACAATGCCCAAAGCACATTAGGAAACTGTTCTGGTGAAGGCCTTATTGGTGCCACCACTTGGCACTAAACCAACAGTCTGTGCTGAATGCTAAATCTTCTATCACAGCTGCCTCCAGAACAATGAACTCCTTCAGTGCCACGCGCAGTAAGACAGTGGATTCCACTGGCACCTGCCTCTTCACTTTGCTTACTAGTAAACCAAAGTCATATACAGTAAGCTGTCAGTTTCTGTTTTAATTTTCTTATTCAACTTAAAAATATAGTTACATGCATTTCACACAGTCAAGGGAATAACCTTCAACATTTTTTCTTTTGTTTATTGGTAATAACTTTATTTATTTATTTATTTATTTTTTATTTATTTTATTTATTTTTTAAATTGGTGCATTGTAGTCATATATCAATCACATTGGAGTACAAGACTTGAGAGGATATAAAAGCACACATCATCCAATTAGCCCTCCTCCAGCCCCCATCCCATTCCCTCCCCCTCCCTCCATCCCACGCTTCTTTGGTGATTTACTTTGATACATTTGTTTATGTACCTCCTGCGTTTTAAAGAGGCTCCGTCCTCCAGTATTACATACCCTCTGATTGGTCACATTAGTTGCTTCACTATAGGGCCCTTTCTATAGCTCAACCTCTTCCTGTTGCCCTTTTCCTCCTAGTTATTGCTGATTAAGAGAAGCGTCTGATTTATATTTTCTGCGGTATTTCTCTGTGCATGCTGCGTTGCAAGTACCGATCCCACTCTTGATGTTCCCAGTAGTGGCCTGGCTACTCAGTGGACTGATCCAGACCTCACTGGCTCAAGCAGCGGCCTTGCCTCATGGGAGGCCCCAGTTCTGGTCTCGCTGGCCCCTGCACCAGTCTAACCCCTAAGCTGGCTTTGGTCCCGGCCTTGGAGGCCGCAGGAGTGAACTTGCCTCACGCCAGGCTCCGATGCTGGCCATTGGCCCCTGCACCGGCCTAACCCCTTGGCAGGATTCCAATCCCGGCCTCGTTGGCCCCAGCACCGGCCTAGCCTCACGGCAGGCTCCAATGCCAGCCTCGTTGGCCCCAGCACCGGCCTTGCCTCATGGCAGGCTCTGATGCCGGCCTCGCTGGCCCCAGCACCGGCCTAACCCCTCAGCAGGCTCCGGTCCCGTCCTCGGAGGCACCAGCACTGGCCTTGCCTCACGGCAGGCTCCGATGCCGACCTCGCTGACCCTAGCACTGGCCTAACCCCTCGGCAGGCTATTATCCTGGCCTCGGAGGCCCCAGTACCGGCCTTGCCTCACGGCAGGCTCCGATGTCGGCCTCGCTGGCCCCAGCACTGGCCTAACCCCTCAACAGGTTCCGGACCCGACCTCGGAGGCCCCAGCACAAGCCTTGCCTCATGGCAGGCTCCAATGCCGGCCTCGCTGGCCCCTGCATCGGTCAAAGCCCTCGGCAGGTTCCAATCCCGGCCACGGAGGCCTCAGTAGTGGCCTTGCCTCACAGCAAGCTCCGATGTCGGCCACTGGCCCCGGCGCCCGCATAACCCCTCAGCAGGTTCCGATCACTGTCTCTGTGGTTATTATTTCAAAGGTTCCAGGTGTAATGTATCAGATCTCTGCCTCCCCTGAGTATTGGCCACTGGCATTGCCACTGCCTCCACCGTTTCAAATCCTTCCCAGGCTCTTTTTCCACTCTGAATGTTGTCCAGTATTCCTAAGCATGCGTGATGGTAGCATTCGACATTTGGTGTAATTTCTCCAAAAAAATAAAGTTGGTAAGATCCGGTTTCTGCTTCTCCTGAATACAAGTCTCCACCACCATCGCGGAGAACTCTTTCAACACCGCATTTCTCCTTGGTCTCCGCTAAACTCTCTCCTTACAGGTGATGTCTGAGATTCTTAACAATATAAATAGCAGTCCTCTTTCACGGCGAATTTTTCCATAAGTTCCAGTGCATTTAGATAAGTTTTGTCTGCATCTCCAGTGTCCTGGCATCCATAACGGCTTTCTTACCTCCTCTCCGATATTTTTCTTTATCTTTTTCTGTTCTGGACCCGGTTTCTCCAGGGGTCTGGCGTGCTACTCGCAGTTCGGCCGGGGCCCAGAGTCCCGCGACCCGGGCCCCAGCTGGCGTGCCCCGCGCGAGACCCCCCGCCCAGAACCCAGCGTCTTACTGGGCCCGGTTTCTCCAGGGGTCTGGCGTGCTATGCGCAGTTCGGCCCAGGGCCCAGGGTCCTGTGACCCGGGCCCAGGCTGGTGTGCGCTGCGCGCGACCCCCGCCCAGAACCCAGCGTCTTACTGGGCCCCGGCAATAACTTTTTAAAAATGTGCCCAAAGCATTAGACATAATAGCATAATACCATCATTTCCACTTTTTAGTACTTAGAACTTTTGCCATCTGGAAAACACTCATATAAGTCATTAATCACACAAGTTTAGGGGAATATGCAGGAGAGGAATTTACACAATTATTTAGGCAATTACCTAAAAAGATTTATTAATATGTAAATCTAACAGGAGTTTGTTCATTTGCTTATTTATTTATTTACTTATTTTATGGTACTGGGGATGAAACCCAGGGGCTTTCTACCTCTAAGCTACACTCCTAGACCTATTTTTTTTTATATTTTATTTAGAAACAGGGTCTCATTAAGTTGCTGAGAGCCTCACTAAGTAGCCGAGGCTGGCTTCGAACCTGTGCCATCCTCCTATCTTAGCCTTTGAAGTACTGGGATTACAAGCATGCGCCTGGTTTAACAGGAGTTTAATAATAATACAATATAGATTAAATCTCTGGCTTTTATTTTAAAATATTAAAGTGTATCAAGTTATGAAATAAGTGACATGTTCATCTGGGTATAATTTCACATTTCTACATAAGTTTTATAGTAAAGCCTCAGACTATTTTCTAACTAATATTTATTGTTACTTTTATGATTTTTTTCCTTAGTCTTAGAACCTAACTAATCCTTTCCCCAAGTTGGAAGAGAGGAAATATATATGTAGAGAGAAAGAATATATAAAGAATATAAAACCTGATCTGAGACATTACCTCAGTTGTTATTAGGCCTTTGAAGATAATGAGGACAATTTGGAGCTAAAACCATTTAATACCATTTTTAAAAAGTACTAATTTGATGGGGTTGTGCTATCACCTATCATTCAGAATCGTTTTGTTTACTTCATAGTCTGCATTCTGCTGACTTTTTGGGTAGTTTTTTTTTTTTTTTTAATTGTACAAGGCATTAACTGGCGTCTCATTATCTTTTGTTAATCACTCCCAGACCTTTTTTGTGATTATTCATCACAGTGGTCTAGAGGATCACAAAGAAAGTGCTAAATCTTTATTTACAAAGCAAGTTGACTCTCAGCTGTTGCTTGTGTCTGTTACTTGAACATTTGTAGCAGCAATGGATAGAATTAAATACTTCTTGGAAATATTTTTTATTTGTTTTTATTTTTATTTTTTGGTGGTACTGGGGTTCCTGGAAGCCCTTCTACCTCTGGGCTACACTCCCAGACCTATTCTTATACTTTTTTATTTGGAAACAGGGTCTCTTAAGCCAGCATGGCTGGCTTCGAACCTGCGTGATCTTCCTGTCTCCGCCTCCCAAGTGCGGATCACGCCTGGCAAGATTTTTTATTTTTTTATGTAGTACTAGGGATTGAACCCAGAGGCATTCTACCTTTGAGTAACACCCCCAGGCCAATTTTATTTATTTGGAAACAGGGTCTACTAAAGTTGATGAGAGTCTCACTATTTTTTTTTTTTTTTTGTGGATCATATTAAAAATGGCATACATTCAGACTGTGGTTGGTGCCCTCTATTTTTTGAGGCTGTCCTTGAACCTGTGATCCTCCTGTCTCAGACTCCCAAGTACAGGTATTATAGGCATGTGCCACCACACTTGGCTTGGGAAGTAATTCTTAATGTTGTTGTAGAAGAAGGCAATGTTCGAGCAATATTGAATATCAAATAAGTAAAATTATAGGAAATAGTACACAAGCCATTAAATTCAAAGCTCTATCCTGAGAATATTTTAGAATAGTTTCCTATTTATGTAGTTCATGTAAGAAAATTTCCTAAAAGTTCCTTGTTTAATACTTTGAAATTCTGGGCAATATGAACAAGTTTTATTTGTATGTTTGATAAGAACATCTATGGACCTTTCTTTTCAAAATAAACAAAAATCTTCAATGTAAAAATTGAAGTTGTAAAATGAACATGCTCTTTCATCTAAGAATTACTTTCTAGAAATGTCTAAATGTAATTATCTTTTAATAAGTAAACATATCTTCACATTTTCTCAGTAATGTCTCACTGAAACAAAAGATGATATTGTTACTCCTAATAACAATACAAAATTAGAAAAACAATTGAAGCAGATCAAGAGTTCTAAATATAGGTGAAGAATTATCTTTTTATAATTAAAGTTTGCTACTTTACTATTCAAAACAGGTCTATGGACTTCTTAATTATCTAAAGTAAAAAATACTTAATTTTCTTTGTTTTAAACGTATTCTTTTTTTCCTAAATGGAAAACAGAAAACTTAAAGTACATGATTCAGAGTTTTTAGAACAATAGGTGAGAATGTTTTAAAGATTTAAGAATCCTTTCATCTCTCTGACTTTTATTATTTATATTCTTTTTTCTTTTTCTTTTTTGGTGGTACTGGGGCTACACTCCCAGACCTATTTTTTATATTTTTTTTTATTTCTAAACAGGGTCTCTTAAGCCAGCAAGGCTGGCTCCGGGCGATCCTCCTGTCTCTGCCTCCCAAGCGCAGGGATTACAAGCCTGCGCCACCACGCCCGACATTTCTATTCTTATTTATTTATTTATTTATGTATTTATGTATTTATTTATTTATTTATTTATTTATTTATTTATTTATTTATTTATTTTTGTAGTGCTAGGGATTGAACCCAGCTATCCCCCCAGCCCTATTTTTTATTCTTTATTTTGAATCATGGTCTAAGTTTTGAGGGCCTCACTAAGTAGCTGAGGCTGGTCGCGAACACGGATCCACCTGTCTCAGCCTCCCAAGTACTGGGATTACAAGTGTGCGCCACCACACCTGGCTCATCAATTCTATTCTGTGTCAGGTTTTTGGTTGTAAAATAATAGAAACATGCTAGTAGAAGTAAGATTTATTGGATATTGGGCAATTCTTAGAATCTACATGGAAGGCTGGGCGTGGTGGCGCATGCTAGTAATCCCCGCGCTTGGGAGGTGGAGACAGGAGGATCGCGCAGGTTCAAAGCCAGCCGCGCTGGCTTAAGAGACCCTGTTTCCAAATAAAAAAAAGTATAAAATAGGTCTGGGAGTGTAGCCCGAATGTAGAAGGGTTTCCAGGAACCCCAGTATCACCAAGAAAAGAAAAGAAAAAAAAAAGAATCTACAGGGAAGGCTAGAAAATGGGGTTTAGGAAGTGAATGGGAACTAAGACAAACTGGGTCCAGAAACCTCTGCCCGAATCAGCCTGGAAGAGCAGTCTAGTTAGAATGCTGCTCCCAACACACATCACTGCTATTGCCATTACATTCTTGACGATGTTATTGCTGCTGCTGCTAGTGCAAACAGTTTGTTGCTTTGACTTTCTCAAGATTCAAAGTTCCGGACTAAAATATCCAATTGGTGGAGAGTACTATGGTACGTTTGGAATGCATTGTTAGTCTTCAAAATTTGGGGGGTCATTAAGAATATTGTGGATGGTTACCCTCACTTCTCTCCTTGGTTAACAAGAGTCATATTGGTTGGGGGAGAAACAAGTACCATATACCAGTTACTGATTTGAAGCATACGTTTTATTTTGTGGGTCAGAATTTCACTCTCACAAAGTATTGTCTCCTAGCTGACACTGTAATGAAGTCTCCAGTTCAGCATCTGTAAAGGTGAGATACTTTTTGATGAAAGAAAAGTAGTAACAGTGAATTCCCTTGGTATCAGTCCGCAGCTTTACATTTCACACTGTAAAGTGAGCTCTGTTTTCAGAATCAGTGTGCTGTGGTGCACCAAATGTTCATTACTTTCACTCTCAGCTTCTCACCTTCGCTCTGTATCTTCAGCAGCAGTAATAATAGATATAACTCTAAACAGTTCTTTCTTTTTATAGCCTCCAAGAATAGTACTTCTCCTGGTTTTTACATGTAAGTATAATCATATGCATATATTCTGACATCAATACCTGTAGTTCTAATAGCATTTCAAACATTGGTTCCCTGTCTCCTTTTCATTATTTTTCCTTGCCGTAGAGATACCATCTGGTAAATTCTATGAGCATAGTTATCACATTGGATGGTAATTTTGTTTTACATATTTGTATTCACCACAGACTACAATATCCTAGAGAGCAAGTTTTAATTTATCTTTGTGTTTCCTATACCTATTACTATGACATAGTAATAGCTTAGTTTTAAAAATGAAAATAACCTGTACACACTGTTAAAGTCAAATATTTTGAAGGGCTGGCTTATAAGGACAATGAATTTTTTTTCCTATCCAGTTCTGCTTCTTAGAGGCGAACACATTTTAATTTTGATAGGTATTTCCATAGTTTTTTAAAACGCACTCTACCACTGAGCTACACCTCCAGCCTTTTAAAGTTTATTTTGTTTTGAGATAGGGCCTGGTTAAGTTGCTCAGAATGGCCTTGAACTTGAGATCCTCCTGCTCAGCCTCTCAGAACTATAGGTGTATCACCACACCTGTATTATTCTATTTCTTAATTCAATTTTACCATATTGATCACTCAAACCTTCCTTTGCTATATGTGTATATTAATATTTTTCTGAATAATCACCATGTACATTGTGTATGTATGTTTATGTGTGTGTGTGTGTGTGTGTGTGTGTGTGTGTGTGTGTGTGTGTGTGTGTATTACTAGGGATTGAGCCCAGGAGGTTCCAGCTATTTTTATTTTCTATTTAAAACACCCTCACTAAGTTGCTGGGGCCTCATTGAATTGCTGACACTGATCCCGAATGAATGCTCCTTCTGTCTCAGCCTCCCAAGTCCTGGGATTGCAAGAGTGCACCACCAAGCCTGGCAACAGTCCTTCTTTTGTAATTTTTTTTTTTTTTACTTTGGTTTGTTCTTCTTTATAACTTTTCATTTGCTCTTCTTTCTATGGTCTCCTTTATAAAACAGCAGTCACAATAATAATAGGATGTGTCACTAGCATTATATGGGTTAATGAACCTGGTCTCATAAAAAGAGATTCAACCTAAAACTGACAAAATAATACTTTTATTTTATAATGACTTCATATTAGTTATAAAAATAAAGAATTAAAAATGAAAGAAAGCTGTCTCTGTAGATAGATTTTAAAATAAATATAACTCTTACCAAAAAACAGTATTTTAAATCTACCTATGTAGACACTAATTATCAATGCATGTTGTATCTACTAGCCATTGTTATAATGTCCATTTTGGTGGAGGTATTTACATTGTTAGAAGAAGAATGTCCTGACTGAAAGTAGAGAACAGCAATTGTAAATTACCAAAAGGTGTGATGGTGAGGTCATTGTAGACTCCAATAGTTAATAGAGTAATCCAAAAATGACATTTGAGAGCTGGGCGTGGTGGCTCCACTTGTAATCCTAGCATTTGGGAGGCTGAGATAGGAGGATTGCACAGTTTCAGAGACAGCCTCAGCTATTTAGAGAGGCCCTTTGTAACTCAGTGAGACGTTGTTTCAAAATAAAGAATAAAAAATAGGGCTGGGGGTGTTTCTGGGAGGTAGAATGCCATTGGGTTCCATCCCCAGTACTGCAAAAATAAAAGCCGGTTCATGGACAGCCTCAGCTACTTAGTGAGGCCTTCTGCAACTCAGTGAGAGTCTGTTTCAAACTAAAGAATAAAAAATTGGGCAGAGGGTGTAGCTCGGAGGTCAAATGCCTCTGGGTTCATTCCCCAGACCCTCAAAAAAAAAAAAAAAGACATTTGATATGAACTATTTTGATTACATAAAAGGAAGATTCATTTTTACATTTATACATCTGTAAGGGACTTTTCAGATTTATATGGTTCATTTTATTCTTTTTTTGGTAATATGCAACAAGTAAATGTTGTTACATTTTCAAAGGGCAAAAGAGTTGTTAAATCAAAAATTTTGTATGTAAAATGGAGACTATTTTTTTTTTTTTTTGGTGGTACTGGGGTTCCTGGAAGCCCTCCTTCCTCCGGGCTACACTCCCAGACCTATTTTATATTTTTGAAACAGGGTCTCTTACGCCAGCATGGCTGGCTTCAAACCTGCGCGATCCTCCTGTCTCCGCCTCCCAAGCGCGGGGATTACAAGCGTGCGCCACCACGCCCGGCAAATGGAGACTATTTAAAGGAGACTTTAATTCTCTTTCTGGTTCTATCTAGGATTGAATGCATTAAGCATAACACTTAATAGCTTCCTCTTTCTCTCTCTCTCTACGCGTGCGCTCACACACACACACACACACACACACACACACAAGAATTATTTAACCAAATAATTTACAAGAATAATTAAAAATTATGCCTTCTCTAAAATATAGTTTAAGGTCTGAGGATGTACCTCTAAGGTATAATGGTTACCTGGCATGTGTGAGGCCCTGGGTTTGATCCCTAGCATCATACATACATACATAATTTAAACTGGAAAATAACTTTTTAACATGCTCTCGGTGCATTATAGTCTCACATCATCATGTAAATCATGTTGACAGCGACATACACACACACAGCACTTGGTAGCCTCCTTCCCTGCCACCCATCTCCTCCCTTCCCAATACAGAGTTCTGAGACTGACATTGGTATTTTTGCAAATGTACACATAGTCGATGGTAGTAATTCCATTAATGAACCTCACTATTCTGGAAAATAATTTTAGCATTGGTATAAAATACAATCGAATAAAGGCAAGAGTAAATCAGTATATTTAGTAAAAAGAAAATTGTACTTAACGGGAGAGTTGCTTATCTGTAGGTAAAATAAATATTTGAATTTATAGTTTTATTGTTGAGAATGATTACTTAGCAATTATGGAGAGCTAAGTACCTAGTAATTAAGAATATCTGGGAAATATTTGGTGTGGATAAAAGTGCTAAGAATTTGTGTTAATATAGATTAGAATTACATATCTTCATAAGAACGGTTGTCTGGTGAAACTAAAGAATATTTCTGATTTTGAGTAGTATCACCAGTCATCACAAAGTTAAGATACTTAGGAAATTTTATTTTGTTTTTAGTTTTTAGACATATATAAATTGGAAACAAGTGAATATAAATGATATTATGATATAAAAATGTTGCCTATAAAATATTGTTAGTCTTCAAATTTAAATTAACATGGAGCCCAAGATGCCAGTAAATAGATACTAAAACATATACTAGATTCATATTATAATAAATATATGGGATATCAGATAAAAGCATTATAGTTTATAGATATAGCTAGTTTTTAGTAAACAC
Organism: Muscardinus avellanarius; assembly: GCF_963383645.1. NCBI lineage: Eukaryota > Metazoa > Chordata > Mammalia > Rodentia > Gliridae > Muscardinus > Muscardinus avellanarius. Next base: position 38,166,126 of record NC_137801.1, read on the forward strand.
AGTCTAATATTTTTCAGATTTTTCTTGGCTTCTGTGCAACATTTCTTCTCCCAAGTAAGGGGTGAGGCTCTTTCTGAGATGAAGGTCTTAGTCATCTACCTTTGGACAAGTTGGTCAGAGAATTTCTTTATGGCCAGCTCCTACCCAGAAAGGTGGGGAAGATTAGAGTAACAGTTTTAGGCTTTAGGGCTTGCTTTGGGGAAAAGGGGACTTTAGTTTCTGTGACTTGCATTGGGAAAGAGAAATTTTAGTTTCTGTGGCTTGCCTTTAAAGGGGAAAAGGGAACCAAGACATAGAACAGGAAAAAAAGAAAAACTTTGTTTCAGAGGCCTGTTGCTGTAGACCCATGTAAACCTGGGTACTGTCAAAGTAATGGTTTGCCTTTCCCTCACTTTTCTCTGCATACATTTGGGGGCTTTAAGAGTGCTTTGAGTCTAAGGAATAGATTTGCAATACAGATTGTGAGAATCTTTGCCCCAGCCATGTTGAACTTAAAGTTCAAGTCCAAGAACCTGAATCACTGTCCCCCTGCCCCCGCCCCATATCTGAGCAGTCCAGAAATGCCTGAATCCCACTTAGACTCACACTGGCATCCTTATCCCACAGGGTATGTACCAGACTTTGAAGCAACATGGAATGTATTTATTTGGTGGCTCAGGAGGCTTCATTAAAAAACAAACAACTGGCTGGGCCCAGAGCCTGCCACGGGGCGAGGCCGGGTCTAGAGCCAGCGAGGCCGGCCCGGAGCATGCCGCGGGGCGAGGCTGGGTCTGGAGCCAGTGAGGCCGGGCCCAGACCCTGCTGCGTTGCCAGGCCGGGTCTGGAGAACAGTAGAGAAGATCCTCAGAAGAAGGAAAATGAACTTACCATATGATCCAGCAATACCACCTCTGGGTATCTACCAAAAGAATGAAAACCAAAATACCAAACTAATGCATGAACAACCATGTTCATAGCTACACAGTTCATCATTGCCAAACTGTGGAACCAGCCAAGATGTCCTTTAACAGATGAATAGATTTCAAAACTATGGGATATGTACACAATACAATTTTGCCCAGCCATAAGGGAAAACAAAATTATGGCATTTACAGTGAAATGTCACAAAAAAATAAGAAATCAGATGCTTTTCTTAATGTGAAAAATATTCGGGAGAAATGGGTAACAGGAGGAACTCTAAATGAAGAAGGGACCCTATAGAGGAGCAATTAAGGTGACATATCTGAAGGGATAAGAGGGAGGATCAGGGAAACTCTTTAAAGCACACGATGTACTTAAACATATCAAAGTCAATCAGGAAGCCAAGCATGGGTGGGAGGGAGGGGAAGGGAAGGGGTAAGAGATTGGGTAGGGGCTAATTGGGTGATGTGTGCATGTATATCTCCACAAGTTTTTTTTTTTTTTTTTTTTTTGTGGTACTGGGGTTCCTGGAAGCCCTTCTACCTCCAGGCTACACTCCCAGACCTATTTTATATTTTTTTATTTGGAAACAGGGTCTCTTAAGCCAGCACATCTGGCTTTGAACCTGCGCTATCCTCCTGTCTCTTCCTCCCAAGCGCGGGGATCAAAAGCGTGCACCACCACACCTGGCTTTCCACAAGTTTTTTTTATTCCATTGAGATGTATGACTACAGTGCACCAATAAAAATTTATTAAAAAAATAAAAATAAAAAAGATAAAAGTAACACTAAAAAAAACAAACAACTTTTTCATATCTTATGGATAGATAATTATTATATATTATTAATTTAATCTTATTTTTACATAACATCTTTTAGCTACAGTATTAGTTTTTCAATGTGAAACAGCCTTAGCCAGACCTGCATCTCTGCCTCTTTCTTGGTCTTTTATCTATTATCCTACTATCTCCATCATGTATCAGAGTGGAGCTAGTAATGACTTATTGGGCTGCTCTTCCAGACTTTTCTTTTAGTTTTGTTTTGCATGTGATCATTTGACAGGACTAAAAAGAATGTAAAAGACAAAAAAGTGTTAAAGTAGGTGTTAATTTACCACAATTAAATAGCCTCTGATTTTCATGACTTATTAAATAGGGTTTGTGATAGATATTATGAATATGTAATATATGTGTAAATATATTAAGACAAATTCTCTACATGAAAATAGTTACCAGAGAGAAACTCTCTCTAAATTGAGACCCTTTTTTTTTTTTTTTTGAGAAAACTATGATTTACTTGGGTAATAGACTAGGTTTTCTGTTCTTTGCGTTATAGGATCAAGCCAAAGAATTCCCTATAGCACCGGGGAGCTCCCAGTGGAGCCTAAGGAACAACCCACCCTGTAGTCTCTGATGCAAACCTGTGGTCTCCATCAAATGTAGTTAGGATCCGGAATCACACCTTTCATTTTCTTTTTGTCTCTTTTAGCAGCCCTGAAGAGTTTTCACCCAATTGTAAACTGGAGTCAGGTAATAATGTTTGTTTCTGAGCTTTCAGGGGAAGCTGTTTATTTTAGTAGGCAATTTTCCTGTGTGATGGAGTGAAATGTTGAGAAGGCAGCCTCTCATCAGTGGACAAACAATGCCTAAGAATTTAGCTAATGGCCCCCCTTCAGTGCAGAGAATAGATGGCAACAATTGTACTTGCAGACTAGACCCAGAGCTACTTGTTTGGCTGCTAGGTGTTAATGCAAATTTGTTCTTCAGCTCATTCAACCCTGGGGCTCCCATCCTATGATTTAATTAAATGTAATTGGTTACATTGCTCCTCCCAGGCCCCTGAGGTGTTTTTGTTTATTGCTTACTCTTTGCAATAAAGCTTCAATTCATGGCACAAAATGCTGGATAAATAAGTCTTTTTTTTTTTCCCCCTGTGTTGGAATTGCTGGGAGATTATTTCCTTCAAATAGTTTGGCTTTACTCTTAAAAGTAAATGACCAGTGAAATAAACTCATTGTGCAGCAAAAAATGTAGCATATCCAGAAACTAAGAATTAAATAGAGTAAATGATGAGATTAGGGAAAGATATGAAGTTGCAATATTAAATTAGTAAAGATTTGCAAGAGTGCTGTAAGAGCTATTAAAACTAAAAGTTTTAATAAGTGAGATTGTCATTGTTGTGACATATCATTATTAAAAAGTTACCTTAAAATAAAGGTAAATCCGTTTTTCTATAAATTTCTCTTTTTTTAGGCATGTAGAATTCTCTTACTCATAAATATGCAGGTGGCATGGTTGGGGACAAAAGTGAGAATGGTATCGACTTTGACTTAAGTTAGCACCACTACCTATTTTTTTTCTTTTTCTTTTTTCTTTTTTTTTGGTATTGAGGATTGAACCCAGAGGCATTCTACCCTCCTCAGCTATTTTTATTTTTTATTTTGAAACAGGGTCTTACCAAATTGCTGAGGCTGGCTTGAATCTGCTATCCTGTTTTAGCCTTCCAAGTACTGGGATTATAGGCAAGTACCACCAGCCTGGCTTACCTACTGCCCCCCTCCCCCTTACTAGGGGCATTCTACCTCCCAGCTACATCCCCAGCCCTATTTTTTATTCTTTATTTTGAAACAATTTCACTGAGTTGCAAAGGGCCTCACTAAATAGCAGAGGCTGTCCAAGAACCGCAGTTCTCTCCTGTCTCAACCTACCAAATGCTGGGTTACAAGTGTGTGCCACTATACCCGGCATCTATTCTGTTGTGAGCATACAAAATATATGTCAAAAATGTTGTGTGAGTATATGAAATATATATCAGGATATAGGTATAGTGTAGGGACAGATGGACTGGCCAGATATGCAAAGAAAATGGGGCAGACGAATGATGTAACTGACATGCCCAAGACAAATTAACAGACACATACCCCAGGCACACATCTGCAGGATGGGACAAGTGGAAGACAAGATAAGGACAAAATAATGGACATGCATCCCGCACCTATGTCCATAGGATGAAACAGCTGGGAAAGCAAGATAACAGTCGAAGCAATGGACCTACGTAATCAGTGACATGAATTTAGGGTATATATGACCTGGCAAATGGCCAGACCAGTGGCTCTGACCCCACTGTCTCTGAGGCTGAAAGTTAGCCCGGCTGGGGTGGGGGGCACTCCCCTGGCAGCTGCTGGATGATTCCTCTAAGATGACAGTCAGGCTCATCTCCGTCTGACTCCCGGGATCTCTAGCATCTGCACCTCGACCATTGACGACGACGGCTGTGACAGTGATCCTGAACCTAGGTTACCCGCGGAGACCTGTTTGCCTCAGGTAACCAAATGCTATCTGGCCAGTGGCTTGGTTAGAGAAGGATGGGAGTGTTATGAGCATTGTAAAATAAACCGAGTATTCGTGAAAGACATTAAGTGTGTATGAAGTGTGATCCGTCATTCTCGCCATTGTGTCAAAAAGACTCATATTCCTTTTTAATGAAAGATTTTTTTTCCTCTTATGAAGTACATGTTTTCTTTCTACCTGAATATATATAAAATTTTTTTTGTAAAGTGATACTTTTCCCCCTTCTTAAAGCTTTCATCTTAATTTGAGAAGTGAGATAAATTGGGGAACAGCTCAGAAATTTAGAAAATTAAGAAGTAGCCTGGCATAGTGGTACATGTCTGTAATCCAAATACTTGGGAGGCTGAGACAGGAGGGTCATAGGTTCAAGGCTAGCCTCAACAACTTAGTGAGCCCTTCAGCAACCTAGCATGACCCTGACCCTGTTTTTTTTTTTTTTTTTTTTTTTTTTTTTAAAGGAATGGGCATATAACTTAGATGTAGAATGCCCCTGGGTTCAATCCCCAGTACACACACACACACACACAGAGGGAGAGGGAGAGGGAGAGGGAGAGGGAGAGGGAGAGGGAGAGGGAGGGAGGGAGGGAGAGAGAGAGAGAGAGAGAGAGAGAGGACAGAGAGAGGAAGAAAAGAAAATACCATTAGCACACCTCGATGCAGTTTTAAGTACCAAAAAAAAAAAAAAGACTTTTTCTCTCTTTGTCTCTGTCAGTGGGATAAAATAGCCTGCTGGAGAATGTTGTTTATTGTAGTGTTAGCTGGTTAGTTCCTTCATTTCTGTCCTCTTTTCCTCATCTTTATTTCCCCCCTTTTATTGTAGAGGTGTGAGATACTGCATCAATGACATTTTCATTAATGCAATAGACTTTCTAAATCATGCTGTGTCACAGGCCTATTTCATATCTATTGTGATGGAAAAAAATGAAAAATCCATGATAAGAACACAGGTATTCTCGGTGCAATATAAAGCTTCAATTCCTCACAATAGGATTGTTTTGCAGAAATTTTTTTTTCTTGATTTCTCTCACATTCGATTGCTGAGGTGGCTGTGAGGTTAGGCCTTTCTTCTGGAGGATGCTCCTGATGAAAACCAAGAGGGTAATTAGAATAGACAACTACAAAACAATCCTTTTGGGAAGTAGGAAACTGGTCTCAGATGTCAGCTCAATGGTAAGTGTTCAGGAAGAAATCGAGTATCATATTCACATCTTAGAAATGAGCTGTTAAAAAGGCCGTGTTTCATTTTCAGATTGATCTTCAAGTGAATTCCTACCTGTAACCCTAACAGCTCCGGTGCAGGCAAAAGGTCCAGTTGTAGTCCTGGGCCCAAAATAATCTTGGGTGCAGATTCCAGGCTTCCTTTGTCAGTTGGATTCAGGATGACTTAACAGCTTGCCTGGTTTACATTAAAGATTCACAATTTAAAGTAACTCTCTACATACAGGCAAATAAGAATATCGAATGGATTACAATGTAGTGAATACTAAGGGCCTCTTTTGTAAATGGAAATGTAATGTCACAGACAGAATGGAGGGAAATACTCCAGTGTCTTTTAGATAAAACCAGATACTCTTCTCTTGTACTTGAGTAATTTTCCACCCTGCACACTGGTAATAATAAGCCTATTGCCTGTCCCCTGACTGCGACTCTCCTGAATCCATTGGTTTGATTGGAAACTCTCAACCCCTGACAGGCCTCCGGAGCACTGATTACGAAGGCACCCCACACACTTCCCTCATAAACATTTGGCAGATCAGGAAGTGCTGAAACGCGATGCCCCTGGCTCTCAGAAGAGGGTACTGGTGGGAGAAGAAATAAAACATTTCTCTCTTGCAGCTGTCAAAGAGTGATTATGACAAATGGGTTTTCAAGGAGCCACAAAGTAATTACAGGGTAACTTCTTGACATTATTTTCCAATGTTTGACTCAGCAGATGATGATGATTAATTGATGTGTATTATTTTATGGCTCTCTGAAACTTTGATACATTATATAGAGGTCATATTAAAAGTTTTCATTTAGACTAATAGAGCAAATTTGTCTTAGAATTTAACTTCTTAACTCTCTCTTTTTAATAGATGATTTCCTAAACTAACTATGAGTATTCTGACCACTAATAGAGACTACGCCATGTAGACTTTAAAAAAAATGCTTAATAGTTGACAAATGTAAATGCTTAGTAAATGTCAGCTATCTTAAAACATGACATAGTAATCATTAAACTTTGGAAGAGCTGGGCGTGGTGGCGCACGCTTGTAATCCCAGTGCTTGGAAGGCGGAGACAGGAGGATCGCGCTGGTTCCGAGCCAGCCTCGCTGGCTTAAGAGACCGTTTCCACATAAAAAATTAAAATAGGTCTGGGAGTGTAGCCCGTGGGAGTGTATCCCAGAGGTAGAAGGGCTTCCAGGAACCCCAGTACCACCAAAAAAAAAAAAAAAAAAAAAACCTTTGGAAGAATATTTCTTAGTACATTATCTCACTAATCCTATGGTCTGGTTGATAGGAATGTGATACCCCACTTATTTTCTTCTATTCTTATATTACATCAGATCTGGTGTCATCTTGCCTTACATCTTTTTATTAAAATAGTTTAAAATATCTAAATATGATTCATTTGAAAAACATTTAGCTGGGCGTGGTGCCACATGCTTGTAATCCCAGTGCTCGGGAGGTTGAGACAGGAGGATCGCACAGGTTCGAAGCCAGCCTCAGCTACTTAGTGAGGCCCTCAGCAACTTAGTGAGACCCTGTTTCCAAATAAATTATAAAAAAGGTCTGGGGAGTATAGCCCAGAGGTAGAAAAGCCCCTGGGTTCCACCCCCAAGTAACACACACACACACACACACACACACACACACACACACAAACACATACACAACACATTTATAGTTACAGATCCTTTTTTAAGGCATATTTTATACATGAATTATATTGATTCTAAGCAAGTAATTGGTTCTGGTAAGCCAAGGTATGCATATACATGACTGATATAATAGAAGCTAAGAAAGCTTAATTAAGGTGGCACATGCTTGTAATTCTACCTGGGAGTCTGCGAGGAGGATTTTAAGCTGACAGGCGGTTCTCAGGTTTGAAGTTAATCTCAGCAACTTAGTGAGACCTTGTTTCAAAATAAAAAAATAAAAAGGGCTAGGGCTTATAGCTCAGGGGTAGAATGCCCCTCAGAGGTTTAATTCTCCTGTACAAAAAAAGAAAAGAAAAGAAGCAGTAGCTTAATTAAAGTAGTAAGTAATACATATGGTAGACCTTTTATTGTTTTACTAAATTTGTAAATTTTTGGTGTATTATTTATTATTATTATTATTATTATTATTATTATTATTTTCAGTACTGGGGATGGGACCCAGGGGCATTCTAAAATAGGGCTTCACCCCCAGCCCTATTTTTTATTCCTTAATTTGAAATAGGGTCTCACTGAGTTGCAAAGGGCTTCACTAAGTAGCTGAGGCTATCCTCAAACCGGAATCCTTCTGTCTCAGCCTCCCAAATGCTGGGATTACAGGCGAGCGCCACCACACCTGGCAGTGTATTGTTTTTTTTTTTTTTCAAATCAAAGTTGCCAATGATATGAGAAGTGGTAAGTGATCTTGGAGTTTTCATTGGTTTGTAGGCCAAAGGACGTTTTGTAGCCGGAGTGTCTCAGAATGAAGTGTCTGATTCTGACAATTCACAACACTTTATATTTAGTCTAAACAGAAGTGAAAAAAGACCTTACATTTCTTTTTTGCCTTTGTTTCAGATAAAATAATTTCCATTTGCTGGCCTCAAACTATTTGCTAAAAAATAGTTCTACTAAACATGTGAATGTCATAGGAACAACCTGGTATGGCATAAACACTAATATTTGATTAGCTTTGGCTTAAATATAGTTTATATAAGTGCTTTTGAGTAGAATTTTTAAAAAGTTTTTAGAAATAAATATCTCATTCAAAAGTATTAGTTTTTGTAAATTTAAGGGACGTCTGTAGGCTGTGTGTGTGTTGTAAATAAATGAAGTCGTTGAGCTATTTATGTGCTACGCTGCTTCTGCCTGCCAACTAGATATATCATCAACATTCCAGGTACAAAAGATGTTTAACCAGTTCAACTGAATAGTCCTCCTTTGTCTCTACATGTGTTTCACAAAGAAAGGATGTTGCTCTCATGGTAACAGAAGGATGGTAGTCTCGGTTTTGCAGTGCCATCTTTATTATGTGTATGCTGAATGAAAAGAAATCAAGTATTCAACTGTAGGCTGCATGGTTGAGAGGGATTTTTTTTCTTTTTCTTTTTTGGTGTTGGTTGAGGTCTCCATTGATAGGATATTTCAGACCTTTAAAAAACCATCTGTTTATAGGAAACACAGGGGAACACCCGTCTGTTGAATTTATTATATATATTGCAAAGAACAGATGGCATAGCAATAGGTTTACCCTTCTGTAGGAATTTGTTGTTTCTAAAAGTAACAAATCTTTGTCTTTTAGTATTAACACATTTTAGGACATTTGACTGAGGTTTGATTTCACTCTAAAATAATGGTTTCATTGGTAATCTGATCTACAAATCTTTCTCTGACTAAACCTTTCATTGACTCTCTTCTGCTCAAACTCCAGTTTTGAAATGTTTGATATTTTTTATTCTCTACCAGAATTCTCATCTAGAAACATTAAGTGCCTACAACTTTGCCAAATCTGAAGGTTATATATATATATATATATATATATATATATATATATATATATATATTCTCTCTTTCTGACTTCATGGACTGTTTATAAAAAGAAATTATTAGCTGGGTGTGGTGGCGCATGCATGTAATCCCAGTACTACTTGGGAGGCTGAGACAGGAGAATTGCAGGTTTGCAGCCAGCTTCAGCTACTTAGGTCCTCCACAACTTAATGAGACCCTGTTTCAAAATAAATAATAAAAACAGGGCTGGGAGTGTAGCTTGAAGGTAAAATACCCCTGCGTTCCATTCCCAGTACTGAAAAAAAAAAAAAAAGAGATTATTGTACACAGGCAATTCTATTACATGTACTGAACTCAGTTTAGTGTTTCCCTTATTTACATTTTCCACAACTCTTTTATATACTAGAATTATATTTTGTTCTTTTTTGAAATTTATTATGTAAAGTCCTTAAGGCTTGTGCCTTGCTTCCTTTTCTTTTTTTGTAAATTTTCTTGAATATGTATATTTATGCTGGGGATTGAACCTAGGGGCATTCTACTTCAAAGCTATATCCCCAGCCTTTTTTAGTTTTTACTTTGAATCAGGGCCTTGCTAAGTTGCAAAGGCTGGCCCAGATCCTGTGATCAGATTCCCAACTACTGAAATTGCAGGCTTGCTCCACCATTCCCAGGTATTGTTTTTATTTAAGATGGGAATAGATATGAACGGATGTTTATGACCTACATAAGAGATAAAGATTAACAAAAATATATGTCCTTGAATCTACTTCATTGAAGGATAAATTATCCAAGACAGTGAGAAGGAAGTATAATTATGGATAATTGAGGGTAAATGGATAATGTATCCAACTGGATTGGGATCAGAAAAATCTTTCACTGAAAGGAATTCTAGCCCCAAACCCAGCTGCAGGGAACATACTTTCTTTGCACAAAGTGTTTGACCATGGCAGCTAAGACTCTCTGGCAAATTTGGTAGTTACAAGCTGGTTGGCCAACAATTCAAACACTGGACAAAACCTTAAGTACTATCCACAGCATTCTACCTCCCCAGCTGAGTGTTTAGTGAATGCTGTCTATTGTTTTGATGGTGATATAATTACAATTGGTCATATTAATCTCCACTTCTCAGCTGTTGTTTCTTCAACTTTTTTTTTCCAGTACTGGGGATGGAACCCAGGGGCATTCTACCTCCAAGCTACATCCCCAGCCATATATTTTGAAATAGGGTCTCACTGAGTTGCAAAGGGCCTTACTAAGTAGCTGAGGCTGTCCATGAACCACGATTCTCCTGTCTCAGCCTTCTGAATGCTGGGATTATAAGCGTGCACCACACTCGATTTAACAGATTTTTTTTTTAAATGAAAAGCAATTTTTCAAAGCATTATGGGCAGCATCCTGGCTCTCTAGAGTTCTAGAAGGACCATGGTATGGTCTGATCATTGTTCTCTTTTCCTTCAACTTTTTTTAATGTGGAGTTTCATACCTTCAAGTTCTTGTTTCTTCTATCAAATTTTATCCTAGGATTTCTTAATTTTATTATTTTTTTTTTTTTTGCGGGTCTGGGGTTAGAACCCAGGGGCTTTCGACCTCTGAGCTAAACACGCTGCCCTATTTTTTATTCTTTAACTTGAAACAGGGTCTCACTAAGTTGCAAAGGGCCTCACTAAGTAGCTGAGGCTGTCCATGAACTGTGATCCTCCAGTCTCAGCCTCCCGAATGCTGGGATTACAAGCATGTGCCACCACGCCAAGTTTAAAATTTTAAAAATTAAATATAATTTTAACAGCCGAGCATGGTGGGCCTGCAACAACTTAGCCAGAACCTACTTTAATATAAAAAAGTAAAATAGCATTGGAGGTATAGCTCAGAGGTAGAATGCCCCTGGGTTCAATTTTTAGTAACACACACTAATAATAATAATAATAATAATAATAATAACAACAACAACAATAATGTTATTATTATTAAAAGTAAATTGAGACTTAAGTATTTAAGTCTCGAATGCCCCTGGGTTCCATTCCCAGATCCACCAAAAAAATAACATATGGTATTTAAACATTTAACATATGGTATTTAAACATTTAACATATGGTATTTAAACATTTTATGAGATACACTATGATATTTTGATTCATATATACACAGTTTTCAATTTTTTTTGGGGGGTAGTACTTGAGATTGAACCCAGGGACTTTCTACCACTAAGCTACACTGCCAATCCCTTTTTATTTTGAAATAGGGTCTCACTAAGTTACAGCATACTGACGTAAAAGCTGTGATCTTCTTGTCTCAGCCTCCCAGATGCTGGGATTACAGGTATGCACCACTGTGCCCTGCTTCAAAATCTTAAAGACAAAAAAGATGATTTAATTTTTTTTGGTACTGAGAATTGAACCCAGAAGCATCATTCTACCTCTGAGCTAAACCCTTAGCCCTATTTTATTTTATTTTATTTTCTAATTTTAAAATAGGATCTTGCTAAATTGCTAAGTCTGGCTGTGAACCTGCAGTCCTGTCTCAGCCTACCAAGCATTGGTTTTATACTTTGACATATTTTAGATTATTTCAGGCTTGTCTAGAGTTATCTAAAAATCTTGCTTTTCTATCATATCTATGGCTAATATATAAATTCATATTTAAGTTTCAAGTTACTTTTAAAAATAATAAAATTATTATTATTATTATTATTATTATTATTATTATTATTATTAAATTTGTTTGTGTGTGTATGTGTGTGTTACTAAAAATTGAACCCAGGGGCATTCTGCCTCTGAGCTATACCTCCAACCCTATTTTACTTTTTTATATTAAAGTAGGTTCTTGCCAAGTTGTTGCAGGTCTTGCTAAACTGATGAGGTTGTTCTTGAACCAGTGGTAAACCTGTTTCAGCCTCCAAGTATTTGGATTATACCATAGACCACTACACCTTGTTCAATTTTATTATTATTTAAATTTAAAATTCCAACCGGGTGTGGTGGCGCATGCTTGTAATCCCAGTACTTGTGAGTCAGACAGGAGGAGCAAGGTTCCTGACAGCTTTAGCTACTTAGTGAGGCCCTCTGCAACTTAGTGAGACCTTGTTTCAAATTAAAGAATAAAAAATAGGGTTGGGGTATAGCTCAGAGGTAGAATGCTACTGGGTTCCATACCCAGTCCCCCCCCCAAATAAATTAAAATTCTAAGTTTAATGAAGGAATTTTTAAACTTAGTTTATTTATTATTTTTTGATACTGGGGATTGAACTCAAGAGCATCCTACTTTTGAACTATATCCCCAGCACTATTATTTTTTTTTAAAATTATTTTGAAGCAAGGTTTCACTAAGTTGAAGAGGGCCTAAGTAGCTGAGGCTGGCCACCAACCTGTGATCCTTCAGTTTCAGCCTCCCAAGTACTAGGATTACAAGCATGCACCACCATGCCTGGCCTAGAAAGTCTTTAAAAACAGAATTAAAGCTGGGCGTGGTGGCGCATACATGTAATCCCTGTGCTTGGAAGGCTGAGACAGGAGGATCGTACAGGTTCAAAGCCAGCCTCAGCTACTTAGTGAGGCTCTCAGCAACTTAGTGAGACCGTTTCCAAATAAAGTAGAAAATAGGTCTGTGAGTATAACCCAGAGGTAGAAAAGCCCCCTACACTCCCAGTACCACCAAAAAATAAAAATAAATAAAAATAAAATAAAATAAAAAAATTAGAAAACTAAATGAGCTGTGTAGTGGCGCATGCTTGTACTCTCAGTACTTGGGAGGCTGAAACAGGAGGGTTGCACAGGTTCAAAGCCAGCCTCAGCTACTTAGTGAGGTGCTCAGCAACTTAGTGAGACCCTGTTTCCAAATAAAGTATAAAATAGGTCTGGGAGTATAGCCCGGAGGTAGAGAAGCCCCTGGGTTCCAACCCCAGTACCACAAAAATAAATAAATAAAAATAAAAGACTAAAAATTAGAGCAAGCCTCAGCTACTTAGTGAGGTGCTCAGCTAAGTAGTGAGACCCTGTTTCCAAATAAAATATAAAATAATTATTAGATTGTAGCCCAGAGGAGAAAGCCCCTGGGTTTTATCCACAGTACCACAAAAATCTTCCTATATTTCTTAATCTCATTACTGAATACAAATGCCTTAAACTAAGCTATATAAAAATACTTAGGGTAATTTAAGTTAACCTCAATTTTTGTCTTACTTCATTTCATTAAAATTTTTTTAAATTTATTTTTAAATTTTTTATTGGTGCATTGTATTTATACATCATAATGGGGTATAAAACTTGTGTAGACATAAATGCACACATCACCCAGCCAGCCCCCACCAAGTCCCCATCCCACTCCCTCCCCATCACTCCCTCCCATGCTTGGCTTAGTGGTTGACTACTATATGAATAAGTACCTCCTGTGTTTTAAAGACTTTCCTTTGTTTAAACTAGAGGAACATGCAAATATCTTTTTTTAACTTAGTAATTTTTTTTAATTGGTGCACTGTAGTTGTACATCTTAATGGGGGTACATGAAGGTAGAGGCATACATGCATGCATCATCTATTTAGGCCTTACCCAAATCCCACCGCATTTCTTCCTCTCTCCCTCCTTCTCATGTTTGGCATCTAAAGACATCTAGATTTCAGGTTTCTTTTGATTCTCTGCTTTTACTTATTATTCCCAGCATATAATCCATCTTTTCAGGTAATCGGGATTGTAAACTGTTGCTTCTTCTGTGAGGTTTAGCCAAGGTTCCCTAGCCATGTTGATGGCTGGCTTTTCTGTTTCCATACTCTTTGATTATACGCAGATTCTAATGTTGTCCTTTTGTATTGTAGGTATAGTTTGCTGGTCAATGTCCTTAGCAGATAGAGTAGCATTACTCCTCTCCCCAAGATCAATAAACACAAATGTGTTGAATGAGCAAAGCATTCAAGATTATATCTATATCGAGAGAGAGAGAGAGAGAGAGAGAGAGAGAGAGAGAGAGAGGGAGGGAGGGAGGGAGGGGAAGGAAAGAGAGAGGCAGTTCTCATTCAGGGATTTGGTAAAATTCAGCAATTTTGTGAAAGCTCTTTTTTCCTTTTTTAGATAAAGGTTGCTAATAGGTAGGCTGCTAATTTACTCTTTATATTTGCATATATTAATGTAGGATCCCAAAATGAAAATTAGAGTGGAATGTGAATCACGATTTGAGGTCAAATCAAATAGAAAACAGTATAAATAAGTTTGTTATTTCCAACTTCACATAATGACATCATGTTGTCTCTGGGGCATGTATGTTTTGGAATATGAGCATCATTAGCTTCTTTTGAACAACTGTACACCATCTAATAAATTTACATACATAAATACTACTAATTAACATTTGTTTATTATTTAGCATTTCACTACTGTTTACTAACAGATTTCAAGACAATAGACAATTTTGTAACCTCAGTTTTCTAAAAACCAGTAGTACTTTTGGTCCCTAGCAACCATTTAGTATGTAAATTAGGTATTCTCAGGCTTAATGTACTTCATTTTTATAAAACAAATACATCATTAATCTGATTAAGTTCTTGGATGGGAGTGCTGTCCTCAGATCATTGTGGATCGCTTATTGTTGGGCATGCATCCAAAAAAAATTCAAGCATGGCACTTACAGTCTAGGTTTAGGAGAATTGTTGAAACCTCCTAAATGACATTTTCCAGAAGAATAGAAAGGCACTGCTTACTTACAATTGCAAGCATTACCTAAAACTTAATGATGTTCTTATCCTTAATTGCAACTCAGTTTGATGGTGATTCAGTGCCTGAAATTATGCCATGTTTGCTTTGATGTTATAAAATGTATAATGAAATAAGGTGATCCAAGTGAATAAAAAATAGATTCCAGTTTTCCAGTAGTGACTTAATCACTATGTTTCTGAATTCAGAAGTTGTTTGTCTGTCATGGCTATTATTTGGTACGTCTTCAGCTTTTTGTCAAATTTACTACTTAAGAACTTGAGAATGTTTAATTTTAAGGTTAAAAAACGTTCATGGTGTTTTCATTCATACTGCAGATGGACCTTTTAAAGAAAGTTTAAGGCAAAATTATTTGAATTCTGCCTCCTTAGTTCACAGTTTACAAAGTTGTACCTCTTTCTTTTGGAAGTAGTCTTTGTCTAATAAAGCATGACATAGTGATGTTTTTCATTTTCTGAATGTCCATCATTGTACCTCTTTGATCACCTAGGAATCTTGTGAAGTTGGTATCTTTTTTTCCCCACTTTACAATTAATTAAATAGAGGCTAAGAGAGGTTGAGTAAGTGCCCAAGAGCATATACATAGCATGTGGTTGGTTAATCTAGGACTAAAACTCAGTTCTCGTTTGAAGCCTCAGCATCTGCAAATGAGAAGAAATGAAAAGGAACACCCAATGGGAGGGATCGTTCTGAACAGGGGTTGGCAAACTTTCTGTAAGGGGTCAGAGAATAAATTTTTTAGGTTTTAGCTGGGTGTGGTGGCTCACGCTTGTAATCCCAGCATTTGGGAGGCTGAGACAGGAGGATTGCACACGTTTGAAGCCAGTCTCAGCTACTTACTGAGGCCCATTTGCAACTCAGTGAGATCCTGTTTCAAAATAAAGAATAAGAAATAGGGCTGGAGGTGTTGCTCGGAGGTAGAATGCCCCTGGTTTCTATCTCCAGTACCACACAAAAAATTACACACACACACACACACACACACACACACACACACACGATGTTTATTCTTGTCTTTTTTTTTTTGCGGTACTAGGGATGGAACCCAGGGGCATTCTACCTCTGAGCTACACTCCCAGTCCTATATATTTTTTTTATTCTTTATTGTGAAACAGGGTCTCCCTGAGTTGCAAAGGGCCTCACTAAGTAGCTGAGGCTGTCCACAAACCTCAATCCACCTGTCTCAGCCTTCCAAATGCTGGGATTATGGGATTACAAGCATGCACCACCACACCCGGCTTCTTGTCTATGGTTTAAAA
Source organism: Muscardinus avellanarius (assembly GCF_963383645.1). Lineage (NCBI taxonomy): Eukaryota > Metazoa > Chordata > Mammalia > Rodentia > Gliridae > Muscardinus > Muscardinus avellanarius. The sequence continues at coordinate 38,182,018 of NC_137801.1, forward strand.
AATATTCTTGCATTAATTTTTTTTACCAAGTTCTTAAAAATATAAAATTTTCTCTCATTTTGAGGGCCATAAAAAAAGCAGAATAGGAGGCGAATTTGACTAAAAGTCTTTAGTTTGCCAACCTCTGATTTAGGACATATTAGTAAGCCGTATATAGTCTCTCAGGACTATGGAATTAAAATCAGTAATAATAATGACTTAACAATAAAATGAATAAATTATGTTCTCCATACTCTTTTTAAGAACTTATGAAAACATTATCACTAATATTTTCATTAAATTTATCAAATAAAGTTTTGGTGTTCATAGTAATGTTTTAGATATCTGAAAGGTCCATGCTACAAGTGATTTTTGATGATCACATAATTTATAGCATGTCATTTTAATTTCATACCTTAGTGTTTAATTTAACTTAAAAGTTGTACATTCTTGAGTGCTTACTATTCTGTCCCCATTTTGGGGACAGGGGTTGGGATCATATCCAGGGAACTGCATAGGCTAAGCATATGCTCTGCCACTGAGCCATATCCCCAGCCTATCCCTAGATTTTTGATATTGCAAACTACTGCTTTCTTTTTTTTCCTCCACAGTATATATTTTATTGAAGAATACTAAAGACCTGGGTGTGGTAGTATGCATCTGTAATCCCAGCTCTTTGGAAGCTGAGGCAAGAAGACTGTAAGTTTGAGGTCAGTTTGTGCAATTTAGCAAGACCCTCTCTCAAAATAAAAAGTCAAAAGGTCTGGGGGTGCAGCTCAGTGGTAGAGTACCTTTGGTTCAATCTCCACTACTAAAAAACAAAAATAAATAAATAAAACTAAATAGTAATGAGATTTTTTTATATTTTATATACTAGGGACTGAAACTAGGGCATTTCTACATCTAAGCTACACCCTAGTCCTATTTTTTTATTTATTTTAAAACAGGGTATAGCCAGGCATAGTGACACATGCTTATAATCCCAGTACTTGGAACACTGAGACAGGAGGATCACAGGTTTATGGCCAGCCTCAGCTACTTAGGCCCTCTGCAACTTAGTGAGACCCTGTTTTCAAAAATAAAGAATAAAAAATCGGGCTGGTGGTGTAGCTCGGAGGTAGAATACCTCTGGGTTCAGTCTCAGCACCGCAAAACCAACCAACCAACCAAACAAACAAACCAAAAAAACAGGGTCTAAGTTACCTTGAGCCTGCAATCTTCTCCTGATCAGCCTTTGGTGTGTGGTACCATTCCTGGGTAAGAAAATGATTTTTTACCCTTAGCTAGGTGTGATGGTCCAGGCCTTTAATCTCAGTAGGGAGGGTGAAACAGGAGGATCTCAGGTGTAAGGCCAGCCTGGGCAAATTAGGGATACCTAGTCTCAAAATAAAAAAATAAAAAGGATTGGGGGCATAGCTAGCTCAAAGGTAGACTGTCCCTGGGTTCAACCTCAAGAACTACTAAACAAAACAAAACAAAAAACAAACAATAACAAGAAACCCATCCTGGGGTGGGGGTATAGCTAGTGGTAGTGCATATAATTAGTATATGTGAGGCCCTCAATTCAGTCCCTAGGAGGAAAGAAGGAGAAAAGGAAGGAAGGAATGAGAAAAAGAAAGAAAAGAAAAAAAGAAAGAAGGAAAGAAAGAAAGAAGCAAAATAAGCATTTTGTGATAGTGGGTGCCTGGTATCTGAAATTTTTGTTGCTAGGTTAATGTTTACATAGATATGAAATTTTCTCCAACTCCTTGCTGTATCAGTAGTGTATTTTCAACACTCTAGAGAGAATCAGACTCTTTCTCTGATCCCTTTCCTAAAGGGGTCAGGCAGGGTCAAGGGGGCTGTGGGTGGAAGAGGCTACTTGCTCTCCTGATGAATGGGGGGAGGGGTGATGCAGAGGACTTGAGGATGTTTAAACAATGGCTAACAATCTTAATTGCTTGTGTTCATGTTTTTTTAAAATCTTAATCTTCAAGTTATTAATATTCCTTTTGAAAAATTCAGTGTTGTTTTGGTCAAATGGAGAGGGTTAGGAAGTGTTTCTATTTTAGCAGGTTGGAGAGGGATCATATGTGAGTAGGTACAAGTGCACTGCTGAACAAAGGCACCTTAGTAGGCTTCCAGTCCTTTCTCTTTGGAGGTAATCTTCTCAAAACCTTTCATCTACCCGGACATGGTGGTGCACGCGTGTAATCCCAGTGCTTGGGAGGCTGAGACAGGAGGATCACACAGGTTCGAAGCCAGCCTCAGCTACTTAGTGAGGCTCTCAGCAACTTAGTGAGACCCTCTTTCCAAATAAAGTAGAAAATAGGTCTGGGCGTATGAGCCTGGAGGTAGAAAAGCCCCTGGGTTCCACCCTCACCACAAAACAAAACAAAATCTTTCATCTAACCCTCAAATGGCTGTAAGACAGCATCTAGCACATAGCTGCAATAAATATTGTTTTAAAACTGCCTATGTGTAAGACTTTGGTAGCTTGCTTTAGTGACTGAACTAGACAATTCAGTATCCCCACTATTGCAGGACTAATGTCTGGTCAATTGGGTAAGACTTGAAAACAAAGAAGAGCAGGTATGAACATTTCAAGAGAAAACTGAACGGTAACACAACTAGAAAGCTACTGACGCAGAATAAGAACACAAGCAATATGACACCAACCCCTTTCTCTTGAATGGAAAAATTATTTTTATGCTTTAAAAATTTTTTATCTTCCTGCAAAACATTTTAGTAGAGTAGAACTGAAAAGAGGACAGTAAGGTTCAAATGGAGGCTTATCAAAACCTGAAACAATTGGAAATTGTTTTCCAGCTGGAAAACAATTAGAAACAAATGGAAATTATGAGCTGTTTTAGGAATAAATAAAAGTTCCTGGCTTTAAAGTAGTAAATAATCAGAATTAATTACATGTGGTATTATATGATTCTGTAATTTATATGGATACTTTGGTTTGTTCATATGGAAACTTTTAGAAATTTTGCTAAGATTAGGCTAAGTGAAAAATTAATTCAGCCAATATTTGTTAAATGTCTCTATATATGCAAGGCTGTAGGATTTGTGCAAATAGAACATAGTCTGGCCCATCTGTTACTTATAGTCTAATAAAAGAGATAGAGTCAGTTTCACATATTGGAAGTACCCAAGTGGAGTATAGCCTGGGGGAAGTCAGAGAAGGCTTTTTAGAGTCAGAGAAATCTATTCTGATATCTGGAGATGCAGAAATTGACCTGGCAATGGGGAAAGATATACCTCAAACAGAGGCAGTAGTACCAGCCAAGGCTCAGTGAAAGTGCGACAACTTGCTCTTTAGAGAGGCTTGAGTTGGAGCCTTTAAGGAAAACACAGGGTGAGGCTGCAGGGTCAGAAGGCCAGATGGTGAAAGGCCTTGTGTACCTCATCCCAAAAGTAGTAGGGAACTAATGTAAGTAATATAACCGATTCTGTGTTTAGGAAGATTTTTTGTTGTTGTTGTTACCCTGCCTGCAGTGTGAAGAATGGAATGGAGTTGTCATCTTGCAACTGATTAGAAAGAGTCAGCAGGGGGTAGAGATAAGACTAAAGGGAATTGAAAATGATGCACAGTAGTTAGTAGTTTAATAAATAATGGAACTATGATAATATATGCATATCCATGTTTACAGCAGCACAATTCCCAGTAGCCAAATTATGGAACCAATCTAGATGTCTATCAACAGATGAATGGATTACAAAATTATGGGATATCCACACAGTGGAATTCTACTTGGCAATAAAGAATAACAAAATTATATAATTCACAGGAAAATGGAAGGACCTAGACAACATTATATTAAGTGAGATTAGCCAGTCACAGAAAGTAAAGGGTCATATGTTTTCTCTTAATATGTGGAAGCTAGAGAGTAATTGAGATACAAGAGGGATAGAAGAGAAAACTCAGAGGAGCCAAGGAGGTGGTCAAAGGAAGGGTAGGAGGAAGAGTAAGGATCATTGAAGGAATTACTACGATTGGCTTGTGTACATATGTGAAAATACCAATGTCAATCTCAATATTCTATATGGGAAAGGGGGCTGGGGAGGGAGCGGGGTGGGCACCTAGTGCTGTGTGCGTGTATTTCACTGTCAACATGATTTACCTTATGAAGTAAGACTATAATGCACCAATAAAAGCATATAAAAATAAATATGTGCTGTCAACAAAAGGTCTATGAGTACCAAAATGTCATTAGTATGGTGCTTTTGTACCTTTGTACCCAGATCATTAGCTGTCATTTCTTTCCAGTATTCTATGGTACTAACTCATCCACTAATTTCTTTTCTTTTCTTTCTTTCTTTCTTTCTTTCTTTCTTTCTTTCTTTCTTTCTTTTTTTTTTTGTGTGTGGTACTAGGAATTGAACCCACGGTCATTCTACCTTTGAGCTACACCCCCAGCCCTTTTTTGTTTTGAAACAGGGTCTCCTAAACCCATTTAATATCAATAGTGATGATTCTGGGAAACCAATATTTTGTTGGAGCAATTTTACTTGCAAAGATTAATTTTTTTTTTTTTGCAGTACTAGTGATGGAACCCAGGGGCATTCTACCTCTGAGCTACACTCCCAGCTCTATTTTTTATTCTTTATCTTGAAACTGGGTCTCACTAAGTTGCAGAGGGCCTCACAAAGTAGCTGAGCCTGGCTGAGAACCTGCGATTCTCCTGTCTTAGCCTCCAAATGCTGGGATTACAAGTGTGTACCACTATGCCTGGCCTTACTTTCAAAGCCTTTATGAGCCAGTATTTCTAAAAGTTCAAGAAACAGACCTCATCTGGATTTTTTATTTTTATTTTTTCACTTTTTCTTTGTGGTGCTGGGGATTGAACTGAGAGACATGCCCCTGTCCCTATTTTGATTTTTATTCAGACACAGGGTCTCACAAAGTTGCTGAGGCTGGTCTCAAACCTGTGCTCCTATCTCAGCCTCTCATGTACTAGGATTACATGTATGTGCCCATCTGGAATTTTTACCACTTATTCATCTTTTTTGTATTTTGTTTCTCTGGGTCTTGACAACAGGATGGTCAGAGTGTACAAGCTATGGCACTGTGTGGCACAGTACGTGATATAAAATCATAAAGGACTTAATTATACCTCAAATTATATTTGTGTTTTGTCCATGGTTAGTTGATATAGTTATGAAGTGTGACCAAAGAGGACTTGGAGAACTGCTTTCTCCATTTCTGCCACTCTTTTTGGTTGTTTTTGAGGTTAAAAATGGATAGAGCTTCTGAGTGTGTTGGTCATTTCAGGGACTTTGGTGGTCAAGGCAGGAGGACTGCAAGTTTGAGGCCAGTTTCACAACTTAGTGAGACTGTCTCAAAATAAAAAATAAAATAGTGCTGGAGGTGTAGCTTAGAGGTAGAACACTCCTGGGTCCAATCCTCAGTGTTGCACGAAACAAAAATTTCAGTACATATTGTTCTAAGTTCTTCAAATGCATTCATTCTTATGAAGAGTTTGTTAGCAGTAATTATGAGGAAATTAACTTTTTGCTCCATAAGGAAATTGAGGCACAGACAGGTTAAGTGGTTTCTTAACTAGGTCAGGGTCACTCAGCTAGAAAATGGGGACTTGAGATTTTAACTCATACAGCCTGCCTCCAGAGTTCATGCTCTTAATTATTCTACTATATTTCCTCTCAAATATAACACAAAGCTTAGGTTTTTCTACTTTTAGGAAAATATAGTGAGTCAGTTTTCATTAATCATTATTCATCACATTAAACTTATGACCTCAGTTTGAATTTAATTGGTCTTCAGATTTTGTTTGTTTTCAATTTGTAGACTTGTATTGATTTTAAGGTTGCATAAAAGCTATAAGGATATTATATTTGTACAAAATAATCAAAACTGTGAAAATATTTTAAGTGAATATTAGAATGGTTCTAAATTTTTCCCCTATTTGTTCATTTATTTATTTATTTCTATTTTTTTGTGTGTGGTGTTGGGGATTGAACCCAGAGGCATCCTAACTCTGTGTTATACCCTTCCCCCACTCTATTTTATTTGTTTTGAAACAGGGCCTCACTAAGTTGCTGAAGCAAGCCTAAAACCTATGATCCTCCTGTTTCAGCCTCCCAAATACTGAGACTACAGACATATGCCACCATGCCTGGCTTATTTATTTATTAAGTAGTATTTAAGTTTAGGAAACACTGTCACTATCCTGTGATGTAGAGTCAGACTCATAATATGCTATATGGTTCCTTAAAGATGCATATCCCTCCCTGGCTTCAGTTGGATTTCTTATATCTCCACCTTTACACTTAATACTACTAGAACACTAAACTCTGCTCAGGTGGGCTCTTTTCTTGTCTCACTATTATTGTTGTATATGATTATCTCTTTTTATCCTCATTTTCAAGTCAGAGTGATTGTTACTCTTTTAGGAAGGTGGGCACAGCATCTCAGCTTCTGTCTGACCTTGGTTGATGCCCTTCATTTTGTAATCCCACAGTGATTTGTGCTCTTTTCTATAGTTTTACCAAATTATTTTATAATTATTGCACCTATTTTTTTATTAGACTAATGACTTGAGCAAAAGGACAAGTACTAAACGAACAACTATAATCAACCATACATTCTTGTCTTAGTTGGCTTTATTTTCTGAAGCCACCGCCTTTTTTTCTTTTTTCCCTAACCATCATTTGAAACCTGAGATTAAAAACACCATCAGCTGGTCTGCGTGTGGTGGCACACATTTATAATCCCAGCATTTGGGAGGCAGAGACCAGAGAATCGCAGTTCGCAGACAGCCTCAGCTACTTAGTGAGGCCCTTCACAACTCAGTGAGACCCTGTTTCCAATATAAAAAGGATTAAAAAATAGGGCAGAGGGTGTAACTCAGAGGTAGAATGCCCCTGGGTTTCATCACTAGTACTGAAAAAAAAAAAAAACAACAAAAACCCCAAAACAACAATAATAACAAAACATACCATCAGCTGTTATAAAAACATTAAAATCTTTGGGCCACAGTTTACTATACAACATTATTTCCTACATCCTTCTGTTGCTATTCCAATGACTTTATCCCTTTAATGAATCCCTTCTATTCCACATCCTCAATTTCTCTTTCTCTGCAGAATTATTCCCATCAGCAGACACGCATGTTGGGGCACCTCTCCTGTTTAAACAATTCCCTCTTGACTTCATTTCACTTCAATCTACTCTTCCAAACCCTTGCTACCTACCTCTTCTTTGGTTCCTTTTCATTGAAAAGCTTCTCGTTAGAGTTGGTTCTGGTTGCTTCCATTCACCTTTTTCCCCCTCTGTTGCTGGGCTTAAAAGATAATATTGTGCTGGAAAAACTTAGATCCATCTTAAAATTTTTCTAGGGTTTAAGAGTGCTGTAAGTCAAGGATCCAACAGCAAAGTTGTTGAATGAAACTGCTGAAGATGAACATTTTTTACTTGGAGACAAAGGTCTCATCGGCCCACTTAAGCTTCTCATATTAAGATACCTTCTGATAATCTTGGTCATCATTTTCACTGCCATAATCCAAATGGCTGACCATTTGTTTGCTTATAGTTTTTGGAGATTTAGTGGTTCAGTCTGCGTCAGGCAGGTGTGCAGAGTTCATGGCATGGTGTCGGGAAGAAGAGAGAGGTAGAGCCCAAGGCTCTGCTCTCACATCATGGTGGGCAGAAGCAGCGAGAGAGGGAGGAGGAGTGATTTTATGCAGTCCCCAAGGTCACACCTCAGAGACTCCTCCTTAGCAACCCAGCCCTGCTTCTAACATTGCTACCTTGTTTCCATGAGGGCTGGGGAGCATTCCAAATCCAAATCATATCTGACAACGCCTCATCTCTCGGGAAAGGGCGTTTTATAGTGCAGGCCAGTGCAGTGGGGTGGCTAGACATGAAGGGTGTCAGATTGGGAGGGAATAATGGAAAAAGTTATTTTTTAAAATGTATACAGGTTTTGTTAAAATGTACTGATTTAAGCCGGGTGTGGTGGTGCATGCTTGTAATCCCAGCATTTGGGAGGCTGAGACAGGATCGCGGTTCTCAGATAGCCGCAGCTACTTAGTGAGGCCCTTTTGCAACTCTGTGAGAGAGACCTTATTTCAAAATAAAGAATAGAAAATAGGGCCAGGGGTCAAGCTCAGAGGTAGAATGCCCTTGGGTTCCATCTCCAGTAAAACACACACACACACACACACACACACACACACACAAGTAATGATTTGAGATAGGCTTGGGATGCTGTGGCCACTAATCCCATAGAGGCTCCATTCCCAGTTTTCTGAGGAATCTCCACACTGATCTTCACAGTGGCTGCACTAATTTGCAGTCCCACCAGCACTGTATGAGTTCCTATTTTGCCACATCCTCACCAGAATTTATTGTTTGTATTCTTTTTTTTTTTTTTTTTTTTTTTTTTTTTTTTTTGACTTTTTTTTAAATTTTATTTTATTGGTGCACTGTATTCATACATCATAGTGGGATACAAACTTTTGTAGACATACATGCACACATCGCCCAGTCAGCCCCCACCCGATCCCCACCCCATTCTCTCCCCATCCCTCCTTCCCATGCTTGGCTTAGTGGTTGACATCTAGTATTATAGCAATTTATCCAAAATTAAAAATGATAATCTCACATAACAGTTTCATTTGTCTGATACCAAGCGTTTGATGATTTAAAGATAGCATTTCAATATTTCTTTTTGCTTTCTTTCTTACTAGAGCATATTTTTTTCTGTTTTTTTAGGTGAAACTATCATATATTTATATATTTATTTTTCAGAAAAAAATCTATCCTAATATGGAATATGAATTCTAGATACCCAAAACGATCTTGAAAAAGAACAAAGCTAGCAGATATATATTTTCTAATTTCAAACCATATAAAGCTACAATAATTGAAACAGTGTAGTACTGTTCTAAAGGCAGATATATAGACCATTGGAGTTAAATACAAGCCTAGAGCTAAATTCTTCCCTATATTGTCAAGTTATTTTTGACAAGGTTTCCACGAACATTTGGTGGTGGAAATAATAATCTTTTAACTAAATATTGTTGAAAAATAATAATTACATGGAAAAGAATAAAATTGGACCTTTACCTAATCCCATATACAAGTATTAACTCAAAATAGATAAAAGACCTAAATATAAATCTTAAGACTATAAACTTTTAGGAGAAAATCTGGGTCATAAAACCTCACAACATTGAAATTGGCAGTGATTTCTTGGATATGATTTCAATGGCACAGGCAACAGAAGAATATACAAACTCCCTAAAAAATAAAAGAAAATATTGTATATCCAAAGACAATGTAAACAGAGTTAAAAGTTACTAATAGAATTGGATAAAATATTTCCAAATGCTATATCTGAAGGTATATTAATATTCCAACTAGAAATCCTAAAAATTAACAACAATAAAGGCAAACAATACAACTTAGAGATAGGTAAAAGACTAACATAAATAATGAATCTCCACAGATAACCAATCTTAGTTGTCTGTTGGATGGAAACTCTTGTTTCTCTGGTTCTGGTGAGTGTTACCTATTTCTTCTTTGTAGTTAATCTCTTTGAGTATTTTCTCTAGCGCTGGTTTTGAAGACATAAATTCCTTCAGTTTCTGTTTGTCATGGAAGCTTCTTATTTCTCCATCTAATTTGATAGAAAGTTTTGCTGGATAGGAAATTTTTGGCTGGAAGTTGTTTTCTTTCAGAGTTTGGAATATGTTACTCCAAGCCCTTCTGGCTCTCATAACTTGGTTTGGGAAGTCTGGAGTGATTCTAATTGGTTTGCCTCTGAATGTCACTTGGCCCTTTGCTTTTGTTGCCTTTAAGATTCTCTGCTTGGCTTCCACATTGGTCATTTTGACAATTATATGGCGTGGGGATCCTCTTCTCCGATCCTGTCTAAAGGGAGTTCTATAAGTTTCCTGGATCTGTGTATCAACCTCTTGCTCCATGTTTGGAAAATTTTCTGCTATTACTTCCTTGAAGAGATTGTTGATCCCTTTGGTATCACTTTCTTTTCCCTCCTCTATTCCAATTATTCTTAGGTTAGCTCTCTTAAGATGGGCCCATATTTCTTCAATGTCAGATTCCCGCTGTTGGATATTTTTTTCTAGATTAGAAACTATGCATTCATTTTTGGATTGCTCATCTTCTAAGAGCGAGATTCTGTTCCCCATGTGGTCTAATCGGTTGTTTGTGCTTTGAATTGAGGCCTTTACTTCATTAATTGCATCCTTTATCTCTTTTTGGCTCTCTCTGAGTTCTTTTCGAAGCACCTCTATTATTTCTACAGTTATTTTCCTGATTTGATCTTCTAGAAATCTCTGATTTTCTGTTTTATCAGGTTCTGATGTTGTGGGGTTGTGCACATTCATTACTCCAGTGTTATTCCTCTTTCCCATGATTTCGGAGGTTTGTGCCTTCTCTGGGTTCTTCCCTTGGGTCACTATGGCTTCACTTAAGGTGCTCTGGATCTCGAGTCTGTATTATCTCAGACCCCACTACTCCTTTACTGGGTTGTATCACAGAATCTCCGACCCAGGGAGTCGATAGAGGCTGCTTTAAACTATGGGGGGTGCCAGGTTGCACGTTCTCCTATGATGTGATATCTCTGCCACCACCACTCCCTCACTGGGTCAAGTCCCAGGAGGCCCAATACTGCGATTTCTCCTCTGTGGCCCGCAATTTGACTCACTGTTCTTGAGTACGCAGATGTAGCTGTACTGGACTCGGTGAATTCACTGCTGCTGCCGCCGCCGGTGGCAATATGGCGCCTCTGCCACGCCCTCGGCCATGAGGCTGGCGTATTTTTTCTTCTCTGGTTTTGATTTCCACTCTGAATCCCTGCAGCGTGTGCTGAGCTCAGCCACTGGGAGCTTTAAATGCTGTCTGCGCCGAAAGATCCCGCCTGGCTGTTCCGCAGCGGCTCACCTGGCTTGCTGTAGCCGTCCGTTGAGTTCGCCGCTGCCGCCGGCAGTATGGCGCTGCTGCCGCGTCCTCGGGCGCGTGTGTCTCCTCTGTGGCCCTGAGCTCTGTTCTCAGTCCGCTTTCTCTCTGGAGCCTGGTGGGTTTTTTTGTTTTTCTGGTGATGGTGTTTTCTGGCTATGAAAGGCGCTCTTTTTGTGGTAATGGAGATTGGTTGTTAGCGGGACTCTTAAGCCCCGCTTTTCTCGGTCGCCATCTTCCCGGAAGTCCTATTGTTTGTATTCTTGATGATTGCCATTCTAATTTAGATTAGATAGAATCTCAGTGTAGTTTTGATTTGCATCTCCCTGATTGCTAATGAATTCATTTTTTTCACAGAAGTATCCCACACTCTTAAAATTCTATGCCTTAATACCAATCCTAAGTGTAGAACCTTTGTTCTCTTATTTTTTTCTTATTATTGATTTTGAATATTTTGCCATTTTTTTTTGCAGAATTCTTTTTTATTTGGAGTTGTCAGGATTCTCCATTCATTACCTTTAATGTTCATTTCTTTTCTCAAATGGCCTGTGTTACATTAGCTTTGTGACTTCCACTAATTTGAATTCCACGTTATGAGGTAAATGTTAGTATTATATATTGTGCTTACCTAGTTACCGCCACAGGGACTTACACACTAAGTCATATTCTCTCCCTTGATATGTTCCTTTGGTTCTACTTCCTTAATACCCCCCCCCCACACACACTTACTGCTCTCTGTTAAATGTCAGAACATTTTTCTTGTGACTCAGTACATATTTATATTCAAGTCTCATTTTCAGTTTGAGTTATCTGGATACTTGGAAGTTCATTTTTTTTTTTCATTTGACTGATAGAAAATAGTTACCCTTTCTTTACATCATGAATTTTCAGGATTAGAAAGTTCTTTGACCTTTAAATTATGACTAATAATTTGCCTAAGACAGTGCTGGTGGGTGATAAGATCCCAGCTAAATCACATGTGAGTTGCAGTATCGGAATGGTGACTCTAAGGTCTTAATCCTCAGCCTTTGTCATCAAGCTTGCGAAGGAGAAATCTTGAGTACTAACTCTATCATGATGTGTTTGATGCTATACCATGTTCTATCATGTACCATGGCATAGTGTCAAGCAAACCATTTTGTATATTCAGTAAATACAGATGTTTAATTTTAAGTAAGGTATAAAGTTAGCCATCTCTTAGTTTTTTTCTCTTTTTAGTTTTCTTTTAACTCAATATGGAATGAGTAATACAATGCCTTTATTATTTATTTATTTATTATTTTTGGTGGTACTGGGGATGGAACCCTTCTACCTCCGGGCTACATGCCCAGACCTATTTTATATTTTTTATTTGGAAACAGGGTCTCTTAAGCCAGTGAGGCTGGCTTTGAACCTGTACGATCCTCCTGTCTCTGCCTTCCAAGCGTGGGGATTACAAGTGTGCGCCACCATGCCCGTCTCTTTTTAAATTTTTTTTTTTATTGGTGCATTGTAGTCATATATATTTTTTATTTTTTTATTTTTTTGGTGGTACTGAGGTTTCTGGAAACCCTTCTACTTCTGGGCTACACTCAGACTCATTTTTATATTTTTATTTGGAAACAGGGTCTCTTAAGCTAGCGAGGCTGGCTTCGAACCAGCGTGATCCTCCTGTCTCCGCCTCCCAAGCGCGGGGATTACAAGCATGCGCCACCACGCCCGGTGTAGTCATATATTTTAATGGGATAAAAGACTTGTGGAGACATACATGCACCCATTACCCAATTAGTACAATGCCTTTATTGTATACTTTTTTGTTTTTGCGGTATTGGGGATGGAACCCAGGGACTTTCTATCTCCAGATTACATTCCCAGACCTATTTTATTATATTTTATTTGGAAACAGGGTCTTACTAAGTTACTTAGAGCCTAAGTAGCTGAGGCTGGCTTCAAACCTGGACAATCCTACTGTCTCATCCTCCCAAGTACTGGGATTACAAGCTGCGCCACCATGCCTGGCTTTATTGTATACTTTTTAATTAGGTGAATTGGTTTATATATAATTCAAATTCAAAGAAAGTACTTATTTTTCTACCATATCCTTCTATAGATATGGTATGTAGTCTCCTTATACCAATATACCAAGTAGTTTTTCTGTAGAAGGTTAGAGACTTATAGCTACAAACTAGTTTTATATTTTTATATCAATTTTGAGAGTTTTTTTGGTGCATTTTGACATAGGAACTCTTATACTTGAAATAATATAAAGGAAATGATCTTCTACATGTACTTCTAAGACTCATGCTATGCCTTTTTATTTTTCCTTTTTCTTGTCAGCATCTGCTGTATGCGTCCATATACAGGGCTGATGGGGAACAGAAAAGGCTGGGTCATATTTAGCCCTTTAAAGACCTTCAAGTTGGGTCTGAGAAGCAGGTTTCCTTGCTGCTGGATGAATGTGCCAGTAGCAGCCTGGGATAAAGAGCATTAAGCAGACATGGCCCATATATTCATCTTTACTTAAGAAGGACTTTAATCTGAAAGAAGAACTGCATACCTAGATTAGGTGAATGAGGGAAAAGATATGTGTACCTTAACCCTTCCAATTGCCTTGTAAAACCTCATTGGCCCAGTGGAGGGCAAGTCAGAAGCCAAGAGCATTGGTTATAATTTTCAGTGAGTTGTGTTTTATATAGACACATACACATTATATATGTGTGTGTATGTATATGTATATATGTATATATATTATTACATACATCAAACAAAATATTGTATATGTTTTTATCTGTTTATTTTGCTTTTATTAGAAGAGTGCCAAAGTTTTCAGCAGCTGTCTGTCAGAGAATTAAGAACTCTGAGGCAGAGGTAACATTATGTTGAAATGCAGGGAATTATTACAAGGTTTGACTTGTCCAGGTAGTATGTGAAATACAACACAGCTTAGTGGCAAGAGATGACAGTGCCTAATATCTTAAGTTTCCAGACTGTTTTGGAAAGAGTTTTTAATTGTAGGTTTTACTCTGAGGGTATCATAATCCTGAAGCTCTACCTTTTTATTAAATAATCGCCAAATCTGGTGTCTTCCTATGTGCTCCCGCAGCACTTAGTTGTCCCTCTGGTCTGGCGCTTGGCACATGTGATCATCATTCTCTTTATCATCCCTTCATCTGGAGAGCTGCTGGGTCTGGAGTTGTTTTTGAATCCCTGGACATAGAATAGATGCTCAAGAAATGTGTGAATGACTGAAAGAATAAGTGAATGAATAAAACATACCACCTCATATTTGAAACTTGCCCAGTGCTTCCAGCCAACCCTTTCTTTTGTGCTGCTTTCTTTATCTTCTTTTCTGCCACATGTCCTTCTGTCCTACCTAGTAGATTTTAGAGCTTAGGAAATAATGTGTTTGAAGATTTAAAATATAGTACTTTGAACTCCTTAGAGGAAAAGTCTATGAATAAATAATTAGACTCATTTCACATAAAAATCTAAAGTGTGAAAAAAAGTTCATATCATTTGGGGCTTTATTCACGTGTATGGTAATCTAATGGCGTCTCCATTGTTCACACTGAACTATACTGAAATATTTTACTCTCAGGCTTTTCATCTGACAAAAGAAGGCTTTTTGAAAATGAAAAAGCTCCTTTCCCTAGTATGTTAAGCATAGCTCCTGTCCCCGGTATGCTAAGGGGAAATTTATTAGTTTTGTAACGCATGGGTTAATATTACCATGTTTTATATTGAACCTTACTTGAAAAATTACTATTAATATCACAGCAGCATGTATGTATATAAGTCCTGTCATCTTTGGGATATGTAAATCAGGAATGTTGCTGAAGAACTACTTAGCATTTTCTTGGGGGTGAAGTGCTTAGTTTGGGAATTTAATTGTAGGTTTTACATTTAAGCTGTTCAGTATTACTCTTATAAAGGTTCTATAAATTTCTTGCTTTGTAGTTTAACAGGTTTAGTCACCACAGTTGAAAGGCATCATCCTCATAATGAAGCCAGAAAAGAATAAAGGTTGATCATGCAGGGCTGGCTGGCTGTGACATGGAACAATAGAGCTTGACTTCTTCGTGTCTGTTAAATTAGACTATGGGTTGTGCTTATCTTGTTGCAATGATATTGAATTGTAACAAGAAAATGTTATGTTGTGCAGCTCTGCAAAGGGTGTGTGCATCTATTCTCACTGCACAAGTGTGGCAAAAGCTTTGAAACACTTTTAGTGAGCTTAAAGACAACTGGGCATAACACTGAAACAAAAATATATATATATAAAAGAGTGCAAAGGCTTTTAAGTATCTTGTAAAGTTTTATCTATTGCAGTCTTCCTTTAAAGGGCCTATGGTCCTTCAGGAAGTGTACACTTGAAAAATTTCATTTTGTAGAGGTTTTTGAAGGAAATAAGGGATATGGCCTGATAGGAAAGAAAGAAGATATTATGTTGCATAGGTGAGTGATTTATTCTAACCTTTTCTACACTTGTATTTAGTACAGATCAATTTTTAAATATTGATGACTACTATGTTCCCAATTTGTATTGTATACCATAAGAGGTTTTAAAAGCATTAAATTAAGTTCTGCCCTGGAGGAATTTAGCATTTTGGGGAGGCAGAAATTGAATCCATGAAATAATTTCTTAGAATTGTTGGGTGTGTGAATGACAGTATTGTAAGCTGTCAAGATCATTTAAAATTTTGATTCTGTTATTATATGTATCATTCCCAGCTGTGTCACATGAGCATTTGATAGGCATACCTTTTGTGCTGTTAAGTCACTGCTAAAAATATTGAAAAGTCAAGACCCAGGTTACAGGCAAGAAGGAGCCTTCTTATGCTCCCTATACTTGTGCTTACAGTATGTGGTTTTGTCTATTCTTGAATACTGCCTTATTTCCTAAATTGTATAAGCCACCTAATTAATAATGTTATGAAAAGTTTCATGAATATTAAGTTACCATGCAAGTTTTATATATAAATACATATGAATATATAATATAAACATATAGTTATAAATTATATAAGTATACAAATATATAAATATAAATATATAGAAATACATGTATTTCCAAAATCAAAACAACCTTTCTGTATTTGTTTCTTTTTTCTCTCCTATTTATCATGATTCCTCAGTGTTATTACTGACAGAAAATTATAGGTACATGTTAAATTTAGTTAGCAAGATGGGATGCAAATTGCCCTCTCTGCAGATTCAAACCCTCTTAAAGCAGCAACTTGGTCTTATGTTATTTCCTTACTTACTCTAGACTGCTTCTTCTTTATGTTATTTCTCTTCCTTTCTGAAAACCGTATCTTTCTTTCTGGAGAAAACTGTATTGAGCTAGAAGTTGAGTAGCTGCATGTCCCTTTCCTCTTGCTCCTTTCTTAATTGCAGAACAGAACTCAGGTTTTGTTTAGGGTAAGAAAAGGCCCAATAAAAATACAACCTAAACTCTCCCGTGGCTGTGGGTGACTTTGTGACACATTCTGGCCAATGAGATATAAGGAGAAGTTGATGAATAGAGTTTATTAATTATCTGATGCTGCATAACAAATTACTTCAAAATATGGTGGCTTAGAAATAACAATAAACATTTATTATTTCACACAATTTTAGGAGTAACTCAAGAATTTAGCTGTGTGATTTTTGGCTCTGATTCTCTTAGGAGATTGCATTCAAAATGTCAGGAGGCCTGCAGATATCTGAAGGATTGACTAGGAGGATCTTTTAAACATGATTTGTACTATCTTTTGCTAATAATAATAATAGTAATATATTTGTTAGGAGGGTAAAGCTGAACTATATAGAATAATATTATAGGCTGAATGCTACTGTGAACTTTAAAATGTTGCTTAGAAGTCAGTTCTTATTAATAGTTTAATTCACCATGTTTTATAGTTTAATTTCTCCATGTTTTTATTTTTAAATATTTATTTATTTATTTATTTATTTTTATTTATGGTACTAGGGATGGAGCTGAGGGGCATTCTACCTCTGAGCTACACCTCCACCCATATATTTTTTTATTCTTTATTTTGAAACAGGGCCTCACTAAGTAGTAGCTGGGGCTGTCCATGAATTGTGATCCTCCTGTTTCAGCCTTCCAAATGCTGGGATTATATCTCTATTTTATTTATTTATTTTTTGGTGGTACTGGGGTTCCTGGAAACCCTTCTACCTCTGGGCTACACTCCCAGACCTATATTTTTAAAATATTTTTATTTGGAAACAGGGTCTCTTAAGCCAGAGTGGCTGGCTTCGAACCTGGGCAATCCTCCTCTCCCCGCCTCCCAAGCGCGGGGATTACAAGCGTGAGCCACCACGCCCGGCTATCTCCATGTTTTTAAATGTTAAGATACTTTGGATTCTCTGTCATATCTATAACTTGCTTTCTTTTGTGAAACTTTTGCAATCTATCTGAGAAAACATTTTTTTCTTATGGTATTAGGGATTGAACTCAGGAGCATTCTACCTCTTAGCTATACCCCAGCCCGTTTTTATTGTTTATTTGCAAGACAGTCTCACTAAGTTACAGGCTGGTGATAGTGGCGATGAGCCTTCAATTCTCCTGTCTCACCCAAGTATTGGGATTACAGGTATGTACCACCACTTGTCTTTGAGAAAATATCTTTACCCTCTTTCAGACTAGCCAGCCATTGCATGCACTTACCATTTGGCTTAAAACAAAGTAATACAGTATAATACAAATTAAGTACTAAATTGATTATCATCAAATGTAAAACCATCAAGGAAGGCTGCATATGTTAGAAGTGAGAGAAATCAGTGATGGCCGGAAGTGGAGAGGTACACATCATTGTATGTGTGTGGGGCTGACTAAAACATGACTAATTAAAGCAAGAGACACCCGCATGATGTAGCTTTTAGAGAAGAATGCATGTTCCTGAAGTAGGAGTAAGTGTTTGATAGCACACATTTCCCATTTTAAGAGCAGAATTTCTCTTACACATAAAAATGTAAACAAAAGGTTCAAGAGGATGGTGAACATGCCCTGGAACTAGCATGATAACTGTGGTCTAGGTTTGGGGATGGGATGTTTCTCTGGCAAAGGGTGTGGTGAGGCTTATAAAGCTGTGACTGATATGACATAGCTCTCTCCTGAGCACATCCTGTTCCTTTCCTGGTGGTTGAAAAAGCCTGAAACAGCCCTTGGGGTTCTTAATCTCATGTGAGATGTTTACCTGAAGAAAGAGTCTTGGCAGTGTGATTCATCTGTAACTTGGTCCTCATGTTTGGTTTATGAATATGTGGAGAAAGTAAAATGTCTTTCTCCCAAATGAAAGGTACAGGGCCTCTAAGTCACCATATATTCATTGAATGTCAATTATGTGTCATATTCAGTGCTTTGATTGTGCATTCTCAGAGACCCCTGGATTTGGTTTTACCATTCTCATTCACTTCAACAACTTAAGTTCAGAGTCAATTGCCCCTTTCTACCTCTGTCTTCCACACTGTGCATCCCAGGTTGTTGGAGTATCAAATCACATCTCTCTGCATTAAAAAGTCTTTCTAGTTTACTGTGTTTTTAGTCAGTTCTCATTATAAGATGTGTCCCTACTTGTGTCTTGACTTTCATTTTCTTTCATATGCATGTTGATGATTCGTACATCTGGGATTTTGCTTATTTTGTTTCTACTTTAGGGTTTATGAAGGCAATCTGTTCTTGATCACCCACATGTTCTTTATTTAAGGTAACTCGTCTTCCTTACAAGTTTGTGGGAATAAAATTTTGGTATATTGAACCATTTAAGATAAGAGTATATAATAATTTTTAATTTATCTTCATTTAATGTTGGATTTTTATTTAGTAGATACATAACACATCTCTATTATTACTTTGCAATAGAAACACAGGGCCTCAGAATTGGAAATGCATAGTGTTAGGGGACAGCCCCTTCCTTTAGTTTTCAGGTGAGGAAACAGATTCATAGTGGTTAAGAGAGTTGACTGAGGTCATTTGACTAATAAGTAGAATAAGACTAAAACCCATATTTTATAACTCATTATGGAGTATGCTTTCCAGTAGTATTTTTCTCCTGTTGTTTTATGTAATTATTTTATAATATTATATAATTATTTTTATAATATAATATATAAATATATAATATTTATAATATTGTAAGGATAAGGGCTGTCTATTCTATCATACCCCTCTCCCAAACATATTGAGCAGGTTTGGGTAAACTTGGGAGAAATTTAATTACCATGGAGACATATGTGAATATATCAGTCATAATGCAATCAGTTTTGCTGTAATAAAAAATGGCCCAAGCCGGGCATGGTGGGCATGGTGGTGCATGCTTGTAATCCCAGCATTTTGGGGAGGTTGAGTCAGAAAGATTACACAGGTTCGAGGCCAGCCTCAGCTACTTAGTGAAGCTCTTTGCAACTCAATGAGAACCTGTTTCAAATGCCTGGTTTTATCCCCAGTACTGAAAAAAAAAAAAAAAAAAAAAAGTCCAGCCCACAACCTTAGTGGCTTACAACACCAAGGTTTATTTCATTTCATTTATTTATTTATTTGTGGTTCTGGGGTTGGAACCTGGGGGCATTCTATCTCCAAGCTACATCCCCAGCCCTATTTTTTTATTCTTTATTTTGAAATAGGGTCTCACTGAGTTGCAAAGCATCTCACTAAGTAACTGAAGCTGGCTCAAACTGTGGTCCTCCTGTCTCAGCCTCCCAAATACTGGATTACAGTGTGCACCACCATGCCAGGTTCAACACCAAGGTTTAATGTGGTATATTTTTCTTGCGTTCATTGTAACTGTGTTCCATGTTGTCTCCAATTTGGTACCCAGGATGATGAAGCAACTTACAGAACAGTTGTAGAAGATAGAAAATAGTTAACATGTATTATGTTACAGTTTTGTTTTTTCACACGTTGTTGTCAAGAACAATTTACAAAACCAAACCAATAGGGTAGAAAAATATATTCTTTTTCCAGGTAGGGACAGTAAATATTTTTGGAAAATAATACCAAATGTAAAAAAGTCTGTTACTTTAACTATAGAATGGTGAGTAACTCATACTTTTAAGTTTGTGGCACACTGTCATCATTGATCCCTGAATGACTACTTTGTTTTTTTAACTAATTTGTTTATTTTAATGTTTTCTTATAAAATATATGTTGTTGTTATATATTTTAAATATTTTATATATTTTAAATTTATATATGTACTATTATGATAGGGGTTATATCGTTTCTTGATTTTTTTTACTCAACATTTTATTATAAAGTTTATCCAGATTGCTACATATTCATCTAGTTTGTTGCATTTGATTAGTAAATATTATTTTCTGATAAGCATCCACCACACTTTCCCATCCACCTCCAGACTGCCTTTATTTCTCTACCACAATAAATGATGCTGTGTGAGAATTTCTTTGGGCTATACATCTAGGTACAGGATTGTGAGGTCATGGGGATACACATATTTAGCTATTCAAGTATTACTCTATGAATAGTTTTAAGAAATTTTCAAAACTATTAATTTTTAATATTATTCAAATTTATCAATTATGTTTTTACCTCAAAAATTAAAATTACAGTTTTTTGTAAATAAGTGCATACATGTAATTGATGTAACCTAGAATTCCTAACTGAAAGCAGGTTTCTCACTAATGATTATCTGTAAGCGAATGTTATGAATGGTTTTCCTTAGGCATTATTTTATATTGTTGTCGAACTCAGTGGATGAACAAAATGCAGTATGTTTATTTAGTGAAATATTTTCAGCAGTTATAAAGGGATGTATTATTGATACAAAAATGACCTGGATGAACCTCAAAAGCATGCTAAGTAAAAGAAGTCAGTTGCAAAGGGCCACATATTTAAAAATACCATTTATAGGAACTATCCAGAACAGGCAAATCTATAAAGACAGAAAATAGATGAGCATTTGCCTCAGGCAGGGACTAGGAAGGATGAAGAGAATGGTTTTTTTTTTGGGGGGGGAGTGATGTAAGTGTTCAAAAATTGATTGTGATGATGGTTACACAACTCTGAAAATGTGTGAAAAACTATTGGGGTACATACTTTAAATGGGTGAGCATTACATCATGAAAATTAAATCTTAATAAAACCGTTCAACAGCAAACCAAACAAAACCTCAATCAGATCATTTTCTAAGAAGCAGGTTGGAAATGAGTTAAGGCTGACCTACTAGATTAAGGGGAAGATTTATTACCCTTTTAACCTGAAAGTTATTTGAAACGAAGCCTACATAAGTCATTTCAACTAATAATCTCTGTGCCAATATGCTGCCATCCCTGATATTTTATAATTATTTTAAATTATCTTTTATAGTTACCTTTAGGATATTTTTACTTGTATAACCCATCACTAATTTTCTTCCCAAATATTCAGTTTCTGATATATATATATATATATATATATATATATATATATATATTATGATTTTATATCTCAATGACTAGAAACCTTGGAGATATTTTTCTCACTTATAGAACCTACCTTTTTATCATCTTAACTTAGCTTAAAATTTTTTTGAATAATGCTTCCTTTTATTCATTAGACTTTTCCCTGCCCAAAGGAAAAAACAAGTTCTTTTTTTTAAAAAAACATTTTAGAAACAATAGGAGTGGCACATTTCTGCTAATTAATAATTGCTTGAAAACAGCAAGGACATTTCTTCTCTCAAGAGTCTTAACAAACATCTGACATAATATAACATTTATATGAGTAAAGCAGATTTTGATATTTTACTTTTTTTAATGCGTCTTAGAATGTGGTTATTGTTAGTGATTTTTTTCCTTTGTAGGTCTGGAAAATTCAGTTATGATTTTTCCTTTATTTTTCATATGTCCTTTCATGGTTGCCATAAAACTTAGTTTGTCAAACAAGTTAAACTATGGCTGTTTTTTTAAATCAAAATCCATGATAACTAAGGGGTGCCCAAGTGACCTACATGCATGAGCTTGAGTTGGGTCCACTTCAGGGGAGTGGTGAAGAGAAGCCCTCACACACACTTCATCAGCACTGTGGAATGAGACTGGTGCTTTTACTGAGCAGAGGATTTCCAGTGAGCACAGAGACTAATTGGTGGGTGCACATGCTCCAAAAGCAATGATTTTAAGGTCATAGCAGGCTCAGTGAATAATGCTGACTTACACTGTGTCTCACTGATAGCTGATCTTACCAATGAGCAGTTTAGAGGCATTCAAGCCTGAACTTTCTTCCATGTGCCTTGAATGGCATGTCAGCGGTCACTGTTTTTGACATCCTTTATATTTGTCCATTCAGCTCTAAATCTTTAGGTTGGGCTTCAGAGTGCTCAGGAAAGAAGAGAGAGAAGCAATTATTTTCAGTCATTGAGTTTTGAAGATCTTAGTGTTAATTATGCCAAACATTGTTGGTTCATCAGCAAATAAAAATGTTAAAAAGGGGGCATGAAGCATTCCCAATTTGCTTAGACATAATTTATGGTGATGAAGACTATCTTGTACACACTAATATATTTTAGGTACATTTTCACCCATGCGGTTTTATGTATTGTTTCAAGACCAAAATGTTCAAATTGAAAGCTCATTTTGATTTTGGAAAATAAGTATGGAAATATCCACTTTTAATTAACACTTTCTTGTCATTTGAAACAAAAAAGAATACAAAGTACAATTCACTATTCCTGTGTGGAGCCCAGAATGATTTGGGGTGTGAAAAATAGTTCAATAAAACAAAATCAACAGTCTATATCTTTAGCGATGCTTTAAAAATTAAATAATAGTGGGCTTTGAGATTTGGGGGATTTCTTCCACTAATATCTTTATCAAAGATTATTTGAGCATTAAAAATGAGCTTTGCTTACTGCTTTCCAACTCCCTGTGCTCTCTGACCTGCTGAAGTTTTGCAGGAAGTGCCCAATCAAAGGATTTGAGGAAGTACTACTGAACATCCTTTGCAAGTGTTCATCTGAGAAAATGAAAGTTAAAGACTCAGCTGGTATTCTTCTCTGTGACTCCAATTTTAAAACTTGTTTCTCATATAAATAAAATCAGCGAAAAGCAGAAAGGATGTAAACTCCCTAAATCTGCCAGAATCTTAATTGTGCTAATTAAACATAATTGTATTGTAGCAGAAGAAATGTGTGTACTTCCTAGAGAGAGTAATATGGGTGGCATTCTTTTGTTGAAGTACAGACTTGAAAAGCTTTCCATAATGTATATGATTATAATAGACATAATGTTAAATGAAGAGTTGTGCTACCTCATACATTAATGATTAGAATAAAATCGTTATCCTAATTCTCATTTTATAACTCAAAAAACAAAACTAAAAGTTTTTTTCTGTCTCGGAGGTCTATATTTCATCCACATGGAGGATGAAATATATTCTACTATTACTGTCATAACCTTGCCTTTCGAATTCAAACATAATAGTCAGAATCTAATATAGAATTAATTTAGATTCAATTGTCTCTATTAAGATGGAGCAATATCATAGTTTTTAAAATGGAAATGATCATTTATAAGAATCTAGCTGCAATCAAAAGCATAACCATTATACTTACAAATTCATTATTAAGTAAAGCATTATCTTCTCTTTACTATTCTTTATTTCATTTGTTCTTATGAAATATGTTTACCTTTTATTCAAGCTTTCTATTTTAGATGGATAGATATGTGATAAAACAAGCCTGGTAAAATGTTAATGATAGAATTTCAGTGGTGGGTATATGCGTCTTCCTTATGAAATTCTTTCAAATTTGCTGTACATTAAACAAAAGTTATTCTATTCTTGAAAAACTATAACAGATATTTTAGTTTTCTTTTACTTATCTAAATATCATATGAATATATAATATAACATAAGTTGGTAAGAGTACATATTTAGTAATGTATAATTAGTAAAATATAAAGCCGACTCTTAATTGTAAAATTGTACACCATATCCCATTCATACTTTTGTTGGTAGTTTAAAAAGCTAGTTTAGACATTTTTAAAATGGAATCAGGGAAATTACCTGAATAATTTTTTAGATGGACTTATTTTCTATTTTATTAATGGGTCCATGATGAAGTATTTGGAGAATTTTAGGAATGAAAAGTGGATGTATGTGTATGGGGACCTGAGGTAATTTTATATAGAATAAATTTTCCTTTTAGTTATTTTCTTGCACTCTGGAGTGTGATAAACATCAATAAATAATGTGTATTAAGCATAGTGCTGATGATCTCAGATTTTAGAGAGAATTTTTTTTAATGTAAATAATGACGAAGTTACATATTTAAGATATGCTTTTTATCATTTTCATCTGTTTGCCAAATGTATGCCTGATATATTGTTCACTGCTAGAAATAATATTGAAATGTAACTAATGCATGCTCACCCCTCCTTTTTAAAAACATTTTAAATAAATACATAATGAACACTGTTAGTGTTCTTTCCCTGAAACCAAATTTGGCAGTCTTAGCTTATGAAGTTTTAATCTTGCTAAAATGCTAGTGTGAATTTTACCCTTACCAACATTGAGATTTATGAGTTTAGAAGTCATTTTATCTTTTATTCCATGGTAGGAATCTAGAGATGATTTTTTTTTAAGTAAAGTTACTTTTAACCTAAGTATTATCATCTCTTCTTGTATGACTCAACTAGTAGCCTCTGTTTACTAAATAAAATAAAGAATAAGGAACATTTAAAAAATCATAGCATTCAGTAGCTATATTTACAAGTCATCTGTGATCAGTTTAGTTCCCATTTCTTTGATTTCCTAAACTATTTATTGCATGCCTTTGGTGTTATGATATCATGCTGGGGGAAGAATGGGTGAACCACAGGTTTTATGTGCCTTTTTTTTTTAATCATCGTTCACAATATTCTACGCTAAATTGTATAGTGGATTATTATACATTAGCTAGTTAGGTGTCTGATTGATTTCTTTTACTTAAATATCAAAGACTATATGATACCAGGAGTGATGCTTCCAGGTAAAGACATATCATATATTCATGGCGACAACAATGTTTGCTCAAGATTTGGCAGTATTATCTAATTTGGCTTGCTTTGTATAATAACTTAATCACATACTATTAAAAAGATATATTACCATAGGGAGCAAAACCACATACAAACCCATAAACATGCACATGTGCGAGTTTTTTTTTTATATTCACATACATAAGTGAGCATTGTTTTAGTTACCATTAATGGTTGCAACTAGTGAATTACAGATTGAAAATATGTTAGTTTTATGGTAAAATAAAATAGATTTTGATTTAGTTCAAGTTAACCATCTCATTTAAAATTAGCCCAGGGATCTTATAAAGAATGCAAGTAATCTAAACATAATAATGCACATTGCCCAATTGCTCCGGTGTATGATACAGGTTCATTGCTGTAGTGCTTTGACAGCCCATTACTGAATGTAATGAACAGCTATTTTTAAACAGAAGAAATTCAAGTTGACAGCTTGGCAATGAAATTTAGCTGGTGGGATAATTTTTGTCATCTTTAGTATAGAGAATGGATTCCGTTTGGTTTAAGGAAATTTGCATCATGTAGTTTATAGGGCAAACATTTTTATTAGAAGATAATTTTACTGTCCATTTTGGGGTATAGATGTTTAATTCATATTTTAGTGAATTACCAAATTTCATGTCTAGAATCTAGGTTTAAAATGAAAATTCTCATTTTTCTTTCCTGCCATGGGTATAATAGTCTAATAAAATGACTATAAGAATAACTGTAAGAGGTATTTTTCAGTGCTGCTTTTTTTAGCCTTTCAAAGTTTAATAGAAGTAGCTTTGTAGAAATAAATTTATATAAATAAATTAGATTCTGACTATTATGTTTGAATTCGAAAGGCAAGGTTATGACAGTAATAGTAGAATATATTTCATCCTCCATGTGGATGAAATATAGACCTCTGAGACAGAAAAAACCTTTTAGTTTTGTTTTTTGAGTTATAAATTTATAAATAAATTTATAAATGGACATAAAGTTTATAAATGGACATAAAGCTTGAGGTAGTGTTATCAATGGAAGTAAGAATTAGAACTGAAGGAAGAAAAAGAAGAAAAGTTTTAAAGAAATTATTATGTCAAGAATAAGACGATAATAACATGATTGTGACAACTTTTGGTAAAATAAGCTGGAAAAGCATGTTTATAATTCTTTAATAAAAAAGAAGAAAATTAGGGTAAGCCTGATGTGGTGACATATGCCTGTAATTCCAGTCTTTGGGAAGCTGAGACAGGAAGATCACAGGTTTGAGGACAGCCTCAGCAACTTAGGGAGACCCTCAGTAACTTGAAGAGACTTTATTAAAAAAAAAAAAAAAGAAAGAAAGAAACAATAAAACAGGCAAACAACACCCCCAAAACCAAAACCAAAAAACTGGTGATATTGCCTGGATTTTGAATGCCACTTGGTTCAATCCTCAGTACCAAACACACACACACATACACACACACACACACACACACACACACACACACACATACACACAGTGAATTATTTTATTCCTTCCTGTTCATAGCAGAAATTATTTGAGAAATCTAATTGCTTTTTTTGTTATATGTATGGCACTGGTGTATGTGTGAATCCAGGGGACATTCTACTTCTGAGTTATACCCCTAGTTACACTTAATAGTTATAGCCTTATTGTATATTTTTATTTATATTTTTCATGGTACTGGGGCTGGAACACAGGGGCTTTTCTACCTCCGGGCTTTACTCCCAAATCCACTTTTTTTATACTTTATTTGGAAACAGGGTCTCACTAAGTTCCTGAGAGCCTCATTAAGTAGCTGAGGCTGGCTTTAAACCTGTGTGATCCTCCTTTCTCAGCCTCCCAAGCACGGGGATTACAAGAATGCACCACCACACCTGGCTATATTTTTATTTTGAAACAGGGTCTTGCTAGGTTGATGAATCTTATTTGTGGAGGCTATCCTTGAGCCTGAGATCCTCCTGTCTCAGCCTCCAAGTACTAGGATTACAAGCTAGAGCATCCATACCTAGCTTCATTGCTATTTTTTTTAAAGCCTAGTTAATTGCTAGTGTTTTAAAGATGAATTTTAGGTTCATCATCGAGGAGTGTGTTTAGTGTGATTTGATAAAAATAGCAGTATGTTACTCAGTAAAATTTGAGAAAGTAAAATAAATACTTAGTATGCCATAATGTTTTTTTTTTTACAGACCATCATCAGTTTATTTTTTTTTTGCACCACCATCCCTTTTTATTTTGTTTTTGTTTTTTTTTTAATTTATTTATTTTTATTGGTGCACTGTATTCATACATCATAGTAGGATACATACTTTTGTAGACATACATGCACACTTTTCCCAGTCAGCCCCCACCCAATCCCCATCCCATTCTCTTCCTATCCCTCCCTCCCATGCTTGGCTTAGTAGTTGACATCTAGTATTATGGCAATTTATCTAAAATTAAAAATGATAATCTCACATAACAGTTTCATTTGTCTGATACCAAGCTTTTGATGACTTAAAGATAACATTTCAATATTTCTTTTTGCTTTCTTTCTTACCAGAGAATATTTTTTTTCTATTTTTAGGTGAAACTATCATATATTTATATATTTATTTTTCAGAAAAAAATCTATCCTAATATGGAATATGGACTCTACGTACCCAAAACGATCTTGAAAAAGAACAAAGCTAGAAAATATATATTTTCTGATTTCAAACCATATAAAGCTACAATAATTGAAACAGTGTAGTACTATTCTAAAGGCAGATATATAAACCATTGGAGTTAAATAAAAGCCTAGAGCTAAATTCTTCCCTATATTGTCAAGTTATTTTTGACAAGGTTTCCACGAACATTTGGTGGTGGAAATATTAATCTTTTAACTAAATATTGTTAAAAAATAATAATTACATGGAAAAGAATAAAATTGGACCCTTACCTAATCCCATATACAAATATTAACTCAAAATAGATAATAGACCTAAATATAAATCTTAAGACTATAAACTTTTAGGAGAAAATCTGGGTCATTAAACCTCACAACATTGAAATTGACAGTGATTTCTTGGTTATGATTTCAAAGGCACAGGCGACAGAGGAGTATACAAACTCCCTAAAAAAAAATTGTATATCCAAAGACAATGTAAACAGAGTTAACAGTTACTGATAGAATGGGATAAAATATTTCCAAATGCTATATCTGAAGGTGTATTAATATTCCAACTAGGAATCCTAGAAATTAACAACAATAAAGGCAAACAATACCCTTTAGAGATAGGTAAAAGACTAACATAAATAATGAATCTCCACAGATAACCAATCTTAGTTGTCTGTTGGATGGAAAATCTTGTTTCTCTAGTTCTGGAGTGTGTTACCTATTTCTTCTTTGTAGTTAATCTCTTTGAGTATTTTCTCTAGTGCTGGTTTTGAAGACATAAATTCCTTCAGTTTCTGTTTGTCATGGAAGCTTCTTATTTCTCCTTCTAATTTGATAGAAAGTTTTGCTGGGTAGGAAATTTTTGGCTGGAAGTTGTTTTCTTTCAGAGTTTGGAATATGTTACTCCAAGCCCTTCTGGCTCTCATAACTTGGTTTGGGAAGTCTGGAGTGATTCTAATTGGTTTGCCTCTGAATGTCACTTGGCCCTTTGCTTTTGTTGCCTTTAAGATTCTCTGCTTGGCTTCCACATTGGTCATTTTGACAATTATGTGGCGTGGGGATCCTCTTCTCCGATCCTGTCTAAAGGGAGTTCTATAAGTTTCCTGGACCTGCGTATCGACCTCTTGCTCTATGTCTGGAAAATTTTCTGCTATTACTTCCTTGAAGAGATTGTTGATCCCTTTGGTTTCACTTTCTTTTCCCTCCTCTATTCCAATTATTCTTAGGTTAGCTCTCTTAAAATGGGCCCATATTTCTTCAATATCAGATTCCTGCTGTCGGATATTTTTTTCTAGATTAGAAACTATGCGTTCATTTTTGGATTGCTCATCTTCTAAGAGCGAGATTCTATTCTCCATGTGTTCTAATCGGTTGTTTGTGCTTTGAATTGAGGCCTTTACTTCATTAATTGCATCCTTTATCTCTTTTTGGCTCTCTCTGAGTTCTTTTTGAAGCACCTCTATTATTTCTACAGTTATTTTCCTGATTTGATCTTCTAGAAATCTCTGATTTTCAGTTTTATCGGGTTCTGATGTTGTGGGGTTGTGGGCATTTATTGCTCCAGTATTATTCCTCTTTCCCATGATTTTGGATGTTTGTGCCTTCTCTGGGTTCTTCCCTTGGGTCACTATGACTTCACTTAAGGTGCTCTGGATCTCGAGTCAGTAGTATCTCAGACCCCACTACTCCTTTACTGGGTTGTATCACAGAGTCTCCAACCCAGAGAGTCGATAGAGGCTGCTTTAGACTGTGGGGGGTGCCAGGTTGCACGTTCTCATATGGTGTGATATCTCTGCCACCGCCCCTCCCCCACTGGGTCAAGTCCCAGGGAGTACAGTACTGGGATTTCTCCTCTGTGGCCCGCAATTTGACTCACTGTTCTTGAGTACGCAGATGTAGCTGTACTGGCCTCGCTGGATTCGGTGCTGCTGCCGCCGGTGGCAATATGGCGCCGCTGCTACGCCCTCGGCTGTGGGGCTGGTGTTTTTCTTCTTGGTTTTGGTTTCCACTCTGAATCCCTGCAGCGTGTGCTGAGCTCGGCCACTGGGAACTTTAGATGCTCTCTGCGCGGAGAAATCCCGCCTGGCTATTCCGCAGTGGCTCACCTCGGCTTGCTGTAGCCGTCCTGTGAATTCGCCGGCAGTATGGCGCTGCTGCCGCCGCGTCTGCCGCGTCCTCGGGCGATAGGCCGGTTATCTCCTCTGTGGCTCTGTTCTCAGTCCGCTTTCTCTCTGGAGCCTGGTGATTTTTTGTTTCACTGGTGATGGTGTTTTCTGGCTATGAAAGGCGCTGATTTTGTGGTAATGGAGGTTTGTTGTTAGCGGGGCTCTTAAGCCCCGCTTTTCTCGGTCGCCATCTTCCCGGAAGTTCCCCTGCCATAATGTTTTTGACAACCAATAAAAAAATGGAAAATATTTCCAGTGGTGGATTTTTTATTATGACATATACATATATGTATATATCCTTCTTTCCTTCCTTCCTTTCTTCCTTCCTTCCTTCCTTCCTTCCTTCCTTCCTTCTTTCCTTTCTTCCTTTCTCCCTTCTTTCTTCCCTCCCTCTTTGAACCCAGGGACACTGTACCACTGAGTCACACTCCTATCTCTTAATTTTTTTTTGAGACAGGGTCTCAGTAGCAAAAGCAGGCTTTGGGCTTGTGATTCTCTGCTTTAGCCTCCCCATATTACAGGTGTACATCACCTGGCTTAGTATAAATTTTAGTTGATACATTAGTACTTGGCAATATTTATGGAGGCATAATGTATTTTGGTACATGTATGCAAATATGTAATGATCAGATTAGGGTACTTAGTATATCTGTCACCTCAGATGTACATCCTTTCTTTGTGTTGGGAGCATTCAACATTCTATTGCCTATCTTGAAATATTCAGTTAGCTATTGTCAATCATAGTTATCCTACTGTGCTATAGAACATTTAGAGTTATTCCTCTCATTCAACTTCAGTGGTAGAAATTTAAAGCCTGTAAGAGTCATTCCTTTCCAAATGCATTTACAGAAACCTCTGTTCCTGGGTCTTCATCATCCTTCCATACTATCAGAGAGCCTTCTCTAAATTCCCAAATGACTGGCACTTATATCTTTGGTTAGTAACTAAGCCTTGAAATAGGATAATAAAGCAAATCATCTTTAGGAGTCAGTGGACCTTTCTGTTGATGATCTATTTCTATATTTTACTCATCTCTTGGAATACAAATGGCCCCAAACAATGTAGCAAGGAATCCATAAAGAAGTCAAGCATTTTTGGAGAGGCTGTCATGTTAGGTTACTACTATACTCTTTAGAATTGTGTTTCATCAGCAAACCAAAAGAATTTCTTGACATGAAAGAGTTGTACCTGTATAAACATTTTATTTAAACCTAGAGAGGACCTTGTTCACTTGGTATGATTCAGCTTATTTCCAGCAATAGTGCTATGAGTTATAGCCTGAATTTTGAGATCTTGATTTTATTCTGATGTGACCCTCTTGAAATTTTGGTTTACATGAAGATAAAAGACCTTGTATGAGGCAGAAGGGAGTCATCACTTTGGACTTACCTCTCTATGTCATCATGGGATGTGAGGCCAAGTATCTGAAGGATATTTTCACCTTCTTGATCCTGAAATAATTTGAGAAAGAGCCCATGATACCCAAGTATGAATTTAATATTAAAATTTACAACATTTGATATTATTTATAGGAACAAACTACTGACAAAATAAAAGCAGGACTGTCAATGCCAAAACTAACCCTGAAAATTTATTTTTTAGTAGTTCTGAAGATGAGTCAGATGAAAGAAGTCATTGGTGATTCCAGTAGATGCTTTCTGTATTTTGTGGCTGAATTTTTCTTCCTATTTACTCTGTGAACTGTAATTTCAGGTGTAAGAAATGCAGGAAAAGGAGAAGACATTGTTTTTCCATAATACACTGTAGAGGGCTTGAGGAAAATGTAATATGACATTGTAGGATATGGAGAAGGTTTCCAACCCAATTTTTATCCATAGTAGCTGGAAGAATTAAATTGAGTCTGGTCTGGTAAAGCATACTTGTTGAGAAATTCTTAAATTAGTGTCTTGGGAGGTTAAGACACATCTGTCAGGTGCCTGGCTCCTGGGGCTTGAGCCTCATTGCTTACTACTTTATGCCATAGTTTTCTTGTTTGTAAAAGGAAAAAAATTACAACTAACTCCCAGAGTTCATATAAGGATCAAATGAGATAAATATTTTAAAATTTTAGGACAAGGATTGAAATACAAAAAGAACTTAATATATCTAATCTATTGTTATTATTTCAAAGTTTATTTTCTACTTTTATATTTTAATAATTAAAAAACTAATTTCAGAATTTACCAGAGCTGTAATGCTTGGTATTAAAGATTTATATCTTTAATTGAAAATTAAAATGATCAGGAATCATAACTTTGATAAAATAAAGTCAGAATGAGAATTCAATTTAATTAATATTTATCAACAACAACTATTAAATAGCATGGAATTATGTTTATAAAACATTGCAGTCATGCTTATATCCTCCTAGTAAACTCTTTGAGAATAGGGGATATGCTAAATGCTAACTCACTTTATCACCTAAATGGTACCTCGTGCAATTTAAATATTTGTTAATTGAAAGTCAGGTTAACATGAATTCCAGTAAATTGCTAGTGCATATTAGACACATGATAAAATTCATCTTAAGTGAAAGGATATTTGTGTGTGTGAAAATGCGTCCTTGAATTATAATAGAAAACTTTTAGGTTAGTTCCTTAATATGAGAAATAACAGAATCAATAAATGGTAAAGAATAAGTTACCAAGGGATATTTAATTACTTTAGAAGAATATTGAGCTCTTTCTTACCTCTTTAAGTCTCTTACCTTTTAATTCTTAAATTATTGCACAAATATGTATATTCTTGGGAAAGAAGAAACAAAAATACAGTGAAATAAAAATATTTAACTACAGCCTAGCTTACTTTTTTTTATACATCATCTTCCTCTTGGGAGAAAACAACTAAGGGAAAATTAAATATATCACCACCAATACCTTCTTTTTTTTTCTTTTTTTTTCCTCTATAGAATTTTTTTTTTGTATTGGTGCACTGTATTCATACATCATAATGGGATAAAAAAAAACTTTTGTAGACATACATGCATACATCGCCCAATTAGCCCCTACCTGATCCCCACCCCATTCCCTCCCCATCCCTCTTTCCCATGCTTGGCTTAGTGGTTGACATCTAGTATTATAACAATTTATCCAAAATTAAAAATGATAATCTCACATAACAGTTTCATTTGATACCAAGCTTTTGATGACTTAAAGATAACATTTCAGTATTTCTTTTTGCTTTATTTCTTATCAGAGAATAGTTTTTTGTTTTTTTTAGGTGAAACTATCATACATTTATTTATTTTTCAGAAAAAATCTATCCTAATATGGAATATGGACTCTACGTACCCAAAACGATCTTGAAAAAGAACAAAGCTAGAAGATGTATATTTTCTGATTTCAAACCATATAAAGCTACAATAATTGAAACAGTGTAGTATTGCTATAAAGGCAGATATATAAATTAGTGGAGTAAAATAAAAAGCCTAGAAATAAATTCTTCCATATATGGTCAAGTTATTTTTGACAAGGTTTCCATGAACATTTGGTGGAGGAAATAATTATCATTTAACTTAATATTGTTGAAAAATAATAATTACATGAAAAAGAATAAAATTGGACCCTTACCTAACACCATATACAAATATTAACTCAAAATATATAAAAGACCTAAATATAAATCTTAAGACTATAAACTTTTAGAAGAAAATCTGGGTCATAAAACCTTACAACATTGAAATTGGCAGTGATTTCTTGGATATGATTTCAATGGCACAGGCAACAAAAGGGTAAACAAACTCCCTAAAAAATAAAAACATATTGTATATCCAAAGACAATGTAAACAGAGTTAAAAGTTACTGATAGAATGGGATAAAATATTTCCAAATGCTATATCTGAAGGTATATTAATATTCCAACTAGAAATCCTAAAAATTAGCAACAATAAAAGCAAACAATACAATTTAGAGATAGGTATAAGACTAACATAAATAACGAATCTCCACAGATAACCAATCTTAGTTGTCTGTTGGATGGAAAATCTTGTTTCTTTGGTTCTGGTGTGTGTTGCCTATTTCTTCTTTGTAGTTAATCTCTTTGAATATTTTCTCTAGTGCTGGTTTTGAAGACAATTCTTTCAGTTTCTGTTTGTCATGGAAGCTTCTTATTTCCCCATCTAATTTGATAGAAAGTTTTGCTGGGTAGGAAATTTTTGGCTGGAAGTTGTTTTCTTTCAGAGTTTGGAATATGTTACTCCAAGCCCTTCTGGCTCTCATAACTTGGTTTGGGAAGTCTGGAGTGATTCTAATTGGTTTGCCTCTGAATGTCACTTGGCCCTTTGCTTTTGTTGCCTTTTTAAGATTCTCTGCTTGGCTTCCACATTGGTCATTTTGACAATTATGTGGCATGGGGATTCTCTTCTCTGATCCTGTCTAAAGGGAGTTCTCTAAGTTTCCTGGACCTGTGTATCGACCTCTTGCTCTATGTTTGGAAAATTTTCTGCTATTACTTCCTTGAAGAGATTGTTGATCCCTTCGGTTTCACCTTCTTTTCCCTCCTTTATTCCAATTATTCCTAGGTTAGCTCTCTTAAAATAGGTCATATTTCTTCAATGTCAGATTCCTGCTGTCGGATTTTTTTTTCCTAATTTAGAAACTATGCGTTCATTTTTGGAGTGCTTATCTTCTAAGAGCGAGATTCTATTCTCCATGTGGTCTAATTGGTTGTTTGTACTTTGAATTGAGACCTTTACTTCATTAATTGCATCCTTTATCTCTTTTTGGCTCTCTCTGAATTCTTCTCGAAACACCTCTGTTATTTCTACAGTTATTTTCCTGATATGATCTTCTAGAAATCTCTGAATTTCTGTTTTATCAGATTCTGATGTTGTGGGGTTGTGGGCATTCATTGCTCCATTGTTATTCCTCTTTCCCATGACTTAGTAAGTTTGTGCCTTCTCTGGGTTCTTCCCTTGGGTCACTACGACTTCACTTAAGGTGCTCTGGATCTCAAGTCTGTGGTATCTCAGTCACCACTACTCCTTTACTGGGTTGTATCGCAGAGTCTCAGACCCAGGGAGTCAATCGAGGCTGCTTTAAACCATGGGGGGGTGCCAGGTTGGGCATTCTCCTATGGTGTGATATCTCTGCCACTGCCACTCCCCCACTGGGTCAGGTCCCTGGGAGTACAGTACTGGGATTTCTCCTCTAGGGGCCGCAATTTGACTCACTGTTGTTGAGTGTGCTGATGGAGGTGTAGTGGACTTGGTGAATTCGCTGCTGTTGCCACCGGTGGCAATATGGTGCTGCTGCTACGCCCTCGGCCGTGAGGCTGGCGTATTTCTTCTCTGGTTTTGAGCTCTGCTCTGAGTCCCTGCAGGGTTTGCAGAGCCCAGCCCCTGGGAGCTTTAGACGCTCCCTGTGCCAAAAAATCTGCCAAATTCCACCCGGCTGATCTGCAGCGGCTCACCTTGGCTCACTGTCTGCTGCTCCTCTCTGGAGCCTGGTGGCTTGTTGAGTGCTTTTGTCTGGTGCTGTCTGGTGAACTGGTGCTGCTGCCGGCAGTATGGCACTGTTGCTACGTCCTCGGCCGTGAGGCTGGCGTATCTCCTCTCTGGCTCTGAGCTTCGTTCTGAGGCCCCCTTCTCTTTGGAGCCTAGTGCTGCGAGGGAAGATGGCGCCCGCGCCACGGCTCCAGCTGCAGCACTGCGGTCTGGTTTCTTTCTGGTGTCTCATTTTTCCAGCCCTCTTTTTCTCTGTCCCTTGTAATTACATTTTTTTGTTTCTCTGCTGATGGTGTTTTCTGGCTATGAAAGGCACTGATTTTGTGGTAATAGAGATTGGTTGTTAGTGGGGTTTGTAAGTGCCGCTTTTCTCCGTCGCCATCTTCCCGGAGTCCCAATACCTTCTTTTTTAATCTTCAATGCCAAATATGCCCAGGGAGATGGTATTCATATGAGAAAATATATAGGCCAAGGCAGCTTATCTGTCCATGTTTTTATGACCTTGCCTACAGTCACAACAGAAATCTTCATACTAAATGTTTTTCTTTTCTTTTTTTCTAGGAGATCATTAGTTATCCTATTGTTCTATTTTTAAGATTCCTTTTTCTCCAGCCCAAGTATGTTTTTTTAGTGCTATTGTCTAGGATAGTGACTGTAATGCATTAACGCAAACTCCCTTGCTATCTCATTAGAATAAGTTTTATTTAAAATACTTAGTGATGTATTCATAAGCCAATTTTTGCTTTGGTTGTAGTTTGTATCCGTCATAAAGACAGTTGAATCTGACTTATTTATATGTTTGTATGTGTCTTTGTTTTAAGTAGATAGTAAACTTATACAATTCAAAGCTCAAAATGTCCTAAAGAATATAAAGTATTAATTCTCCTTCCCATCCTTCTCCTTCATCAAGCCAGGTTTCTTGTCTGCAAGCAACAATGATGAGTTTCTTTTGTATCCTTCCAGAGTCATTTTCTGTATACAAACAGAAGCATGTGGTTGAGTATATTTTGTATATTAAAATATAACAATGACTCTCCTCATCTGCATCACTTTTGACAGCCAAAGGATGATCATAAGTGCCTTCTGAGAGCACCAATTTGCCTTCTGTCATATTTCTTTCCTATTTCATTTAATACTGAGGATTGAACCCAGGGGCATTCTACCTCTGGGCTATACCCCCAGCCCTTTTTAAAATTTTTATTTTGAAACAGGGGTCTTGATAAGTTGCTGAGGACTTTCCTGAGTTGCTGAGGTTGGTCTCAAAAGTGTGATCCTTTGGTCTTAGCCTCCCATATACTGGGATTACAGGTATGCACCACCATGCCTGGCTCTTAGTTGTCATGTTTCTTAAAGTGGCCATTGTGTAAGAATCTTTGAAAATAGAAATAAGGAGAAAACCAAAGGAGGATTAGAAAATCATAGTAATGTTTTCCTTTTGAAAAATTTCTTCTCTAGACAGAAATTCAATATTACCAAGTTGAAATAGCCAGTTCTTCCATGGCATGCTAAAGGATACCAAGTCTCCCTGGAAACTAGCAGGGTACTCTCGATTCCCTTGGAAGTGTGGGGCAGCTGCCAGGATAATATGCAGAAGAACACGCTCCATTTGGGGACAGATTAATCTGGGGTGGGAGACCAGCCCAAGGACTTTGTAGCTTTGTGAACTTAAACAAGTTCCTGAGTTGCCTCCCGAGACTCCATAAGTCATCAAACCAAATTTTGAGGATTTAATTCATGGAAGTGAATAATGTCTGACACAAAGTAGATACTCAGTAAACACTGGCTTCTTTATTCCTCAGTCCATCTTTTCATTTAAAAAATGTCTGCTTTCAAGGGATTGTGCTATGTTAGCTTACTGTGCTTTTCAGAACTGAAAACATCATTTAGAAAGTTTTTATGTGATCAGTCATCTTGGAAAGATGCAGTGTCAAAATATTTTTTTGACCTAACAATTGGCTTTTGTGTGGTACGGTAACAGTTTACAAAAGTTAACTTATCATTCTCTTTAAGGGAGATGAGAGGAATGGATGAAAGGCATTTAGGAATGAATCCTTTCATAGCAATATTTTTTTTTGTTTTGTGGTACTGGGGGTGGAACCCAGGATTTTTTTTTTTCTTTACCTCCGGGCTATATTCCTAGACCTCTTTTTATATTTTATTTGGAAATAGGGTCTCACTAAGTTGCTGAGAGCCTCACTAAGTAGCTGAGGCTGGCTTCAAACCTGTGCGATCCTCCTATCTCATCCTCCCAAGTGCGGGGATTACAAGAGTGCACCACCAAGCCCGGCTCATAGCAATATTTGATAGATTAAATTATTTCAAAGTGTTTCAGCTGGGCTTAGTGGTACATGCTTGTGATCCCAGCTAACCAGTAGGCTGAGTTAAGGAGGATTGAAAGTTTGAGGCCAGCCTGGCAACTTAGCAAGATTCCTCCCAAAATAAAAAATAAAAAAGGGCTGGGGATTTAACTCAGCAGTAGAACACCTCTGGTTTCAAAATCCAGTGTTGAGCCTGGTGTGGTGGGGCATGCTTGTAATCCCTGAGCTTGGGAGGTGGAGAAAGGAGGATCACACAAGTTCGAAGCCAGCCTCGCTGGCTTAAGAGACTCTGTTTCCAAATAAAAATAATATAAAAATAGGTCTGGGAGTGTAGCCTGGAGGTAGAAGGGTTTGCAGGAACTGGGCCCAGTACCACCAAAAGTAATAAAATAAAATAAAATAAATAACAAAACCCAGTGTTGCTCTCTCTCAAAAGTGTTTCTAGGGCTGGAAGTATGGCTCAATAGCAGAGTGCTTTCTTAGCATGCAGTGAGGCCCTAGGATCCCCAGCATTCCCCGCCCCCAGTGCTAATTTTCTTTATCTTCCCAGTTGAGTAGTATGAGGTTTTTAAAGACTGTACTGTTGGATATAAAGAAGAAGGTTAATTGGGATACAAAGAATCTTAGGTTGGTTCTTAATTTCCCCAGTATAAAAACAAGACAAGGCAAAAATATCACACACTGAATTTATTTATTTATTTATTTATTTATTTATTTATTTTTTTGGTGGTACTGGGGTTCCTGGAAGCCCTTCTACCTCCGGGCTACACTCCCAGACCTATTTTTACATTTTTATTTGGAAACAGGGTCTCCTAAGCCAGCGCGCGCGGCTGGCTTCGAACCTGCGCGATCCTCCTGTCTCTGCCTCCCAAGCGCGGGGATTACAAGTGTGTGCCACCATGCCCGGCCTCACACACTGAATTTTAAGTGACAAAGTTTACTACCAACTTTTTGAGTTTTAGTTACACTTTGGGATTTGGGCTAGTTTCTATGCCTTTGTAGTTTTTAGATGCCTTCTTAGTGAAAAGCTAACCCCAAAGGTTTAGAAATAGTACTCTTTTCATATTTTCTTGGAATTATAGCTGTAAGCACTATGTAAATTCATAAAAAATAGTTTTGAAGACTAGCTTTAGAATTTCAATAGTTATTGTATATTCAAAGCAGCTACAGAAGCACTTTATTTTCATTTTAAAGATTTACAATTAAAGTGATTTTATGTATACCTCAAATGCCTGATTATATACAAACCCATTACAGGGTTTATGCACACATTAAATCCCTTCTTATTATGGGGCTTTGTGCACATTAAATGCCTGGTTGTTATAGATTGTTGTTTTTCTTGTTACCATTAAATGTAACATTTTCCTAGGTGATGAAATGTATTATTATTGGGAACATTTATTTTAGTGTGAATTCTGTATTTTAGAAGAGAAAGATATTTAAACAGCAAAGATGTAGCTGTTATGAAATTTATTTTTATAAATAGCTTTCATCAAAAATCAGGGCAACACTTTAAAATTACAGTTAAAAAAATCATTTAATCATCACACTCCTTGTTGGCTAATAGGGTAGTAAGTGATTCCCCCCCCCCCCTGCACTAGGCTATCCTCCATACACTCACCAAGTGGACCCATGAGAACCAGTATATTTTATGTTAGCAAGCCTTGATAGCAAAGTGCTGAAAGTGCAGAGGGCATCTGTCTCCTTTCTCACAAATTCATTTAAGTACTAGTCTTGCTGGAGCTTTAACTGGGGCAGACAACCGTACAAATGACTTGAGATAAAATGAAAATAATGGACTGAGCTGGGTGCAGGGATGGTAGTTATGCTGAACATACATCAATAAGCTCTAGTGTGATTCTATGCTAATGCAGGCCTGATGGATCAGCTTTCTCTTTTAGCCTGGAGGACCATTCAGCTCTGGAAGCTGGGTCAAACTGATAGAGTCGGCAAATATAGCCCATCAGTTAGCAGCAGTGGTTAACTGACTGTGATTCCTAATGTGCAGAACTAACATTGCTTAAAAACCCTCCATGATCAGGACATAGATCAGGAAGAAGATAGTAAGTTCTGCTTTAATTTGTATGATGAAAGAGTCTCACTTTTCCACCTATAGGTAATATGAGGGAAAAAAGAAAAACCACTGGGGCCACTTCTATTATGTTGTTAATCTTGAATCACTGTAAATATTTTCCATAAAATGTAAATAACTTGTTTTAAAAGAAGGCATAATTGAAAGATTTTCTGTGTTACTTCTTTGGAATTAAGTTGCAGGCACAGCTATGTAGCTTCAATAATAATGATCTTGGGAGATATGAAATATAGCAAAGCTTTCTGTTAAAAACTGTAAGCTCTAAGGCCAGGTGTGGTGGCACACGCTTGTAATCCCCGTGCTTGGGAGGTGGAGACAGGAGGATCGCGCAGGTTCAAAGCCAGCTGTGCTGGCTTAAGAGACCCTGTTTCCAAATTAAAAAGTATAAAAAATAGGTCTGGGAGTGTAGCCCAGAGGTAGAAGGGTCTCCAGGAACCCCAGTATCACCAAAATAAATAAATAAAACAAAAAAACAACTGTAAGCCCTAGATTTGAAAACAGGATTTCAGTAAAGGAATATAAGCCAGGCGTGGTGGCGCACGCTTGTAATTCCAGCATTTGGGAGGCTGAGACAAGAGGATCATGGTTTGAGGACAGCCTCAGCTACTACTTAGTGAGGCCCTTTGCAACTCAGGGAGACCTTGTTTCAAAATAAAGAATAAAAAATAGGGCTGGGGGTTTAGCTTGGAGGTAGAATGCTCCTGGTTCCATCCCCAGTACCAATATAAATAAATAAATAAAGGAATATATATTGGGTTTTTGCTACATATTATATATCTTTAGAAAAAGGAATCACTGTGTGATGAAGAAAGAAAGCTAATATATATATATATATATATATATATATATATATATATATATATAATGTTCAGTCTTTGAGTAGCCAATGGATTTTGCATAGTTTTTTTTTAAAAAAATAAGCCAGGTGTGGTGATGCACACTTGTAATCCCAGTACTTGGGAGGCTGAGACAGGAGGATCCAGATTCATGGCCAGCCAGCCTCAGCTACTTAGTGAGACCCTCTGCAACTTAGTGAGAACCTGTTTCAAAATAAAGAATAAAAAATAGGGCTGGGGTTTAGCTTGAAGGTAGAATGCCCCTGAATTCAATCCCCAGCACCACACACACACACACACACACGCACACACACACACACACACAGTAAATTTCATAACATCCTTGTATTCTAGACATTACATCCTTTTTGTAGCCATTTGGAAAGCAAATTGGCATAGTAGAAAGAACAAAGACTTTGGTAGTTGGAGTAAGATTGAGTACTTAGTAGCTGTGTGACTTTAGTTAAATCACTTTTGCTTTCTTTACATGTAAAATGAAGATAAAAAATAATGCTCTACTTCAAGAGGTTATTGTGAAGATTTTCAAAAGAATTATTCATAATTTTCCCCCAAAGAATGAAAGAAGGCATCCTATTTTTAATTAGCACATGACATTTGCTTTTGAAGTTCATTTGAATAATTATTATTCCTTACTGTGGAGATTAAATGAGATAACATATGTTAAATGAGATTATATATATGTGTGTGTGTATAATATGTATGAAGTAGACACCATAGTGGTCACTTAATAATTGGTAGCTTTACCACTATTGTTACAAGGCTCAGTCTAATAACTTGTCCAAGGTTTGGATTTGTGTATTAGCTCTTAAAACCTTTTTTATATCCATATTACTTTTTTTTTTTTTTTTGCATGTGGTACTGGGGATGAAATCCAGGGGCATTCTACCTCCAAGATACACCCCCAGCCGCCCTATTTTTAAATTTTTTATCTTTGAAAAAGAGTCTCACTGAGTTGCAAAGGGCCTCACTAAGTAGTGGCTGAGGCTGTCCGTGAACCCATATCCTCCTGTCTCAGCCTCCCAAATGTTGGGATTACAAACGTGCGCCACCACACCCAGCCAAATCACTTTTTCAAAAAAAAAAACCTTTTTATTGGTGCACTGTAGTCATACATTGTAATGGAGTACAAGATGGTGGAGGCATACATGCACACATCACCCCATTAGCCCTTCCCCACTTCCCACCCCATTCCTTCCCCCTCTCTCCTTCTCTTGTTACTGATTGATATTTTTGTGAAGGTACATCATGAATGTTAGAGATTTCCCTCTTTCCCCCTCCCATCCCCTCAGTTACCAAATTACTTTTGATATTGAATTTACTATCTAAAACATTCATAATACAAGTATTCTATGTCTCTTCTTTCATTTTAACAAATATTTACAATGATATGTAGACGCTGAGGGTTCAAAAAAGGCAGCTGCTCACAGTTGAACAGAATAGTACAGGGAAGAAGACATTGCTTTTTTCAAATTGTGCAAACCAGAAAACTGCATGCTGGATCCTGGTTTTTAATAGAATTCATTTCTTCAGATAGAACACAAGCTACAGGCTGATGAAATTAAATGTTCAAGTCAAATAAAATGTATTTGCTTATATACATTTAATGTCTTCTTATATAATTATCAAGCTGTATTTCTTCATAGCTGCATTCAAATCTGTATTTCTTTCCTAATTCTGTTGAGATTGATATGCAACCAGCCCATCTCAGTTACCATCAGGAGGAATAAACCAGAAGAAAGATAAGAAAATTGCTGATTTATCATTTACTTTTCTTATATATGTCTTATTTGTGCCTGTAGCTGTACCATGAAGTATCTTTCATTTTCTCCTGGACATGGGGAATAGGGACAGAAGGAATGTTTCCTGGAGTATTACAATATTTACTAAAATAGTGGGGTTGAAAAGAGCCCAAATGTAATATATGCATATGACATTTAGTTTAACCTTCATTATGCTCTCTATTTTTTATCCCCTTGAACATTTAATACATTTTATTAACATCTAATTTAAATCTTAAAGTAAACAAAGGTTTGGATAAAACAAAAGGATTTTTTTCACATAAGAATACACAGAAATATTTAAAAGGAGCAACTGATCTACCCAAAGCCAAGCTTGCTGTTTAGTATATATTCTAACAATAGCCCCTGAAAAGAAGAAGACTTTGGATATTACTGAAAAGGAACACTTTATTCTTAAAAAATCATGATCTTAGTCAAGTGTGGTGGCACACACCTATATTCCAAGTACTTGAGAGGTTGAGACAGAAGGATTCCAGGTTTGAAACAGTCTCAGTGACTTAGTGAGACACTGTTTCAAAATAAAAAGGGATAGGGGCCCCTGGATTCAGTCCTTAATATCACAAAAACAGAAGAGAACAAAGCAAAAGAAAAAACACATGATCTCATTTTGATTTTGACTTACTAGAAGCCTATGATGGGCACATGAGTAATACCCGTCAAATTAAAATGTGTCATTTTTTAGGAATATTCTGAAGAGACAGTCTGTGACTACACTCTCAGAAAACCACCTCTTCAGCTCCCTATGTCCCTTAAAACCAAAGCTTTAGGATATCCTTGGAAACCTTTTCTTTTGTCCCTTATTATATAATGCGTAGTAATTGAAATGTCATTGCTTTTGATTTCTATGTGAAACAGGACTAAATCACTATTTAAAAGAAAAGAATGAAGTTATCTTGCTTGATAATTTAAAGAAAAGATTTCTTCATAATATATTTAAGACATCTAAAATACCTTTTGTCCTCAGGGTAGCACTGTAGTTCTTTGGTGCTTGAGTAGATATTGCAATTTAATACTGCACCTACAAAGAAAATTACAGTTTTTAAACTGTTTATTCCAAGTGCTTTCAAAATGAAGACACTACAAAAGTGGGAAAAGTATGTTGTTGAAAAAAATGAAGTAGAAGATTATTAATTCCTTAAAGATCAAGAATATTGCAAATTCAAATGATCCCACTCATTATCAACATGGGGTCCCTCTACAGGTTTGCATATTATAATATGTTCTTAAGACGGGATATATAATGACTTTGCAGATCAACTATTTACACTTTGTGGCTGTCGAATTCTTTTCTCGCTGTGCAGTATGTTCATTTTATTGTGCGATAATATTAACGTGTAGCAAGACTACAAGTGAAATGTTAAATCTTGTTACATTCAGGTTTTTATAGTACTTTATTCATTTTAAAGAATTTTGAGTGACTTAATTTTATAAAATAAATTGGTTTGTGGAAAAATGCTTAACATCAGGTGTTCCATGTAGCAGTTGCTCAAAAATTTTTTAAATTAAAATGTATCCACAGTTTCTTAATGGAAGGAGCACTTAATTGGTAATCCAGTCTTGGTGGCATTGGGCAAGTCATGTAATTTTCCTGTCCTTTAGTTTTCTCTTCTGTAAAAAGAAGAAAATATCTAGCATATAATACATCATGGGTACTACCTATATTATAGCTATTATTATTATCATCAGAATCATTATTATTATCATCATTTTATGTCTTGGTACTGAACACATGAAAGGAATTCTTATGCAATTATATCAAAGGTAGTTCTGATTCAGAGACTCTGAGAAATCAGTAAAATGATATA
The DNA here is from genome assembly GCF_963383645.1 of Muscardinus avellanarius. NCBI lineage: Eukaryota > Metazoa > Chordata > Mammalia > Rodentia > Gliridae > Muscardinus > Muscardinus avellanarius. Next base: position 38,226,013 of record NC_137801.1, read on the forward strand.
GAGAAGTTAGGAAAATAAACGATGTAAACCAAACATGAAAAACTGGAAATGTATTACCACATAAAATTGTAACTATATGCCTACTCACTCTCATTAAAAACACACAAGCAAAGTGCAGCTTGAAGATTTTTTTTTTTTTTTTTTTTTTGTGGTACTGAGGTTCCTGGAAGCCCTTCTAACTCTGGGCTACACTCCCAGACCTATTTTATACTTTTCTAATTTGGAAACAGGGTTTCTTAAGCCAGCGTGGCTGGCTTTGAACCTGGCTTCGAACCTGCGCGATCCTCCTGTCTCCACCTCCCAAGCGCGGGGATTACAAGTGTGCGCCACCACGTCCGGCTGGCTTGAAGATTTGATCTTGTAAAGCATAGCCACATCACAGTAGACCAAGCCCATGATGCCATTGTGAAGTTTGGAGAAATCTGGGATTCAGGGGGACACATATATCCACCCTGAGAAACAATAGATCTTTATAGGGTTGGCATATATATTAGTTTCACTACAGTGATACCATTTACCAAATAAATTGACTTGACCCTATTGTAAATAAAAACTATTTTTTAAACCATAGCTATTTCCTTGCCCTGGTTTGAAAATTGATAAAACAATTTAAAGGCAAAAAAACCTAAGTTGCATTGATTCAATAAACCATTTAAAGGTAACTAGTGTAAGTAGCTGGAAAAAATATAAAAACTCAAAAGTATATATTTAAAATAAAGCCCAATTATCTCAGGTGCTAGTACATTTTTTGACTGAACACATTTAGCTTCTAATCTTCCACTTTGCATAACTACCATTTCTTAGCTATGACAGGAATTAGAAGTTCACTAGTAATATAGAACAGTAATTTGAAGATGGTACCAGGCCAGATATTCAAAGAAAAAAAATTATGATGGTGATGGGCCCCTGGTTGCAGGGGCAAGGTGGTAGTGTGAGAACTCAGGGAATTAATAAAACTACCTCACACAAGGGAGGTCCTCAAAGGCAAACACAGCCTATGTAAAGCTCCAATGACAAGTTATTTAATGGCCTTTGACTCATGTATTAATGTGTAGAATTTTTAAAAAGTGTATTATTTTTGATGTACCTGTGATTTCATGATCAAAGATCTGAGTGATACTTAAAAACATACCCTAAATTGCTTCTACAGAAACATAATAAGTATCTGGATTGTTAACTAAAATTTTCAATATTCACCTAATATTTCAGGAATAGCCAGTATTTCAAAATAATATATTTGCTTTTTTATGAAAAGAAATTTTTTTTCTCAGTACTGGGGATGGAACCCAGGAGCATTCTACCTCTGAGCTACACTCCCAACCCTATTTTTTAGTTTTTTATTTTTTGAGTTGCGAAGGGCCTCCCTAAATAGCTGAGGCCGTCCATGAACCACGATCTTGGGTTTCTGCCTCCCGAATGTTGGGATTACAAGTGTGCACCTGCACTACTGGCATGAATTTGTATTTGATATTATTTTGTTTTCTCGATTTGTCACAAGTCTATACATTTTTTTTTGCCATTTGTCATGATTATAGAGATTTATTTAGAGTTTAGAATTTACAATGTCATCTATAAATGACATGTCTATAGCAGTACAGTATACAGTGTTTATTTATTCTCATAGTATAAGTACTGCTTGACTCTGAAATGTTTTCCCCCCTTTTTTATAGTACTGGGGATGGAACCCAGGGAGCTACCCTCCCAACCCTATTTTTCATTATTTTGAAATAGGGTCTCAGTTGCAGCAGGCGTAAGTAGCTGTGGGCACCACACCCAAATTGAAATGGTTTTGATGGTTTTGTTAACAATATTTTCTTTGTTTTATAGCCCTGCTTTAAATTCACTTCGAAATATGCTGAAATTCTTTACTTCTGCCCTTGGTTATATACCTTTTCTTTGTTAATATTTAAAATACTCTCAAATCTTCAACAATAATAAAGTCATTAAGTGTGTGTGTGTGTGTGTGTGTGTGTGTGTGTGTGTGTGTGTTACTGGGGATTGAATCCAGAGGCATTCTACTTTGGAGCTACATCCGCAGCACTGTTTTATTTTTTATTTTTAAACAAGAGCTCGCTAAGTTGGGAAGGCTGGCTTTGAACCTGCCATCCTCCTGTCTGAGCCTCCTAAGTATTGGAATTATAGGCACGTGCCATCACACCTGGCAGCATTGGCTATTTTAATTAATTAGTGTAGACAGAACAAAGTTCAAGGGAAAACTGCCAATTTTAATGTTTTAATAAAAAATATAAAAGCTTTCTGATTTTATTTTCCAAGAAATTTATGCTGGCATCTTTGACATATGTTGCTACCCCTCAAGGTTTGAGTTTGCCAAGCCTGAATAGTAAACATCTTTAAAAATGCATAAGTGTGCTTAATATTACCTAAAAATGTCTGAAGAAACTGTCAACTTCACTGTTACTTCATTACAGAATACAGTAATGTCTAGAAAGATGGGAGTAATTATGGCAACTGGCATTTTCCACTCCATACATGTTTTCCTTGATTTTGTCCCTTGGCAGTGAGTCTCAGCAGAATGCCTGCCTTCTGTGGCCTGGTGGGTACAGCATGGCACTAAGTAAGATCAGATTAGCAACGAGGGAAATGACTTTGTGAAACTGTGTTTGTGGACATCAATTTTGCACAATTCAAGACTGAGGTTTTTTTTTTTTAATCCTGAATCACCTAGCAACTTTAGATTCAGGCAGAAGTTGGCATTTATTTTACAAAACACGAGAAAGCTTTTAAACCAACATCTTTGAGGTAAATCTGTAGCAAAAGTGAGGCCACCTGCTGTTTAGAAAAGTGCTTACACATTCCACACATTTCTGTTCCCAATAGAGGGTACTGCTGAGTAAAACTTTGTCATTATCCTTTAGGTCCGATAGGTGGCAGCAGTTCCTATGGTTTCAGAGTATAACAATAGCTTGATTTGTGGGTCTAAGAATAAAGCTGTCATGAACTCATGGGATCTTTATTCTGTAAGGGCTCTTCTTTGAAATGTGATACATGAGAAAATCACCATTAATTTTTAGTTTCCCTTTTAAGATTTAAGTAGCTTATCTTTCTTTTAAGTTTCATTTTATATTTGAAATCAGGTCCCCCAATAAGCATTAACCGCCATCATGTAAAGATGTGACATTATGAAGCAAAAATCTTTAGGTAATCTGAGGAAAAGATACCTTGCAAACTTTTTTCCTCTATTTTATTCTCCTCCCCCCGCCCTCTGCCCCAATTACAAGAATAATCCATTGTTAATTTTGACTGCTGCTGCAGTCTTGAGAAGGAAATCCTAGTCTTTGTATTTATAGGCATCATTTTTATCCTGCTCAGCTGAGTGGTTAATGGTTTCACAGTGCCATTCAACTTCTAGGAGGCTTTGAATCCAACTTCAGCACCTTTAAAAGAGTGATTTTATTAAATATCTTTGATAAAAATGAACTTTGAATATTACTGTGGTTTCTGTTAGTTTACTTCAAACTGAGGAAGAAGGTGTCCTGGAGACACACCTTTTGTCTCTGGGAAGCAGAATCCATGCCACTTTGGCTGATTACTCCCACAGGCAGGCATACACATACCCTACCTCTCCAAAATAAATGTTAAGAGAGACAGACTTTCACACATTTCATTTTAATGGTACAAGTGGTTATTTAATATCTGCTCCCTGCCAGTTGTTTTGTTGAAGTTAGAGAGATGCAAAATCCTAAATGAAACTGGTGTTTTGATTCAAGTTAAAATAGAGTTTAACCTACCTCCAAAAATGTTTATTCAGAAACTCAGCATTCAGTGTATTATTATTCAGATTAATCATCCAGAAACTTTAACATGATAACTTATTCAGATTAATATGAATAGCTGAGCATTGTAATTTTAAATTTAGAAAAGATTAGGCTGCTTTATTTATCATTTGAGATAATAAGAGTAGTAAATTAACTGCAAAAAATATGAGTATTCTAATGCATTTTAAAGGGAATATGTTAAACTGTTATTCTTTGGGAGCTGATTATTTTTACCAATTTAGATATATTTTTTACTTTTTTGAATCTTAGTTCTGGGAACTAAATTATTTATATTAAGTAAATATAGTATTGAATTATTTTAAATTAAAACATATTCATATGCACCTCATATATCATACACAGAAATGCATATATATGTGTTTATATATATAAATTATATATTATAAAGAAAAAGTAGGTTTACAGGTTGTGGAACATCTGTATCATTGAAGTATAAAGTGTTTGCTCCAACCTCTCTACCATCCATATGTTATAACAATTGTATATCCAGAATATTTTTATAAAGAATAATAAGTGCTAGTTTATTATGTATACTTTTGTGTCCCTTTTGAAGGGTATGAAAATAAATAGAATTATAAAAGAAAACAGTTTACTAGAAATTTACATTCTCTAAACAGTTATGTTGTACATTGCTACTTAACAAGTGACATTTTTAAAGCAGGTACTAGAAACAAAAATATGAATCAATTTATTTTTTAATAATTTTAATATTAAATAGTCATATAAAATTATTTTTGAGAGCAAAATGCCAGATTAATTATGTGCAAAATATTTTTCATCCTTGCTATTGTTTTTAGCATATTTGGAATAGTTAGCTGAATAGCAAAAATCCATCACTTAAGCCAAGGCTTTTCAGATTATATGTAAGCGTTGAATCTTTTCTATAACATATTCAGCCAGCTAAACACCAAGATGCCACAACATAAATTTCACAAGATTTTTGCAGTTCTCTTTTGGATTGTGAGCATGTAAAGATGATCAATTTGCTCTAGTATGCTAATTTTTGAAGTATTTTAGTAACATGCTCAATGAATTTATATGGTTACTTAACAAGATATTCCCTAATGCTAAAATTGTTATTTGCTTATAATAAACAAAATAATTTTGGTTAATAAAAAAGCTTCTGATGAATCATAAACTGAAATCTTGGAGTTCTTTTTAGCTTTTGAAATGTATATGGGTTTAAAAAAGAAAGGTATTTTAAACATAAATATGGAGAAAGTGAGCTACTTGATTAAGCCTGAATACTTTAGATGCCTCTAAACAGATATTATAAATTTTAATTACTTGAAATTAAACATCTGCTGATCTACTTAAAATGTGTATGAATTAAATTTTTTAAATTTAATAATACTAAACTTTAATATTGGTAAAATATTATCTAAAATATGTTCACAGAAACTGTTCACAAAAATGCTCACAGAATGGACAGAAAAAGATTAAATGGTTATTTAGAGGGGAAATTTAGGGCTTAGAGAAATCAAATAGACTGATAGGGAATTTTGGGAGAGGGAAAACAGTGACTGATATGTGCCTGAATTTGAGAAAGTAGCAGGTGTAATAAGCCCATGATTTTATGTAATAGGTAGTAAATGGAATTTTCCCACAAATTGAATTTTCTGTTTAACCTATTAGTTATATAATACACATCATGCATGTAAACACGTTTTTTGTAAGCATTGTAATGTAAGAAAGTGAACTTAATTCTAAATACATAGTCCACTTGGTATCAATTGAGGATGAGTTCCAAGACCCTCTTCATGCCTAAAGCTGCAGATGTTCAAGTCCCTTATATACCATAGCATAATATTTGTATACAACTTATGCATATCTTCCCATATACTTTAAATCATCTCTAGACTCCTTATAATATTTACTGTAATGTAAATATTTGTTGGACTGTATATTTAAGAGAGTAATGACAAGAAAAAACATGTATGTGTTTGATGTAGACACTCTTTTTCTTCTGAATATTTTCTATTTACAGAACCCAAGGATACAGAGGGCTGATTGTATATTAAAAATAATTGCTTTTAGAAAAATTATTTGGAGCCTATTGGGATCTGTAGTCTGAATGATTATTATAATGAACTTCTATTGCTATTTTAGAGCCCTGCTTATGGGGGGAAGAACTAGATGATGATTGAACTTTCAGATTAATTGGATTCCAGATAAATGAGAATTAGTTCATATTAATTCTACATTTAAGTAAGCATATTTGTTTATAAACATTTTGCTCAGCTATTATCATATAAACAGTTCTACTCTGAGTAGTATAATTTGAAATAATAGGCCTCAAATATATTTTTCTTGGAGTGGCCAACAGAAATTTCTGGACTCCAGAAATTGTCTAATTATTTCCCCTAGGAGAGCCCTCTTTTCATAGGCCTGAAACTCTATACCCAACCATGTTGGGTATTATTGTTGTTGTTGTTGTTATTATTATTATTATTATTATTATTATTATATTGTGGTACTGGGGATGAAACTCAGGGATATCCCACCTCCTAGCTACAACCCCAGCTCTATTTTTTATTCTTTATTTTGAAACAAGGTTTCAGGAAGTTGCAGAAGGCCAACTGTGATCCTCCTGTCTCTGCCTCAAGTACTGGAATTACAAGCGTGTAGCTACCATGCTTGGCCATGTTGGGTTTTATCAGTGGGCATGTTTCTTTCTGTAGGGGCGAGAATGAAGATTGGAAAGGTAAATTAGTATCGTAAGCATGTCAGGTATTCCAGTATATGGGGGAAATTATTTTCTCCCTTCATATCATCCACTTTACTTCCATGTACATATAGTCGTATGACCCACAGAATGGGCCTTTTGAGTCATGGCATGTGAAGCCAAGCTCTGCTTAAAGTTAACATTTCCAACAAAGGCACCAGTTATATCATGAAGAGTTATGATGGGCGTTGTAGTGCATGCCATAGTCCCAGTGCTCCAGATACTGAGACAGGAGGATCTTACATTCCAGGCTAGCTGCAGCAATTTAGTGAGACCTTGTTATTAAAAAAAAAAAAATAGGGCTGGGGATGTAGCTTAGTGGTAGAATGAGCTGGGCTTGGTGGCACATGCTTGTAATCCCAGCATTTGGGAGTTTGAGACTGGAGGATCGAAGTTTGCAGACAGCCTCAGCTACTTAGTGAGCCCCCCCCCCTTTTTTTTTTAACTCAGTTAGACCCTGTTTCAAAATAAAGAATAAAATATAGGGCTGGGGGTGTGTGGCTCAGAGGTAGAATGCTCCTGGGTTCCATTCCTAGTACTAAAAAAAAAAAAAAAAAAAAAAAAAAGAGGTAGAATGACCCTGAGTTCAATACTCCGTACAAAAAAAGAAGAAAAATAGAATTATAATGTCAGCGCTGTAGCTTTGAGTGTCCTCTGCTCAAATCAACAAGTAAATATAACATGCATGTTTAAGCAAGATATGTGCTAAAATGTATGATAATACAATGAAGTTTCCTGCATCTGATATTTTTCTTTTCAGGCCTGATTCACCAGTCCCATCTATTCTCTTAATGAATATGCCATCCATTAAGTCTCATCTGCTCTCAGATTTCATAGATGTTTCATCCACAATCAATATGGGGAAAAGAAAGCTGAATGTGAAATTTGGGTTCTTAACATCTCAAGCCAACTTCCCATTCAACTTAAGTTTTTTTTTTTTTTTTAATCTTCTTGGGTCCTTTCAGAAAAACAATAGATTTATTTATTTGATACAAGGGCTTGCTCTATTGTGTATACTGGTCTTAAATTTCTGGGCTCAAGTCATCCTTCTGATGGAGCCTCCTGAGTAGCTGGGTCTACAGATATGCACCATGGTACCTGGATCCTTTCAGAAATACAGAGATAAAAATCAAAATAAATTGCTCATGAATTTAACAACAACCACTGAGCTTTACTATTTTGAAAGTACAAGGCTCCAGGATCCTGTCCTGAAATCTATTGTAGTCTAATAGATTATATTCGCCTTCAAGTTGTTAAGTTGTTACCTGGTTAATGCAATATATTAAACATAGGCAGTATATTCTTTTATGTATAAAAAGTATATATGTGAATAATTATAAATTATTTATGTCATAGCTCAACTGGGTTCCCAAATTCTTGATTCCTGGTTTAGACTATTGAATGTATTCCCCAAACTCATCTTTTAGAAACCTAATTTTCAATGTAGCAGTTTTGGGAGGAGGGACCTCTTGAGGGCTTTACCCTTGTGAGTAGATTGATGCCAACTGTAAAAGTGTTTGGCACTGTAGGTTTGATCAACTGTTCTGTTTCTCCCATGTGATGTTGCTACCATGTTATGATGCAGCAAGAAACCCTTACTAGACGTGGCCCCTTGATCTCGAATGCTCCAGCCTCCAGAACCACGAATCAAATAAGTTTCTGTTCATTATCAATTGTGTTGTCTGTGCTATTCTGTTAGAGCACCAGAAAAGGGACTAAGACACTGGGCTTAATCAAAAAAGGAGTAACCCCTGAAGATCCTTTGCATTGTAAATTCTAGCAATCTTGTGATCCCCATTTATTTAAAGAGTGGCATGAATAGAACTTATGATTATCCCCTGAGATTTAGAAGTAGGTAATACTTGCAATTATACTAAAACATATATTTCTTTTTTTTAATTTAATTTTTATTTTTTATAAGTGGAACATATTGAGAGTGGTGTAAATTTACATTGTGCTTCATACCCTTCCCCCTCCTTTTCCTCCCCCCCAATAGAGAGTGTCCAGGTTAATCGTGTTGTATTTATGCTATTACACATATTTGTATGTAGCTCCTCCATTGAACAACCTCAGCTTTCTTCCTCTTCTATCCTTCCGTTCAAGTTTTGCTGATATTTCCCCTCCATCATCTGGAATCCCTCTGGCATTACCACTACTCCCTAGCTTGAACATATTAGAGAAAACATATGTCCCTTCTCTTTCTGTGCTTGACTAATCTCACTTAACGCAATGTTCTCTAGTTCCTTCCATCTTCTTGCAAATGCTATTATTTTATTTTTCTTTATAGCTGAATAGAATTCCATTGTGTGTATTTCCCATAATTTTGCAATCCACTCATCTGTTGATGGAAATCTAGGTTGGTTCCATATTTTGGCTATTACAAACTGTGCTGCTATGAACATGGGTATGCATATGTTAACGTAATTCTCTGATTTCAACCCCTTTGGAAAAATACCCAGGAGTGGTATATCCGGATCAAATGGTGGATCTACTCCCAGTTTTCTAAGGAATCTCCATACTGATCTCCATAGTGGCTGAACTACTTTGCACTCCCACCAACAGTGTAAAAGAGTTCCTCTTTCCCCACATCCTCGCCAGCAATTGTTGTTGTTTGATTTCTTTATGTTCGCCACTCTGATTGGGGTTAGATGGAATCTCTGTGTAGTTTTGATTTGCATCTCCCTGATGGCTAGTGATGTTGAACATCTTTTCATGTATCTATTGGCCATTTGTATCTCTTCTTTTGTGAAATGTCTATTCATTTCAGTTGGCCTTTTCTTGATTGGATTGTTTTGCTAGTGTAGAGTCTTTTGAGCTCTTTGTATATTCTGGATATTAGCCCCCTATCAGAGTGGTGGCTGGTAAAGATCTTCTCCCATTCTGTAGGCTTCCTCTTTAGGTTCTTGATGGTTTCCATTGATGCAAAGAAACTTTTTAGTTTAAAGAGATCCCACTTATTAATTCTTGCTTTAATTTCCTGTGCTTTGGAAGTCTTATTGAGAAAGTTACTCCCTGTACCTATATGCTGAAGTGTAGATCCTATGCCTTTCTCTAATAACTTCACAGTCTCTGGTCTAATTTCTAAATCTTTGATCCATCTCGAGTTGATTCCTGTGCATGGTGAGAAGGATTCAGATTCAACTTTCTACAAATGGATAGCCAGTTCTCCCAGCACCATTTGTTGAAAAGGCTGTCTTTTCTCCAGTGTATGAGTTTGGCCCTTTTGTCAAAGATCAGTTGACTATAGATGTGTGGGTTTGTTTCTGTGTCTTCTATTCTGTTCCATTGGTCAGTCTGCCTATTGTTTTGCCAATACCATGCTGTTTTTACTACTATTGCTCTATAGTATAATTTGAAGTCTGGGATTGTGATGCCTCCTGCCTGGTTCTTGTTGCTGAGAATTGCTTTGGCTATTCTGGGTCTTTTCTTCCTCCATACAAAATTCATAACGGATTTTTCCAGGTCTATTAGAAATGTTTTTGATATTTTAATGGGGATTGCATTGAATCTATAGATCACTTTTGGCAGAATGGCCATTTTTATGATATTAATTCCTCCTATCCATGAGCAAGGGAGATCTTTCCATCTTCCAAGGTCTTCTTCAATTTCTTTCTTTAATGTTTTGTAGTTTTCTCTGTAGAGGTCTTTTACATCTTTGGTTAGGTTTATTCCTAGGTATTTTATTGGTTTAGAGGTTATAGTAAATGGAATAGTCTTCTTCATTTCTTTCGTTGTGGATTCATTGTTGGCATAAAGAAAAGCAACTGATTTCTTAGGTTGATTTTGTATCCTGCAACTTTGCTGAATTGGTTAATCCGCTCCAGAAGTCTTTTGGTTGAGTTCATTGGATCTTCTAGATAAAGAATCATATCATCTGCAAATAAGGATAGTTTTAGCTCCTCTCTTCCTATATGAATTCCTTTGATGTCCTTTTCTTGTCTTATTGCTATGGCAAGAGTCTCAAGGAATATATTGAAAAGGAGAGGTGATAATGGGCATCCTTGTCTTGTGCCTGATTTTAAAGGAAATTCTTGCAGTTTTTCTCCATTCAATATGATGTTGACTTTGGGTTTATTGTATATAGCCTTAATGATGTTGAAATATGTTCCTTCTATTCCAACTTTCTGCAGTGTTTTTAACATAAATGGGTGTTGGATTTTGTTGAATGTTTTTTCAGCATCTATTGAAATGATCATGTGGTTTTTATTCTTAGTTCTATTTATGTGGTGAATAACATGTATTGATATGCGTATGTTGAACCAGCCTTGCTTTTCTGGGATGAAACCAACTTGGTCATGGTGTACAATTCTCTTGATATGGTTTTGAATGCGTATAGCTAGTATTTTGTTTAGAATTTTTGCGTCTTTGTTCATTAAGGATATTGGTCTGTAATTTTCCTTTCTTGAAGTATCTTTATTTGGTTTGGGGATTAGTGTGATACTGGCCTCATAGAAGGAATTAGGAAGAATTCCTTCTCTTTCAATTTCCCGGAACAAGTTGTGAAGTATTGGTATTAGTTCTTCACTAAAAGTTTTGTACAATTCAGCTGGGAACCCGTCAGGGCCTGGGCTTTTCTTTGTTGGCAGAATTTTGATTGCTGTTTCTATTTATTTGTTTGCTATTGGTTGGTTTAGGTTTGCTATGGCCTCTTGGTTCAATTTAGGTAGGTTATATGTGCTTAGAAATCTATCGATTTCTTCCATATTTTCCAGCCTGTTGGAGTATAAATTCTCAAAATAGTTTCTAATAATTCTTTGAATTTCCCCTCTGTCTGTGGTGATGTCTCCTTTTTCATTTCTGATTTTAATAATTTGAGTTGATTCTCTCTTTCTTTTGATTAGGTTGGCCAGCGGTTTGTCAATCCTATTAATTTTGTTTTGTTGATTCTTTGAATTTTTTTTTTTTGTTCTCTATTTCATTTATTTCTGTTATGATTTTAATAATTTCTTGCCTTCTCCTGGCTTTGGGATTAGATTGTTGCAGTCTTTCTAGGTCCTTGAGTTGTGTCATTAGGTTGATTGCTTGGTGGCTTTCTGTTCTTTTTATGTGGGCAGTCAATGCTATGAACTTTCCTCTCAACACTGCCTTCAAAGAGTCCCATAGATTTTGGTAAGTTGTTTCTCTATTTTCATTTAATTCCATAAATTTCTTTATTTCTCCCCTAATTTCTGGTCTTACCCAGAAGTGTGTATCATTCAATCTCCATGTATTTAAATAGTTTATTTTGGGTTTCCTGTTGTTGATTTTATTATGGTCTGAAAAGATGCAGGGAATTATATTACATCTTTTGAATTTGCTGGTGCTTTCTTTGTGCCCCAGAATGTGATCTATTTTGGAGAAGGTGCCATGGGCTGCTGAGAAGAATGTGTATTCTGTTTTTCCTGGTTGAAATATTCTGTATATGTCTATTAAGTCCATTTGATTTATAGTTTTCATCAGTTCTGCAGAGTCTTTACTCATCTTTTGCTTTGAAGGTCTATTTAGTGGTGTGAGAGCTATTACTGTATTTGGGTCTACTTGAGATCTTATGTCCAAGAGGGTTTGTTTTACAAATGTGGCTGCACCCACATTCAGGGCATAAACATTTACTATCATTAAATCTTCTTGGTGGATTGTTCCTTTTAATAAAAGGAAGTGCCCTTCTTTGTCTCTTCTGATGTATTTTAGCTTAAAGTCTGTTTTGTTGGATATCAGTGTTGCTACTCCTGCCCGTTTTTGGTCCCCATTGGCATGATATATCTTTTTCCATCCTTTCACTTTCAGTCTGTGAAAGTCTTTTGCTGTAAGGTGTATTTCCTGCAAACAGCATGCATTTGGATTACATTTTTTAATCCACATTGCCAGTCTATGCTTTTTGATTGGAGAGTTAAGTCCTTTGACATTCAGTGTTATTATTGAAATGTGTTGTTTATTTCCTGTCATTTTGTGTTCTATCTTATGTTGGATATAGTATTGTTTCTTCCTATTTAGATGCCCTGCTGATCAACTTTATCTCTTCTGTGGTTCTGGAGTCTGCTTCTTTTTTCTTCTTTATGGTTTATTTATTTAAGTATTTTCTCTAGTGTTGGCTTAGAATTCGTGAATATTTTGAGGTTCTGCTTATCCTGAAATACTTTTGTTTCTCCTTCTGTGTTGAATAATAGTTTTGCTAGATATAGCAGTTTTTTTTAAATTTTTTATTGGTGCACTGTATTCATACATCATAGTGGGATACAAAAAAAACTTGTAGACATACATGCACACATCGCCCAGTCAGCCCCCACCCGATCCCCACCCCATTCCCTCCCCATCCCTCCTTCCCATGCTTGGCTTAGTGGTTGACATCTAGTATTATAGCAATTTATCCAAAAATAACAATGATAATCTCACATAACAGTTTCATTTGTCTGATACCAAGCTTTTGATAACTTAAAGATAACATTTCAATATTTCTTTTTGCTTTCTTTCTTACCAGAGAATAGTTTTTTGTTTTTCTTTTTAGGTGAAACTATCATACATTTATTTATTTATTTTTCAGAAAAAAATCTATCCTAATATGGAATATGGACTCTAGATACCCAAAATGATCTCGAAAAAGAACAAAGCTAGAAGATATATATTTTCTGATTTCAAACCATATAAAGCTACAATAATTGAAACAGTGTAGTACTGTTATAAAGGCAGATATATAAACCATTGGAGTTAAATAAAAGCTTAGAGATAAATTCTTCCATATATTGTCAAGTTATTTTTGACAAGGTTTCCACAAACATTTGGTGGAGGAAATAATAATCTTTTAACTAAATATTGTTGAAAAATAATAATTACATGAAAAAGAATAAAATTGGACCCTTACCTAATCCCATATACAAATATTAACTCAAAATAGATAAAAGACCTAAATATAAATCTTAAGACTATAAATTTTTAGAAGAAAATCTGGGTCATAAAACCTCACAACATTGAAATTGGCAGTAATTTCTTGGATATGATTTCAATGGCACAGGCAACAGAAGGGTAAACAAACTCCCTAAAAAATAAAATATTGTATATGCAAAGACAATATAAACAGAGTTAAAAGTTACTGATAGAATGGGATAAAATATTTCCAAATGCTATATCTGAAGGTATATTAATATTCCAACTAGAAATCCTAAAAATTAACAACAATAAAGGCAAACAATACAATTCAGAGATAGGTATAAGACTAACAAATAATGAATCTCCACAGATAACTAATCTTAGTTGTCTGTTGGATGGAAAATCTTGTTTCTCTGGTTCTGGTGTGTGTTACCTATTTCTTCTTTGTAGTTAATCTCTTTGAGTATTTTCTCTAGTGCTGGTTTTGAAGACATAAATTCCTTCAGTTTCTGTTTGTCATGGAATCTTCTTATTTCTCCATCTAATTTGATAGAAAGTTTTGCTGGGAAGGAAATTTTTGTCTGGAAGTTGTTTTCTTTCAGAGTTTGGAATATGTTACTCCAAGCCCTTCTGGCTCTCATGACTTGGTTTGGGAAGTCTGGAGTGATTCTAATTGGCCCTTTGTTTTTGTTGCCTTTTTAAGATTCTCTGCTTGGCTTCCACACTGGTCATTTTGACAATTATGTGGCGTGGGGATTCTCTTCTCCGATCCTGTCTAAAGGGAGTTCTATAAGTTTCCTGGACCTGTGTATCGACCTCTTGCTCTATGTTTGGAAAATTTTCTGCTATTACTTCCTTGAAGAGATTGTTAATCCCTTTGCTTTCACCTTCTTTTCCCTCCTCTATTCCAATTATTCTTAGGTTAGCTCTCTTAAAATGGGCCCATATTTCTTCAATGTCAGATTCATGCTGTTGGATTTTTTTTTTCTAGATTAGAAACTATGCGTTCATTTTTGGATTGCTCATCTTCTAAGAGCGAGATTCTATTCTCCATGTGGTCTAATCGGTTGTTTGTACTTTGAATTGAGGCCTTTACTTCATTAATTGCATCCTTTATCTCTTTTTGGCTCTCTCTGAATTCTTTTCAAAACACCTCTATTATTTCTACAGTTATTTTCCTGATTTGATCTTCTAGAAATCTCTGAATTTCTGTTTTATCAGATTCTGATGTTGTGGGGTTGTGGGCATTCATTGATCCATTGTTATTCCTCTTTCCCATGATTTCGGAAGTTTGTGCCTTCTCTGGGTTCTTCCCTTGGGTCACTATGACTTCACTTAAGGTGCTCTGGATCTCGAGTCTGTGGTATCTCGGACCCCACTACTTCTTTACTGGGTTGTATCGCAGAGTCACCATTTTCACGGAAGTCTGGATATAGCAGTTTTGGTTGGAAGTTGTTTTCTTCCAGAGTCTGGATTACATTATACCAGTCTCTCCTGGCTTTAATGACCTCGGATGTGTAGTCTGGAGTGATTCTTATTGTTTTGTCTCTATATTTACTCGTCCTTTTGTTCTCACTGCTTTTAAGATTCTTTCCTTGACGTCTATGTTGGTCATTTTGATTATTATATGACGTGGGGATGTTCTGCTATGATCTTGTCTTAGTGGTGTTCTGTATGTCTCCTGAACATCAAGATCCAAGTCTCTTTCCATGTTTGGAAAATTCTCTGAAATTATTTCTTTGAAGAGATTACAGATGCCCTTGGTCTGTAATACTATCCCTTCTTCAATGCCTTTTATCCACAGGTTAGACACTTCTTATTGTCCCATAGTTGCTGGATGCTTAGGTTTTGTTGCTGTACTGACTTCTGTATGCTGTTGATTGTGTTTTCGGTTTTGAATGAACTGTCTTCTAACAGTGATATTTTACTTTCCATTTCATCTAATCTTCCAGAATTTCTTTCTATTGCTGTCTTCATTTCATTTATTGACTCTTTCATTTCACTCCAGACCTTTTTCTGATCTTTCTTAGTGTTTCAATTTCCTCTTTCATTTTCTGTAGACCTGTTTTAAAGGCTTTCATCATATTGTAGATCAAGATTCTGAACTCCCCTTTTTGCATTTCTTGTAGGTCAGTATTCATGTTTTCTGTTTTCTCTACATTATTCCTGGTTCTCGTATTTTCAGCATTCTCCGTCCTGTTTTTCTGATTTCTACCCATCATTTGTGAGTATTATGTTTAGTCCAATCTTAGTATTAGGAGTTTAGAGGTGTCAGCAGGTCAGCAGTGCTTTTCCAATGGTGTAGGTTGGATGATGGGGGAGGAGCTGGGGTGATGGGTATAGGAGTCGGATTAGGTAGAGGATATGTTTAGGTTGAGAAAGACTTTAAGTATGATAAGGTAATATCTTGCTGAGAATGAGAGAGAGTTAATTAGTAGGTCTCTTGTAGTTAGTAGAGTAAGTATGGAGATATGAAATACTGGCTTCCTTGATCCAGGCGTCTGCACTGGACTCACTATGCCGCTGTGGTCCCGTCTTTGGTGAGCACACAGGATTCTGGTGTGGGCGCCACTCGCTGCTTAAGATGAGGCTCTATGACTGTTTTCAGTTTCTTGGGTTATTTTGCAACGGTAGTATCAGTCAGGACTAGGGAATGCAGTTTGGGCTGGCAGCCCATACTGGCGCCGGCGAGCAGCCCAGTTGTGTCCTAAGATATATATTTCAAGAGAAGCCTACATAGTTAGCCAGGCGTTGTGGTGCACACTTGTAATCCCAGCATTCGGGAGGCTGAGACCAGAGGATCACGGTTCACGGACAGCCTCAGCTACTTAGTGAGGGCCTCAGCAACTTAGTGAGACCCTGTTTCAAAATAAAGAATAAAAAATAGGGATAGGGGTATAGCTCAGAGGTAGGATGCTAATGGGTTCCACCCCCAGATCCACAATAAATAAATAAATAAATAAATAAATAAATAAATAAAAATTTCCTAGAGTTGAGGTTATAACTTAGTGGTAGAGGGTATGTTTGAAGTTCTGGATTCCATCCCCAGCATATGCAGAAGGAAAAATATCCTTGAAAAATCTCTAAGGATCTGAGGCAACTGTTTAAGAATCAAGGACTGACACCTCAAGCAGTTCTATGAGCCTTTGCTCTGAAACACTTCACACTGGCACCCCATGTTTTCTCTGCAGCACTGAGTATCTAAGTCCTAATGGTCTGAACCATGCTCCAAAATGATCTGAGATTATTGGAAAGGAGACATATGAGGTATTGTCAGCAGAGCAGAAATGAGAGATGGATAGCACCAGAGGGTGAATGTGTGTGTGTGTGTGTGTGTGTGTGTGTGTGTGTGTGTGTGTGTGTTTTGAAAAATGATTCTCATATCCACATTGCAATGCTAAGGATCAAAAATAGTCAATATAATCTGGAAGAAAATGAAGAAAGTTGGAAAATTTACATGACCAAATAGCAAGGTTTATTAAAAACAAAAGCACGTGGAAACTAAATATTGTATCTTAGGTGGCACTGCAGAACAATGGAAATGGGTACTATTTTACATAAAATATTTTTATCCATTCTGGATAGCTTTATATAAAAAAGAACATGATCCTCTACCTTATATCATATACAAATATTAATTCCAAGTGAAATATAAACTAAATATGAAAGGTAAAACAGTAAAGCACCTAACATAAATATATAACACTATCTACATGACCCTGAAGGTATATAAAGACTTTTTTTTTTGGTGGTACGGGGGGGTCAAACCCAGGGGCTTTCTACCTCCAGGGTATACTCCCAGACGTATTTTTATATTTTTATTTGGAAACAGGGTCTCACTAAGTTGCCAAGAGCCTCTCTAAGTAGCTGAGGCTGGTTTTGAACCTGTGTGATCTTCCTGTCTCAGCCTCCCAAGTGTGGGGATTACATGCATGCACCACCACGCCCAGCTTATAAAGACTATTTATTTGTTTATTCATTTATTTGGTGGTAGTGGGGTTCCTGGAAACCTTTCTACCTCCGGGCTACACTCCCAGACCTATTTTATACTTTTTTTTTTTTAATTTGGAAACAGGGTCTCTTTAACCAGCGAGGCTGGCTTCAAATTTGCACGATCCTCCTGTCTCTGTCTTCCAGCATGGGATTACAAGTGTGTGCCACCACGCCCAGCATAAAGACTTTTTAAACAGATAATTAATGTAACCATGTGGCAAAGATTGGTAAATGGTCGACATTATCATTATGAACTTTTTTTTTAGCTAAAGGACATTGTTTAGAAAACGAAAAAGCAAGTTACAAAGTAGAATATATTTGTAATGCATATTACTGAGGACGTGTTTCTGGAATATGTAACAAGTTTTTACAAATCAAGGGGAAAAGAATTTAATTTCTCAAATAATCCCAGTACTTGGGAGGCTGAGACAGGAGAATAGCAGGTTTGTGTCCAGCCTCAGCTACTTAGTGAGACCCTATTTAAAAAATAAAGAATAATTCGAAGCCAGCCTCAGCTACTTAGTGAGACCCTGTTTCCAAATAAAGTATAAAATAGGTCTGGGAGTATAGCCGGTAAGTAGAAAAGCCCCTGGGTTCCACCCTCAGTACCACAAAAAAAAAAAAAAAAAAAAAAAAAAAGAATAAACGATAGGGCTGGGGTGGTGCTCAGAGAAGAATGCCCCTGGATTCAATCCCTAGTACAAAAAAAAAGGAAAAAAAAAAAAGTTATGGTTAAGTTGGGTGTGGTGGCGCACCCTTATAATCCCAGTACTTTGAAAGCTGAGACAGGAAGATTGCAGGTTTGCAGCCAGTCTCAGCTACTTACAGAGGCCCTTTGCAACTTAGTGAGACCTTGTTTCAAAATAAAGAATAAAAATAGGACTAGGAGTATACCTTGGAGGTAAAATGCCCAGATTCAATACCCAGTACTACAAAAAAAAGATATGAGATATGAATAGGTATTTGATCAACAAAATATCCAAATGACAAATAAATATGATAAAAGATAGTAAGCCTAAAGAGTCAACAGGGAAATGTAAATGAAAACTACAATGAGCTACTACATTCCCAAATAGATGGCTAAAATGAAAAATACTGGCAAAACTAAGTGTTGATAAGGATGTTGAACAATTGAAACTCATACATACTACTACTGGACATGGTGAACGATTTTGGAAAACTGTTAATATCTATTAAACCTAAACATATGTGTACCATGTTACCCAGCTAATTCACTCTCAGGTATAATAGAGCCTACAAAAATATGTGCATATGTGTACTAAAATACATATACAGGAATGTTCACAGCATTATTCATAATAGCTAAACACTGGAAATAACTCAGATGGTCATCAGCATTATAATAGAGAAACAGCCGGGCGTGATGGCGCACCCTTGTAATCCCCGCGCTAGGGAGGCTGAGACAGGAGGATTGCACAGGTTCGAAGCCAGCCTCAGCTACTTAGTGAGGCTCTCAGCAACTTAGTGAGACCCTGTTTCCAAATAAAATACAAAATAGATGTGGGAGTATAGTCCAGAGATAGAAAGCCTCTGGGTTCCATCCCCAGTACCACCAAAAAAAAAAAAAAGAGAGAAATAAATTGTGTTTTATTTGTATAGAGAAACAAAGAAAATGAATCAACTACTTTCTTATAACAACATCTTAGGTAAATATCACAAACATAATATTGAGTAAAAGATGACAGGGTCAAAATAATGCATATTATTTTATCCTATATGTTTAAATTCAGTGGACATCAGAACTAATATGTGGTGTTAGGAATCAGGCTGATAATTGGCACTGAGGAGGGGAGAAAGGACACAAGGGAACCTTTAGGAAGGCTGGTAATATTCCATTTATCAAACTGGGTGATGGTTATGTAGTTATGTTCATTTTGTGATAACTCTTTCAGCCATGAAGCCATGATCTTATTTCTTCACTTTTCTGTATGTGTGTTTTACTTTAACAAAGGTTTAATTAAAAAAAAAAAAAAAAAGAAAGGTTTCAGAGTTTTCCCCCCAAGTTTTTCAAGTAAAGAACTGAGGAAAAACAGTGGAATGTGGATAAGGAGCTCTACGGGTGCTTTTTCTGATTTGGAAGAAGTGGTTCAGACAAGATAAATACTTTTAACTTAGCCACAAACTCATAGTGGTACCGATGTTGTTCCTAGGATACCTTGACGCTGCAAGGCTCAGTGAGCTACGTTCTTTACCTCTAAGAGTGTGCTTATGAACGTGAATGTTGGAGAAGGCCAGGAGCTTTAGTTGGAGAGCTTAAAGATACTGAGCTTTGAGCTTTGAGCTTTTGAGCTTTGAATTTTAATGTTGCTCAATATAGATACCATTTTTCCAGAAAGCCTACCCTGACCCATCACCTTGGGCCAGATGCTTTTCTTTGATTCCCCCATGATACTTATTCTTGTTATAGCCTCAAAACATTGTAGGTATTTATGACATTGTCTTGTTTATAATTCACACTCCAGGGTCTAGCATAGTGCCTATTGTTGAATAAAATAAGTACATGAATGAATGTAAGTCAGATGTTCATAATGAGTTATGTACCAGTGTTTAACTTGTGTGCGTGTATGTGTGTATGGTGCTAAGGATTGAACTCAGGGACATTCCGACTCTGAGGTATACCCCAGCCCTATTTTATTTTATTGATTTTAAAATAGAGTCTTACTAATTTACAGAGGGCCTTGCTAAGTTACATAGGCTGAGATCCTCCTGTCTTGGCCTCCCAAGCGCTAAGATTGCAAGTATGTGCCACCACACCCAGCTAACTACTTTTTAAAAGATGTGATCATTTTAAAGCACGCAGTTCTGTTAACCCTGCAAATTAGGATGAGGGATTGGAACACTTTTGCAGGCATTTGCCTTCTGTTGCTGTTGTAGTTAAATTTTACAATGAAGTAAAAACATGAAAAGACCTGGTATTTTTCTCAAAGTAAGAGTGTGCTCTTCTTGAAGTTACTCTATAAAAATGTGAAATCAGTTTCTTTTCCTGATAATGTAGAGCTTAGTGCTAATTTGAAATTGCTCTTGCATCATTTACAACTAAAAATCCTTAGAGCAGAGTCATTATAAATAATAATTTCTCAAATGTTTTGAGTATTTCCTTATTATACAGAGTTGAAATATGGATTATCATGATAGTTATAATCAAACAAAAGACAGGCTTGAATTTCATATTTTTACATTGGCATTCAAATTAACTATGCCTTCCAAAAGTGAAGTTTTGACATTGGATTTGTAAGAACTGATGTCTGTATCCTACCACAAATATGAACTATTTAATTTAAAGGCAATGCCAAAACCAGACAGAGTAAAGACAAAAGAAAGTCCTCCTTTTGTATTGGTTGTGTGAAGGCAACATAGTCATAATCTGTGTCTTGGGACAAGATTTTGCAATGGATGTGAGTCCTTGAAGGAAAAAAAATACAGAATATTTTTCAGTAGTTAGGTGCCTTGAATCAGACTATTCCAAAAGCGTTTAATCTTTTTTATTTCAACAGCTTATTATTTTTAGAAATTAAAAGCTATGAAAATTTATCTTCATCCTGATTTATTTTGGATTTTGAGTACATAAGTATTACAGTGTATTTTCTGAGAGCAGTATTTTACTAGATGAGCAATATTTTAGTTTTATTTTTCTCTGCTCCATTCTAAATTTCAACAAGATCCAAATTCAGCTTTACTATCTTTTTTATAAAATGAAGAGAAGAAAATCGTGATGAAGTCACTTAAGAATGATAAGTAGGTAGAGTATGCCAGAAATCATGACAAGCTCTTTAGCTGTTTCTATTGTTTTAGATTTTTGTCAGCCCATGTCAATATCTGGAGGGGACAACAGGGGCTATCCAGTCCAGGGCAGTAAGGTGTGTTGGAGAATAAAGTAAGAGAAAATTGAAAGTTGATCTCTTTTTAATTGTTAGCATACACTGGGAATATTTTTAAATGCCAGTGGTAAAACAGTTCTCTATACTGAGATAGATCATGGTTACCATGTCCCACCTTTTTGCATATCATTGCCTTCTAGTATGTTTAACAAACAAATACCAAAAATGGTTATAAAAATGTTGGAAATTAAGCCAGTCATGGTGGCACAAGTTTGTAATCCCAATACTTGGGAGGCTGAGACAGGAGGATAGCAGGTTTGAGGCCAGCCTCAACTACTTAGTGACATCCTCTGCAACTTAGTGAGACCCTGTTTCAAAATAAAAAATAAAAGTAGTGCTGGGGTTGAGCTCAATGGTAGAATGTCCTTGGGTTGAGTCCCAGTACCACACAAAAAAAATGTTTTAAATTTTTAAATGTTTAGTATTGTCCATGTTGTAAAAAATACTGACTGTCCAAAAATAGGAAAAACAATACAATTTAAGTTTATGGAAGCTGATAACAATTTTAAGAGAAAATAAATAGTTAACCAGAGAATAAATTCCATTTCCAAATATCATCTGCCTCTTAACATTCCAAATAAATGTTGAAGGCATTAGTGAATTCTTATTCTACATGCTAGCATTCTATGACAAATTAAAATTTAAATATTTCATGAGGAATAATTTCATTGATCCTCATAAAGTTGTTCTGAGATTTAATTTTATGTCTCCCTTCTTCCCTTGTCCTTCAAAATTAGATGAATAATAAATCATATTTAAGATATGACATAGCTGTAGAAATCAAACTACTAACTAATGTAGTACATTCATAAAAGTTGGTCAGCTAGAATCTGTATTTAAGATAAATCAACATTAGTAGAATTCTGTCAACTCAAAAAAGAAAGAAAACATTTTCTGGGAATTTCATGATCTACAAGTTTTTGTTATAAATTTGCTTATAGTATCAAAGAATACTTTATTCTCAAAATATCTTGAATAGTTTATTACCAATTAAATGGGGCTCATTCTGGTTTAGGGGGTGCAATGGGTAAAAGAACAGCAGCAAGAAGTGTATGGTCCAGATCTCAAAGCTAAAAAAGAAGCCATAGGTCCAGTCACACGAGATACACTGACAAGGTGGAAAGACAGGCATTCATTATAGAGCACTGTGATTTTTAAATAAATCGTGCAATTTTCCCATACATTGCTCAATTAAATTGCTTTTTGTACTAAAAGAGTTATTCGGGCTGAGTTATGTTATCTTTTGGAGCTATATCTTAAGATTTTGCCCCATCAGGTAATAGTGAACAGAAAAATTAGAAAAACAAACCTTGAGTCCTAAATAAGCTATAATACCTTGATAAGAAATCACTTGTGCTAGATATTTTAGGCCCATAAAAAAAATCTCAAAACTTTTTGTTTTAAAATTTTAGTTCCGAACTTCTTTTTCTTTGTTGTCTATAAGTCAAGAGGAATGTACTCTAATTTTTATTTGCTTTTCAAACTCCTAATCAATGGTAAAAACTATCGGTGGTTTAAAAATTACTTGATAATAATGATTTTTACCTTTTGTTGTTCTTCATGAGATTTTTTTTTTCCTAGAGCAAGTTGATGAGGACATTTCTGGCCACCTGATTTTTACCTGGTGCATTGACTTTGCCTTTTTGAAGTGTGACTAAGCCTTTGACAGCTCTTTCTTTGGTAATTCATAGAAGAAAAAGCCTGCAAGGAAAAAAAATATTTGATTTTAAGGGGTAACTAAATTTCTTTGTTGTTTGTTTTTTGGATTTGTGTTAAAGAAAATTGTGAAATTGTAATGACTAAGTACATATTTTTGAAGGTTTCTACTTTGTTTATTTCCTTCATCAAGAAACAAGCAAACCAGTAACTGTTAACCCTAATTTATTTTTACTCTTCAAGTGACATTACTTTTAACTGGCTACATTTGGATAATAAAAGCCATAGATTTTAAACCACTTAGTAATTTGGTTTCATTTTTAACACAAATAACACCTTTTCATCCATTTTATATAAACTTCAAACAACATATGTTTTAACTTACTGCCAAATAAGAAATGTGTTACATTAAAGTGCATGTTGTTTGCTTGCGCATTTGGAAATACCGTTCATTTTATAGCAATTTTGAGTTATTTTTCTGTCACTTTGTATTCCTATTCAAAGAGACATACAGAAACCCTCACTCAAAACAACTCCCTTAGGGTTTACTCCTGGATGTCAGTACACATGAACAGGAGGTAGAGTATACAACAAGCTTAGGTCACTGAAATGTCAGCGCTTAGTGACTTGCACTTACTATTATCCTTTAAATTATGTTCTCTTGAAATTCTGGGAGTGGTATTTTAATATGTTTTTATGTTTAGGTGAGCCAGAGAGATACCACCTCACATTTATTTTCTTTTCCTTCTGTTTATATAAAAAAAAATTGAGTTACTCTCATTCTTTAGGATGTGGTCCAAAATTTTAAACTGTATGTTGCTAAGGGATGCTGGTCCTGCAGAATGAATAATGTTAATAATGTGAAAGAACTAGGACATAAAAACGGAAATTTTCAGCTTTAAGATGCAGTTCAAATTTATGGATTGCTTTTAAATTAATGAAGTGAAGCTCAGATACTAGAGGAATTCAGAGCTGAGTAAAATTTTTTGTATTCTTGTTCTTATCTGGGGAGAATTCTAAGAAATTTAAGGATTAGTAGACATGGATACTGCTATGTTTTGTCCTCCAATTAGCTCTGTGACCTTGGGCAAACCATTTCATTTTCTGAACCACAGGTTCTCTATAGCAGTGAAATACAAGTTGTGGTTGAGTTGCTTGGTTTTTGTTGCTGTGACTAAAATATCTGACAAAACAACTTGAAGAAAGATTTATTTTGGCTCTGAGTTTCAGAGGCTTAGTCCATGGTAGACTGGATCCAAGGCAGAAACATCATGGCAGCAGGATGTGGCACAGGAAAGCTGCTTAATTCCTGACAGCTGGGAAGGGGAAGGAGGGAGGGCGAGAGAGAGAAAGGGAGAGGGACTAGGTATAAGTACACTTCCTAAGGCTATGACCCACCTGCCTATTACTTTCAGCACCTCCTAGTAAATCCATTCAAGTTATTAATCCATCCGATGCCCTCAGGATCTAAGCATCTCTGAATCTTGTCACATTGGGGACCATGCTTGCAACACATGAGTGTTTTGGGGGACATTTCAGATTCAAATCATAACATGATGTGATGGTTAAGACAGTGCAGGAGCACCCCAGATGATTTTGGTCATCTCAGGGTTCAGGAAGTATGACACACAGAAGAAGTACTGCCTCAGCTTTAGTTCTAAGGAGTGAGCAAAAATAGTTGATAATATGGATGCTCCACTTCCCTTTTTCACATCCTTTATTAGCTACAAGTTCAACTTAGTAGCCATCAATGAAAGGTTGGTTATTATTTTTCTTAGATAAAAAATAACATAGTGCTGGGCACGGTGGTGCAAGCTTGTAATCACAGTACTTGGAAGGCTGAGAAAGGAGCATCATCTACTTAGTGAAGCCTTCTCCAACTTAGTTAAACTGTGTTTCAAGATAAAGAATAAAAAATAGGGTGTATCTTGATGTAGAATGCCCCTGGGTTCAATCCCCAGTACTACCAAAAAAAAAAAAAAAAAAAAAAAGCATAGTGAGTATACTGCTGATGGGTGTATCACTGTATTTATTCTCCAATAATTTGAAAAATTTGTTAGAGATTTGATTTTTTATGTGTATGTAGAAGATTCCATGGCAAACTCTTTGTCTGAACAAGGTCTGAGATATTTTGTAATCTGAGTGGTTGGTTTGCCAGCTCGCGCTCTGCACTGTCTCTTTCTGTATTAAGATGAATGAAGGGCATCACAGGGTGAGAAGCAGAGAATAATAGAGCACAGTTCTTCTGGAGCTTCTTTGTGGTCTAACACAATCATGACAACTGGAAGGTTAGAATGACTGCTTCTTAAAAAGTAAAAACGTAAACATTTTTTTAGAAATATTCCTTTGGTGAGGCGTGGTGGTGCATGCTTATAATCCCAGTAATTGCTAGGCTGAGACAGGAGGCTCGCGGTTCGAGGACAGCCTCAACTACTTAGTGAGGCCCTTTGCAACTCAGTGAGACCCTGTTTCAAAATAAAGAATAAAGAAATAGGAGTGGGACGTGGTGGTGCATGCTCTTAATCATAGTATTTTGGGGCTGAGACAGGAGGATCACGGTTCACAGGTAGCCTCAGCTGTTACTTAGGTCATTTGCAACTCAGGGAGACCCTGTTTCAAAATAAAGAATTAAAAAAAAAATAGGGCTGGATGTGTGGCTCAGAGGTAGAATGCCTCTGGGTTCCATCCCCAGTACTGCAAAATAAATAAATAAATAATGCTATGTACACATGTGAAATTATCATTACCAATCTCAGTGACATGTATGGGGAAGGGGAGGAGTGGGGTGATTTTAATTTTAATACTGTCTTTTATTGATAGACTGGAATGCCAGTCAGAAATAATTTTTATTGACTACTAATTATTGTCCAGTTATATAAACAAGGCAGATTTGAAGCCAGGCTGGAATATTTGGTCGGCTCAATTGTTCAGCAGCCATCACTGTACACCTCAAGTGGTGGTGTGTACATTTCTCATTTCTCATGAACTTGAGTCCATAAAGAAAGAAGCCACTGAATGGCACCTGCCAACAATTTTACTCTCCTTCTGTTGGGTTGCTGTTGACTAGATCCAGTTCAGTTTTTATTAATGACCAAGTTAGATTTTTTTTCCACTTAACATGCATGTTTTTGACAAAATCTCTCACTTTCTATAGAATATGGCATCTAATAACTCAAAGTAAAAAACAATAAAAGGCCAAGCACAGTGGCACATGCCTGCAGTCCTGGCTACTTAGAAGGTCAGGCAGCAGGACCACAAGTTCAAGGCCAGTCTGGTCAACTTAGACCTTGTTTCAAAAAAATTAAAAAGGGTGAGAATATAGCTCAGTGGCAGAGTGCCTCTAGGTTTAACCCCAAGTACAGCAGCCTCTGCCACCACCACAACAAAAGAACAATAAATAATTTTACACCTTAAATTCTGCAAAGTTTTTTCTCTCTTGTGTTCAGATTAAGACATGATTACATTAGGCCATAACTAAGTTTACAATTTTTAAAATGCCAAAGCATTTGAAATTTTTCTGATTTCTTTTGTGATAGTTCCCAGTACAGTTTTACATCATCCTTTATATTGATTGATTTAAAGTTTTAACTATTAATTTAACCAGCATTATTACACTTTTCCTCTAGAATAAATGGAAGCTTTTTAATGAATTGATCCCTTACTGCTCTATAACAATAAAACATATTCAGCAGTCATATTTCTCAGATTATTATTGCACAGTATTGTCAGTACTTGCAGAGAAGTGTGGGTTAAAGGTAAACATTCCCTACTGACTCAAAAGAGACTCAAAAGAAACACAGACACCCTGCTTTATTATGTATGTAAAAGTAGAGCTCAGTAGAAAATATATTCCGATTTCCAGCCGGGAATGGTGGTGCGCACATGTAATCCCAGCATTCGGGAGGCTGATTTGGGAGGATCATGGTTCAAGGACAGCCTCAGCTACTACTTAGTGAGGCCGTTTGCAACTCAACGAGACCCTGTTTCAAAATAAAGAATAAAAAATAGGGCTGGGGATGTAGTTCAGAGGTAGAATGCCCCCCTGGGTTACATCCCCAGTACTGAAAAAGAAAAGAAAAGAAAATATAGTTTGATTTCATTTTATTTATTTATTTAGTATGGTATTGGGCATTGAACCCAGGTGCATGCTACCTTTGAGCTACACCCTCAGCCCTCTTTTCTATTGTGTATTTTTGAAACAAGGTCTCACTATGTTGTGGAGGGCCTCCTAAGTAGCTGAGGCTGGCCAGGAACCTGCAACCCTCCTGTCTCAGCCTCCCAACTACTGGGATTAGAAGTGTGCACCACCATGCCTGGCCATTTTTCACTTTTAAATACTGCAGTCTGGAGAGCCCATCCTTATAGGTGACTTGTACCATATACCCTATAGGTATTCAGTAAGTATTAGCTGATGATGAGAAACAAATATTCTTCCTTTTCAGTTCTATAACATGGGATAACCAAGCCTTTTAGGTAGAGTTACTTAGTATAGTGGTTTTCTACATTCCTAAAAAATATGAGTAAGGCCGGGTGCGGTGGCGCACGCTTGTAATCCCTACGCTTGGGAGGCAGAGACAGGAGGATCGTGCAGGTTCGAAGCCAGCCACGTGCGCTGGCTTAGGAGACCCTGTTTCCAAATAAAAATGTAAAAATAGGTCTGGGAGTGTAGCCCAGAGGTAGAAGGGCTTCCAGGAACCCCAGTACCACCAATAAAATAAAATAAAATAAAATAAAATAAAAAAGTAAAATAAAAGAATATGAGTAATTATTTTTCTTCATCAAGATAATTTTGTACAGGCACAAAAGAAGTGTCCCAGTTTTGGGTGTGGGAAATGACATGGTAGCCCACAGTAATGTACATGCTTCCTTCTACTGTCTGTTTAAGTCGAATGGGGCCTCATATATACTGACTTATTTGTGATACCTTTCAGTGCTTCTGGCATTGTTGTTTATTTGCATCATTTGGTGCATGATTAGTGGAATAGTGGACTTAGAAGTTAAGTGTCAACTTTTGACTAAAAAGATCTGCTAGTCAAAGACCTTAGATGTCTTCAGGTTTAAGATTTTTTTTTTAATTGTAAAGACAGTAATATCTCCATCTATTTATTTGTTTGTTTGTTTGTTTTTATGATGCTGGGGGGTTGAACCCAGGGCCTTGCACATACTAGGTAAGCATGCTACCACTGAACTACATCCCCAGCTCAAGGATTCTTTTGTTAAAAATGAAGCAAAATATGAAAGCCAGTAGAATTTTAAAGGTTTCAAAGTAAATTAGAAAGATGGTTGTATGCCTCTCCAGAATTTTTTTTTTTTTTTTTTTTTTTTTTGGTGGTGGTACTGGGGTTCCTGGTAGCCCTTCTACCTCCGGGCTACACTCCCAGACCTATTTTATACTTTTTTATTTTTGGAAACTGGGTCTCTTAAGCCAGCATGGCTGGCTTCGAACCTGCACAATCCTCCTGTCTCCACCTCCCAAGTGCAGGGATTACAAGCGTGCACCACCACACCTGGCCAGAAATGGTTTTAAATTTTATTATCTGGTTATTTCACCCCAGATGATATTGGCAATTTTGACTGATAAGCAGATGTCTCTGTTTCATTGGGAATACTCTGTTTTTCACTATCAGAAAAATAAATAAATAGTATAGAATTGGTTAGTTTTTCACAAATGGAAAAGGAAATGGTATAGTATTAGGCAAGAATATAAAAAAATACTTGGGATAAGAAATAAAAAGTTCATGTGTACAGCTCAGTGTGTAGAGTGAAATAGATTCAGGGAATGTATTCTTTCATGCTTACATTTTTAAACTAAATTTTCTCTTGTAATAGGTATGACAAAAGTAAGGGGAGAGAATTAAAAAAGAAAGGCTCATTTTGTGAAACACGCACACACACACACACACACACACACACACACACACACACACACACACACATCTCCTTCTGGTTAGAGACTTGTTCCCCAAAGAAACTGTGAATACATATTGGTATGCAGCCTTCAGGCATAACAGATGTGTGTGTGTGTGTGTGTGTGTGTGTGTGTGTGTGTGTGTGTGTGTTATATTGAAGGTATTTTTCCTGTAACTAAGGAAAGATTAAGGAGACAGGCAAAAAGAGAACGAGAAAGAGAATATGAAAGATTATAGGCAGCCACAGAAGCATAAGAAAGGCAAAGACTCCAGGCATCAGAGCAGGATCCTGATGTATAGCACATCAATTTAGACGCTTGCTGTTAGTGGGAGGTTGGGAGGAGTCTTCTTCCCAGAAGAAAAATCTGGAGCACAAGGCAGTGGTGAGGTGGGGACTGTGTGGGGAAGGAAATAGGACTGTAAAGTGAAATTTGGTGGTAGAGTAGGATGTTAAAGGTAAAATCATTCATTATGTAGATATTCTGAAATAAAGATGCCTGTGATCATGGAGTGGAGTTAGAATACTAACATCCTGGGCAAAAGTTTGATGGTTTTTACTTCTAAAAATTTACTCCGAGGAGCCTTCGAAGTTAAAGTATACATCTATTGAGAGAAAGATCAGACATAGTGAATCTTGATAATTATTTTTACTTATCTGAAAATGAGCAATATTTCATCTCTTTTGGCAGCTTTCATGCAGTGAAGTGACTTCAGGTCATGGAGATGGCAGAGTTATACCATATTTGGAAATTTAGCTATTCATTTTCTCTGTTTTGGTGATGACCCATGTAAAATATTTTTAAAAATTATCTAATACGAAAGTCAGGCTCTTCTACCTAGAAATTGAAGTAAAAGAAGCTGTTTATTAGCTAACATAGTTAGTTGACTAGTCCTTTGCTGAACTATACATTTAGAACACCAATACAGATAGAAACACATGCCTATTCTCTGTGTAAGGTTAAGATATGTGTAGCTAAATAGATTCATTAATATCACTTAGGAGATGTTCTCTCTTTTGTCCTGTTTCTTTGGCAAAAGCTAGCTGTTCTGTTAGCAGTGGTTTTGATGATAAAATCCTGTATTCAAGAGGTTGGCTTATTCAACCAAATAACTGTTACCTTGGGCAGTGATGGACCAACTGTGAGGGGTCTGTTTACTTGAGACCTGGAAAGCTGTTTTGTTTGCTAAACAAAGGAATTGTTGATTTCAGTGATTTAATTTTCATTTTGACTAAAGGCTGCTGAATGAAAACAGTGCTTATTTCAGAAGGAATCTGTTGCTAAGGCAACTGATATCTTCTTAATTATTGGCCAATATTTCCATATGAGATTGGTCTCTTTTCATAGTTGGAAACAACCAAATTTTCCTGAACACTTTTGAGCCTTGAATTTGGTGGTGATGGTGGGTGACGGGGGAAGGATTTTGCTCAAATATATAATCAGGTATCTTCTATTTGGGTGGACATAGCAAAGACATTTCTTTTGTGAGAGTAAAAATACAGGTAACCACATGATATTTGCAGAATCTCCTTTATTATAAGAGATCTTATTACTTATGCTCAGTTGTAGTTCTAAGATTGACCTTTATTCAGTCTTTTTTAAAAATTGAATTATGTGATGCCTGTAAGAAAAAAAATGTCTAATAGGTCTTTTGTCCTCAGGAATAGGCAGATAGAAGGAAACTTGGAAGTATTATTTGAGTAATTATACTCACAGAACTGTCTTCAGAACTGTCTATAGCTGCTTAAGTGAAGTTCTTTTCTTAAATGTTTTTAGAGGTGTATATTCTGACCTTGAAGAATGACCTCTTTCTGCCTCCTACTTTATAGGATCATGCACAAAACCTATCGTTTCTTTTTTCTTGGTAGTGCAGCAGTTGTTTGATCATTTAAAATTAACAAGCTTTGAGTATAGTTGAGCTCTAGTGTATTCCTATCATATGTTTTTTGGTACTTAGAATTGAACCTTGGAACATTCTACCTCTAAGCTATACCCTCAGCCCTATTTTATTTTTTATTTTGAAACAGAGGATCACTAAGTTGCTGAGGTTGGCTACAAACTATGTTCCTCATGTCTCAGCCTTCTAAAGATGAGATAATCCCAAGGACTATCATATCATGCTAACTTTGCAATTGTTCTTCTCTAGTATGAAGGGCATACTAAGAAATTAGTACATTTTTTACAGAATGGGAGTTTGTCTTTATAATTGTATGTATTGTATGTCTTTTAACTACTTATCTTGAATCATAGAGATCACATATTATCTCATGTCCTTAAAATAAAGTGGGGATTTTTGTTCCTTGGTATTTGTCCCTGACAAGTCAGTGAGCATGATGGAATTCTTTTAATATTACATGAAACATCCACATCTTCCCGTTGAGTGGACATGAGGTTCTGCAATGTGACCCTTTGTGATTTCTGTGGAGCCATGTGGATTTTTTAGGGGTCTCACATGAAAAGCTTCTGGCACAATAGTGCTAAGTAAAATCTCTTCTGTGGAGCATTGAGATGGTTAGAGTTCTTAGGGTTAGTCTCTCCATGTTTCATTCATAGGGATGACATTAGCTTTCCTCCTTGGCTTGGACTAAATATAAAAAGCCTTGTATTGTGTACTGGAATAATACTTGAGCTTGATTTCATGTACATATTTATTATCTATTTTGGTCTAGTGGAATTTCACTCTTCATTTAAAATATCTTCAAGAAATAAATACAAATAAGTTTTGCTTGGTAAAAATAATAAATACATGAACAGGAACAATAACTTGCAACACTGTTGACTAAAACATAAGCACAAAGCCACATAATATAGGTTCAAAATGGTTGGTATCCCCACATATGTCTTCAGTATCATTATTCTAGGTTTCACAAATGAGTTTCTCAGTATATACCAAAGTTCTTCCATCTCTGGCTACAAATATAAGCATATGGTTAAATCAATGGTACATATTCAATTATCCTTTTTGCACAGAACTCTTTTGAGCTATATCTTATTTAAAATATGTTGAAATCTGAACTGTCATTGTTCTTTGAAAATCATTTTTGTGCTTCATTCTTCAATTCCATGATGCACATTTTTCAAAGATTGTTTTAATA
The DNA here is from genome assembly GCF_963383645.1 of Muscardinus avellanarius. Taxonomy (NCBI): domain Eukaryota; kingdom Metazoa; phylum Chordata; class Mammalia; order Rodentia; family Gliridae; genus Muscardinus; species Muscardinus avellanarius. Next base: position 38,257,926 of record NC_137801.1, read on the forward strand.
GTCTAGCATATGAGATTATTTCTTCTTGGATTATTATAGGAAAAAGTAACTTTTAAAAGACTGTACAGGTCTGGGGATAGAGCAGTTGCCTAGCATGTGTAAGGCCCTGGGTTTGATTCAAGAATTTATTCTCTTTGTTGATTAGATCATTCAGTTTAACCCAAGTTATTGTATCTATTAAATTCTATGCATATTATTTTGTAAATTTACTTTGTCACATATTAGTTGATTTTATTTTTAAACAAAAATACAGAATTGCCAGGCGTGTTGGTGCATGCTTGTAATCCCTGCGCTTGGGAGGTGGAGACAGGAGGATCGTGCAGGTTCGAAGTCAGCCACGCTGGCTTAAGAGACCGGTCTCTGTTACCAAATAAAAAATATAAAATAGGTCTGGAAGTGTAGCCTGGAGGCAGAAGGGTTCCATCCCCAGTACCACCAAAATCAAAATAAAACAAAACAGAATTTTACAATTTTCTCAGATTCATTGAAAATCAGATGTTGAGAGAATACTTTGTTAGCATTTTCTTAACATTTTTGTTATTTAAAAAAATTTCTTAAAGGGGTTCTTCTTCTTCTTCTTCTTCTTCTTCTTCTTCTTCTTCTTCTTCTTCTTCTTCTTCTCCTTCTTCTCCTTCTTCTTCTTCTTCTTCTTCTTCTTCTTCTTCTTCTTCTTCTTCTTCTTCTTCTTCTTCTTCTTCTTCTTCTTCTTCTTCTTCTTCTTTTTAATCTTTTTGGAACCAGGGATCAAACCCAGAGTGTCATACCTGCAAAGCAGGCACTTTACATCCCAGCCCCTTTTGTTGTTATTTTAAATCTTATGTATTTATCTGGGTTTTCTCTCCTAGAGATTTGTACTTAGTACTAAATTTCAATTTTCACAATCCTTATCTACTCAATGTGACTATTTTGTATATAAATCTATCACAAATCTTACCTTTATATACATTTATATGACAATGTTCTTTTTCTTTCTGTGATAGTGGTGTTTTTTTTTCTTCAGTCTTAACCTAGCTAATTATTTTATCAGTATTATTTATTTTTATTTAAAACCGTGTTTGGTATATTCCTTTTAAAAAATCATTGACACTGTTTTTGCTAGACATTTTCACTGAGTGATATAGAATTGTGGTCTGTATGCTGTGTGTGTGTGTGTGTGTGTGTGTGTGTGTGTGTGTGCATGCGTGTGTCAGAGAATGTAAAGGAACAAAAAAGAAAAGTTTTATCCCAATTTTGAGAGTCTACTACAATTTTTTAATAGAATCTAGACTGGAATTCAGAGCAAGAATGAGGAAAGAGACTTGTGTAGTTCAGGTTTTCTATCCTGTGGTCCTGCGGCCCATCTTATTCCATCTTTCTTGGTATATTCTCCAACTTAATCTTTAGTTCAATCATGGGCTTGGACAAATCCATCTTGATCTTTGGTGTTTCCTAGCTTATCAGGCATACCTCAACATTTGAATCCTTTTCCCTCCCATAAACTCTATCCTATGCTCTGTGAGCCTTTGAATGATAATGATTAGGACCCTCTTCTCTCACGCCCATGGTCTGGTCTTCTTTTCCTGTGTCCTTTCTGTGCTCCAGGCCTTCCTATCTCCAATACTCTTATATTCTTTGCTATTTAAAAACTACCTTTATTTCAATTTCTCCATCTTCAGTTCTCTTAGAAATTAATATGATGCACTAAATACCATTAAGCTGATAATGGTTGATAATGTGTTAGTCTTCTCTGGGTTTGCCATGTTAATAAGAATGTTAACATACTCAGCTTTGTGATGAAGAGCCTTTCAAAGTATGCCACTTTGATGGCTGGACCTGAATTTAGATACTATTTCAAGCCCATCCATTAAGGTATTTATTTTAAAAGGAAAACCAACACCAAGATCCTATATATACATGCATATACACTTTCAAGGTTTAATAATTTAAATATGAGATTTCAATTGTCCTTTAGATAAAATTGGTTTTAGAAGAGAGAAGGAAAAAACTTTATTTGGTAATCGTGATCCACAATAAAGTATATTCTACTTCCATATTCGTAATCAATTAAATGAAAATATTGTGTATTAATGGAATACACAATTTTGAGGAATAGAAAGCATTTCTTTTTTCTCATGTAATTATTTTTAGTACATATGATGAAGAGTGTTGATTTACTCTGTGCTATAGTTCTGTCAAAGCTTTTAAAAGTATATATTATAGGAAAACTCATTTGTTAAATTATGAAGAGACATTTTTATTCTGTTCATGTTTTTCTTACAAAATAACACACACACACACACACACACACACACACACACAAGATCATTAAAGTCTATTTGAAAAGATTATTTCATTATCATAAAAAACCCTCCTTGTATTCCCTGTTAGTAAGATAACCTCTATATATTTTTTCAGAGATGTAACCCCTTCCCTGTTTGGGTCATTCATGTTTGATTCAGGAGCAAGCAGTGGAAATATTTCTGACTCACCCTTGTTAAAAATCGCATATCAAAAATTTCTTGAAAGAGAGCAAGGGAAAGCAAGAGTAAAGAGGATAAAAAAACAACAAGATAAAGTGCTTTTCCTAAGACATTTATGGCCTATTGGGAAATCAGATAACCACATATTAAACAAACTATTAGCAAGTCAGGGTAATTTTAAGTTCTAAGATATGTGAAAAAGTAAACAGTATCAGGCTTCAGGGAGAAAAGAGAAATTACAACATGCTTGAGATGTCAGAGAAGTTTTAGGCTGAACTTCAATGAACAAGGGGAAGAGGACCTTTCAGATGGAAATATAAAAACAGCTACTATCAGAATTCTCAGCTTTCCGGGCATGCTTGTAATCCCAGCGCTTGGGAGGCTGAGACAGGAGGATCATACAGGTTCAAAGCCAGCCTCAGCTACTTAGTGAGGCTCTCAGCAACTTAGTGAGACCCTGTTTCTAAATAAAGAACAAAATAGGTCTAGGAGTATAGCCAGAGGTAGAAAAGCCCCTGGGTTCCACCCCCAGTACCACAAAAAAAAAAAAAAAAAAAGAATTATCAGCTCAGCTGGCATAGTGACACATGCCTATTGCCCCAGTTATGGAGGATCACTTGAGCCTAGGAGTTTGAGGCCCATCTAGGGAACAGGAAGAAAGGGAGGGAGGGAGGAAGGAAGGGAGGGAGGGAGGGAGGGAGGGAGGGAGAGAAATCTTTTTTCTCCCATAAGCCTTGTCCTATGCTCTGTGCGCCTTGAATGATAACGATTAGGACCCTCTTCTCTGTCGCTCCCATGGCCTGGTCTCCTTTTCCTGTGTCCTTCCTGTGCTCCAGGCCTTCCTCCCTCCCATACTCTTGTACCCTTTGCTATTTAAAAACTACCTTTATTTCAACTCCCCATCTTTAGTTCTCTCAGAAATTAATATGATGCACTAAATACCATTAAGCCGATTATGATTGATAATGTGTCAGTCTTCTTTGGTTTTGCCATGTTAATAAGAATGTTAACCTACTCAGCTTTGTGGTGAAGAACCTTTCAAAGTATGCCACTTTGATTGTTGGACCTGGATTTAGTTACTACTACAAGCCCCACCCAAGGAAGGAAGGAAGGAAGGAAGGAAAGAAGGAAAGGTAGAGTAGAGGGAGGAAAGAAGGAAGGAAGGAAGAGGTTCTGCTCAGATGACCTTTAGGGTCATATGGATTTATTAGTTCAGATTTCAGGTATTTGTAATTCTTTTTTGATTTATGTTTGATGCTTTTCTCAAAATTACTTCTTTGAAGCAACTAGTTCACCTTATGACTCCATAAAAGTGAATATTTGGCTTTAGATAAATGCAGTTTATTTAACAATTGCCTAATGGATGCCTATTATGTGCTTTTTCCAATTTTGGCCTAGGAGTTTGTTCTATTTCCTGTTCCTATACTTCTCACAAGTGGAGAATTGAAGTGGAGCATAAAAGCACTTACTGCAGAATAGTTACAATTATTATCAAATGTGTTTTTAAAGGAATGTTATGTACATTTTATCCTTTTGAATTTTTTATTGTGCATGTATTATGTGCAAAGTATTGTGCTAGGTTGGAGGTGTATAAACTTTTACATAAAGGATCAGACAGTAAATATTTTAGGCTTTGTGGGCCGTATGATCTTTGTAGCACTCACTTAGCTCTTCTATTGTAATGTGAAAGTAACAATAGAGGACATGTAAATGAATGGATATGACCATGTTCTAGTAAGGGGCAGGAGAGGATAAGCCCACGGAGGAGTCAATGGGAGGAGAGAATTTGTGGAGAGCATCGTCACAGTGGCCAAGTACAGTCACGAGGGTTCAAGGAGGCTTGGGAGCAGTAACGACAAAAACCACACACAATAAACACTAAGTCTCAGTGGCTACACACAAAGGTTTATTTCTTCTCATACAAAGTCACATGCAGGTATGGCTAACCAACACTATCCTTTGAGTGCCCCACCTGGAACTTGTGGGTCTCAGATTTGCCATGACAACATTGGTGGGATTAGAATGAGATGAAGAAGGAGCATGAGGTTTTTGCTGCCTTGGCCTGAACTGTCTGAACCACAGCTTGGTAGATGGACCCAGTCTAAATGCAAGGGAGACTTGGGGAGTGTGGACTGTTTGGGGAGGAGTAACAGTCTCTGTCTTATTTTGAAAGGAAGGAATTTCAAATATCAATACAGCAGAAAGGCCCCCCTAATGAAAGGATTTAACACGTTTTAATCAATGTGAAAAAATGTTTCACATAGGGACACCATTACTCTTTCCAGAACCATTTCTATGTCTAAACAAGAAATTGTGATTTTTTTTTTGTTTAGAAGGCATCTCTGAAACATTTTGTCTTCCAAAATTAATTTTTTAGTAAGTACCTTTGTTTTTCTTTTGAATCCTTTTGTTATGTCAAAGGAGCTTTGTGAACAGAAAGAAGAAGCAAGGATTATCTTACTGCTAAAATGGGAACATGTTCTTCTCTACTTACACAATGGAAAGCATCTTGTGGATCAATTTTGTGTTTTTTTAAGGGTTGACATTTTAGATTGCCAACATTTATCTTTTCAAATAGGTTTAACTGTGTAATTTCCAGGAAAGTTATCATTAAGATATAGCTAATTTTGTTTTTCAATAGTGCAATAATTATAATGTTCTAATTTATAAAATAGCAAAAAAATAGAAAAAAAAAGATCAAAGCAAAGCTCTGGCCTAGTAGCCAAAAGACTTTTAGTTTAGACTACAGTAGAACAACAACAACAAAAAATCTATGAAAGAAGAGAAAATGTTAGAATCTAAGAAACCTTTCTTTCCTTTACAGGTATATGCATATATGCTTATGTATTATGTTCTTACATAAAACACATTTGTGTGTGTGTGTGTGTGTGTGTGTGTGTGTGTGTGTGTGTGTGTGTGTAGGTGTGTGTATCTTGTTGGGGATTGAATACAGAGACATTCTACCTCCTACTACATCATTAGCCCTATTTTATATTTATTTATTTATTTATTCATTCATTCATTCATTTATTTGTCATGGTGCCAGGGGCTTTCTAACTCCGGACTACATTCCCAGACCTATTTTATACTTTATTTGGAAACAGGGTCTCACTAACTTGCTGAGAGCCTCACTAAGTAGCTGAGGCTGGCTTCGAACCTGTGTGATTCTCTTGTCTCAGCCTTCTGAGTATTGGGATCACAAGTGTGTGCCACCATGACCGGCCTATTTTATTTTTTACTTGAAAACAGGATTCTGCTAAGTTGCTGAGAGCCTTGCTACGTTGCTAAAGGCTGGCTTTAAACCCGTGATCCTCCTATCACAGCCTCCCAAGTACCAGGATTACAGGCATGTGCCACCATGCCCAGCAAAACACATTTCTTTATTGTGAGTTATAGACAAAAAAAAAAAGTGAAAACTCTGGACTTCATATCTTGCTGAGATTCAAGGATGTAGGTCAACTGCTTTGACTTGTTACTAGATAAATTTCTCAGATTGGAGACTGGAGCTAACTGAAAGAAGACTCCAAGGGAGAGGAGATAATAGAACCAGAAAAGGAGAGGAGATGTCTGCTTTGAACAGAGCAGAGTACTTTGGTAGAACACATCTGGGCATCAGGAAAGAATGTTGCCCAGTCATCCAGAGGCCATCCTATTTGAGGGAAGGCATATAGGCAGTGCTTATGGGCTTTGGATTTTGGAAGAGCCAGCTGGTCAGTGAGGATGGTTCTTCACTCACATGTCAAATGATTAGTGCTCCTCAGCCACACTGTTGTCATTCTCTAGGATCTCTCCATATGGACTGATCTTTTGTGTCTTATAGCATGGTGTTTTATGGTTAGTCACATTGCCTATATGGCAGTTGTCTTCCAATAGTGAGTGTTTCAAAAGACAAGAAGTAAAATCTTCCAGTATGTTAGGTAGGGCATAGAATTTGTCAGTGTAATTTCACTATATATGTGTTAGTCAGACTTTCATCACTGTTGACAAAATAGCTGACAAGCGGAACTTTGAGGAGGAAAGATTTACTTTAGCTCATGGTTTCAGAGAATTCAGTTCATGGTCTATTGGCTCCATTGCTTTGGGCCAAAGGTAAGGCAGAACATCATGGTGGGAGGGCATGGCAGAAGAAAGTTGCTCAGCTCATGGCAGTCAGAATATAGAAAGAGAGAGTAGGAAAAGGGGCCAGAAAGAAGGTAAACCCTTCCAGGGCAAGCCCTTAATGACTGATTTCCTCCAACTATGTCTACCTCCCACAGTCCATTTACCCATCCATGGATGAATCCACTGATGGGGTTAGAGCCATAATCCAATCACTCAACAAAAGCCCCACCTCTGAATACATAATACTTTAGAGGACATTCTAGATTCAAACTATAACAATATACTATTGGTTGAAGGGGTGAAGCCCACCCAGATGCAAGGGGAAGGAAAATAGACCTTAACTCTTGATGGAACTGAACCAGTATCAAATAATTTGAGACTACCATTAATGTGCTTTATTGGCTAACCTATGGTGATTATTTTAGAAGAGTAAAAAATAGTCAGGTAAGGGTTTTTGCTGTTTTATTAGAATTATTAATATTAGAAATAATTACCTTATTCAACCACTATAACTTTTTTTTAAACTTATTTTCTTTTCACTTATTTTGATTAAACTTTTGAGATAATTGTAGATTCATACACAGTTTAAGAAATAATATGGAGAGAGCCCTTGGACCTTTTATCTAGTTCTATCTATATTATCCCTTATATAATAGCACACCAGGAAATTGATATTAATACAACCCTTCAATTTAAATTAGATTTTCCCAGTTTTATATGTACTGATTTGTATTTAATTCAGTACAATTTTTTTACATGTAGTTATTGTGAAGCAGGTTTACCATGTACTGGTTACCAAATTGTGTGAATTTACTAAAAATACATTTATGTGCAAATTGTTAAATAAAGCAGGTTTATTACTTATAAATTGGCATCAAGGAACATCAGAAGCCTAGGATTCATTGCTAGCCCATTTCCCAAGGCACAAAAAACTACATTAGGGCAAATTAAATCTCAATCTCTCTCGCTCTTGCTCTCGCTCTCATGGTGGTGGTACTAAGGATTGAATGAGGATTGAACCCAGGGAAATTCTACCTCTCAGCTATGTCCCTAGCCATCTTTTATTTTTTATTTTGAAGCAGGGTCTTACTGAGGTAAATTGCTGAGGCTGGTCACAAACCTGCTATCCTCCTTCTCAGGCTCCCAAGTACTGGGAATATAAGCATGGACCACCAAGCCTGGCTGCAGATGGAACCTTGACTGTGTATGTCCCACTTCTACTTCAAATAAGGGACCCTAAAATGCAATCTTCCCTGGGTTTTAGACCTCAGGGTCATGTGACTAGCTAGGCTAAAGCACTGAAAGACATTTCTTTTCTAGTGAGACTGGAACAGAGCCTGGGTTCTTCTAGTTAGTCCCTTATATCATACTGTTGCATTCCCAACCAAAAGAATTGCCCAGTAGGTATGTATATCCACTGCCACAGTTAAGATCTAGAGCTGTTGCATCACATAAGGACCTCTTCTGTTGCCCTTGTATAACTTTAGCCACTTACTCTACTAACCTCTGGCAATCATTAACCTGTTCTTCACCTCTATAATTTTGTTACTTTCAGAATGTTATATAAGTGGAGTCATGAAATATTTTACCTTTTGGTATTGTTTTTTTCCCTACTCAGACTAATTCCCTCATATTTATTCTCACTGTTTCTTTTATCAATGGTTCATTTCTTATTATTGCTTAATGTTTTATGGTATGGATAGGCTACAGTTTGTTTTATCTATTAAAGAATGTCAAATTGATTTCAATTTGGGGCTTTTATAAATAAGGCTGCTATGGACATTCTGATATTAAGTTTTTATTTCTCAGGGCTAAATGTGGACTAATAACAATTGTTGGTTGTGTGCTAATTGTATTTTTAGTTCCATAGGAAACTTCCTAACTCTTTTCCAGAGGGGCTGCTCTACCATTGCTCATTTCCAATGAATGGGTGATCTTTTATTTATTTATTTATTTTTGCATCCTTGCCAGCCATTGATATTGCCACTATTTAAAAAATTTTAGCCATATTGATTTTTGTGTTGAACATCTCATTATTGGTTTAATTTGCATTTTCATAATGGTTAATGATGTTAATTATTTTTTTCAGTACTGGGAATGGAACCCATGGGCATTCTACCTCTGAGCTATACCCCAAGCCCTGTTTTTTATTCTTTATTTTGAAACAGGGTCTCACTGAGTTGAAAAAGGCCTCACTAAGTAGCTGAGACTGTCCTTGAACCATGATCCTCCTGTCTCAGCCTCCCAAATTCTGGGGTTACAAATGTGTGCTACTGCATCTGGCTCCTTCTCTTGACTTGCTCTCGCAAAAGTCTCAAGGACTGTATTGAAAAGGAGTGGTGATAGTGGACATCCTTGTCTTGTTCCTGAATTTAAAGAGAATTCCCACAGTTTATCTCCATTCAGTATGATGTTGGCTTTGAGTTTATTGTATATTGCTTTAATGATGTTGAGATAAGTTCCTTTTATTCAGATTTTCTGTATTTTTTTTTTTTTTTTACTTGAATGGGTATTGGATTTTGTCAAATGCTTTTTCGGTGTCTATTGAGATGATTATGTAATTTTTGTTCTTAGTTCTATATATGTGGTGAATAACATGTATTGATTTGCATATGTCGAGCCAGCCTTGCATTCCTGAGATAAAACCAACTTAGTCATGGTATAATTTTTTAATGTGGTTTTTAATGTGGTTTTGTATCCCTCCAGTCCTAATGTCCCTAGGGGCTCTCTGCTAATTCATGTTCTGCTATGTCTGATTATCTCCCACACCTACCTCCACAGGGGTGATGATTTGCAAAATCACAGATCTGTCAAGTCTCTTCATTGCCACAGAAGTCCCTGTGGCTACGCAGGGTGGTCTCCCACTAGAATGGCTTGTTAACTCACCATCTTGATGAGTGCTGCTGCTTGGGTCCCTGCAGACAAAGATGGGTTCAGGAGCAGACATAGAATCTGGCTGGGCCATCTGGATAGTTGGGTGTTTGTTGAGTAAAGAGAGAAAAGTCAGTTGCTTTTGATGGTGATTTGTAGTCGCTGGCTTCACAAGACTCGGCTGCTTCTTTGCTGGAGGTCTCTGGAGTCAGAGTGCTGGCGCAGTATGGCCAAGATGGTGTCGCTGCTGCCACCATAGCTGCTCTGGCTCACCAGGCAAGACAAGAGCTCCTTTCATCCTCTGCTTTCTCTTCTGCCTCTGATTCTGCCTTGTTTTGACTGTTGTTGTTTTGTTGAATTTGGGTGCATTTCTTCCCTTGTCAAAAAGCAGTCATCCTGATGGTTGAGTTTCAAGGCTCAGAGCACTTGAAACATTCTGTTTCCCTCTATTCTGCCATCTCTAATTTTCTTGGTAATTTTTAAAATATGCTTTTATTGGTGCATTATAGTCTCACATAATAGATAATTTTTTATATTTCCTACATACTAGTTCTTTGTAGGGTATGTAGTTTACAAATGTATTCTAGTCCACAGCTAGTCTTCCTCTTCCTCCTTCTTTATACTATGGACATTCTACTCCCGAGTTACACCTTCAGCCTGATTTTATTTTATTTTGAACTTAATATAAAGACATGAACCTAGGGACATTCAAGTTACACTTTCAACTTGATTTTAATTTTTATTTTGAAACAGAGTCTTGCTAAGTTGCTGAGGAATTTGCTAAATTTTTAAGATTGGCCTTGAACCTACAGTCCTCCCGTCTTAGCTTCCCAAGTACTAGGATTACAGGCATGCACCACCACACTTGTCACATCTTAACAGGGTCTTTTGCTGAGACTAAAGTTTTAAATTTTGATGAAATCCAAAATAAAATTAAAATTTTGTGAATTGTACATTTAACATCAAGTCTGAGAATTCTTATAGCCCTAGATCCTGAAAAGTTTTCTTTGCATTTTTGTCTATGATTTTATTGTTTTGTGTGTTACATTAAGTCTGAGAACCAACTTGAGTGATTTTTTTTTTTAAAAGGTGCAAGGTTTCTAGTTGAGATTCACTCTTTGCTGATGGATACCCAATTGTTTCATTCTTCAAGTTCTAAATATAGTTCCTCTTTAAAATGTCAGCATGTCTATGTTAAATTAAGGAGAAACTAAGAGTTTTACTCTGTGCTTGTTCTAAGGAAAGAGGGAGCAGAAATGACTAATCATTAAGTGGTAGGGGTATAAAAGTAAGAAAATTGAGTAGGGAAGGTTGAAATCAGAGAACAAAGAAATGAAAACTTACATACCTCATCCCTTCAACAGAAAATATTTCTATTCAAGGTTTTGTTGTTGCTTTATGAGCGAGCTTGTGGTTTGCATGCACACAACCTTAAATTCAATCCCCAACATACACTCAAGTTTTTTCATTTCTTAAGAATTCTTTAATATAAGACATGAATTTCTTTTTTGTGTATGAGACAGTTTTTCAATAGTTTTTATTTAAACATAATGGACTATTTTCTTATTTGTTTCTGATTATACTTCCTTTTAGGCCTTTGGGGATAATTGTAGTAGATTTTAATTAATATCTGAGCAATTTATTTTTTGTTTATCTGTTGGGGTTGACTTATGTTTAAGTCTTGATTATGATCCACTCAGAAACTTTACTTCTCATTGCAGGGGGTCTTTATCAATATAGTTACCCATAAGCCCATAATTTTAATATTAATAATGAATAATAACATGAAATATTTCTCATAGTATAAATATAGTTCAAGAAATCCATTTCCTTATACCAAATTGTATTTCTGTAATAAGTATACTTTACTGACTAATTTTCTTCCAAAATTAACTCTGTTTAAACTGTTCTTGCTTTTTGTCATATTTCAAAATGTGTTAGCTGATCTTACTTTAAATAATCAAGGTATCATTTTTATCTTGCAAATTTATGCTGATCAAAAAATCTTCAAATTTGAAATGTTTATAAAAATGACTATGTGACGGAATGGCAAACATACTCTTTAAAATGTTTTAATTTTAAAACCTCACAAGGCATTTATAAAGGTAGTACCTCCAAGAAAAATGTTATCTTCAATATTATTTACCTGTTCACTTTGAAATTTGTAAAATTTTGTATGATTTTTTAAAAATTTGGATATGTTGATTCCTTATCATCAAAAAATGATGAAAAAATTGAAGGCAGTTTGGAGCTGAATAGAAGTTATTAATGAACTTAGCTTTGACTGAAATGACAGATTAATGGCTAAATTTTCTTCTATAGCAAGTCTGTTAAAATTTCTAGCTTGCTTCAGTAAATTCTTTTTGTCATTACAAATTGATGGTAAAAGGCAAAGTAGTTTTAATTTCAATTTTGAAACTAAGACTTTAAATCTTTAGTGACCTTCATTCAGAATCAGGACTGATTCTCCTCCTCCTCCTCCTCCTCCTCCTCCTCCTCCTCCTCCTCCTCCTCCTCCTCCTCCTTCTTCTTCTTCTTCTTCTTCTTCTTTCTTCTGTGGTACTGGGGTTCCTGGAAACCCTTCTACTTCTGGGCTATACTCCCAGACCTATTTTATACTTTTTTAAAATTTGTAAACAGGGTCTCTTAAGCCAGCACAGCTGGCTCGAACCTGCGCGATCCTCCTGTCTCCACCTCCCAAGTGCGGGGATTACAAGCGTGCGCCACCACGCCCATTCTGATTGTATTTCTTTAGAACACTTGCTTTTAAAACATCTTATGTATATTATGAATCATGTAATACATCATATTTTCTTCTTCCTATTGACTGAAAAGAAAAAAAGTACAGAGGCAAATTCATGGCCTAGCTCTAATTGGTATATAGCACCATCTAGTATTTCTTTCTATACCTGGCCATTTTTTATCGTGTGTGTGTGTGTGTGTGTGTGTGTGTGTGTGTGCATGCGCGCATGCGTGTGCGTGTGCATGTGTGTGTTATGGGGATTGAACCCAGAGACATTCTGCCTCTGAGCTACACCTCCACCTAAGCCCTTTTTAAAATATTTTCTTTTGAAACAAGGTCTCGGTCGTTGCTGAGAGTCTCTCTAAGTTGCTGAGGTTGGTCTGGAACCTGTGATCTTACTGACTCAGCCTCCCAAGTACTAGGATAACAGGAGTACACTGCCATGCCTGACCCTATTTTTTTTATGTCTGTTTCTTTTTGCTCTTATTTCCTCATCATTTTAGAAACTTGGTGATACAGCAAGAATAATAATTATTTTTATCAAGTCCTCTTATAAGGACTCCATATGTGGTGTTAAGTATAATGTTTAGCATGTTTTTGAGATAGTTTCTCTCATAATACCTATTTTACTGATGAAGTATTAAGCAGTAAAAGTACTAGGCTGTAAGGAATAGGAGAATAGGGGAGTCCTAGACCGCATTGAGGTTAGGAGCTTGTATCAGAATTAAACCTACTTTACTGCACCCTTCATTAAGAAAGTCCTAAGCCAGGCGTGGTGGCCCACACTTGTAATCCCAGCATTTGGAAGGCTGAGACAGGAGGATCATGGTTCGCAGACAGCCTCAGCTACTTAGTGAGGCCCTTTGCAGGTCATTGAGACACTATTTCAAAATAAAGAATAAAAAATAGGACTGGGAGTGCAGCTTGGAGTTAGAATGCCCCTGGGTTCATCCCCTGTACTGAAAAAAAAAGAAAAGAAAAGAAAAAAGGAAAAAGAAAGCCCTGCTCTGAAAAAATTATCAGCTGAACTAAACACTATGCTTAATCACACAGTTGATTTGTATTCTCAAACAAGAAACTTAGCTAATCACAAAGTGGTAACAGTACCTTATCAGTCTGCAGACCAAACTTTGAGTAGCATTGTTTTATTTTTTATTTTTTAAATTTATTTTTATTGGTGCATTGTAATCATACATCACATTGGAATATAAGACTTGAGAGGATATACAAGCACACATCATCCAATTAGCCCTCATCCAGTCCCCATCCCATTCCCTCCCCCTCCCTGGATCCCATGCTTGTTTGGTGATTAACTTTGATACATATGTTTATGTACATCCTGCTTTTTAAAAAAGGCTCCATCCTCCCCTATTCCATACCCTCTGATTGGTCACCTTAATTGCTTCACCATAGGGCCATTTCTATAGCTCGACCACTTCCTGTTGCCCGTTTCCTCCTAGTTATTGCTGATTAGGGGAAGCATCTGGTTTTAATTTTCTGCGATATTTCTCTGTGCATGCCGCGTTGCAAATACCAATCCCACTCTTGACAGCCCCATTTGTGGCCTGGCTACCCAGTGGACTGATCAGACCTCGCTTGCTCAAGCAGCGGCCTTGCCTCATGGGAGGCCCCGGTTCTGACCTCGCTGGCCCCGACACTGGCCTAACCCCTCAGCTGGCTCCGATCCCGGCCTCGGAGGCCCCAGCACCGACCTTCCTCACAGCAGGCTCCAATGTTAGCCGATGGCCTCGGCATCGGCCTAACCCCTCGGCAGGCTCCGATCCAGGCCTTGGAGGCCTCAGTAGCGGCCTTGCTTCATGGAAGGCTCTGATGCCGGCCGCTGGCCCTGGCACTGGCCTAACCCCTCGGCAGGCTCCGATCCCAGCCTCCGAGACCCCGGCAACGGCCCTGCCTCGCAGCAGGCTCCGATCCCAGCCTCGCTGGCCCCAGCACTGGTCTAACGCCTAAGCAGGCTCCAATCCCGGGCTCGGAGGCCTCAATAGTGGCCTTGCCTCATGGAAGGCTCTGATGCCGGTCTCACTGGCCCCAGCATCGGCCTAACCATTCGGCAGGCTCCAATCCCGGCCTCAGAGGCCTCAATAGCGGCCTTGCCTCACGAAAGGTTCCGATGCCAGCCAGTGGCCCCAGAACCGGCCTAACCTCTCAGCAGGCTCTGATCCCGGCCTTGGAGACCCCAGCACCAGCCTTGCCTCACAGCAGGCTCCGATCCCAGCCACGCTGGCTCCAGCACCGGCCTAACCCCTTGGCAGGCTCCGATCCCGGCCTCACTGGCCCCAGCACCGGCCTAACCCCTCGGCAGGCTCCGATCCCGGCCTTGGAGGCCTCAGTAATGGCCTTGCCTCACAGAAGGCTCCGATGCCGGCCATTGGCCCCAGCACTGGCCTAACCCCAAGGCAGGCTCCGATCCCGGCCTCGGAGGCCCCAGCACCGGCCTTGCCTCATGGCAGGCTCCGATCCCGGCCTCTCTGGCCCCGGCACCGGCCTAACCCCTCAGCAGGCTCCGATCCCGGCCTCGGAGGCCCCAGCACCAGCCATGCCTCACGGCAGGCTCCAGTCCCGGCCTCGCTGGCCCCAGCACCGGCCTAACCCCTTAGCAGGCTCTGATACCGGCCTCAGAGGCCTCAATAGCGGCTTTGCCTCACGGAAGGCTCTGATATCGGCCAGTGGCCCCAGCACCGGCCTAACCTTTCAGCAGGCTCTGATCCCGGCCTTGGAGACCCCAGCACCAGCCTTGCCTCACAGCAGGCTCCGATCCCAGCCACGCTGGCTCCAGCACCGGCCTAACCCCTTGGCAGACTCCGATCCTGGCCTCGGAGGCCCCAGCAACTGTCCTTGCCTCATGGCAGGCTCCAATCCCGGCCTCGCTGGCCCAGGCACCTGCCTAACCCCTCGGCAGGCTTTGATCCCAGCCTCAGAGGCCCCAGAACCAGCATTGCCTCACGGCAGGCTCCGATCCCAGCCTCGCTGGCCCCGGCACTGGCCTAACCCCTCGGCAGGCTTCGATCCCAGCCTTGGAGGCCCCAGCACCTGCCTTGCCTCACAGCAGGCTCCAATCCTGGCCTCGCTGGCCCCAGCACTGGCCTAACCACTCGGCAGGCTCCGATCCCAGCCTCAGAGGCCCCAGCACCGGCTTTGCCTCACGGCAGGCACCGATCCCAGCCTCTCTGGCCCCAGCACCGGCCTAACCTCTCAGCAGGTTCTGATCCTGGCCTCAGAGGCCTCAATAGCGGCCTTGCCTCACGGAAGGCTCCGATGTCGGCTAGTGGCCCCGGCACCGGCCGAACCCCTCAGCAGGCTCTGATCCCGGCCTCAGAGGCCCCAGCACCGGCCTTGCCTCGCAGCAGGCTCCGATCCCGGCCTCACTGGCCCCAGCACCGGCCTAACCCCTCGGCAGGCTCCGATCCCGGCCTTGGAGGCCTCAGTAATGGCCTTGCCTCACGGAAGGCTCTGATGCCGGCCATTGGCCCCAGCACTGGCCTAACCCCAAGGCAGGCTCCGATCCCGGCCTCGGAGGCCCCAGAACCGGCCTTGCCTCATGGCAGGCTCCGATCCCGGCCTCGCTGGCCCTGGCACCGGCCTAACCCCTCAGCAGGCTCCAATCCCAGCCTCGGAGGCCCCAGCACCAGCCATGCCTCACGGCAGGCTCCAGTCCCGGCCTCGCTGGCCCCAGCACCGGCCTAACCCCTCAGCAGGCTCTGATCCCAGCCTTGGAGGCCCCAGCATCAGCCTTGCCTTGCGGCAGGCTCCGATCCTGGCCTCGCTGGTCCCAGCACCAGCCTAACCCCTCGGCAGGCTCCGATCCCGGCCTCGGAGGCCCCAGCACCGTCCTTGCCTCATGGAGGGTCCGATCCTGGCCACGCTGGCCCTGGCACCGGCCTGACTCCTCGGCAGGCTCCGAACCTGGCCTCGGAGGCCCCAGAACTGGCCTTGCCTCACAGCAGGTCGTAGCACTTATATTCTAACATGACTACACAAGTTGCATACCTTGGCTGTGCCTTCTGTAGCTTCTTGTGACTTCTGACTTGGCCAGGGTAGGGTAGGAATGACAGCATTCTAAGAACGTCTTCTCCTTGTGGGCCTAGGGCGCAGCGCCCAGTGAAGTTGCTCTTCCCATGGGCTTCCTTAGATCAGCAGTGGCACCTGTGGTTATTGCTTTCACCACTTCCCAGGTGGCTCAGACTCCAGGCTGCCACAGATAATGTTTAGGCACAATTATCTGGTGTTTGAACATTTTTATGTAATTTTGTACATTGAACAAAATTTTTTCTTGTTATCTTCTTTCAGTTTTCCCCCCACTTTGTAAATGCAATAGTGTTTAAAAACAGGCCATAAAGTTACTAGTCATTTTGACTTTGTACAAATAACTTCACCTTTCTCTGTCTCATTTTCTATATAAACTGAGGCTAATAAATCATAGCTTTGCCATAGGGATGAAATAAGGAAACACACATAAAGCACTTAGCATGGCACTGGCATGTCGTAAGCATTCAATGAGTGGCAGCTATTATTATTATTATCTAGCTTTTATGGATGCATTTTAAACATGGCACAAAATTGTACTTTCATTTATCTTATTTTGACAGTATACCTCTTCTTCTGACCTACATGTATCTAAATTTAAAGAACATTTTTCCTACCCTTTCATTATTGCCAGCCTTTCAAGAGTCCTGTGCCTTCCTGTACTGTCTCAATTCCTAAGATATGATGTGTTTAAACTACAATAAAATAAAGCCAGTAGTTTTTCTATATCAGAAAGCCAACTAGTTAAAGACAACATAAAAATATTCATACACAGAAATGTGTCTATAAAAATCTGAAAGACACAATATTTAGCAAACTTAAGGTGAACTTCATGAAACGTGCTTAACATTAAATTTTGATTTAATTTATATTTTGGGTTTTTTTCTTAAGATAAATGCAAACAAAAAATGTCAATATTCCTAGGATAGGAATATTCCTGAGAGATTTGGAGTGATGAGATACATGCTATTCCCCATCTCTGTATATAAAGCTAGTTAAGGAAAACAAAAATAATTTTTAAAACCCTGTTTATTCACATGATATATTAGTGTTGTTCACAAGAAGCTCTGCAACTACTGACCAGTTGCAAATGTGCCTTCTTCTCATCACAGCCCGTAGCATCTGTTCTTCTCCCCTTTCTGGGGTAGAAACATTTGAAAAGACATCCTCAGCTAGGTGTGATGGCACATGCCTATAATACTAGTACTTGGGAGTCTGAGCCAGGAGGATCAATGATTCAAGACTAGCTTTGGAAATTTAGTGAGATCCTGTTTCAAAATAAATAAATGAAAATGAGTGTGTGTGTGTGGGGGGGGGGTAAAGCCCAGAAGTAGAATGCTCTTGAGTTCAATTCCCAGTACCACACGAAGAAAGAAAGAAAGAAAGAAAGAAAGAAAGAAAGAAAGAAAGAAAGAAAGAAAGGAGAAAAGAAAGGACATCCTCTGATCACTAAAATCTTTGATATTCTGGCAGTGTATACAACTGAACACCATAAAAGCTGGAGTGGACTTTATTCTAATTTCCAAGACAGAGAGAAAAGGTTAGCTCATAGACACCAGTAGGAAAAGCCCCCGGGAAGGTGAAGAAGCTGAATTAGTTGTCCAGGGCTAGGACTATATCTAAGAAGGGAAAATGTGTTTAGGAGTAAGATATGATTTACTTAAAATTTGTACCAAAAATACCTTTATTCAGACTCTGGTGACTGACTAGATAGAAAGGCTGGTAGAGAGGTGAGCATGGTGAATGAGGCATTCTTCAGATTGTGTGCCATAGCTGCCCAGGTCTCCCCTGACCAAGCCTAGTGCCACCCTGCTCCAACACCAGGTAAGCATTTGTTTTTGGTTGCTAGTTTGTACAAGATAGAAAGGTGAGACAGAGATAGATGGAGAGAGATGGAGAGGGATGGAGGGAGAGAGAGAGAGAGAGAGAGAGAGAGAGCGAGAGAGAGAGAGAGAGAGCACGAGCGCTATGCAGATCAAACAAGCATGTCTAAGCTAAGAATGCTGAGATGGTAAGAAAAGCAAAGGAAGCACTAATGAGATTATAAATGACATGAGAGCAAAGACCTTTGCTGTCTTATTCACTGCTCTGTTTCCAGCTCCTACACTAGGGCCTGACACATGGTAGATGCTCAGGAAGTGGGTTTGACTGAATACATTAACAGGAGAAACTTCTGACAGATAAAGTGTTAGGTCAATTATATGCAAGGGTTATTGATATAACAATGATATTCATGTCTAGAAAACTCCCCAGATCATTTCAGAATATTTTAGATAATTAAGTATATATTGAAAAAATGTGTTGGATAATCATAAATAAAGGCTGTAATTGATATATGGGATGAGACCGATAGCTTAGTATATTCACAGGGATGTGAACTGTTGGTTACGAGGCCTTTGGGAGGTTGGGTAGTCCTTATTCGTACCAGGCCAAGTGCGGAGAAAGCTGACCTGATGTACTTTTATGTTTTAGGCTCTACACAACTTTAAGGTGTTGGAGAAGTGAGTGGCTAGGGAAGATAGAGGTTTTATGATTAATATAATATCTCTATAGAAACTTATACCTAGGCATAAATGAGGCCTCACTTGTGGTTCACACTTTCCTCAGGGGAGATTTGATTTACTGCTAGATCAGTTCATCAGATGCTGCCTTGGATGTCTGAAAAGGGTTTGGGGGAGAGTAGCTTTGGTTATTAGTATAGACTTTGGGGGGAGGGGACTGGGAGAAAGTTAGGAGAAACTTTGGATTTAGATATAAAGAGACTTAAGACACTAGGTCAAAATGTTCAGAACCCGACAAAAGTAGGCCTCATCTGGTGAGAGAGATCTACAGCCTCATTTGAATATCCTAGTACTCTTTGGGATTAGGGGAAGTGAATGATCAGTGGAATAGGCAATTCATTCACCTGTCAGTCACAAACACACTCCCTCTAGGACAAGTCTGAAGTGGAAGGCCTCCTTTGTTACAGGAATCAAAAATAGGACTTTGAGTCAGTCAGTGATTTGGGGGGCAGGTTTGGGAGGGAGGATGGTTATTTTCGTTTTAGAGATTTGGAATCTAAAGCTGCTACACATGTTGAAATGTGTACTAGATAGCTAGGAAGCACAGCTGGAAGCTCAGGTGAGAAAACAAATTAGTGCCCTGAGCTCTCTGTTTTATTCTTTGTGCAACTCCTCTGGAAGAACAGTGAACTAGAGATAGCAGCTGTAGCCTGTGGCTGCTTGAGTTTCTGGCCCTTTACCTATCTATGTGGAGTTTAAAAACGTTAGAACATCACAGCACAGGTGACCTGGGAGAGCTCCAAGTGGTGGCTTCTGTCTATTAGAAAGAACTGGAGTCTAAAGAACATGAGTCACAGGTAAACGGTTTTCTTTTCATTTTTTGTTCTTGAGAACTTCTGTTTATTAATCAGGAAATATATGCTCAAAACCAAACAAAAATGTTTCATTGCTGATGATGGGCAAAATAGAGGGCCTCATACAAAACACAAAATGTTGCAATAATCCTGCTCTAAACCATGCCAATTTACTTAAAATTTCTTTCACAGTCCTCGTTAGACTCATGCAGTAAATAAATTAAGTACCTTTCCCACTGGGAGTTTTTAAAAAACACTTAATGAAGTAAATGCCGCAGTGTTAGGCCAGAGGGGAACCATACTATTGAATTATTTTTAGCATACATTTCTAGTTTAATTTTTGTTAGTTTCTTTTGATCTGAGCTTGAGTCTTAGCTGGACAGTGTGGTTCAGGGAACAGAAGACATGAATGAGAGAGATTTGGCTTTAGTGTCTAGTGGATATAATCAAAGGAAACTTTTTTTTCAAAGGTTAAAAAATTTAGTTCAGTAGGATTGCTTCTCTAAGTATCAAAAGAACCATAATAGGATAGCTAAAAAAGATACACAACTAACTCATTACCCTTGAATGTGCATTCATAATTTTAATTATATTGCCTGTCAAGATAAATATTGCAAACTATTTTTTAAAACACATATGAAATTGTTTTAAATATGGTTTAATCTTAATAATTAGGAAAGCTTCTTGTAATCTTGAAGGGCCTTCAGCCATTATAAGAATTAAATGAGTATTGTATCACAAATGTGCAGAAGTGTTTGTTAATTGAGATTCTGATTAAAACAGTTCCTTTAAAATCAACAAAAAACAATAACCACATTCTTTGAATAACCAAAAGCAGTTGCTAAAAAGGCCAAAAACAAAATTTTCAAAATAACTTTTTGAGTGAAGACAATACAGAAATGTATCAGAGAGAATGCACTGTGTCTGGAAACAATCTATGTTTGGGGAAATTTTCTGATTTTGATTAATATTCTTTCTGAGAAACTTAAGAATTAATGAAATACAAGAGTGCATAAATTACAGCAATAATTTTTATTGCTAAATTTTTCAGCAGATTCTTAAAACTATCCAGTGGTATGCTTTTAGAAATATGGGAATTTATTCTGGAGAAAAATAAAAAGGAGAAAAACAAACCCCGAAAGATGGTTTTCTTTTTTGCACAGAACTTTCTGTTACGTCTGTCACTGTCTCAACAGGGAGTGGTGCTCTTCATTTTGACTTGAGGCCTATTGTGAGCAGACTCTCCAGCCTTTTTGCAATCTCCAGGTAATCAGAAAGTATTGAAAGGTGTAATGGGAACAAAGTGGAAAACGGCAGTATCCTAAGCTGCAGGCCAAATGGATAACCCTAAGAGAAAGATTTTGACAGCCATAAATATTTCATCTTCTAAGGTCCCAATGCTACCATGTGAGCACAATTTAGTTAGAAAGATCATCCATCAACAATTAGGTGACATCTCTATCACACCTATTACTGAGTTGAAATTTCCCTGGCATGAATAATAAGGGGTCTTATTTGACATTTAACAGTTTAATTAATTTGTTTCCCAAAGCGAATGATGTTTTACACTGTGATTTTTCAATATGCTGTCTCTATATACTTGATTTTTTTTCCTTTGCTTTTCTTGAGGTAACTATTTACTTTTCCTTTTTCACTTAACAAATGATCTAGCCATCTTGGCTTTTGTGCCAGCTAGTGCTTTGTGAGGCTTGGGAGGTAGGGGAAGGGTTGAGAAATCATGAGTGCTATAGATCTGGCTTCTGCTACTTGATTTTGGATGAGAGAAAATGAGTGAATATGGAAAAGGGAAAAGAAAACATTCTCCACCCTCAAAAAATGTGATTTTTTTTTTTTTTTTTTTTGGTATTGTTAGACCAAAATACAATTGCTATCTCTGGTCTCTCTAGTCCTGGGAGACCATCAAGGGCCTGCTTGCCAGGTGGCATAATTATTTGCAGTATTTCTTGTATGTCACTAACTTTATTTCTCTGTATCTTTGAGAGATGTTTTGTATTAATGTGAGGTATGCAGTGCTATTTTTGAAAATAAAACACAATGTTTGTTAAAGGTCACTTCTAAAATAGCTGCTGTGAAGGTAGGAGGAATAATCCAAGGTGACAATAGAAAGCAAGAATCAGCTATATATTTTTGCCAACAGAAATAGACTTTTGAGCAATTAGTCAACTCAATTAAATTATTTACTCTAATTACCCTATACAAACCTCAAAATCACTGACCTTAAACTACTCCCTGTTGCAAACTTTTTAAATAATAAGAGATGTGTGGAAAAGGTACTTCTCTCCCACTCAAACCTGTAGGATAAAAAGGTACCTGATACTTTTTTTCCTCCAGAGTACAAGTGTCCTTAATTGTCTTATTAGGATGTATATTTCTGATCCATGTATGTATGTATGTATGTATGTATGCATGGTTGAATGGATGGATGGATGGATGGATGGATGGGTGGATGGATGGATGAAACTTAGCTAGGAAGACATACTCAGATGAGCGAGTGCATATTCGTGACAAATGTGAGTAGGAAGAATGTCTTAGAACATGTCATCTGAAGAGACAATTCCAAAGTGTTAAAAGTTGAATATTAAAAGTTGAACACAGGCTCCAGCTTTGAGGAGGAAGGTATTTCAGTATATACCTTCCATGAGATACTTCTTTCCTTATTATCTGTTCCTACTTCAAAATGGTGTCTAAGAGATAAAACAGGTATCACTACTTTATTGAGCCGTTTTAGGACTAAATATGATGAAAGTGATATGGAACTGATTTTTTAACTATTAAGCCTCCAGAATGGATAAACTATCACAAAGCACCATGACATGCCCCAGCATCATGGAGTGCTAGCAAAGTTGAAATTGCTGCTATTGTATATTTCAGACTTGTTAAAGCAGTTCCAGACCCATGGTGAAATAGATTGCTTCCTTCCTTTGATGGAAATTGAACACTTCTCCCTGTTACATGTGTTTGTAAATAAGCTGAAACACAAACTTTCCCTTCAACACATATTTTGAAGCAGAGATGTATGTTTGTAGAGAGTATTTTATGTATCACTTAAAGGTTTCTTTTTCCATAACAGATTTCTGGTTAGTAAATTTGAACCTGTATAGTTTTCATCATGATTTTCTCCTCCAAATTAAAAGGCCATCCAATAAATGAAAATACTTTATATTTATTTTTGTTAAGTACTTCTTCATCCCTGCTTAGAGATGGCTTAGTTTATACATAGTTAATAGTTAAAAATAATTTCATAAATATAAATAAATGATAGCATAGGAGATGTATATCAGGTATAGGAAATGTACATTTACTGAATGCTTTTGCTTAGAAATCAATATGTATGAGCCAGGCATGATGGCACACACTTTTACTTAGTGAGGCCCTATGTAATTTAGTGAGACTCTGTTTCAAAAAATAAAGAATAAAAAATAGGTCTGGGGTTATAGCCCGGAGGTAGAATGCCCTTGGGCTCAATCCCCTGTACTGGAACAAAACAAAACAAAAACAAAAATGAAAAGAAAAAGAAAAAAATCAGAATATTTCATTGGAGTCCAATAAACCAATGAGGTAGATATATTATTTTCATTTTAACTATGAGGACATGAAAACATTAATTACTATGCAGTACTTCCACTCATCTGGTTTTATCATCATGGGTGAGGAACCTAGAGAAGCTCATACTGATCTCAATAGTTAAACTAATTTACAATCCTACCAACAGTGTATAAGAGATACTGCTTTTTACCAGCATTTATTATTGCTTGTATTCTTGTAGATGATTGCCATTCTAACTAGAGTTAGATGGAATCTCAGTGCAGTTTGATTTGCATTTCCCTGATTGCTGGTGATGTTGAACATTCTTTCATATATTTATTGGCCATTTGTATTTCTTCCTTTGAGAAGTGTCTATTCAATTAAGTAGTCCATTTTTTGAGTGGATTGTTTTTTGAAACGGTCTCAGTGTGTTTCCAGGTTGGCCACAAACTCTTGGGCTCAAGCAGTCCTCTTACCTCAGCATCTTGGCTTAGCATTTGAGAAGAAGTAATTTTGTTATCTATTATGTGACGGTCAAGACACGTACTCTTCTTATTCAAATGCAACATGGAACAAGGAAAGAGCCCTGGAATTAGAGTCAGAGAATATGGATTTAAAGATTGACTATATATATATTGCACACCTGATACTTCTAAATTTATTTTCTTGGTCTGTTTCTTGGGAATAATAATGTCTTCTGTCTCCACAGAATTGAGACCCAAATTATAAATGACATAATGTAAATGAATATATGTTGTAATAAAACATATGGATCTACATTTATTTAATGATTTCCCTATGGCAAGTATTGTTAAAAAATCTTTAATTCATACTTTATCTCTTTTATTTTGCACAATGAATTTACCTGTTAGGTGCCATTATTATCTCAATTTTATACATGTGAGTATTGATACATAGAGAAATTAGTCAGCTTGCCTAGGATTACATAATCAATAAATAGCAGTTGAGTTCAATGCTCATCTCTAGGGGCTATTTTCTCAACCTTCACTAAAGATAGGTTATCTACAAAAAGCTTTCACATTTTAACTTGAGTATATGAAGAAATGTGGACTTTCTCTTTCTGAGGGTAGAAGAGTGTACCAGGAAAGGAATGGAATGGAGAAAAGTCAGAGTTAATAATTCTTGGAGCATGATTCTGCTCAGCTGGTCTAGGCCAGTGGCCTCTAGTGGGCTTAGGGTGGGATAGAGAAAACATGTGGGGCTTTTTGTGTTCACATCCCATAGTCCTTCCCCACATTCTTGATGTCCTTGATAGGCAGCCCTTAGATGATCGGCACTGACGAGAGCCTCTTGGAAGGTACCCTAACTTCTGGTGAGCAAGTGGAAGAAATTACTTATGGTTCTCTCAAGCAAAATAGACTCATGCTTCTCTGCTATGCCTCAAAAGTATAATTTCATCATGACAACTTGAAGTCTCATATATCATTATCCAAATCAGGTTCAAACACAGGTGTAACTCCTCAAATACAGGATTCCTTGAATATTGTTTTTCTCAATCTGAAAACCTATGAATCAAAACGAGAAGTTATCTGACCCCCTTCACACACACACACACACACACACACACTCATATGGAGTGGTGGGATTGGAAAATTGCTGACAGTATTCCTATTCAGAAGTGAGAGAAAAAGAAATCACATGGCAATTACTGTTCCGTAGTCATCCAACCTGGCCCACGTTGCCAGTTTCAAGGTTAGGACTTAGTACCACTTACTAGGAGGTTTTTGTTATTGTTGTTGTTTGTTTTGTGTGGCTCTTGATTCTTATCTGTGGGGCTTTTGGTTATATACGCTGAGTCATCTTTTCTGAGAAAAGTGGATGGAACTCAAGAATTTTATTGTATCCATCAGCATTCTTACAGCCATAATCTAAATGTCTGATCACATAACTTCGAGGAAAAAACATTTATTTTCTTATGGTTTTAGCTCAGTCCATGTGAGGCTGGGGACCATGGATCACAACCCTCATGACTCAATTACATCACCTCCAAACATTAATGAGTCGGTTCTTTAATTTTATATCTTACTGTAACAATTATGCTAAGTGAGATTAGCCAGTTTCAAGAAAATGAATAGTTGTATTTTTTTTTATTTATATGTTGAAGCTAGATAGAAAACTGGGAATAAGGGTAACATCAATTAGAAGCACAAAGACTCCATTGGAATGATAGAGGGTGTTAGGGAAGGAAATAGAGAGGATGAAGACATAAAAGTGTAACAGTTGAAATAATGCTGTCATGTATACAAAATTACCAACTCCAGTCTCCAAAACATATACAGGAAGGGGAAAGGTAATTTAATGGACATTGCATTGAATCTGTAGCTCACTTTTGGAAGGATAGCCATTTTGATCATAATAATTCTGACTGTCCAAGAGCATGGAAGATCTTTCCATCTCCTAAGGTGTTCTTTGATTTTCTTTTTGAATGTTTTATAATTTTCCTTGTAGAAGTCTTTTACCGTTTTGGTTAGGTTAACTCCTAAATATATTTTTTTGGTGGGATATCGTGAATGAAAGTGTTTTTTGCATTTATTTTCCAGTGGATTTATGGTTGACATATAGGAAAGCTTCTGATTTATTTGTCTATTTATTTGTCTATTTATTTATTTATTTATTTTTGTGGTACTGGGGGTTGAACCCAAGGGCATTATACTTCCAAGCTATCCTCCCAGCCCTATTTTTTATTCTTTATTTTTGAAACAGGGTCTCACTAAGATGCAGAAGTCCTCACTAAATAGCTGAGGCTGTCCATGAACCATGCATGATCTTCTTGTCTCAACCTTCCAAGTACTGGGATTACAAATGTGTGTTATGCCTGGCTAAGCTTATAATTTTTTAAGATGGATATTGTATCCAGACACCTTGCTGAATTTGTTGTTCAGTTCTATCAGCCTTTTGATTGAGTTTGTTGGGTCTTTTAAGTATAGGACCATGTCATCTGCAAATAGGGATAGTTTTAGTTTTTCTTTTCCTATCTGTATTCCTTTGGTTTCTTTTTCTTGCCTTACTGCTCTGGCTAGAGTCTCAAGTGGTATATTGACAAGAAGAAGTGAAAATGGATATCCTTGTCTTGTTCCTGTTTGTAGGGGGAATTCTTACAGTTTTTTTCCCATTTAATATGATGTTAAGTGTAGGGCTATTGTATATTTTATGAGGTTGAGGTATATTCCTTCTATTCCAATTTCTGTAGTGCTTTTAAGCATAAATGGGTGTTAGATTTTGTTGAATGCTTTTTCAGTGTCTATTGAAATGATCATGTGGTTTTTTTCCTTTGGTACTATTTATGTGATGAAACACATGGATTGTTTTTCGTATGTTTAGCCAGCTTTGCATCCCTGGGATAAATCCTACTTGGTCATTGTATATGATTTTCTTGATGTGGTTTTGAAAACAGGTTGCTAGTATTTTGTTTAGCAGTTTTGCATCTAAGTTCATTAATGGTATAGGCCTATAGTGTTCTTTTCTTGAGCTGTCTTTCTTTGATTTGGGTATTAATGTGATGTTGGCTTTGTAGAATGTATTTGGGAGAGTCTTGTTTCTTTCTATGATAGACTAGATTGAGGAGTATTGGGATTGGCTCTTCTATAAAGGTTTTATAAAATCCACTTGGGAAACCATCTGGTCCTGGGCTTTTGTTTGATGGTAGATTCCTTATTGCTGCTTCAATCTGTTTGATTGATATTGGTCAGTTTAAATTTTCTGTATCTTCTTGGTTCAATTTAGGAAGGTTGTATGTGTCTAGAAAATTGTCAGTTTTTTCTAAGTTTTCCATTTTGTTGGAGTATAGGTTTTCAAAGTAGCTTCTGATAATCCTTTGGATTTTCATGCTGTCAGTGGTAATACCTCCTTTTGTCATCTCTTATTTTAGTAATTTGGATTGATTCTCTCTTTCTTTTGGTTAGGTTACCCAATGGTTTATCTATCTTGTTTATTATTTCAAGAAGCCAGCTTTTGGTTTTGTTGATTTCCTGCATTATTTTAATTCTCAACTTTATTGATTTCTGCTCTAATTTTTTTTTTTTTTTTTGGTGGTACTGGGGGTGGAACCCAGGGGCTTTCTACCTCTGGGCTATTTTATATTTTATTTGGAAACAGGGTCTCACTAAGTTGCTGAGAGCCTCACTACTTAGCTGAGGCTGGCTTCAAACCTGTGCAATCCTCCTGTCTCAGCCTCCCAAGCACTGGGATTACAAGCATGCATACCACACACGGCTTCTGCTCTAATTTTAATAATTTCTTTTCTTCTACTGGCTTTGGGGTTAGACTGTTCCTGTTTTTCAGGTCTTTGTGGTATGTCATTATGTAATTTATTTGGTGATTTTTCTGTTCTTCTTATGTGGGCACTCAGTGCTATGAACTTTTCTCTTAATACTGTCTTCAAGGTATCCCAGAGATTTTGATATATTGTGTCTCTATTTTCTTTGTTTCTAGGAATTTCTTAATTTCACCCCTTATTTTTCCTGTGATCCATTCCTCAATCAGCAGTGTGGTGTTCAATCTCCACCTGTTTATGTGGTTACTCTGGGTCTTCTTTTAGTTGATTTCTAGTTTCATCCATTGTGGTCTGAAAAGATGCAGGGGAGTACGTCACATGAATTTGCTAGTGCTCACATTGTGGTCCAGGATGTGGTCTATTTTGGAGAAGATTCTGTGAGCAGCTAAGAAAAATGTGAACTCTGCTGTGGTACGGTGGAATATTTTGTATGTGTCTAATAGGTCTATTTGGTTTATTATGTTCTTTAGGTCTGAGGCATCTTTACTGACCTTTTGTCTAGAGGATCAGTCTAGTGGTATGAGAGGAGTGTTGAAGTCTCCCAGTATTATTGTGTTGGGATCTATGTGTGACTTAATGTCACAAAGAGTTTGTTTTATGAAAGTGGCTGTACCTTTGTTTGGGGCATATATGTTGACTATTGCTATTTTCTCTTCCTATATTGTCTTTTTTACCAGTAAAACATGAAGCCAGGCATAGTGGCACATACTTGTAATCCCAGCATTTCGGAGGCTGAGACAGGAGGATCGCAGGAGGATTGCGAACAGCTCAGTTACTTAATAAGGCCCTTTGCAACTCAGTGAGACTGTGTTTCAAAATAAAGAATGATAATAAAAAAAAGGGCTAGGGATGTAGCTTGGAGGTAGAATGCCTTTGTGTTTTATCCACAGTTCCGAAAAAGAAAAGAAAAGAAAAAGACCTGCATTGTCTTGTGCTTGAAGTCTGATTTATCTGATATCATAGTTGTTACTCCTGCTTGTCTTTGCATTCTGTTGGCATGGATTACCTTTCTTCAGCTCTTCACCTTTAGTTTGCAACTATCCTTACTTGTAATGTGTGTTTCTTATAGCAGATAGATGGATTCTGGTTTTTAATCCATTTTGCCATCTTATGTCTTTTTATTGGGGAGTTGAGGCCATTTATGTTCAGCATGACTATTGAGAGATGATTTTTAATTCCTAACATTTTGAGTTTTATCTTCTGTTTGAGGTAGTGATTTTTTATCTTAGTTGTTTCTTTGATGGAACTTATTGTTACTCTGGTTTTGGCATTTATTAATTATTTCTTCTTTCCAGTTAATCTCTGTGAGTATTTTTTGTGGTGCTGCTTTTGAAAACACAAATTCCTTCAACTACTGTTTTTCATTGAAAATTTTTATTACCCCATTGAACTTGGGAGATATATATTCTGGGTAGGAATTTTTTGGCTACAGGAATTTCTTTCAGAGTTTGAAGTATATTTTCCAGGCTCTTCTGGCTTTCATGACTTAGTTTTGGGATCCTGGATTGATTCCAATTGGTTTGCCTTTGAATGTCCCTTGATTTTTTCCCCCTTTTTTGCCTTTAAGAGTCTCTCCCCAGCTTCTACATTAGTCAATTTGACTATTATATGGTGTGATGGTGTGGTGAACCTTTTTTTAAAATTTTGTCGAATGGGGATTCTATAAGTTTCCTATATCTATGTATCTACCTCTTTTTATATTTGGTTAATTTTCTGATATTACTTCTTTGAAAAGATTGTTGACCCCAAGCCAGGAGTGGTGGCGCACGCTTGTAATCCCAGCATTTGGGAGGCTGAGACAGGAGGATCGCACAGGTTCAAAGCCACCCTCAGCTACTTAGTGAGGCTCTCAGCAACTTAGTGAGACCCTGTTTAAAAAAAAAAAGAATAAAAAATAGGTCTGGGGGTGTCGCTAGGAGTTAGAATGCCCCTGGGTTACATCCCCAGTACAAGAAAGAAAGAAAGAAAGAAAGAAAGAAAGAAAGAAAGAAAGAAAGAAAGAAAAGATTATTGATCCCTTTGGTTTCACCTTCTATCCCCCCCCCTGTATGCCTATCATTCTTAGGTTAGTTCTATTAAGATGGGTCAATATCTCTTCCATGTTCAAATTCATGCTGTTGAATTGTATGTTCACACACACACACACACACACACACACACACACAATATGTATATATTCTATTCTATACTATATGTAAATTTTAGAGTAGTAATTTTCTAAGTGTGAGAGTCTATTTTCCATGTAGTCTAGTCTGTCATTTGTCATTTGTATTGATGCCTTTCATTTCAATGATTGCATCCTTCACTTACTTCAAAGCTTCTTTCTGATTTCTGTTGGGGTTGTCAGATTCTTTATTTGTATGTTTTTTTTCAGGCTCTCTCTCTAATTTTTTTCTCTGAAATCCTGTATCATTTCTACTGTTAAATTTCTGATTTGTCCTTCTGGTGATCTGCAATTTTTTATTGATGATTTTTATATTCATTGGTGAAAAATTGAATGAGAAGGAAGGTGCTGAAATAGTAAATGCAATAATAGGATAAAGTAGCAGATAGGATCAAGTAGAATGAGAGTTTTAGTGTAGTAAGGTAATATATAGTAGAGATTAGAAATAGTGAATATATAGGAGGATTCTAGTAACCAATGTATTTAGGTAAAGTGATACTATATGGATTTAATACAAGACAAAGAAAAGAAAAGAAAAAAGGGACAGATAAAAGAGAGTAAATATGAAAGAGAGAAGTTCGTATAAGAAGAAAGAAAATGAAGAAGCACATGCACAAAAACAAAACAAAACAAACAGAAACAACTCTACAAATATATCAGTACAGAACACTCTTGGTCTCTGCAGTCCTACTGGGTCTGTATGGATTCTTTCAGCCATTTAAGGTTCACTTTCTACATTAGATTCTCGAGCATTTTCCAAGTGCTCTCATTTGCTGTGTAACCTATTGCAATGCTGTCAGTTTGTAGCCCCACTTTTTCGTTTCCTTCAGTGATTTCAACCCTGGCCTGGTGTCTGTCTGTGCAGGTTCTGAGTGCTACTGGCAACTCTTCTGCTGCAAGTCTGTGTCTCCGAGCTCTCCACAGGGCCTGTGCCTCAGTCTCTCTCTGTCTGTGCAGGTGTCTGCTATCACTGAGGCTGGTTCTAGTATAAACATGATTATGTTTTCTACAGATCCTGAGCCTTCATCTCTTCCCACCTATGTAGATGGCAGGTGCCACTGAGACCAAACCCAATGTATATGGAGGAGTTCGTGTTTTCCACAGATAATGCTGGTTGTTCTGACTTCTCCAAGGTTACCAACCATAGTTGAGTGGTTTGTGGTGATCCCCAGAGGCACTACCAGGGTGCTGTACCCTGCAAACTGTATGCCTCTTTGCCTGAATGTCCCTGGCAGCTATTTGCTAATACAAGTCTCTGTTATGTCTAACCATGAACTCCACCCCAATCTTCACCAGGGTGAACTGCAAAATCTCAAACCCTGTGAGTCATCACTTGTGTGCATCCCTGTGGCCATTGTGAATGGTCTCCCCCCCAGGCACGACTACCTCACTTATGGTGTTGTGGATCATAGTTCTGGATCTCTGCAGGATGAGGTGGACTCAGCTGCAGGCTCTAGGTAGGTGTCTGAGCAGTAGTATCTTTGTGGAGTGTGGGACAAGGAACTAGCGCTTACAATTTCAATGAGCTGCAGCCACTCACTTTGCTTCAAGTCCTTAGCTTTTTTGCTGCGGTGGTCTCTGGAGGCCTCAGTGCTAGTAGTCCTGGTGGGGATAGTCCCTTGGGGACAGGCAGGGTACTCTTCTGTTCTGTTCTGTTCTGTCTTTTAGCTTTGTTTCTGCCACCTTTCAAGTTTTTCTTGCTTTGTTCAGTTTTTTTTTTTTTTTTTTTTTTTTTTTTTGGTGGTACTGGGGTTCCTGGAAGCCCTTCTACCTCCGGGCTACACTCCCAGACCTATTTTTACATTTTTATTTGGAAACAGGGTTTCCTAAGCCAGCGCGCGCAGCTAGCTTCGAACCTGAACCTGCGCGATCCTCCTGTCTCTGCCTCCCAAGCGTGGGGATTACAAGCGTGCGCCACCACACCCAGCGCTTTGTTCAGTTTTTGATCATTTTTTTCTCTTGTCAAGATGCTGTTTTCACGGCAATAGACATCAAGTATCAGCAGTACTGAGATGGTACTGCTTCCCTCAGTCACCATCTTTCCAGAACCACAATAATTTTAAATTACTTACTGTCTTGAGATTTCTCGGCCATGTGCTCTCATTAACACCTGTTATGTGTCCCACTCTGAACATTTTAAGAGATTGATATAATTGATTTCCTTATTAGATTGGAAATACCATGAGCACCAATGGTCCACCTTATTGCCCTCTGTATCCACAACACTACTACATATTTACTACATATTTAATGAAAAATGAACTTTGCATAAAGTAGCCTTGAGAATTCTTTCCTTTACCTTATCATTGACACTCCATGTTACTGAAAGATTCCTTATTTTTGCAGTTAGCCATGTCTTATTTTGTATTCTAGGAATATTTTGCATATCTCTCTGTTAGCCTTTTTCTCATGCTATTGGAATTCTTTATTTGCTGACCTGTATGTGATAACAGATGGCATTTCTGATGGGCAAAGGCTGTGTTCTATTCTTAATAATTTCATCAGGTCCTGCACAGTGCTAGGAATGTTGTGGAATGGTTAAATGAATGAATGATTTTTTTCTGCCTTTCTTCTGAACAATAGATATTATTCCTCCTAAGATCTTTTCTTTTTAATTTAAGCAGTTTAAAAGCCTCTGCATGAGTGCAAAGTATCATAATAAAATAACCAATTTAGCTTGTGAAACATCCCTTTGTATTATTTTCATTAAATATTCATTTAAAACACTTTTATTTTTTATGAGAATAAGTGAGATTAAGATATTCAGCATACCTTAGTAGTTATAGTAATGGTAGCAATATAAATATTTTTGTAAATATCTTGTGTTAAATGACCCCAAATAATATTAAATTTGATGATTATTGCATTATTATTATTATTTGCAGTACTGGGGATGGAACCCAGGGATATTCTACCTTCAAGCTATACGCCCAGCCATATTTTTTATTCTTTATTTTGAAACAGGTTCTCACTAAGTTATGGAGGGCCTCATTAAGTAGCTGAGGCTGGCAGCAAATGGCAATCCTCCCATCTCAGCCTCCCAAGTACTGGAATTACAAGTGTGCACAATTCCCAGTTTAGGTGATTATTTTAAAACTGCCCAAGTTTAGCTTGTTGTGAGGGAATTCCAAATGCATCCATTATAAAATTGTTCTAATAAACACTAAAAAGATATCCCCTCTATTTAAAAGTATTACTGCATATTTTCACAGAAGATGAGGTGCTTATACCATCCTGTGTCTTATAATTCTTACTATCATCTTGTAGTTGACAATTGTTGTACTGATTTTATAGATGGACCAGTTAGACCTCATAGCTTAAGCAATATACCCTTTACTAAGATTTCAAAGTGAATCTTTGTCCCAATATATTGAATACAAATGTAAATAATCTTACAAAATTAATATGTACTGCCTTAGAAAGTACATAATACTAAGGACATTAACAAGCAATTTTTAATTTTTTTCTACATGTCAATATAAAAGCTGTATTAGGCATTTCTAGAAAAACAGAGCCAATAGGTTATTTATAGATTCATCAAAATAATGAATTATGAAAGATTGCTAATGTGATTGTGTGGGCTGAGTTCCACAATCTACTGTCTATAAATTGGAGGCTCAGGAAAGCCAGCAATGTAGTTCCAGTTCAACCTCTATGGCCCAAGTACTGAGGGGCCAGTGGAGTAGGTCCTGGTCTCAGTAGGAAGGTCTGAGAACCAGGGCCTCAGATATCTTAGAAAAGCAGATGGATGTCCCAGCTCAAGAAGAGAGAGCAAATTTGCCATTCCTCTATTCAGGTGGGATTGGAATGATGCCCATGCACACTAGTGAGGGCAATCTGCTTTTCTCAGTCTAATTAATTCAAATGTTAGTCTCTTCTGGAAACACCCTTTCAGACACACCCAAAAATAATTTTTCTCAGTCATTTAGGCATCCCTTAGCCCAGTAAAGTTGACACATTAATCATCACAAAAGCCCCCCACATCTTTTTGTAAAAAGAGCTCTATTAAGGTATAACTCACAAGCCATATAACTCACCCCTTTAATGTGTATGATTTAATGATCTTTGGTATGTTGACAGGAGTGTGAAACCAGCTTTAAAACAATTAGAGTCAATGTGGGGACATTTTCACTGGCCCTATACCCATTAGCAGCCACTGCTCATTTTTTCCCAATTACATCCTTCCTAGGCAGCCACACCCAACTTTTTCTATGTCCTAAAATATTTTAAGATTTTTTTTTTGTGGTACTGGGGTTCCTGGAAACCCTTCTACCTCCGGGCTACACTTCCAGACCTATTTTATACTTTTCATTTGGAAACAGGGTCTCTTAAGCCAGCGCTGCTGGCTTCGAACCTGCGCGATCCTCCTGTCTCTGCCTCCCAAGCATGGGGATTACAAGTGTGCGCCACCACACCCAGCTATTTTAAGATTTTTTAATGCACAGAGATAGAGGTTTAGGAAGCAGCAGGTTTTATTACTTTAAAATGATTATTTTTTCTAAGAGAAGTTTAGGTTCATAGCCAAATTCAGCGCAAGGTAGGGAGCATTCTCATTTGTCCCATTTGTCCCTGCTTCCACATGCATACTGCCCCTGTATGTGTGTGATATGCCTCAATTATTATGATCAGTGAACTCAGGTTGACACATTATTGCCTAAAGTTCATATTTTACATCAAGATTCATTCTTAGCCAGGTGTGGTGACACACGCTTGTAATCCCAGCATTTGGGAGGCTGAAGAAAGATCATGGTTTGCGGACAGCCTCAGCTACTACTTAGTGAGGCCCTCTGCAACTCAGTGAGACTCTGTTTCACAATAAAGGTTAAAAACTAGGGCTGGAAGTGTATCTCAGAGGTAGAATGCCCCTCAGATCCATTCCTTGTACCGCCAAAAAAAAAAAAAAAAAAAAGATTCATTCTTTGCATTTTACATTCTACAAGTTTTGGCATATCTATAAATTCCATGTTCCCACCATTATAGTATCACACAGAATAGTTTCACTATCAAAAACTTGTTCTTTATTCATTCTTTATAGTTTTTAAAACTAATTAAGATTAGAATTATAAAAATTAATAGTAAAAGCCAGGTGTGGTGGCACATGCTTATAATCCCAGCATTTGGGAGGCAGACACAGTAGGATCATGGTTTGCAGCCAACCTCATCTATTTAGTGAGGCCCTTTGCAACTCAGCGAGACCCTGTTTCAAAATAAAGAATAAAAAAAAGTAGGGCTGGGGGTGTAGCTTGGAGGTAGAATGCCCCTGGGTTTCATCCCCAGTACTGAAAAAAAAATTAATAGTAGAAAGAGATTGAGAAATTGTGCTATCAACCACTTAGGAAGGCGATAGTGAGAATTTAGTCTCTTCAGTTGAATTTTTCCCTTGCTTTCTTATTGACTATTATAGATATAAGCAGTTATTTCTTTAACCCCCCCCCCACTTACCAGGAATGGTTATTTTCTACTTTACATTGAGTTAGGCAATATATTTTAGAATTTAGCAAAAAAACAGTGATAAACTTGTTATAACAGAAAATTTCAATATATACAAATATTTTAGCACAATAATAAATCACTCATATACAGCTAACCCTTTCTCAAGTGTCAATGCTTAGCTAATATCTTTTCATCTCTCCGCCTATTGCTCCCCTGCCACCAACAACTAAATTATTTCAAAATAAATCATAGACATCCTATCATTTCATCTGTACATAATTTATGGTATTTTAGAATGCAAGATTAATATTAATTAATCTATTAATATTAATTAATCCTATTAATACCTTTATCATGCCCTAAAAATTGCCAACACTTTCTTAATATCATCAAATATCTAATAATTGTTCAAATTTCCCCAATGTCCCATAACACTCTTTTTTCTATCACTTTGTTTGAATCACACCCAAACAATATCTACATATTTCATCTGTCTTTTTACATCTATGGTGTCTTTTTCTTATTTATTTATTTATTTATTTATTTATTTATTTATTTATTATTTTGGTGGTACTGGGGTTCCTGGAAACACTTCTACCTCTGGGCTATACTCCCAGACCTATTTTTATACTTTTTTATTTGGAAACAGGGTCTCTTAAGCCAGCTCGGCTGGCTTCGAACCTACATGATCCTCCTGTCTCTGCCTCCCAAGAGCGGGGATTATAAGTGTGTGCCACCACGCCCGGCTCTTTTTTTTTATTTACTGAAAAAACTGGTTGTTCTTTCAAACAACCAGTTGTTTTGCACACTTGGGATTTTCTCATTGCATCTGTGATGCTGTCAATGCATTTTCCTCCTGCAACCTGGTAGCTAGCTAAAGAAGCTAGAGCTGATTCAGGTTCATTTTATTTTTGGCAAGAATATTTCATCAATATCAATCTGCATTTTCATTTCTACCAAGTTTCTGACCTTTTTTTTTTTTATGTACTGGGGATTGACCTCAGGGGCATTCTAGCTTTGAGCTATATCCCACATCCCTATTTTGTGTGTGTGTGTGTGTGTGTGTGTGTGTGTGTGTGTGTGTGTGCATGTGCTCTGCTGGGGATTGAACCCAGGGGCATTCTACCTCTTAGCTATACCTCCAGCTCGATTTTTTATTCTTTTATTTTGAAACATGGTCTCAAAATAAAGGACCTCACTAAGTAGCTGAGGCTGTCCATGAACCCGGACCCTCCTGTTTCCATTTCCCAAATGCTGGGATTACAAGTGTGCACCACCATGCCCAGCTTATTCTTTATTTTGAAATAGGGTCTCACTAGGTTGTGGAAGGTCTCATTAAGTAGCTGAGGCTATCTGCAAACCTGCCATCTTCCTGTCTTAGCCTCTACCAGTTTTTAGAATAATAAATTGGTTTTCTAGCATGCTCTGAAGGAGGCCAACTGGTTTTTGTTTAGTTTGTTATTTTTTAGCCTTATTATTAACTCATAAATTTTAGCCTATTTGATGTGTTTCAATCCATTATCGTTATTATTCTGTTTATACTTAACCTTGAAAATGACCATAAAACTTAAAAATTGGATCAGTTAAGGATGATTACATTGCAAACAGTATCCATGTAGAATTTACTTAAATAAAAAGCCTCCCTGTATGGTTGCACATGATTATTCAGGAATGTTTCTTCTACATAAAGTGGATTGAACCTGCACAGGGCTTTATTTATGCTTATGCACTCAACTGAATGTTCTAATATATATCTCTTAGACTGTCTGATAGCCCAGGGAATGAGCACATGCTCACCTTCAGACAGA
Source organism: Muscardinus avellanarius (assembly GCF_963383645.1). Lineage (NCBI taxonomy): Eukaryota > Metazoa > Chordata > Mammalia > Rodentia > Gliridae > Muscardinus > Muscardinus avellanarius. Next base: position 38,294,741 of record NC_137801.1, read on the forward strand.
AATCCCAAGTCTTTTGTATGGGCTGATGTCACTGGGGAGGCAGCCATTCTGCAGCAGTCCTTCTGGACCTTCAAAATGAGCACAGGCTTCTTGGGATAAATTCTGCAGCTCTGCCACAGGAGGGGACTGGGCGAATGCTCAGTGATTTGTCAGGCTTACCTGCATTTTCATAGTATTCCTATCAAGGAAATTTGCCCTAAGTGTCAAATTGCTGATTTTTCCATCGACTGTAAGGTTTCATGGGGACTTCTGTTGTTATTTACATGTATATGGAGAAAATTGCAATCTGTGAGTAATTTGAGAATTTTCAACAGTTGTAGCAGTAGTGATCTAGAAATTGAATGGGTTTCAAATACAATATTCTAGTGCAGTGCTGCATATATAATGTATGTGCAGCATATGCTGAGGTCTTTTTCAAAACATTTACATTAAACCTGTCAGGTATTTATGAATAGCAAAAATTAATTTCCCCTACTTCTGTCATCAGTGAGAGAAATGGATTGGAGCATAGAAGACTGTCAGCATTTCCTGCATACCAGAACAGCTCACTTCAATGTCATAGTATTACACCAGGTGGCCTTCTAAGAGTCAGCTTAATGTGATTTCAAATGATAGGGTAGAGAATGTGAGGGAAATTAAAATAGTATCATACTTATGATTTAAAAGCAAGTTAATTACAAGGGCTTGTTAATAAACAAAGAAAAATTCAGAATGTATTATCTGTTATATAGCATATCAATAACAAGTGTGATGCTTTGAAAACAAAAAAAATCTATCATGATGTGACTTTGAGATGGCTTAAAAATATTTAATTAAATTGTTGACAAATGTGTTAGTCTACTAATGGCCTTACAGCATTTGAAAGAATTTTTAGATATTCATTGTAGCTTTTAAGGCACTTCTAAAAGCATTGTTTAACTGAAAAGATTAGCTACCTTGTTGGCATTTTATTTAGAAAATCACTGGTGATGTGTTTGATGTGAGTGATTCTAACAGCACTGTACTTTGTCTACCTTCAGTCAGTGCATTTTCCTCAACTGGATACTCTTAAGGTTCTTAAAGGGACAAAGCACGTGTAATATCATTACTGCTAAAATGAGACTATTGGATGAGTGACTTGCTAGTTTTTGGTGATTAGATTGATATGACTTCTCAATGTTCCTGCCTCATAGATTAGGGAAAAGGGGAGCATACTGGTGCATTTTAAGAGATTATTTAAATTGTTGCTTTTTTAAAAAATTCTGAAATTTTATTGTGAAGAAAGAATTAAACATGTCTATTGTTTATCAATCTGTAGCATTATCTCTAAATCTAGGATCTTTTAGGAAATTATTACTAGTAGTTTAGTAGTGTGGGAGTCTTAGAGGGAATAATAAGTGATAACAAGAATCTTCCCTATTGTGCCTATGAATTTGTTAGGAGCCAAATATATCTTCATATACTCAGAAACTTTTTTAAAAAAATGTAGCCTGTGAAAAAATCATTTCCTGGCCAAAAGACAAATTGAGGATAATTCTTCCCTTTCTAGGGATATATAGTTAAGTAGTTAATGGGGCTCTTCTTTTAGATTATTTCAAATGATTTTAATCATTTTTGTTACACTCTGCCTGTAATGTCAAGAATTAATTCCTGCCAGCTGCAGTAGTGCACACTAATCCTAGCTACTCAGGAAGCTGAAGCAGGCGGATGGCAAGTTCGAGGCCAGTCTGAGTAACCTAGTGAGACCTTGTCTCAAAATAAAATTTTTGAAAAGGGCTGGGGATGTAGCTCAGTGGTAGAGAACTTGCTTAGTGTGTGTGAGGTCCTGGATTAGATCCCCAATACCACCCCCCACACTTATTTAAAATAATGACTCAACAGGATCATATTAAGTTCAAAATAGGAATATAACATAGTAATAGAAATATATGGCTCTATACGATGTTTTATGTTTTTTTCTCTTTAAAAAATGTTCTGTTTAATATACTATGGAATAATTTGAGATGGCAAAACCTCCTTATAAAGAATTTCTTTGTAAAATCTAGCTGTTTTGATGAATGGATAGCAAAACTTTGGGAAATACACACAATTGAATTCTATTCAGCCATAAAGAAGTACAAAATTATATCATTTGCAAGAAGATGGAAAGCCCTGGAGAACATTATGTTAAGTGAGATCAGCCAACCACAGAAGGAGAAGATACATATGTTTCCTCTAATGTGCCCAAACTAGGAAACACAAAGGATACCAGTGGGACTCCAGATATTGAAGGGGAAATACTAGCTAAGTTTGGATGGTAAGATAGGAGAGGAGGAAGGCTGATCTTGATTAATGAGGGTCTACACCTGAACATGTGTAAAATTATGAATAAGACATGGTTAACCTGGACAACCATTGGTGGGAGGGGGGAAGGGAAAACGGGGGTGGGGGGGAGAGGACACCAAATATAGTGTAAATGTATACTATTTATGTTCAATAAAAAAATTGTTAAAAAATAAAATAAAATAAAATCTAGCTGTTTTAAGGATCTCTGGATGTTCTGGCTGACAGCCACAACTAATGCTGATATGTTAATGTGGATACAAGAAATGTCATTTGAATGAGAAAGACAGCTGGCATTATATTTCTAGTTTAATCAGAGGCTATCACATTTGTCACAGAAGCCAGGGCTTTGGTTCTAATCATATATCTCTTTTCCATAAAGCTTTCTACTTCATGATTATTATTTATTAACATATATATATATATATATATATATATGTGTGTGTGTGTGTGTGTTCAATGTAAAATAAATAGTAATACCACAAATTCCACCAATATAAACTGGAATCAATTGTTACATGAGTTGTGATTATGTCATAGAAATTTTGAGAAACCTTTGAATAAAGTAGTATGCTTTTCCTAAGTTACATATAGGTTCATTTTGAGAAAAGTAAGCCATCATCCCCTTCCCCATACAGAGTAGAGATTGACACTGATAAGTCCCCAAAGTCGATGGTAGTAATTCCTTCATTGATCCTTACTCTTTCCCCACCCCTTCCCCTAGACCACCTCCCTGGCTTTACTGAGGTTTCTCCTCCATTATCTGGAATCCCTCTGGTATTCCAATTACTACCTAGCCTCTGCATATTAGGAGAAACATATGACCCTTCACTTTCTGTGACTCACTAATCTCACTTAACATAAGGTTCTTTAGATCCTTCCATTTTTCTGCGAATGACATAATTTTGTTCTTCATTATTGCTGAGTAGAAATCCATTGTGTGTATATTTTGAAATCTATTCATCTGTTGATGGACACCTAGATTGGTCTCCTCTTTGGGAAGATACCCAGGAGTAGTGTAGCTGGGTTATATGTAGATCCATTTCCAGTTTTCTGAGGAATCTCCACACTGATCTCCATAGCAGCTGAATTAATTTGCAATCCCACCAATAGTAGAGGAAAGTTCCAATTTCCTCACCAGCATTTCTTTATTTTTTTTGACTTCTTGATGATTGACATTCTGATTGGGGTTAGATAGAATCTCATTGTAATTTTGATTTATAACTCCTTAATTGCTAATAATGTTGAACATTTTTCATGTAGTTATTGTCTATTTATATATCTTCTTTTGTGAGGTGTCTATTTAGTTCAATAAGATGAACAATAATTTTAAAAAGTAATCAGGATAAATACAGAAAGAAAATAAGGAAGCAAAGGAAAGAATCATAAAATTACAAGTGGAAAGTAACTATTTACCAGAAAAATGTTGGAGGAAAGTAGATGAAAGAAAAAAGATTTGGTTCCAGGAAGATGGCGATGGAGAAAAGCAGCATTTACGAGTCCCTCTAACAATCGATCTCTATTACCACAAAATCAGCGCCTTTCATAGCCAGAAAACACCATCAGCAGAGAAATAAAAACTGTAAATACAAGGAACTGAGAAAAAGAGGGCTGGAAGAACAACCAGACACCAGAAATTAAACCAGCCTGCAGTGCCACGGCCGGAGCTGCGGCGTGGAGCCACGCCATCGCCATCTTCCTTCGCAGCACCAGGCTCCAGAGAGGAGGGGGACTCAGAACTGAGCTCAAAACCAGAGAGAAGATACGCTGTTCTCACGGCTGAGGATACAGCAGCAGTGCCATACTGCTGGTGGCAGCGGTGAATTCACCAGAAGGCTCCAATTCAGCGCACTCAACAAACCACCAGGCTCCAGAGAGGAGAGGTGGAAAGCAAGCTGAGGTGAGCAGCTGCAGAACAGCCAGGTGGAATTCAGCAGGGTTTTTTTGGCACAAGGAGTGTCTAAAGCTCCCAGGGGCCTGGCTTAGCACACCCTGCAGGGACTCAGAGGGGAGCTCAAAACCAGAGAAGAAATACGCAAGCTTCATGGCCAAGGACGTAACAGCGGCGCCATATTGCCAGTGGCAGCAGCAACGAGTTTGCCCAATACAATACAGCTCCATCAGCGCACTCAACAACCATGAGTCAAATTGCAGCCCCTAGAGGAGAAATCCCAGTACTGCACCCCCAGGGACTTACTCAGATAGTCTCCCTGGGTCGGAGATTTTGCAGTCCAATCCAGTGGGGGAGTGGCAGCAGCAGAGATATCACACCATAGTAGCAGTTCCCTGTGGGAGAACGCCCAGCCTGGCACCCCCATGGTCTAAAACAGCCTCGATTGACTCCTGGGTCTGAGACTTTGTGATACAACCCAGTAAAGGAGTAGTGGTGACTGAGATACCATAGACTTGAGATACAGAGCACCTTAAGTGAAGACATAGTGACCCAGGGAAGAACCCAGAAAAGGCACATACTTCCGAAATCATGGGAAAGAGAAATAACAATGGAGCAATGAATGCCCAAAAAACCTACAACATCAGAACCTGATAACACAGAAATTCAGATATCTCTAGAAAATCAAATCAGGAAAATAACTGTAGAAATAATAGAGAACTTTCTAAAAGAATTCAGAGAGCGTCAAAAAGAGATAAAGGATGCAATCATTGAAGTAAAGGTCTCAATTCAAAGTATAAACAACAGATTAGACCACATGGAGAATAGAATCTCACTCCTAGAAGGTGATCACACCAAAAATGAACGCATAGTTTCTACTTTAGAAAAAAAAAATCTGGCAGCAGGAATCTGACATTGAAGAAATATGGGCCCATTTTAAGAGAGCTAACCTAAGAACAATTGGAATAGAGGAGGGAAAAGAAGGTGAAACCAAAGAAATCAATAATCTCTTCAAGGAAGTGATAACAAATTTTTCAAACATAGAGCTAGAGGTTGATACACAGGTCCAGGAAACTTATAAAACTCCCTTTAGACAGGATCAGAGAAGAGGATCCCCACGCCACATAATTGTCAAAATGACTAATGTGGAAGCCAAGCAGAGAATCTTAAAAAGGCAACAAAAACAAAAGGCCACATGACATTCAGAGGCAAACCAAATAGAATCACTCCAGACTTCCCAAATCAAGTCATGAGAGCCAGAAGGGCTTGGAGTAACATATTCCAAACTCTGAAAGAAAACAACTTCCAGCCAAAAATTTTCTACCCAGCAAAACTATCTATCAAATTAGATGGGGAAATAAGGAGCTTCCATGACAAACAGTAACTGAAGGAATTTATGTCTTCAAAACCAGCGCTAGAGAAAATACTCAAGGAGATTAACTGCAAAGAAGAAATAGGTAATACATGCCAGAACCAAAGAAACAAGATTTCCCATCCAACAGACAACTAAGCAAAGAAGAATCAACAGTATCTCAAACAGAAATAAAATCGTAACATGTTAGGAATTAAAAATTATTTCTCTATAATCAAACTGAATGTAAATGGATTTGTTTCTGGGTCTTCTATTCTGCTCCACTGGTCTATGTATCTGTTGTTTTGCCAGTACCATGCTGTTTTTATTACAATGACTTTGTAGTATAATTTAAAGTCAGGTATTGTGATTCCTCCTGCATGGTTTTTGTTGCTGAGAATGGACTTGTTTCTGGGTCTTCTATTCTGCTCCACTGGTCTATGTATCTGTTTTTGTGCCAGTACCATGCTGTTTTTATTACAATGGCTTTGTAGTATAGTTTAAAGTCAGGTATTGTGATTCCTCCTGCATGGTTTTTGTTGCTCAGAACTACCTTGGCTATTCTGGGCTTTTTGTTATTCCAGATAAATTTAAGGACTGATTTTTCTATGTCTTTGAGGAATGATCTTGGTAGTTTAATGGGCATTGCATTAAATCTGTAGATCACTTTTGGGAGGATGGCCATTTTAATGATATTTATTCTACCAATCCATAAACATGGAAGATCCTTCCATCTTCTAAGATCTTCTTCAATTTCTTTTTTCAATGTTTTATAATTTTCTTTATAGAGATCTTTTACCTCCTTCGTGAATTTTATTCCTAAGTATTTTATTTTTTTGTGGGAGATCCTGAATGGAAGTGTTTTCTGAATTTCTTTTTCAGTGGATTTATGGTTGGTGTACAGGAAAGCTTCTGATTTTTTAAGATTGATTTTGTATCTAGACACTTTGCTGAATTTGTTGATCAGTTCTATAAGCCTTTTGGTTGAGTTTGTTGGGTTTTCTAAATATAGTATCATGTCATCTACAGATAGTGAAAGTTTGAGTTCTTCTTTTCCTATTTGTACTCCTTTGATTTCCTTTTCTTGCCTTATTGCTCTGGCTAGAGTCTCTAGTACTATATTTAAGAGAAGAGGTAATGATGGACATCCTTGTCTCATTCCTGTTTTAAGGGGGAATTTTTGAAGTTTTTCCCCATTTAATATGATGCTGGGGTGGGCTTATTGTAGATTGCCTTTATGATATTGAGATATGTTCCTTCTATTCCAATTCTCTGCAGTTTTTTTAAAATCATAAATGGATGTTGAATTTTATCAAATGTTTTTTCTGCATTTATTGAAATGATCATGTGATTTTTGTCTTTGATTCTGTTTATATGATGAATTACATTTATTTATTTTCGTATGTTGAACCAGCCTTGCATCCCTGGGATGAACCCTACCTGGTCATGGTGTATGATTTTCTTGATGTGGTTTTTAATGCGTGTTGCTAGTAGTTTGTTTAATAGTTTTTCATCCAAGTTCATCAGAGATATAGGCCTGTAGTTTTTCTTCCTTGAACTGTCTTTATTCAGTTTGGGTTTTAGTGTGATGCTGTCTTCATAGAATGTATTTGGGAGAGTCCCGGTTTTTTCTATTTCATGAAATAGTTTGAGGAGTATTGGGGCTAGCTCTTCTATGAAGGTTTTATAGAATTCACTTGGGAAACCATCTGGTCCTGGCCTTTTCTTTGATGGTAAGCTCTTTATTGCTGTTTCAATCTCTTTGATTGTTATTGGTTGGTTTAAGTGTTCTATATCTTCTTGACTCCATTTAGGAAGGTCGTATTTATATAGGAAGTTGTCGATTTCTTCCAGATTTTCCATTTTGTTGGAGTATAGTTTTTCAAAGTAGTTTCTGATAATCCTCTGGAATTCTACACTGTCATCAGTAATGTCTCCTTTTTCATATCTTAGTTTCATAATTTGGGTTGATTCTCTCTTTTTTTTAGTTAGGTTGGCTAGTGGTTTATCAATCTTGTTAATTTTTTCAAGAAACCAGCTTTTAGTTTTGTTGATTTTGTGTATTTTTTTAATTCTCTATTTTGTTAATTTCTGCTCTAAGTTTAGTAATTTCCTGTCTTCTACTGGCTTTGGAGTTCAATTGTTCCTGCTTTTCAAGGGCTTTGAGGTGTGTCAGGTTATTTATTTGAAGATTTTCTGTTTTTCTTATGTGAGCACTCAGTGCTATAAATTTTCCTCTTACTACTGCCTTCAAAGTGTCCCAGAGGTCTTGATATGTTGTATCTTTATTTTCATTTGTTTCTAGAAATTTCTTGATTTCACCTCTTACATCTTCTATGACCCATTCTTCATTCAGAAGTGTGGTGTTCAGTCTCCACATATTTATGTTGCTTCTCTGGGTCTTCTTATAGTTGATTTCTAGTTTCATTCCATTATGGTCTGAAATGACTCAGGGAAGTATGTAACATTTTTTGAATTTGCTAGTGCTCATTTTGTGTCCCAGGATGTGATCTATTTTGGAGAAGATTCTGTGAGCAGCTGAGAAAAATGTAAACTCTATTGTAGTTGGGTAAAACATTCTATATGTGTCCACCGGGTCCATTTGGTTAATGGTGTTCTTTAGTTCTGAGGCATCTTTACTGACCTTTTGTGTAGAAGATCTGTTTAATGTCATGAGAGGTTTGTTGAAGTCTCCCAGTATTATTGTATTGGGTTTATGTGTGACTTCATGTCACAAAGAGTTTGATTTATGAAAGTAGCTGCACCTATGTTTGGGGCATAGATATAGATTATTGTTATTTCCTCTTACTGGATTATACCTTTTACCAGCAAAATATGACCTTCTTTGTCTCTTCTAATAAGTTTGGGTTTGAAATCTAACTTGTCTGATATCATCGTTGCTAGTCCTGCCTGCCTTCGAGTTCTGTTTGCATGGATTACCTTGCTCCAGCCCATTACCTTGAGTTTTTTCCTATCTTTACTTGTAAGGTGTGGTTCTTGTAAGCAGCAGATGGTTGGATTCTGGTTTTTAATCCATTTTGCCACTTTATGTGTTTTTATTGGGGAGTTGAGGCCATTTACATTCAGTGTGATTATTGAGAGATAATCTAATTCCTAGCATGTTAAGATTTTATTTCTGTTTGAGATACTGTTGATTCTTCTTCGCCTAATTGTCTGTTGGATGAGAAATCTTGTTTCTTTGGTTCTGGCGTGTATTACCTATTTCTTTTTTGTAGTTAATCTTGAGTATTTTCTCTAGCGCTGGTTTTGAAGACATAAATTCCTTCAGTTACTGTTTGTCATGGAAGCTCCTTATTTCCCCATCTAATTTGATAGAAAGTTTTTCTGGGTAGAAAATTTTTGACTGGAAGTTGTTTTCTTTCAGAGTTTGGAATATGTTACTCCAAGCCCTTCTGGCTCTCATGACTTGGTTTGGGAAGTCTGGAGTGATTCTATTTGGTTTGCCTCTGAATGTCATGTGGCCTTTTGTTTTTGTTGCCTTTTTAAGATTCTCTGCTTGACTTCCACATTAGTCATTCTGATAATTATGTGGCATGGGGAACCTCTTCTGATCCTGTCTAAAGGGAGTTCTGTAACTTTCCTGGACTTGTGTATCGACCTCTTGCTCTATGTTTGGAAAATTTTCATGCTATTGCTTTCTTGAAGAGATTATTGATCCCTTTGGTTTCACCTTCTTTTCCCTCCTCTATTCCAATTATTCTTAGGTTAGCTCTCTTAAAATGGGCCCATATTTCTTCAATGTCATATTCTTGCTGTCTGATTTGTTTTCATTAGTTATAAATTATGCATTCGTTCTTGGAGTGATCACCTTCTAGGAGCAAGATTCTATTCTCCATGTTGTCTAATCAATTGTTTATACTTTGAATTGAGGCCTTTACTTCAGTGATTGCATCCTTATTTCTTTTAAATTCTCTCTGAAATCTTTTAGAAAGTTCTCTATTATTTCTACAGTTATTTTCCTGATTTGATCTTCTGGAGATCTCTGAATTTCTGTGTTATTAGGTTCTGATGTTGTGGGTTTGTGGACGTTCATTGCTCCATTGTTATTTCTCTTTCCCATGATTTCGGAAGTATGTGCCTTCTGTGGGTTCTTCCCTGGGTCACTATGACTTTACTTAGGGTGCTGTGGGTCTCAAGTCTGTGGTAATCTCAGTCACCACTACTCCTTTACTGGATTGTGTTGCAAAGTCTCGGACCCAGGGAGTTAATTGAGGCTGTGTGAGACCATGGGGGTACCATGCTGGGTTTTTTCCCACAGGGAGTTGGGACTATGGTGTGGTATCTCTGCCACCGCTACTCCTTCACTGGTTTGGACTGCAAAATTTCAGACCCAGGGAGATTATCAAAGCTGCGCAAGTCCCTGGGGATGCAGTACTGGAATTTCTCCTTTAGGGGCTACAATTTCACCTATGGTTATTGAGTATGCTCATCTGCAGCTCTGGAAGGCACGGTGAGCTCACCACTGCCTCTGGCAATATAGCGCTGCTGCCACGCCGTCAGCTGGCATGTGGCTGGAGTATTTCTTTTCTGGTTTTGAGCTCCATTCTGAGTCCCTGAAGGGCGTGATGAGCTTGGCCACTGGGAGTTTTAGATGTTCTTTGCGCTGAAAAAACTGCTGAATTATACCTGAATGATCCGCAGCTGCTCCCTTCAGCTCCTTGTTTACCTTCTCTGGAGCCTGGTGGGTTGTTGAGTGCGCTGATCTGGAGCTGTCATGGGCGAGGTGAACTCGCTGCCGCTGCTGGCAATATGGTACTACTGCTGCGCCCTCTGCCATGAGGTTGGAGTATTTTCTTTCTGGTTTTGAACTCCATTCTGAGTCCCTTTTTTCGAGAAATTATTTTCATGTCTTACTGACAACTTTTTTCTTTCTGCAGAGAGATTCCATATGTGTTGATTAATTCACTTTCTAAGCATTTGGGCTCTCAAGTTCTCATTTCCTTTTTTTCCTTTTTTTTCCTTTTTTTTTTTCACACTAACATGACCAATATATCCAATATATTCTGATAACTTTTCTTTCCCTGGGTATAGATTAACCTTCCTTTCAAAATGTTAAAGTTAGCTGTGCATGGGGGCACTCACTTGTAATCCCCGCGCTTGGGATGTGGAGACAGGAGGATTGCACAGGTTTGAAGCCAGCCTCTCTGGCTTAAGAGACCTTGTTTCCAAATAAAATATATAAAATAGGTTTAGGAGTGTAGCCCGGAGGTAGAAGGGTTTCCAGGAACCCCAGTACTACACACACAAAAAAGTTTTAAAGTTATTTTCCAAATTGTCCCTGAGTTTTCTCATTGGAAAATAATTTTTGTTTATGATACCTTCACGAGGGAACTGTTGTGTAGGACAGCCATGTTTACACACACACACACACACACACACACACACACACACACACACTCACTCATATATTTATGCACCCCTTTTAAATGTTTTTAAGCTTCAAACTTAAAAAAAAAAAGTTGTATGCAATTTGCTAATTCTTCCATACCCTTTACTTAAGTTCACCCATTACTTACATCTGTCTAAAACTTCATTATTTTTTATCTCACTCACATTTTTTGGTCTTTCTCTCGTGTGTGTAATACTTCCCTCTCTATATATATTCATAATATATATATATATATATATATATATATATATATGCACACACACATACACACTTGCCTATCTATATTATTTTTCTCAAGTACTTGTGGATTCTAGACATAGTATCACTTTAACCCTAAGTACCTCAGTGTGAGTTTTCATTCTTCTCCATTATACATAACTATGGTACAGTCATCATAATCAGGAAATTTATTGATATTCATATTACATTGATATTAATATTTACTATTATCTAACCCACAATCCATAATCATATTCAGGTTTTACCAGTTTTATCAATGATACTCTTTTTTTTCTTTTTCTTTTCTTTCTTTTTTTGGTGGTACTGGGGGTGGAACCCATAGACTTCTACCTCTGGGAGATATATATAGATATATATGTTTTGGAAACAGGGTCTCACTAAGTTGCTGAGAGCCTCACTAAGTAGCTGAGGCTGGCTTCAAACCTGTGTGATCATCCTGTCTCAGCCTCCCAAGTGAAGGGATTACAAACGTGTGCCAGCATGCCCGGTTTTAATGATATTCTTTATAGCTGTTTCACCCACACCATTATCCAATATTCAGTCATGCTTTTTGTGTATTTTTTTGAGGTACTGGTGATTGAACTCAAAGGCATTTTACCTTTATGTTACACCCCCAGCCCTATATTTATACTTAATTTAAAAAATTTTTTATTGGTGTATTGTAGTCACACATCTTAATGGAGTACAAGATAGTAGAGACACATGCATACACAACTCATTTAATCCTTCCCAAATTCCCACCTCATTTCTTCCCTCTCCCCTTTTCTCATGTTTGGCTTAGTGATTGACTTTGATATGTTAATGGGTATACATCATGCACATTGGGGAATTTCTATCTTTCTTCCTCCCAATCCCCTCTTTTAGGTCACATTATTTACACATTATGGTTTCTAATTGTTATTATAGAGTTCCTCCTATGACCCCTAGCTTCTGCATATTAGGGAAGACATTCAATTTTTTTTAACTTTTTGTGACTGACTAATCACACTTAACATAATGTTCTCCAATTCCTTCCAATTTCCTATAAATTATATAATTTTTTTATTCTTTATAGTTGAGTAAAATTCTATTGTGTACATATCCCATAGTTTTGTAATCCATTTATCTGTTGATGGACATCTTGCTGGTTCCATGGTGTGGCAATTGTGAATAATGTGTCTGTGAACATAGATATGCATTCATTAGTTAGGTAGTTTTATTTTCATTCTTTTGGATAGATTCCCAAAAATGGTATTGCTGGATCATATGGTAGGTTCAGTCCCATTCTTCTGAGGATCCTCTATACTGTTTTCCAAAGTGGTTGCATTAATTTGCAATCCCACCAACAATGTATTAGAGTTCCCACTTCTCCTTCCTCACCAGCATTTGTTGTTTGTGTTTTTAATGATTGCCAGTCTAGTGGGAGCTAAGTGAAATCACAGGATAGTTTTGATTTGCATCACTCTGATTGGTAATGATATTCAACATTTTTCATACATTTATTGGGCATTTGAATTTCTTCTTTAGTGAAGTGTCTATTTAGTTCACTTGTCCAATTTTTTATTGGGTTATTTGTTTTCTTACCTGTGAGTTTCTTGAGTTCTCTGTATATTCTAGATATTAATCCTCTGTCAGAGGAATAATTGGCAAAATTTTTCTCTCATCCTGTTGGCTCTCTGTTGAGATTTGTGATAGTTTCCTTTGCTGTACAGAAGAACTTCAGTTTAATGCAATCCCACATATTGATCTTTTTTTAGAAATTCTTGTGCCTTTGGGGTCTTGTTGAGAAAGTTTTTACATATGCCTATGTGTCAAATTGTTGGACCTATGCCTTCTTCAAGGAACTGCAAGGTCTTTGGTCTAATTTCCAAGTCTTTGATATATCTTGAGTTGACTTTGTGCAGAGTGAGAATGTGGGGTTTATTTCTATTTTTCTGTATATTATTAACCAGTTTTGCCAACATCATTTGTTGAAGAGGCTATCTTTTTTTTTCCCAGTGTAGGGTTTTGGTCTCCTTGTCAAAAACCAATTGGCCATAAGTGTGTGGATTTATTTCTAAATCTTCTGTTCTGCTCCATTGGTTTATGTGTCTGTTTTTGTTCCAATATATGCTGTTTTTATTACTATGGCTTTGTAGTATAGCTTGTATCAGGTGTTATGATGCCTCCTGCATGGTCTTGTTACTGAGAACTATTTGGCTATTCTGGTTTTATTGTAAGTCCAAATGAATTTAAGGAATGATTGATCTATGTCTGTGAGGAATGATCTTGGTAATTTAATGGGTATTACACTGAATTTGTAGATAACTTTTAGAAGAATGGCCATTTTGATTACATTTATTCTGCCTATCCAAGAGCATAGACGATCTTTCCATCTCCTAAGGTCTTCTTTGATTTTTTTAAAAATGTTTTATAATTTTCTTTGTAGAGGTCTTTTACCTTTCTGGTTAGATTCATTTCTAAATATTTTATTTTTGGGGGGGATATCATTAATTGAAGTATTTTCTGGATTTCTGTTTTAGTGGATTTGTGGTTGGCATACAGGAAAGCTTCTGATTCTTTAAGATTGATTTTGTATCCAGACACTGCTGAATTTGTTGATAGTTCTATAAGGCTGTTGGTTGAGTTTGTTTGGTATTCTAAGTATAGTATCATATCTTCCACAAATAAGGATAATTTTAGTTCTTCTTTTTCTATTTGTATTCCTTTGATGTCCTTCTCTTGCCTCATTGCTCTGGCTAGAGTCTCAAGTACTATATTAAAAGAAGTGGTGATAATGACATCCTTGTCTTGGTCTTGTTTTTACGGGGAATTCTTGTACTTTTTCCCCATTTAATATAATGTTGGGTGTGAACCTATTATATATGGGCTTTATGAGGTTGAGGTATATTCCTTTTATTCCAATTCTCTGCAGTGCTTTTAGCATAAATGGGTGTTAGATTTTGTTGAATGTTTTTTCAGTGTCTATTGAAATGATCATGTGATTTTTGTCTTTGGTTCTGTTTATGTGATGAATTACATGGATTGTTTTTTAGTATGTTTAGCCAGCCTTGCATCCCTGGGATGAATTTTACTTGGTTATGGTGTATGATTTTCTTAATATGGTTTTGAATGTGGGTTGCTAGTATTTTGTTTAGCAGTTTTGCATCTGAGTTCATCAGTGATATGGGCCTATAGTGTTCTTTACTTAAGCTTTCTTTGGTTTGGGTATTAATGTGATGTTGGCTTTGTAGAATGTATTTGGGAGAGTCTTATTTCTTTCTATGATGGACTATATTGAGGAGTTTTGGGATTGGCTCTTCTATAAAGGTTTTATAAAATCCACTTGGGAAACCATCTGGTCCTGGGATTTTGATTGATGGTAGATTCTTTATTGATGTTTCAATCTGTTTGATTGATATTGGTCAGTTTAAATTTTCTGTATCTTCTTGGTTCAATTTAGGAAGGTTATATGTGTCTAGAAAATTGTCAGTTTCTTCTAAGTTTTCCATTTTGTTGGAGTATAGGTTTTCAAAGTAGTTTCTGATAATCCTTTGGATTTTCACACTGTCAATGGTAATGCTTTCTTTTTTAATCGCTTATTTTAGTAATTTGGATTGATTCTTTTGTTTAGGTTGCCTAGTGGTTTATCTATCTTGTTTAGTTTTTCAAGAAGCCAGTTTTTCGTTTTGTTGGTTTTCTGTATTTTTAAAATTCTTAATTTCATTGATTTCTGCTGTAATTTTAATAATTTCTTGTCTTCTGTTGGCTTTGGAGTTAGACTGTTCCTGTTTTTCAAGGGTTTTGAGGTGTGTCATTAGCTTATTTATTTGGTGATTTTTCTGTTCTTCTTATGTGGGCACTCAGTGCTATGAATTTTTCTCTTAATGCTGTCTTCAAGGTGTCCCAGAGTTTTTGATAGGTTGTGTTTCTATTTTCATTTGTTTCTAGGAATTTTTTAATTTCACCCCTTATTTTTTCTGTGATCCATTCCTCAATCAGCAGTGTGGTGTTCAGTCTTCACCTCTTTATGTGGTTACTCTGGGTCTTCTTTTAGTTGATTTCTAGTTTCATCCATTGTGGTCTGAAGAGATACAAGGGAGTATATCACATTTTTTGAATTTGCTAGTGCTCACATTGTGGCCCAGGATGTGGTCTATTTTGGACAAGGTTCTGTGAGCAGCTGAGAAAAAAGTGAACTCTGCTGTAGTTGGGTGGAATATTTTGTATGTGTCTAATAGGTCCATTTGGTTTATTGTGTTCTTTAGGTCTGAGGCATCTTTACTGACCTTTTGTCTAGAGGATCGGTCTAGCAGTGTGAGAGGAGTGTTGAAGTCTCCCATTATTTTTGTATTGGGATCTATGTGTGACTTAATTGTCACAAATCAATTTTTTTATGAAAGTGGCTGTACCTTTGTTTGGGGCATAAATGATGACTATCATTATTTCCTTTTGCAGTATTGTTCTTCTTAACCAGTAAAAAAAAAAAAAAAAAAAAAAAGACCTTTTTTTTTATCTATTCTGATAAGCTTGGGTTTGCAGTATAATTTGTCTGATATCATAGTTCTATTGACATGGATTACCTTGCTCCAGTCCTTCATCTTTAGTTTGTAACTATACTTGTAAGGAATGTTTGTTACAGCAGATAGATAGATTCTGGTTTTTAATCCATTTTGCCATTTTATGACTTTTTATTGGGTAGTTGAGGCAGTGATTATTGAGAGATGATTTTTAATTCCTAACATTTTGAGTTTTAACTTCTGTTTGCAGTAGTGTTTTTTTCCTTCTTAGTTGTTTGTTTGATGGAAATTACTGTTTCTCTAGTTCTGACATTTACTAATTATTTCTTCTTTCCAGTTACTCTTTGAGTATTTTCTGTAATGCTGGTTTGGAAGACATAAATTCTTTCAGCTTCTGTTTTTCATGGAAGATTTTATTTCCACATAGAATTTGAGAGATATTTTTTCTGGGTAGGATACTTTTGGCTACAAGTTGTTTTCTTTCAGAGTTTGAAATATTTTGCTCTAGATTCTTCTGACTTTCATGACTTAGTTTTGTGATCCAAGAGTGATTCTAATTTGTTTGCATTTGAATGTCACTTGGTTTTTTCCTTTTGTTGCCTTTAAGATTCTCTCCTTGGCTTCTATATTAGTCAGTTTGACTATACATGGCGTAGTGAACATTTTTTCTGAACTTGTCTAATGGGGCTTCTATCAGTTTCCTGTATCTGTGTATTGACTTCTTTTTCTATGTTTGGAAATTTTTATGGTATTACTTCTTAGAAGAGATTGTTGATCTCTTTGGTTTCACCTTCTATTCCCTCTTCTATGCCTGTTATTCTTAGGTTAGCTCTTTTAAGATGGGCCCATATCTCTTCAATGTCCAATTCGTGCTGTCAGATTCTTTTTTCTAAATTCTCTACTATACATACAGTTTTGGAGTGGTCATCTTCTAAGAGTGAGTGAGAGTCTATTTTCCATGTTTTCTAGTCTATCATTTATAGTTTGTATTGATGCCTTCATGTCAATGATTGCATCCATCCTTCACTTCCTTCAGAGTTTTTTTTTCTTTTTCTTTTCTTTTCTTTTCTTTTTTCTTTTCTTTTCTTTCTTTCTTTTTCTTTTTCTTTTTTTTTTTTGTGGTACTGAGGTTCCTGGAAGCCCTTCTAACTCTGGGCTACACTCCCAGACCTATTTTATATTTTTATTTGGAAACAGGGTCTCTTAAGCCAGCACAGCTGGCTTCAAACCTGCGCGATCCTCCTGTCTCCGCCTCCCAAGTATGGGGATTACAAGCATGCGCCATCATGCCTGGCCCAGAGTTTCTTTTTGATTACTGTTCAGTGTGTCAGATTCTTTATTTGTTTCTTTATTTTTTTCAGGCTTGTTTTCTAAATTGTTTTTTTTTAATCTGTATCATTTCTACTGTTAAATATCTGAGTTGTCCTTCTGGAAATTTCTGCAGTTTTGTGTTGTTGGATTCTGCTATTGTGGGGTTGTGGGAGCTCATTGCTTCTTTGCTATTTTTCCTCATGATTTCCGGCTTCTTAAGTTTGTATCTTTGTTGCTTTGAATAGCTTTCTCTCACATGTATGTGTCAGCTGGTATGTACAAGGTCAAGGTCTCTTGTAATCAATGATGAAGGTTGAAAGAGGAGGAAGGTTATGAAGTAGTAGATGCAAGAACAGGATAAAGTAGCAGATAGGATTGAACTGAATGAGAGTTTGAGTTTGGTAAGGTAATACACAATAGAAATGAAAGATAGTGAATATTTAGTTGGATTCTAGTAACCAACTTATAGTATTTAATTTTGTGATAGGAAGTGGATTTAACATTGGACAAAGAAAAGAAAAAAATAAATTTATGGTCAGAAGAGAGTGGATATATATGAGGGAAGAATCTTGTAAAAGGGGTGGGGAAGAGAGCAAACAAACTGTGCAACACACAGTCACACATACAAAATAATAAAAACTGAAGCAAAACAACAACAAATAATACAACCCTACAAATATATGAATCCCATGCAGACTTGGCCTCTATGGTTTTCCTGTATTTGTGTGGATTCCTTTAGCTGTTTAAAGTTCACATTCTGTAATAGGTTCTCAAATATCTTGCAAGCACTTTCATTTGCTCTGTAACCTGTAGTAATGTCAGTTTATAGCCCTGATTTTTGGTCTCCTTCATTGACTGGAACCCTGGTTGCGTGTCTCTCTCTGTGCAAGCACTGAGTGCCACTCGCATCTTTCCTGTTGCAAGCCTGATTCTTTGAGCTTTCAGAAATAATGTCTTTGAGACTCTCTCAGACTATGCAGGTGGCTGGTATCACTGGCAATGGCTAGTGTCAAGCACAGTTCTCCACATTTTCCACCAATGCTGAACCTATATCTCTCCCAGCCTGTGTAGGTTGCAGCTGTCACTGGGACCAGACCCAATGTATATGGAAGAGTCTGAGTTCTCCACAGCTAGAGGTGGGTTGGTCTTACTGCTCCCCAAACACCATGATCGGGTAGTCTGTGGTGATCTCAGGAGACCCTACTAGGCTCTGAGCCCTGGGGACTGTAGGCCTTTTTGCTTGATTGGCCCTGGGGGCTGTGTGCTAATCTGTACCTTTGCTGTGTTCACAGCAAGCTCTATCTCCACCTTCACCAGGGTGAAGTCTCAGATCATGTAAGTCTATTGCTTGTTGCACAAGTCCCTTTGGCCACGCTGGGTGGTTTCCCAAGTGAATGGCTGGTTCACTTATTGTATTGATGAGCACAACTCTGGATCTCTGGAGTATGCAGTAATTTTTGCTGCCATTGTTGCAAATTATAGTCAGGGTCTGGGTATTGGGAGGGGAGGTGACTGCTTACAATTCTCATGACCTGCAGCCGCTTACTTTGTTTCAGGTTGTGGCTTTTTTGCTGGGGGGTCTCTGAATGCTGTATTGCTGTTAGTCCTAGCACAGTAAGGCAAGATGGTGCTGCTGCAGTTAACATGGTCCCCATTGCTGGGGGCAGCAAACAGCTGTTGGAGGCAGGCAGGGTACTTTTTTGCTCTCTGATCTGCCTCTAACCTTGTTTCTGTTGCCTTTCCATTGTCAGTGTTCTGTCCAACATTATGCTGGTTTCTTTCTTTTGTCAAGACACTATTTTTACAGTAATAGAAACCAAGTGTCCACAGGACTCATATATCCTGCTTCCCTTGGTCTCCATCTTCCTATTCTTAATTTTTGAAACAGCATCTCACTAAGTTTTGAGGGCCTCACTAAGTAGTGAGGTTGGCAGTTAACTTGAAATCTTTCTGTCTTTGCCTTCCAAGTACTGGGGTTACAAGCATGCACCACCATACTCAGCTCGCATTTCATGTAGTTGTCATGTCCAATTAATATAGTTGTCATGTCTATTTCATATCTTTTCATCCAGAACAGTTCCTTAGCCTTTTTTTTTGTCTACTTTGACCTTAACATTTTTGAAGAGGAAGGACCAGTCATTCTGTTGAATGAAGTCATTCTATTTAATGGCCTTCAGCCTGGGTTTGTCCTTTATTTCCTCATGATCAAGTTAAGCTATGTCTTGTTGGCAGGCATATCACAGAAGCAATGTTTTTATCATAAAATATGTGGTACTGTTTTCACAATCAGAAACATTGACTATCATCACTTGATGATAATATAATGACTTCCAGGTTTTCTATTGTTACAGTTACTATTTTTTATAAGTAATATGTAATCACAGGCAGGTACTTTGAGACTACTTAAATATACTATTCCACCAGGTGTGGTGGTGCAAGCTTGTAATCCCAGCATTTGGAAGACTGAGACTGGAGGATCACGGTTCTTGGACAGCCTCAGCTACTTAGTGAGGCCCTTGCAACTTAGTGAGACCCTGTTTCAAAATAAAGAATAAAAAATAGGGCATGGGGTGTAGCTCGGAGGTCAAATGCCCCTGGGTTCCATCCCCAGACCCTCAAAAAAAAATATTATTCCTCTTCAAACTTTCAGCTACCCCTTTTAGTGTACTTTAATGTATCATACCTGAACCAGTTATTATTATAATGACTGCCAAATAACTCCCTCTACATTTATGAGATGGCATTCTACTGTAAGAAAGAGCTTCTCATTTCACTTGTCTTTTTTTTAATTTAATTTAATTTTATTTTATTTTATTGGTGCACTGTATTCATACATCATAGTGGGATACAAACTTTTATAGACATACATGCACACATCGCCCAGTCAGCCCCCACCCAATCCCCACCCCATTCTCTCCCCATCCCTCCTTCCCATGCTTGGCTTAGTGGTTGACATCTAGTATTATAGCAATTTATCCAAAATTAAAAATGTTAATCTCACATAACAGTTTCATTTGTCTGATACCAAGCTTTTGACGACTTAAAGATAACATTTCAATATTTCTTTTTGCTTTCTTTCCTACCAGAGGATTTTTTTTTTGTTTTTTTAGGTGAAACTATCATATATTTATATATTTATTTTTCAGGAAAAAAATCTATCCTAATATGGAATATGGATTCTAGATACCCAAAACAATCTTGAAAAAGAACAAAGCTAGCAGATATATATTTTCTGATTTCAAACCATATAAAGCTACAATAATTGAAACAGTGTAGTACTGTTCTAAAGGCAGATATATAAACTATTGGAGTTAAATACAAGCCTAGAGCTAAATTCTTCCCTATATTGCCAAGTTATTTTTGACAAGGTTTCCATGAACATTTGGTGGTGGAAATAATAATCTTTTAATTAAATATTGTTGAAAAATAATAATTACATGGAAAAGAATAAAATTGGACCCTTACCTAATCCCACATACAAGTATTAACTCAAAATAGATAAAAGATCTAAATATATATCTTAAGACTGTAAACTTTTAGAAGAAAATCTGGGTCATAAAACCTCGCAACATTGAAATTGGCAGTGATTTCTTGGATATGATTTCAATGGCACAGGCAACAGAAGAATATACAAACTCCCTAAAAAATAATAAAAAAATATTATATATCCAAAGACAATGTAAACAGAGTTAAAAGTTACTAATAGAATTGGATAAAATATTTCCAAATGCTATATCTGAAGGTATATTAATATTCCAACTAGAAATCCTAAAAATTAACAACAATAAAGGCAAACAATACAATTTGGAGATAGGTAAAAGACTAACATAAATAATGAATCTCCACAGATAACCAATCTTAGTTGTCTGTTGGATGGAAAGTCTTGTTTCTCTGGTTCTGGTGAGTGTTACCTATTTCTTCTTTGTAGTTAATCTCTTTGAGTATTTTCTCTAGCGCTGGTTTTGAAGACATAAATTCCTTCAGTTTCTGTTTGTCATGGAAGCTTCTTATTTCTCCATCTAATTTGATAGAAAGTTTTGCTGGGTAGGACATTTTTGGCTGGAAGTTGTTTTCTTTCAGAGTTTGGAATATGTTACTCCAAGCCCTTCTGGCTCTCATGACTTGGTTTGGGAAGTCTGGAGTGATTCTAATTGGTTTGCCTCTGAATGTCACTTGGCCCTTTGTTTTTGTTGCCTTTAAGATTCTCTGCTTGGCTTCCACATTGGTCATTTTGACAATTATGTGGCGTGGGGATCCTCTTCTCTGATCCTGTCTAAAGGGAGTTCTATAAGTTTCCTGGGCCTATGTATCAACCTCTTGCTCTAAGTTTGGAAAATTTTCTGCTATTACTTCCTTGAAGAGATTGTTGATCCCTTTGGTTTCACTTTCTTTTCCCTCCTCTATTCCAATTATTCTTAGGTTAGCTCTCTTAAGATGGGCCCATATTTCTTCAATGTCAGATTCCTGCTGTTGTATATTTTTTTCTAGATTAGAAACTATGCATTCATTTTTGGATTGCTCATCTTCTAAGAGTGAGATTCTGTTCTCCATGTGGTCTAATCGGTTGTTTGTGCTTTGAATTGAGGCCTTTACTTCATTAATTGCATCCTTTATCTCTTTTTGGCTCTCTCTGAGTTCTTTTCGAAGCACCTCTATTATTTCTATAGTTATTTTCCTGATTTGATCTTCTAGAAATCTCTGATTTTCTGTTTTATCAGGTTCTGATGTTGTGGGGTTGTGGGCATTCATTGCCCCAGTGTTATTCCTCTTTCCCATGATTTCGGAGGTTTGTGCCTTCTCTGGGTTCTTCCCTTGGGTCACTATGACTTCACTTAAGGTGCTCTGGATCTCGAGTCTGTAGTATCTCAGACCCCACTACTCCTTTACTGGGTTGTATCACAGAGTCTCCGACCCAGGGAGTCGATAGAGGCTGCTTTAAACTATGGGGGGTGCCAGGTTGCACGTTCTCCTATGGTGTGATATCTCTGCCACCCCCACTCCCTCACTGGGTCAAGTCCCAGGGGGTACAGTACTGGGATTTCTCCTCTGTGGCCCACAATTTGACTCACTGTTCTTGAGTACGCAGATGTAGCTGTACTGGACTCGGTGAATTCACTGCTGCTGCCGCTGGTGGCAATATGGCGCCGCTGCCACGCCCTCGGCTGTGAGGCTGGCGTATTTTTTCTTCTCTGGTTTTGAGTTCCACTTTGAGTTCCTGCAGCGTGTGCTGAGCTCAGCCACTGGGAGCTCTAAATGCTCTCTGCGCCGAAAGATCCCGCCTGGCTGTTCCGCAGCGGCTCACCTTGACTTGCTGTAGCCGTCTGGTGAGTTTGCCGCTGCCGCCGGCAGTATGGCGCTGCTGCCGCGTCCTCGGGCGCGTGTATCTCCTCTGTGGCTCTGAGCTCTGTTCTCAGTCCGCTTTCTCTTGGAGCCTGGTGGTTTTTTTGTTTTTCTGGTGATGGTGTTTTCTGGCTATGAAAGGCGCTGGTTTTGTGGTAATGGAGATTGGTTGTTAGCGGGGCTCTTAAGCCCCGCTTTTCTCGGTCGCCATCTTCCCGGAAGTCTCACTTGTCTTGTGTATGTGTGTGTACTTTGTATGTATATATGTATGTTTTAGTATTGAGTCATGGATTCTCATTTTATTTCATGGACTAAAGAATATTTTTTTTGTTTATAAACATTTGGAATTTTATTAAAAAAAAATCACAACCATGAACATTGTTACAGTTAGAGGCCCTCTTGATTCTCCACAATGACACTGAGCATGCGCACAGGGGTTCCCATGGTTAAGTCTTAGTTAAACAACCATCTTTAAAGGAAAAAAAACTCGGCACACTACCATTTAACTTGTTTTAATGTTTCTTCACAAATGGTGAAAAATACTAAAGTACAGACAAGGAATAATCATAATGTTGTGGCCAACATTATAAATATGGAATTATAAATTTAAAACATTTTCTGGTTTAAAAAATAAATCTGGTAGTCAATGCAGCTCTGCGGGTCTCAGTGTCTAGTAGGGCCGGTCTCTGCGTTCCTGACAGTGCTCTCCTTTATCCATCTTTCCGGGTCCTCCGCGTCCGCCTCTTCTTCCTTCCATCTGTTCCATCAAAGGCCCAGGGGGCCCTTCCGGACCACCCCGTCTTCCGCCAAAGCCGCCTCGATCCATGCCACAGCCACCACGGAAGCCACCTCTGTCTCCACCACGACCACCTCTGAACATTCCACCGGGTCCACCGCGGTCCATGAGGCCACCTCTTCCTCCCCGCATGCCACCAGGGCCACCTCTGCCCCGGTCACCACCCGGGGGTGGGAAGGGCGGTGGGAGGAAGCCCTCGGGCTTCGGGGCCTTGCACTGGTTACATTCCGTTCTCCAGGCAAAGTTCTGGTTTCCACAACCCGGGTTGGGACACAGCCAGTCTCCAGCTCAGTGCTGGACGTTTCCTCCTCCCGAGGGGTTCCCTCGGGAACCTCGGGGTCCTCTTGGGGGAAAGCCACCTCTGTCTCCTCCACGACCTCCCATACGGCCCATGGGCCCCCCAGGACCTCCTGGGCCACCTGGACCTCCACGGAGCGGCAGCGGCATCCCTCTGCCCTCCCGCGGTGGCATGCCACCGCGCATGCTATTCATTGGGGACTTCTTCCGAGCCAGAGAGACTTTCAGTTTGCTCCCTTGAAAATCTTTTCCATCAAACCACTCCACAGCGGCCTTGGCAGTCGGCGGGTCTTCGTAGGACACGGTGGCGTCGCCTTTGGGCTTCCCCGTCTCCTTGTCCAGGTAGATGTGGATCATGGGCTGCCCCGTTCTCTTGTTCATCTTAACAACCCCGCACTGCTTAAAGGAGTCTGCCAGGTCAAGAGTCACATTGTCATTTAATCCTTGCACATAAACTGCGCTGTTGTCAGAATCTTCATCAGGATCTACAGGAGGGCCTAGATCAAGATCTGGTCCTTCGTCCATGGGTCCACCAGGCTTATTGAAGCCACCTCGCTCTATAGAGCCCATTCCACCGCCTCCTCCTCCCTGCCCACCTCTGCTCATGCCTCCACGATCAAATCCCCCACTTGCCCTGCCCTGGTTATCAGGGCCACTCATGCTCCGGTTCTCTCCTGGTCCGGAAAATCCTCCAGACTCCTGCCCATAAACACCCATGCTACTGGGGTGGTCCTGTCGGAATGAACTCTGCTGCCCGTAGCTGCTGCTCTGCTGGCTATATTGACTTGGAGCCTGGCTGTAGGATCCAGCCTGGGGGGGGGGGGGGACTAGTGGGCGGCTGCTGCCCATAGCTGCTTTGCTGCCCATAGCTACTCTGCTGTCCATAGCTGCTCGGCTGCCCATAGGTGTTCTGCTGAGAGTAACTGCTCTGATCATAACTAGTCGGCTGTGTAGAAGAATAGCTGGTAGGAGGATAGGATGGAGGCGCGGTGACTGGCTGCATGGGGTAGCTCCCAGGAACCTGGGGATTAACTGTAGTTACTCTGTCCGTATCCAAGGCTGGGCTGGTTATAACCCCCTGTGCTAGATTGAGGTTGACTAGTCTCAGCGGGCTTGTTACCATCCTGTGGTCTCGGGGGTGCAGTGGCTGCTGGCTGCTGCCCATAGGCTGGGTAAGCAGGCTGTGTGCCATACGCAGACTGGGCCGCATAGGAGGCCTGGGTGGTGGTGACCGTAGCGGTGGTGGTGTCATAAGCACCAGTGCCGTACCCCTGCACAGGCTGGCTGTACGCCTGCGGGGCCGCTGGGGTAGTATAGCCAGTGGGAGGCTGTCCATAGGAGGCTGCGTACGCGGTCTGCCCATAGGTGGCAGTGCTCTGAGCCTGGGTATAGCTGACGTCTGTCGGCTGTCCATAGGTTCCATAGCTTTGTTGCCCATATGCCTGGGTGGTCTGTGCATATCCTTGAGTTGGCTGGGCGGTGTAAGCGCTGTAGCCCTGCTGGGCTGCAGCTTGGCTGTAGGTACTGTAATCCGTGGACGCCATTTTCTCTCCTTCCTCCTCGTTCTCTCAACGTCCGTCTCCCTCTCCGACTAAAGAATAATTTTTAAAATGCTTTTATTATTCTACTGTTCAGATAGTTCCAGATTGTCCCAGGGGCTGTGGGAGCCCCCTCAAGCTCCTTGGTCCTTTTGTACATGGCTCTGTTATTCTTTGTACACTTTTTTACTTTGTGATACAACATATTCAAGCCTCATCTTGTACTTTTTACTCAGCCATGAAAACACTAGTCTTCCAAGGAAAACTGGGTCTTTCTAATAGGAAATGTTAGTTGAAAACTCAGATGTGTATTTTAGGTATGCTTATTTGCTTATTGTTGTTGAGATGTAATTGCATTTAAGCTCTAGCAGGGGGCAAAGCTAAAAATGTGTGTGTGTGTGTGTGTGTGTGTGTGTATATATATATATACACACATACATACATATACATACATATACACATATACATACATATACATATATGCATATATATATATATATATATATACACACACACACACACACACATACATACATATATATACATACCATGGAGCTCATTCTTGTAATTTCATTCTTGCTTTGTTTTTTTCTTTTTCATATTTGTAACTTATTTTTATCAGCAAGAACCTGGATCTCATTTTTCTCAATATATTTATTGTTAAATTCTAAAATATACAGAAAGTAGTTTCAAAGCTGGGCGTGGTCACGCATGTTGTAATCTCAGCATTTGGGAGGCTGAGACAGGACGATTGCGGTTCACGGACAGCCTCAGCTACTTAGTGAGGCCCTCTGCAACTCAGTGAGACCCAGTTTCAAAATAAAGAATAAAAAATAGGGCAGGGGGTGTAAATTGGAAGTGGAATGCCCCTGGGTTCCATTCCCAGACCCGCAAAAAAAATAAAGAAGTTTCCGAATTGGTAACCCATCAACACTGCAAAAACCAAATTAATTTATTAGAGTTCAGTATTCATTTATATTTCTAGTTGCTTGTGGACTGAGATTTAAAGTCAAGATAATTGTGTTCAAAAGTTATGTGTTCATAAAGTTATGTTTCTTCTCACCAAAATTTTGTTGTCTGGATTTTGAATCTACATATAGCTTACAAAGATTTTACCTATGTATCTTGTATTTGTGTAGTTCATTTTTACATTGAAAGCTCTGACCCATTTAAATTTTATTCATATGTATGATGTAAGATATATATCTAATTTTATATCTTTCTTAATAGCTCTGAAATTATCTGGGTACCATTTTTTAGTAAATGTCTACCTTTGTCTCAATGATTTTACATGTCATCTTTATTATATACTAAATTCTCATGTTACTTGAGTATATTTTTGGATCTTTTATTCTATTCCACTAGCTATCTGTCTCTTCATGTGTCGGTCACAATATTATAGTTATAGAAGCTTTATCTTATATTTTAATATCTGTTAAGGCTAGTCCCATCTCATAGCCTCTTTTTGTGTGTGTGTGGTACTGTGGACTAAACCAAGGGACATTCTGTCTCTGAGCTACACCCCCAGCCCTTTTTACTTATTTTTTGTTTTGTTTTGAAAAAGGTTAGGTTGCTGAGAGTCTCGCTAGATTCTGAGACTGTCCATGAATCTGAGATCCTCCTGTCTCAGCCTCCCAGGTACTGGGATTGTAGGCATGCGCCACCATGCCTGGCTTTCATAGCTATTCTTCTATAATATTTTCCTAACTAATATTACATGTTATTCTTTGATATGAATTTTAGCAACAACGCAACTAGTTATTTCCAAAGTTGTTGGTGCTTTTGTTGAGATTGCATTGAATTTATGTTAATTTAGGAGGCCACTTTATGATGTTGAGCCATTCTGTCTAGAACAGTGATGTCTTTCCATTTCTTCTGGTCTGT
Organism: Muscardinus avellanarius; assembly: GCF_963383645.1. Taxonomy (NCBI): domain Eukaryota; kingdom Metazoa; phylum Chordata; class Mammalia; order Rodentia; family Gliridae; genus Muscardinus; species Muscardinus avellanarius. The sequence goes on from NC_137801.1 coordinate 38,321,578, forward strand.
TCTTAGGGTCTATTCCAGTAATATTTTTTAAAACTTCTCACAAAGATTTTGCACATAACTTGTAAAGTTTATCTGTATTTTGTCTCCTTTGTTGCTATTAAAAGAAATTTTTTCTATTATTATATCTCTCAACTGATTATTATATCTGTATTTGAAGGTTATCAATTTCTATATGTAATTCAATATCCTCCTACCTAATTTAATCTCTACTGTTTACACATGCTTGTATATCCTAAGACTATTGCTTCAGAAAAGGCTACTGAAAGTAGCCATATAAATATAATCAAGTCAAACTATGTCTCCTCTGTGTGTGAAAATCACTTTCAGATGAAACAGTACATAACTTCTTTTCATTTATTTGAAATTATTCATCAACAATAAAATGGTTATTATAAAAACATTAATTTTCCATATAATGCCCTTAAAAATCACCTAGAAAAATACAAAACAAATACTTGTGTGGGGAGGAATGAGGAAGTATTAACCAGTGGAAACTAAGTTATAGTTAAATAGGAGTAAGAAGCTTTTCGGTGTGCCATTGCATGGTAGGGTGATTATAGACTGATAATGTACTATATATTTCAGAGAACAAGAAGAAAAGAATTCAAATGTTTTCAACATAAATAAATGATAAATGTATAAGCAGATGGATACGTTTAAACTGATTTAAACATTACACAACATACATGTAGTGGAGCATCCCATAATACCCCATAAATATGTACGATTTTTATATTTTGGGATGTTAGTTTTAAAACTTAAGTTTAAAATTCAAAAACCAACTATGAAAAACCAACTTATTCTTACATGGTTTATGGCCAACCTCAACAAGTTAGTGAGACCCTGTTTCAAAATTAAAAAAAATAAAATAGGACTGAGGGTGAAACTCAGAGGCAGAATGCCCCTAGGTTCAATCCCTAGTACCACTCACAATAAAATAAATAATAAATAAATAAATATTCTTAATGAGCTATTACCATATATAAAAACTTATTTGAAAGTTACAGAAAAAAGAGGATAATGACAACAAAGCCTTCCACTTAAAGTTCTTTAGAGTCTTACTAAGGAGGTAAGTCTGTTTCATGTGTATGAATAAATACACACTTACATACATACACATATGCAGTTCAAAGCATTACATGGAAAGAAATAAAAGAGTTTGTTGCAAAACAAGAGGTCAGAAGAGAGAGGAAGGAGGATAAAAGAGGTCTCTTGAAGAGGTAGGACCACTATCAGGCCTAAAGGTGGGGGAAGTATTCAGAGAAGTCCATAGTTTCAGGGTTAACAGTTAAGGAATATATAGGCAAGGACTAAATAAAATGTCATTCTGGGGTGTCTTTATCTGGTGAGATGTATATGGGAGGTAAAAGCAGAAGCCTGGACTAAAGGCCACACAATGGGAGACTCTGAGTGCAGGTTGGAGACCTTATATTCTATTTTCCATCGTCCTTCATTCCTCAACCTCATCAAACCAGAGTTCTCTTTTTATTATTATAGAGAAACTGATTCTTACTAGTTTTTAAATCAGGGAATGAAGTAAGAATAACATATGGAAATTTTCAATGGCTTTTGTTTTGGATGGGAGTCTTGCTTTACCGTGTAGGCTGGCCTTGAACTCCTAGGATCAAGCAATCCTCCTTCAATCTCAGTAGCTGGGACTACAGGAATATACTGTGTCCAGCTTAACATGGGAATGTTATATTGGCTTATAAGACATTTTCCCATTTTTTGATGAAGATTTGGAGTGGTTAGGGACAAGCTTTCTCCCAGTTAAAGAGAAATCCTTAACAGTTTATGAAGACCCTAAGAAAAAAAGATGAAAGTTCATAGTTTTTTTTTATGGGACTGGTAATTGACCCCAGGGGCACTCTACCATTGAGCTTTACCCCCAGCCCTTTTTACTTTTTTGAGACAGGATCTCAGTATATGTTACTGAGGATCTTGCTAAGTTAGTTAGGCTGGCCTTAAATCTGCAGTCCTCCTCTCTCAGCCTTCCAAGTACTAGGATTACAGGGGTGGGCCATGACACCTGGCCAAAAGTTCATTCTTTAAGTGCAAATAGTAGTTCATTTAATGGCTTTAAAGCTCTTGTTTCTTCCAGTATAGTAAACCATCGTATCTGTACATCTGTTCGAACAGATGACAAGAATGTAAAGATATTGCCCTGAATTAAAACAATAAATGAATGACAATGGCTGGGCTTTGAATTAGTTATATTTTAAATTTTAATTTAAAAATGGTCTCTTTTGAGCTGAGCGTGGTGGTGCATGCTTGTAATCCCAGTACTTGGGAGGCTGAGACAGGAGGATCATGCAGGTTCGAAGCCAGCCTCAGCTCTTAGTGAGGCTTTTAGCAGCTTAGTGAGACCCTGTTTCCAAATAAAATAGAAAATAAGTCTGGGAGTGTAGCCTGGAGGTAGAAAGCCTCTGGGTTCCATCCCCAGCACCATAAATAAATAAATAAATAAATAAATAAATAAATAAATAAGTCTCTTTTGAATCAGACATCCTCTAGGACCTACAAATATCTAGAAGGAGGAAGAATGAGCCCAGGGACTTAGGCTGCATATAGTTGTTTGTGGTACTCAAGGTAGATCTCAGTAGAAATTAACTATGCTAGTGTTTTTATTAGCATTATTATTTTCATTGATGTTCTGGTTTAAAAGTTTTGAGTGGCCTACCCCAACCCTAATTCTTTCATATGTGTTATTACTTTTTGGTGTATAATTTTTCAGAATGCAGAGACTTTCAAAAAAGACTATAATTGGTTTTACAAAGTGGTGATTTCAAATTACCAAATATTTACACAATATAGTTGATCTTATACAGAGTCATTTCTTTATTTCTCTTAAAATTATGTCATTTAGGAGAATTCAGCATGCTATTTCAGTTTAATCTCTATTGAATGAACTTTCATTATCTGTTAGCTAATTATTTTTAAATGAAAATCAATGTAGGGCCAAGTTAGCACTTACTATTCTCCATTGGTCAAACCAAAGATGAGGGGCAAGACAGGCCAAATGAAGTTTATGAGATTCCATAAGCTTGGTAGACAAAATCTACCAGGCTATTGTTGGAAAAAATAATCTCAAATAGATAAGTTTTGGGCAAAGCTTAATGTTTTTCATTTAAGGCCCTCCAAAAGAGAGATATGAGAAAATAATTTCAACATATATAGGATATATTTAATAATTTCAACATATATAATTTCAACATATATAGGATATATTTAATATATCCTATGTTTATTCCTAAAATACCCAAGGAAATTCTCTTATCTTAAAAGATTATTTGAATGATTATCTGGACATTTGGGCAACTTGGCCATTAATGTCAATGGTTATTTATCCTATTTCAGAAATGCCTGTTTATACAAATCAAGGGGGATTTTCAGCAGCTTGAGCCTTCTTTTTCTTTTTCTCTTTAAGCTGGTAGAGTCAATGGTTAAAGGACAAATATTCTAAATTGATTGAGTTACAAGTGAATACAGTGTTAATTAAGCCAGGCCATTGTCTTTAAAGTGGAGTCAGTACATTGGAAGTCGGATTTCTCTTGCTGTTTAGTCAAACTGCCTCAGGCTGCAACTGCTTCCTGATTAGGTTACTGACTATGGGGAGATGTCATTGTTTGCTGCTGTAGCTAGGCTTTCTGTTAAAAATCACAGCATGAGGCTTAAACTGCTGCAACCATTATCCAGTGCTAACGTGTCACTAAAGGTCTGCTAATAGAACAAGAGGAAAAATATCAATCTTTAATTTTAGAACAGCTGAGTAACCTGTAGCACCTGTTCATTTTCTCTCATCAGTCTGTTTAGAACAGTACTAGAGTGATTCTTTAATGGGCAAGCCATAAGATCCCAATACCAGTTTTCCTCTTTTTACAGAGGAAAATTCTGAATTTGAGTAGGATTGAAAAAAAGAAAAAAATAAGTAATTTTCTCATAAAATGTTTACTTAAAAGGTAGAAGGATCTGATGTGATCTAATGATGGCTAGGTTACAGATAATTTTGTAAAGAGTAGTTTTGTTTAATTTTCTGTGGTTCTCTTTGTAAATGAGTTAATTACTGACTTTGTGTTCAAACACACTTTTTTCATAGAAAGTAAAAACTTTTTCAAGCATTATATAACAACCAACTATTCTTACCTATTCCAATGTAATAAATTAGAACCAGCAGCTTCCTGCGTATGTAGTACATTTTATGGAATTGATAAATCTCAATCTCAGTATGGAATCGATAAAGCTCAATTGCAGTCTGGTGCAAAATTGAAGAAGGCTGTATGTCCTGCTTTTAGGAGAGGCAAGAGGAAAGAATTGCTTCTGTAGACCTCATTGGCATGGATAGTTCCAAAACATCCTCAGTAGTGTGAGACCAAGTACTACATACTAGGTAAATAAACATCTAATGATAAAAGCCACATACAATTTAGAAAAACTTTATAGTCTCAAAGTATATTTTATCTCTTATTTAGTTAAATTAAAAAGTAAATTACTTGCCAGACGTGGTGACACATGATTGTAATCCCAGCATTTGGGAGGCTGAGACAGGAGAATTGTACAGGTTCGAAGCCAGCCTCAGGTACTTAGTGAGGCCCTTTGCAATTCAGTGAGACCTTGTTTCAAAATAAAGAATAAAAAATAGGGCTGGGGGTGTAGCTCAGAGATAGAATGCCTCAGGGTTCCATGCCCAGTATTGAAAAAAAAAAAATACTGCGTTGAGCCTAGTAATTTACTAGATATTGAGAACATCAAAATGAATCATAATATATGTACCCTGCCCTTCCTCTTCCTCCTTCTTTTCTTCTTCTCCTCCTCCTCTTCCTCCTCCTCCTCCTCCTCCTCCTTTTCTTTCTTCTTCTTCTTCCTCTTTTTTTTCCCTCCTCCTCTCCCCCATACCCCCGGTGGGGAAATTGAGATTCGGGAAAGTTGCGACTTGTCTAATGTCATAATATGAATGACAGAATGAAGATTGGAAGACTGGAAGGAACCCAGTGTTATAATTTCTACTATAGCCATCTCCCCCCACCTTTTTAACTGTATCAAGATGGAGAGACCAGAGGGGAAAGGGGAGTCTGAAGACACAGTTTTAATGGACACCTTGTGGATTTACATGAGTGGAGCCAACAGTAAGGGAGTATTTGATTCAAAAATTAATTCTAATGATGGGAATCCATAAACCAGACTTAATTTCAGTATCCTCCAAAGGAAAAGCCAGTAAAATAACAAATTGCATCTTTTATATAGTTATCTTTTATCTATAACATTCATCTGTATTTGATCACATTCTTTTGGATTTGGCTATCTGAAATATCTTAAACTGTTAGGGCACACACATACACACACACGCACACACACACACACACTCCTACACCTATGACCAATTTCACATCTAAAATCTGACATTCGGCCCTCAAATCTTCTTAGCCCAAAGCTGCCGTTGTCCTTGTTCTGGGCATTCCAACTTCTAGCATTTTCTTCGATGGTCAGTTGTATGATGCTTCTCTTCTGAGGTCTACATCAGAGCAGGCTCAGCCTCATTCTGCCACGACCATTTCCATCATCACGAGTACTTGATCTGTTTCACGTTTTATGGAATCGATAAATCTCATCCCTAAAGAGTCCAGCAGGCCTTTGATTCCTGACCTGACATTTGCTAATGCTATTCCTGATGACCTGCCACTACGGATCTGCAGCCCTGCACTCTGTGTTTGACAACACTCATAATATGAATCAATATTCAGCATTCAGTAAGTGAGCCAGGGAGTCATTTCACTGCTGCAAAAGGCTGCATTGCCCCTGGGCAGCTGTCAGAAATGGGTAGTTATTAATAGCCCTCTCTTTTCACTTAGCATAGTCAGTAGGGGTCAGGCATGAAATGATTTAATCAGTTTATGATATCTGTGACAGAGAGCACTTAAAATGTAATCACAAAATTTAGGTAGAAGTGTCCCTGGGCTGTTGTAATGTTTTTCTCACTTAATTTTCCCTAAGCTGATACAGTGTAGTATATACTGAAGACCATCCGGGTGATATAACAAAATGACACATAAGACTTGGTGTTCATTTCATTTCTCCTTCAGTAAAGTAAAGTTGCCTTGTTAGTGGGACTTTTCACTTTAAAATGTAGACTATAAATCCCTAAGGGAACATAAGGATATGTCCTGTAAGTTGGCTTGCTTGACTCTGCCAGATGTGTCTGGTATTGAGTCTTGAGAGTGGAGAAGAACATGATTGAGTGAAAGAGACTCAGCTCAGAAGTTTTTCTCAAATAAAATGTTAATGCATTGAAATTCCAAGGACATTACCCAAGTATGATAACTTCTACTAGATCTGTATTGGTAGTCTCATCGGGGCATTAGGCTGTCTCTGGAAATGAGCTTGGCAGGAGTAAGTAAGTAAAAACTGTTCTGGGCTGGTGGTTGGAAGCACAAGGTCACAGCAGAGTGGGTTAAGATATGGTAGATAAAATATTAACCTAAAACTTCAAAGGCAGTCAGTGAAATCATTAAGGATAACAATTAGCAATACATAGAACAAGAGTAGTACCAAATTTGGGGCTTGGAATTGGAAATATTTTAGGTTCAAATTCTATCTCTGTACTATAGTTTTCTCATTTGAACTAATACTCATGTTGCAGGGATATTATGAGAATAAGAGCTTTTTTAACATGCCTGGCATATAGAAGACACTCAAATGATATGACCTCTACTCTCTTTCCTATCTCTAAAGGCCTAAATTTGGTTGATTGGAATGAAGTTGGGAGGACAGTTTTTCACTGCAGGTCAAGTGGAAAGGGATCACCACAATACTGTCCCCAATTGTCCCTCCTGCAACACTGTCCCTACTAACTACAGGCTGTTTGTTCTTACTGAACAATGAAGCCCACTGGTAATTCTTTTTTTTTTTTTTTTTTTTTTTTACGGTATTGGGGATGGAACCCAGGGACATTCTATCTCTAAGCTACACCCCAGCCCTATTTTTATTCCTTATTTTGAAACAGGTCTCACTGAGTTGCAAAGAGACTCACTGTCTGTGAACCATGACCCTCCTGTCTCAGCCTCCCAAATGCTGGGATTACAAGCATGTGTGCCACCACACTTGGCAAACCCACTGGTAATTCTAAATGCCCTGAGTAGAAGGAAGAGACAAAAGCTACTTTCCTGCTAGGAGAGAGAGAGGGAGAGAGAGAAAGAGAGAGAGAGAGAGAGAGAGAGAGAGAGAGAGAGAGAAAGGGAAGCATAGAATATGTTGAATTTGGTTTGTGATTGTAACATAAATGCTTGCCTTCAATGGGGTTTAGTTTTTTGTTCAACAGATATTTATTTTGCAAGTTCTTTTATTCAACAGCTGTTTGCTTAGCATCCTACTATGTGCTTTATATGTGCTTGCATAATTTATAGATTCAGTCAGCTCTAGGTCCCCTCTTAACTCGGTTGGATGTCATAGAATGAAGCTATGTTGCTCTATTAATCCAGAACTTCAAAAACTCTACCATTGCCCAAGACCCATTTCTTTCCAAGTGCTTTAGTTTGAATGGTCTTTTGTCTGTCTTCTGAAGCTGGGAAGACATGGTTGCACATGAGACCACAAACCCTGGTATCAGGTATTTCCTGTAATAGACAGAAATCTAAGTTGGCCCTCAAGATTCCCATCCCTTCTGAATACACTCCTTCCCTTAGGTATCAAGACCAAATTTACCTATGCCTTGTTGTAGAGGGATTTTGCACGTATAGTTAAGATTCCAAATCAGTTGGCCTTAAGGCAGGCAGATTGTCTGGGTTGACCTGACCTAATGACATGAACTCTTTAAATCTGGGTTTAGAGGTCAGAAACAAAGGCAGAGACTAGAAACAGGAGAAGGACTTGCTGGCCTGAAGATGAAGGGAGCCACAAGGCAAGAAATGGAGGTGGTCTTGAGAGGCTCTGGAGTGGTCCCTGGATGATAGCCATTCTACAACTGTAAGAAGATGAATTCTGCCAACAAAAATGAGCTTGGAAGCAGATTTTTCTTCAAACTCTTTAGGTAAAACTCAGCCTGGTACTACCTTGATGATACACTAAGCAGAGAACCCAGCTGAGTCATATTAGATTTCTGACTTACCAAGCTGTCAACTAATGTCAATTAATAATAAATGGGTGTTGGTTTAAGCCACTAGTTTTGTGGTAATTTGTTGTACATCAATAGAAAGCCAATATATCTCCTTTCTTTGAATCATAACTGTTCCACATTAGTTTCTTCCTTTATCAGGAAAAAGAGAAAATAAAACAAAACCCTGATAGTTTTCTATTTTCAAATCATATGTTCCCCCTCCCCCACTGCAGGAAAATATTCTAGGTTAATTTGCAGAGATGATTTCTATTTTTGGAAGCTAGCAACTGCCAAAAGCTTTCTCACTAGTTGACCAGCTCTGCCTACTTGTTTGGGCTTTCTTTGGTGACTAATCACTCAAGCACCCCTGTCCTCACACCCAGGGGAAATTCCTTGCTGGAGTACTTGATTGTAGTTTTATAATCCTAAAAACACTGATAATGTGCATTGAGTGGCAAACATAATTCACCCCAAGGAAGAGAAGAATCCTTTCCTCACAGCAAGAACGCTCAGTTTCTTTCTGTCCTGCCACCTGCCACAACCTCTTAAAGTGCATATGTATTTTAAGAACACTTTTTGGCAGAATATTATTATTCTTTGGCTTATTTCTGACCTACCAATTAGGACCCTGAAAGACTCAAGCTCCAGCAAACCTGTGTCCAGTGTGATGTTTGTAAACTTCACTCCCTCGTGGACTTTCACTTTAGAAAGATAGATAGGTATCTTGAGCCCTGGCCATACATTTTCTGTCCCAGATCCAGCTTCAGCATCTTCAAAGTCCTGGTGTTATTTGGGGAGCATCTTTATCCTATATTTCCTTCACTCAGTGTATAATTCTGATTATCTTTAGGCTCTATGATTTTTAAAACATGGCAGATTCACTGATCTGCCTGAACTGAAAGTAATTTTAGAAGTCGGTCAGGGATGGGGAAGGGAATTGTGGAGAAAAGGAATATGCGGAGGTGAGGGAGTCATTCACAGAATTATGCTGAAGAAATTAGATGAAAAGCCAATACCAGCACAAAGAACATCAGTTCATCATATGAATATTTAAGACTGATAGCCATGTATGGATACATCTATATATGATAAATATATGGAAAATTTTATATAGAGAGATGGTTAAAGGAGTTAAATCAATTATCAGACACCTACTATAAGGTTAATACTAAGCTGGACTCTTGGGGAGACACTGACCTCAGGGAGTTTATAGTCTCTGTCTATCTGTTCTTTCTCCTTGTAGTAGATATGGGAGAAGACAGTTACCAAATAGTGTCTACTGAGCATCTTTTTACTGACTTCTGCACTACAGGCACTCTCTAAGACTTGTAGTATCTTGGTGAATCAAATTCTGTCATTTCTTCTTTTTCCAGTTGTTATGTAATTTGGCATTAAACTAATGATGTTTGTATTATACATTGAGGAGACAACATTTAATTCAAGTGGGAACTATTGCAAGTTATCAGAGTAACTGTGTGGGCATTCCATGCATTCTCTGTATATATTCATAGAGACTGCCAACAATGGGGCTTGAAGCTAAAGTTTAAACTATCCATCCATGAATGTCCATCTACCCAAATTCCTATATACCATATAATGGTGATTTACAAGCCCTGAAAGCTAGCAGTTTTTAAAGCAGTTTATTCAGTGTTATGTTTTGTAAAAAGTTCCAACTATTCCACGTAGCCACACAATTTCAGGTGGTTTCCCAGGGCTTAGTGTAGAATAGATGGCAGTAATCTAATCAGTAGATTATGTGGTCTTATTTAATTGGGGCAGAAACCCACATTTGTAAGATCTCTATTCTCTCAGATTGCTGAGACAAAGAACTGGATGCAGGGCTCTACACAATTTCACGCAATGGGTGGGCATGTCTTATATGTTACACTCATTGAATTCATAAATTTGCTCCAGAAACCTGAGCACGAAGAACTTAAATTCTCATTGTCCAGGTGACTCTAAGCAGATGGTTTATGCATAATATTGGAAGGGTTGGAGGTTCTAAAGGGAATTGTGCATGTCGCCCTTTTGTGTGCTCTTGGCCATTACCAATGGGCCTTGAAGCTCCCTGGAGTTTCATGCATAAGAAAGAAAGATGTCAAATTTGCCTTCTTGAGTAGTTTTATCAGGGTCACCTGTAATCTGTACTTAGCATTCATTTGGAAGAGAGAGTTTCCAACAAAAAGATTCTGGAACAGAGCCAGTCCATTAGCATCGAGGCCATGCTTTCTTCAACATATCCTGGCTGGGCTCTAAACCAAAGAATGCTTTTTAACTGTCAGCAATGGGAAAGATTAGTTGAAAACCCATGGCACTATAGATGAATTTGCATGGAAGAATAGAGATCATTATCAGCCCAGTAAACTTTGGGACATCCTGGTGAGGCACTGTGCTAAGTGGTTTTGTGCCTGTTACTTCACTGAATCTTCCTAAAAGCCCTGGGAATCATATGATATTATTTCCATTTTACATAAGAGAAAACTGAGGCCTGTAAATGACCTACCTCTGTACAGTATATCAATGAAGACCTTCCTTTAATAGCATGTTGGCATATATAAGAACCAGTTTAACTTACTGGGGCAAAGCATATATGGGTTTCTAACATATAGTTTGGAGTGTAGTCTCAGTAGTGGGAAATGATATTTTGTCTGTAGTCATTACTACTTTTGAATCTGTTTAATAAAATTTGGAAGAGGAACTTTAAAAACTCATTTAATTCTGGCTTTCTCCTTAATAAGCCATGTAAACAAAGGCAAGTCACCTACCTAGGGCTGTATACTTTTAAATTTTTTAAAGAGTGGAGGCTTTTACTTGGTGATCTTTCAGTCCATAAGAACTTCAAAATTCTGAATTTTTACACAACTGGGATTTTCTCATACAAAATATAGAGCTGTCTTCTAGTATTTGTGGGAGATTGGTTCCTGTATCCCTGCAGATCCCAAAATCTGCAGATGCTCAAGTATCTTATGTAAAATGGCATAGTATTTGCATATAGCCTATGGATATCCTCTTGGTTACTTATAATACCCATTACAATGTAAATCCTATGTGAATAGTTGTTTAGGGAGTAAGGACAAGGGTGAAAAGTCTGCACATGTTCGATACATATGCAATTTATTTTTGAAATACTGGGGATGAAATCCAGAGGCAGTCTACCTTTGAGCTACACCCCAGCCCCTTTTTTAAAAATTTTTGAACAAGGTTTCTCTGAGTTGCAAAGAGCCTAAGTAGAGGAGGCTGTCAATGAACCGGGATCCTCCTGTCTTAGCCTCCCAAATGCTGGGATTACAAGCATGCACCACCATGCCCGCCTCATATACAATTTTTTTCTGAATATTTCCAACTCGTGGTTAGTTGAATCCATACTTGTAGAACCCATTGATATGGGAAGCTGACGACACTAGCAGTGGTCAGATCTGCCATGTAAGGCAACTACTCACCTTCAGATTTTCCAGTTATTGAAAACTTACTATGTTTCAGAAACTATGCTCAGTAATTGCATTTATCATCTCATTTAATTCCTACAACTGTCCTAATACTATTAATACTTTTTCACAAATGAGGAAACTGAGACAGAGATGCTAAGTACTACGTCCAAAGTTGGGCAGCATATAATGGTAGAGCTGAGATATAAAAGCTGGTCTGTGTGACCATAAAACTGGCCTCTTAGCATTGAACTACTTGCCTTTCATTATTCAGCCTCTGGGTGAGGATGGATTTATGTCCTTTAGGCAGGACATTTTCTCCTGAAAGTCATCAGACAAATCAGCAATAATTTTAGGAGAGAAGGACACATGTCTTAGAGAAAGGGAATAGGAGAACTGGAAAGAAAGTATGACAGTGCTATTGGTAATTGTGCTAGGACAGCAGGCATAGGACTCTCCCAGCACATCAGCTCATAGTGTCATCCTGGGATCTGAGGGTGATTTGTGATTCTTACTCTCATTAGCAGGACAGAGGTTTTTAGACATTTAGCCTAAAAAGTAAAGCTCTCTTTAGGATTCAATAACATTTAGTAAATCTTTATGACACATTTGTTGGGCACAGTACTCATGCGCACATGGGTTGACATGAAGTATATATAGGATAGAAGTCTGCTTAGCCCAAGAGTTCAAAGTCAAATGCTCCTTCCTTATAGACAGTAAGTACCAGGCATATGTTGTGATTTAAAGTTTCATGGCACATCCAAGTCCTTTGTTGAAAAATCTGTAGCATCTTCAGCAAGTAGCAGACACTATTCAAGTAGCTGTAATTGACTAGTACAATACTCTACTACTGGCAGTCTGTTGACCATTGACCCAGAAGGTCACATGTGTAGATAGCACATGAACCTTCTTTATATTATACACCATCTCTCATACAAGTGCTGTGATTTGGGGGTAACTACCTATAAGTACGTCTAAGAAAAGACCAGTTGGATTTAAACCTTTGTTATATATAGTTTCATCCATTAACAGGACATGACATCTTTTAGCTCAGAATGAAACACGGCTTTTTTTTTTTTTCTTTTTAAGTTAGAAATGTGCTTTAAGAATGGTATTTTTTATTTGTGATTTATCAAAGTTGAATTAAGATTTTCAATGGCTGTATCACTTTTTACTCTCTTCAAATAAATGATGTCATTGTTCTCATGGCCCTCATAGGATTTCTAACCACAACAATATACTAAAAAAAAAAAAAAAGAATAATTTACCATAGGAAGATATTTTAATAATTCTTTTTTGGTGGTACTGGGGATGGAACCCAGGGGCATTCTACCTCCTAGCTACACTCTTTGCCCTATTTTGTATTCTTTATTTTGATACAGGGTCTTACTGAGTTGCATAGGCCTCACTAAGTAGCTGAGGCTGGCTGTGACCCGCGATCCTCTTGTCTCAGCTTCCCAATGCTGGGATTACAAGCATGCACCACCATACCCGGCAAATTTTAAATTTAAGACATCCTGATTTGGTAAATCCAAAACTTAAAAAAAAGGTTGTAGGCATTAATATTAAGTGACTTGCAAATAAAACATTATAGAGAATTTCAGGAAATGGATGCCTGTTTATCTCGTCTAAGAAAATAATTTTAGAAATGTTTTCTTATTCATTGTGACCTTATTCATGCTTCATTAATTCATTCAATAAATATCTAATGTCTCTTTGCTTGGAAGCAGTTACTGGGATAAGTACTAGACATTGAAAGACAAATAAAATGTAGTTCTGCCTTCAAGAAACTGACTGTTTTGTGGGTTAGATGGACAAAAGAGTAGGAAAACAAAACAGTTAAGCGTTAGGACAGAAGTACGCACTGGGTGGTGTGGGAGTGTCTTTCTAGGAATTAACAAAATGCCAGATGAACCCAAACTACTGGGCTTCAATTCTGGTTTTGCTATTCTGTGACTGTGTGACCTTGGACAAATCACTGACCTTTTGGCCCTCATTTTTTTGCATCTATAAAATAAAGGTAATAATAGTACCTACCTCATGGGTTGTGATGTGGACTAAATGAGGTATTATTTATATATCTCTTAGGACAGTGTACCTAACATATGCTGCATTGGGGCTTATTAAATAAGATATTTAAAACAGAGAGGCTGGGAGTGGTGGCACATGCCTGTAATCCAACCACTTAGGAGGCTGAGACAGGAGGATTGCAGGTTCAAGTCCAGCCTCAGCAACTAGAAAGACTCTGTTTCAAAAAAAAAAAAAAATAGGGCTTGGGGTGTAGCTCAGAGGTAGAATGCCCCTGGAGTCAATACAAAGTACCACAGGCACATAAGTAAATAAATAAAACAAAACAAAGCAGAGAGTAGGAATTAAGCAGATGAAGGGAGTTTGGGTTGAGGTAGGAGTGGGAAATATAGTGTAATTCCAGCAGAGAAAACTGCATATACAGAAGAACTTGGCAAGAATGGCTTTGAAACTTCCATAAGAGTGGAAAGAGGACAGCAGGGAGAGGAGAACCCACAGGGGTAAGCAGGAACTGTGCTGTGCAGCCTTGTGGGAAAGCATGCCAGAGATTTATGCTTTCACATTCACACTTTCACAATATTTGCATGGAAGATGGGTGAGAAGGAAGAATAGTCCAGAGGCAGGTAGGCCTTTTAGAGGCTGTGGGTATAATTCAGAAAACAAGTGGGATGCCAGGAGTAGGGATGGAGAAGAAGGTTCTGGTTAGGGTACTGTCAAGAACATAGAGATGTTAAAATTTGGTGCCCCAAAGTATGGGATCAGGGACCCACAGTTCCTTCCACACTTCTGTCTTCTTTGACTAGTAATGCTGAAACAGGGATTACAGGAAAAACAGATTGGGGAAGAGATGGGGAAGGAGGATGGATTTTGCTTTTGATATTTTCAGTGTGCCAGGACAATAGGCATAAACCAGGATTTTCCCAAGCACACCAGGCCAAATAGTCACCCTGGGCTTCTGGGAATGGGTTTATGGTTCTTATTCTGATTAATGGAACAGAGGTTTTTATACATTTACCCTAAATGGGCCAGTTAGAAGAGCTCCCCACCAGGCGTGGTGGCGCACGCTTGTAATCCCCGTGCTTGGGAGGCTGAGACAGGAGGATCACGCAGGTTCGAAGCCAGCCTCTGCTGGCTTAAGAGACCCTGTTTCCAATATATATGGTCTGGGAGTATAGCCCAGAGGTAGAAGGCCCCTGGGTTCCATCCCCAGTACCACCAAAAACAAAAACAAAAAGAAGAGCTTTCCCAACAAGCCCTTGGCTTTTGGGAAGGCCTGGGGATCAGGAGAGATGTCTCAGCTGGAGAAATCGATTTGTAAATCTTCAAGTGAGTGTGAGTTGAAGCCCTGAGAGTGGGTGAGATTGCTTTAAGAAGAGGAATAAGAGAGAATACAATAGATTTTAGAATAGACTAGTAATACTAATTTGAAAGATGAGTGAGTAGTAGCAAAAAAAAAAACAAAAAAAACAAACAAACAACAACAACAAAAAAAAAAAAAAACACATGAGAAATAGACTGAAAAGTAATGCCCAGAGAGAAGGAAAACCAGAAGGTGTTGTCATAGAAACCAAGGGAGGAGAAACTTTCAAGAGCAAAAGAGTGGTCAACCATGTCAAATCCTGCCGAGCTGTTGCGTAGAATGAGGACAGAAAAGTGTCCATTGAATTTAGCAACAAAGAGGTCATTATTGATTTGGGCCAGAGAGGCTTCCAGGAGGGAATAAGGAGTGGCAGCCGGATTGCAGTGTCTGTGGTGTGAGTGAATGGGAGGAGCGGAAGTCTAGCTCCTCGAAAAGGAAAATCAAGATGTGGGGCCTCACCAAGGGGACTGCAGGGTAATACCTGTCTTTGTTGCGGCTGTCGTCTTCACTGCAAAGTGAAAGGCTATTAAAACATAGATACAAGTTAGGAGGAGGTAAGTTTATTTCAGGGAGAAAATGTACAGAAAATACTTCCTCCCCCAGTGCATGCAGTAGTATGAAAAGTACATCTTTTGGCTCTTGCTTATGTGGGTGGATTCAACTCTTTTCACTGAGGAAATGCCTTTTTTACTAGTTTACCTATACATAGATTCATTCACCATTAATGATAAATCTGGTTTTCAAGTGTTGTTTGTTGCAGAAATGCCCAGTATCAATTAAATGATAGTGGTAATGACTGTGTCCTCTTTCTGGCATCAGTAATTTTGTTCCTCTACAATACTTCTATAGCCTAAAGAGTAAATGAAAGAGTCTGGCACAGTATCTGAAACAGCTAATAAAATAGAAATACTAGAACTTTATGGCCATTGAAAATCACCTTTTTTTTCTTTTTTTTTTTTTGCCATACTGGAGACGAAACTCGGGCATTCTACCTCCGAGTTACACTCCCTGCCCCATTTTTTTATTCTTTATTTTGAAATAGGGTCTTACTGAGTTGCAAAGGGCCTCACTAAGCTGAGACTGTTCGAAAACCGCGACAGCCTCCTGAATGCTGAAATTACAAGTGTGTACCACCATGCCTGGCTCACCTTGTTTTTCATTTGAACTGTTGAACTGCTAGTAACCTTGGTCTTCTCTACTTTGCACATAGGACTTGATATTTTTACATAAATTAACTTCTATGTATTTCTGATCAATTTCATTTGAACTTCAATAATACAGTACTGGGGATGGAACCCAGGGGCATTGTACCTCTGAGCTATACCCCAAGCCCTAATTTTTAGTCTCTTTATTTTTGAAACAGGGTCTCACTGAGTTGCAGAGGGCCTTGGTAAGTAGCTGAGGCTATCCACAAACTGTGATCTTCCTCTCTCAGACTCTCGAAAGCTGGGATTCCAAGCATGTGCCACCACGCCCAGCTAATAATACAGGTCTTAAACTCATTTTTATGCCAGTCAAAATCAATTCAAATTCTTATTTACTACCCAGATTATTAACTAAGCCTCCTTGCTTTGGCTATTGCAAAATGTGTTAAGTTGGCCTTTGAAGTCTTTTTCCAAGTTTATGATAAAATTTTGAATAGATTGGATCTAAATAAACACCATTCTGAAAAAAGTCTCTACTAAGACAGGTTGACAACTATCCACTCAGTTGGCTGGTTGTTCTTTAGCTTGTCTATAAGGATCTTCCTGAAATTTAGTAACATGCCTTTTTCAAATTAATAGATACTCTGTGGCATTCTACTGATGATAGCCTATTTGATTTGTTTAAAGGGAAAAATACATTAAATTACTTTAGTGTATTTTCATTTATTAATATCTACAGCTTTGAGAGACAGATAAACTCTTTGGACTATAGTTATACTAATGCACTTTTAAGTTTTTGTTTGTTTGAGATGGGATCTCATTGTATTGCCCAGGATGATCTCAGACTTCTAGGTT
Source organism: Muscardinus avellanarius (assembly GCF_963383645.1). Lineage (NCBI taxonomy): Eukaryota > Metazoa > Chordata > Mammalia > Rodentia > Gliridae > Muscardinus > Muscardinus avellanarius. Next base: position 38,338,477 of record NC_137801.1, read on the forward strand.
CAAGTAGTCCTCCTGCCTCCGCTTGTTGAGTAGCTGGAGCTACAGGCACATACCATTGCCTCTGGATACTTGTAGCTTTAAAAAAAAAATCTGAACAAAGCCTATGCTCATCTCCATTCTCCGAGCGATTCCCCTGTTCTTCAGGATGTCTCAAAGTTACTAATATTGATTCTGCTCACTCGCCCTCAAGTTCTTTCAGTACCCTGGGATGTCATTTGTCTAAGCCTGCAAACTTGAACTCACTTGAAGTGACTTCATGCTGTTTTCTTACTACCTTACATCTTTGACGGGGCTTTGTGTCCTTCTTTTTTATTCTTGTTCCACCCTTTCCAGAGAGAAAATTAAATCAGTTCAAGATTGATAGCATTGCCTTCTTCCTGTCATCCTTTATTATTACATCACACACCCTGAATGGGTTCTGTAATATCCTTGTTTATCTTCCTATTCAGAATACCCTTCTTGTAATCTTTATCATTTTTCTTTTTTCTTGCAAGCTTCAGCCTTCTGGAATTGAGCCTTTTTGTGTGCTCCTATCAACTTTGCAGTGTAAGTCTGGTGGGATGAAGCTCTGCCTCACTATTACATCTTACCAAAATGTCTATTTTAAAATTTTTTCATTGGTGTATTGTAGTCATACATCTTAATAGGGTTCAAGATGGTGGAGACATACATGCACACATCACCCAATTAGCACTTACCCAGTTCCCACCCCATCCCCTCTCCCTCCCTCCTTCTCATGTTTGGCTTAGTGATTGACTTTGATCTGTTTGTTAAAATACATCATGTGCATTAGATAATTTCCCTCTTCCCCCTCCCATCCTCTCAGTTAAGTCATCTTATTTGCTCATCTATAGAATCTTCTTCTTCTTCGCCTTGAGTTCCTCCTATGACCCATTTTCTCCCTAGCTTTCATATATTAAGGAGAGCATCCAATTTCCTAGATTTTCAAATAGATTATCTCGATTCTCTATCCAGTGAGCAGTTTGTAGTGTATATACTCCAACAAGATTTCCATTTTCTGGCAATCAGTTAAGCCAGTATTTTTATTAAACATCTTCTTCCCTTTTTTAGGACTGAATTCTATCCCTCATCAGGAATTTTGCAGTTTGCTGGCTTATGCTATCAAGGCAAAGGCAATGGATGGGGCCTAGGGCATGTGACAAGAGATTGCCAGTGTACCTTAAGTTCTGGTCACTTTGTATCCCCTAACATTGTGACAGAGAAAATAAAGTCTGATTCTGCTAAATGAACAAGCAAGTGAAGTTATCTGTGAGAAGATCTGAGGACATAGATTGGTCAGAAAAAATTGGCAAATCACCAGGTATTGGCCAAATAGGGAAGTGGGCCTTGTGTAGAGCTGGAGAGATTAAAGAAGGAAAAATTTAGCCCCCATTCAAAGTGGAGGTGGTGGTGATGGTGGTGGTGGTGGAGTTGCTTGTATAGGATGAGAATACAAGACCACATTGCTGCTGGGAGACTGAGCAGGAGGCATATTGTTGGGGTATTCAGCCAAAGGGGCTGGTGGCTTTGCCACCTAGCTGCTGCCTTTGAGTAGATTCTTCTAGCATGCTGAGCTGTGGAAGGGGCTAACACCACTCCCTTCCTACTATGCCCTGTGTTTCACATCAAAATTTTGAAATCAGAGTAGCTTTTACAATAGGCCATTCTGTTTTCTTGACACTATTCACACTCTTTTGTTTCATTTGTCTTTCTTTTCTAATCTGTTTGCTTAATAACATAAATTATTACTATGACTGCATAACCATAACAACAATAAGAGTTAACACTTTATGAGTTTTCATCATATGCCAATGTGAGTACTAACTCATTTAATCTTTACAGTGGCCCTTGGGAGTAGGTATTTCACAGATGTGGAAGCTGAGGTTTAGAGATGTTGAATAACTTGTCCAAGATCATATAGCTAGTAAGGCAGGACTTCATAAGTACTATCAGACTGCTACCTGCCTACTCTGCTTAACAGGATCTGAATCCATCGGCGTTGGTAGTGTGGTACTAATGATAGGATGTGGATAATCTTATAAAGAAATATGTATTTCACAAAATGCAAAGATTTTTTTCCTTCTTTAAAAACATATCATTTGATCTAAATATCAATCATGTTCTGTAAGTAGTATTATTCTTAATTTACAGAGGAAAAAAATAAGACTGAGAGATTAAAGTAAACCTCACAAAGGTTTTACTTTTATTGAATTAAAATTTCCTTACAGAAAAGAATTCTTCTCATGTTCTATTGCACAGTAGGGTGACTATAGTTAGCAATAATGTATATTTTTAAATATCTAGAAGAGTTTTTGAATACTCTCACTACAAAGAGATGTTAAATGAGCCGGTTGTGGTGGCCTACACTTGTAAATCCCAGTAATTGGGAGGCTGAGACATGAGGATCCCAGGTTTGCAGCCAAACTCAGCTGTTTAGTGAGGCCCTCTGCAACTTAGTGAGACCCTGTTTCAAAATCAAGAATAAGAACTAGGGCTGAGGTATAGCTCAGAGATAGAATGCCCCTGAGTTCAATCCCCAGTACTGAAAAAAAAAAAAAAAAGTTAAATGAAAATGGTGATGGATACCTTAATTACCTTGACTTGATCGTTATACAATGTATCATAGATAAATATTGAAACATCACATTGTACCCCATAAACATAAAAAGTTATTATGTGCCAATAAAAAAGAATCCCTATAATCCCACCCACTACTTAGAGGTATCCACTCTTAACTCTTTGGGGTGTATTTCCCAAAGAGTTAAGAGGTATGTATAAAAGTTAATATACTTAAAAATAGTACATTTATGTTACTAATGTAGTACACTACTAATAATAACAATAGTAATAATATTATAGAAGAATATTTCAGTGCACTGAGTGTATTTCCCAAAGAGTTAAGAGGTATGTATAAAAGTTAATATACTTAAAAATAGTACATTTATGTTACTAATGTAGTACACTACTAATAATAACAATAGTAATAATATTATAGAAGAATATTTCAGTGCACTGAGTTCACAGTATTTCTTGCAGTTTAAAAAGTCAGATTATAAAATAGTACATTCATGTACTATTCAAAATATACTGTGAACATTATCAGTATAATTATAAATATTCTTCTACAATATTAGGTTAGTCATTGTATTGTTTTTCATTATGTGTATATTACTTGATTCCTGATACTGTCTCATGGAGGAAAATATTAAAGATAATAATATAGAGTATACAATCATTAATTCTACATTATTCATATAGTAGGTGAGGTTCAAGGCATCTTAATTGATTAGGACTTTCTTCAGAGTGAATAAAGGCCTATATTCTTATAAGTTATCAGACTGATAACACTTTAATTTTGGGGGGACTTTGTAGCATCATTACCTATAGGCAACTATCCACCATTATTTGCAAGTGAATCTCATGAAATAAGCCACCTCACTGATTGCTGTCAGGGTTGTGCAGGATGGAACGCTAGTCCAAATAGCTGTCCAGGGCTACCCATTTCTTCCTCAGTTGGTCTGCCCAGTTCCAGAGTCACGTGTGTTCTTGCCTTAATTTTGTCCTCTAGATGGAGGATTCTTTGGAGAACACATCTTTTCTAACTTTGTGTCTCTTGGGTTTCCTAGCAGAGTCTTGGTCAAGTGGACCTCTATACTAGTGGTTTAGTTTAATTGATATTCACTTAATATGGTAGAATGATAGACATGGCTTAATGACAATTATAGGGATTATTTTGTGACACATAATAACTGTTCATATTATGGGGTATAGTGCTGATGTTTCAATATATAGATATATTATATAATGACCAAATTAAGGTAATTAAGATATCCATAACTTTATTAAAATGTTCAAACTTTTTTACTCATAAATTGGATCAAGAATACTCAGAAAAGAATTAAATTAAAAAAAATAAAAGTAGTGAGGCAATGTGGTATCTTGAAAAGAACCCTGGACTGAAACTGGAAGCTACAAACCTTTGCCACTATCTTACTGAGATAACTTGGGAAAGTCACTAGACTTCTCTGGGTCTGTATCTCCCTTCTGCAAAGGGAAGGTATTACAGAAAGTGATTTTTAGATCTTTTCCAGAACTGAAATTTGAAGATTCCATAATTTAATGTTGTTTGAGGTTGTATTTACTCTATAAAAAACATTTAAGAAAAGACTTCAAGAATAAACAGATTCTAAAGCAGTTCTTCTGAAATTTAGCAACACATTGGAATCACCTGGGGAACCTCAAAAATAAAATCTGCTGCTGGGATCCTACCTCAGAGAATTTGATCTATGTGAATTGAAGTGTGTGGCCTGAGTAAGAATTTTTTTTTTAAAAAGTCCCAGGTGATCCTATATATAGCCAAACCTACTGTTTTAAAAGGTTTCCCCACTGCCTGATTAATAAATGATTAATTTATTAATCAATTTAATAGCTAGTCATGCCCTAGGTATTAGTTACTATTTTCACCCTAAAAATAAATAGGAAGGCTTAATTCTCTCAAGTTGCCGATGCTATTTGAGTCTTTTCATACAGAGGGAGTTTATCATACAGTGTTCTCTCACATGGTAACCGGTGTTTGTGTGCAGGTATATATGGTCCCTAAATCAGCCGGATACTTTAGATGGGGCTACAAAGTAATTGAGGACTACAAGTTATCTCTACTGGCTGTTGAATACTTCATGTCAATTAAACATTTGTTAAAATCAAGTATAGAATTACGATCCACTCATAACTGTTTTGAGACTGGCACATCTCCATTCAGTAATAGCCATTGCTAGGGCTACTGTACAACGCTGGCACGAATCATAATAAATTGGGATCCCCCTGGACATAATGAACAGTAATATAATTTGGTAGTTATTCTCCTAGCATGATGAAGCAGCAAGCCAAATTGAGTTTCTAGATAAATTTTGACATATGGGTCTTATTCCTAAAGAAAAAGAGCTATTGTTGCTTTGGCATTCTTCCAGAATTCTGCAGAAAGCCACATGGTAGCTTATTGTTGTATTACAAAAAGGTACTACAAGTATTTTTTAATGAAAAAGAACAAACTGCTAAGTTCAATTAGTCCTTTGGGGCAGAATTTGGAATTTCTTTTTAGTCTGGCTGCTGGATTCTATGTGAGCTATTGTTTGACACACATGGGGGCAGTCTTAAAGGTCTGTGAGCCACAAGGCCACTGTGAGGGCTTCTGGTTGGTGGTAGAAGGATCAAGCAGCCCTCTTCACCATAGCAGCAAAACAGGATGCTAACATCATTTTTAAAGAAAGGATCAGCCATGGGAAAGGAGGCTAAGAAGTTATGTCAGAATCGAAACAAACCTAGGCCTTTACTGACAGTCTGAGAATGCTGCTTGACGTGTATGAGTAGATGTGGTTTGAGAAATTATGTAAGACTAACCAGTTAAAGGATGCTTCAATTAAAAAATGACATAAACTGAAAACATACATTTAAAATATCTTATTGCACATTATTTCTTGTGTTTCTAACAGGGATTCATGTACATGATACTTAAGAGTTGGGCTCTTACCTGTAAGTATTGCTCAGGAATATACATCCAGCAGTAATAAAAATTAGGCTTTCACTGTATAGCCAAATGTATACTTGAGGGAGAAGGACATATACCTTAGGAATGGGTATTCTAGAAGCAAATTCAGCTTATGAGCATTAGTGGTTGACTCAAGGATGTATATGTGGGTTGGTAGAGTATCAAATCTAGTGTTCCCAATGTAGGATTACTAAGATGATGTAATGGAAGAGCAGAAAATTTCCTGCAGCTCTTTTAATAGTGCTGATTCGGCCTTGGGTTATCCAAAGAACTCTCAGATTGTCCTAATTAACATTAATTCAGCCCTTCTGTCAGGCTTATGTGACATATGCAATCCAACCACCAGTCAGTGGCATATTAAAATGCTCTCCCCAGGACCACAGAGCTGTGAGTGACCTCTGCATGGATGTGATGTTTGCCAAGCAGGAAACATTCCTACCCTAAGCACAAAAAAATAGCTATCAACTGTGATGGAAAAAAATGTTCATTTGGGAAAGTCTTGAAACACTGCACTTCTCTCAATGGAAATCCTTTTTAATAGAATCAGGGAAATGAAGCAACATACCTACACTTTTAAGTTGCAGTTTCCAAGAAAATGCTTTGATTGAAGTGAGATTCCCATTCAGAGAAAGTTCATTTTTTGGGGGGAGGGGTCAGTTTATTTTCTGGAAGCAATCAGTTGCTGTTAGAAAGAAACAGGTATGGGAGGGAAGGAAGCTGACTAATGAAAAGCAACCTGGGCAGGTTTCTTCTGCAGTTGTGTCTGTTAGGCTGACCCAACTGCAGGATAACAGCACAACTTTTGAAAGAATCCTATATTTGGGAGCTAATTGAGGCATTAACTATGTTTCTTCAACAGCACAGCTGTAGAAGCTGATTTCTAAGTTGGCAGTTAACTGCTGTCTGGGGATGGAGAATCTGCTATTCATTAGGTGTTTGCTGAATGTTTACTTAGCCCTGGAGAAACTGCTAAGTGGGACAAAATACCACTCCTGTTCCTACAGAGTTTACAAGTCTAGGAGACTAAGGTTAATTGTTTGCTTGCAATTGTAATAGAGATGCTCTCAAATCTAACTTTGCCAGGGTAGAGATGAGGTGATCAAGCATGTATCCTTAAGGAGGTAATAGTTGAGCATAAATCTAAAGGATGCACTGGAGATGAAGGTGAGGAGGCAGGCAAAGTACTCTAGACAGCAGGAAAAGTGTGTGCAAGGTCCTTGAAGAACTAGTTGTCTAAAAAGGCCACCCTGCCTGGAGCAGGTCAGCAAAACAGGAGAGGAAGGAGAAGTAGCCAACAACCATAAAAACTCCCCACACAAACAAAATCTGACAATTGCTATAGAATTCACATTATTACACTAATAAGCTGTTTGGCATTCTGTGGAGTATCATGGGGATTTCGCCTGTATCCTAAAAACAGTGGAAGGCATTGAAGGTACAAAGTGGGGGAAATTACATGTACAGGCTGGTGCTTTTAAAGAAGCCTTGAGTTACAAAGTGATCTAAGAGGAGGGCCAGGATAGGGCATAAATTTTGAAACACAAGGTGGAAGCTACTGTAGTCTAGACCAGAGAACTAGAACAGAGGAGATGGTTGTGGAGGAGAGAAGTGGAAGCACCCAAGGTAGGTAGATAAAATGGAATGGTCAGGTCAGGCTTAGCTGCAGTGGTGGGGTTAAAATGTCCGTCTCTAGGTAGTCTCAGGATTTTACCTGACTACTCTGGCCATCGGAGCTCAGTTTCTAGATTGCCTGAGTTAATGCTAGACAGGTAGAGCTCCAAACTATGTGCTCTGAGAGACTGCCTCATGAATAAAAATTATGCTCTCCTGTGATTTTTATTCATGGAACAATTGTGCCTAGAGACAACTCAATAGGAAAACTATTAATAGGTGGTGATAATATCATCTCACTGCTTCAAAATAAATGTTTTTCATTTTCAAAAGTTCTAAGTTCAGTTACTTGCAGTATTTCTGCTTACATGGTAAAGGCCTGTAAATCAAGATGCAAATGTCATAGGCTTCATATGGCTTATTATAGGAATGGCTATTTCCTTGGAATTATTTTGCTAAATTTGCATATGTAGTCCAATGGAATATATTTTTTTCAAATTATTCTGGGAGTCATTTTCATTTTTTTGTTTTAAAAATGAGTTTGGCTTAATAACCTTACATTCCTAATCTGTATAGTATTACCATTGCCTCTGTCTCTCAGCAGTTTGGTAAAATCTTTCCAACTCTCAAATTCTACGATTTTCCTTTTTTGATGCACTTTATTATTTTTCATTTCATCTCTTCTCTTGGTTTCCCTTTTTCTTCTCTTCCTGCAGGTTGTGATTGACATGATAGATATAAGAATGCTCACAGAGTATAGTTATCAAAGGGGAGCCTGGGCCCCAACATCGCCAATCCTCTTTCCTCTGTGCATTAGTTTCAAGTGCAGTCATTACTCATTTAGACCTCAAATAAAATGCTCTTTGTTGCAATGACAATTTTCCTCTAGTATAAGGCAAAATGGCAAATCTGTCTGATGATGTGGATTTTATAGCAATTGGCAGATTTTATTTGTGTGGGGAGTCATGGTTGTTGGTTACCTTTTTTTCGAGTTGCCATTTGGATCAAGAGGGATTCTATTTCTTAACTAGGATTATTTCTTTATCGGATATTAATTTAGAGGTAGGGTTTTTTTTTTTCAAAAGCCAAATTCATAGAGATGCTGCATAGTTAATTTTTTATTTTTAACTGGATTATCCCCATATCAGGTATTTCATAAAGCCAAGATAAATGTATTTAAGATAAAATATCCATCTTATAAGTAATATTTCCCCCAAATACAGTGAGGTCCATTTTAAATGAATACCTGAAATAAAAATAATCCTCATGATAGATCTAATGCACTTTGTATCAGACCCACAGAGTTCCTTTAAGGCCTATTCAATAAATGCCTGATTAATAAAGAATCCTGTTAAATGAATAAAATCCTAGTGTGCCAAATGGAGACATACAAAGCAATCATGATCAGACTTGTTATGGGAGAATCATAGATGAATAAATCTACTGTGCTATTAATTTATGACTGAACTATGGTGAAATCCCCATGGCAATACTAAATCTGTTATAGGAATAGATTTATCATCCTCTTTCAAATAATTTCATTCAAGGAACTTAACAAAAATACTATTATCCGAAACTCATAACAGGGATGTCTATTTGCTTATATTGGGAATAAGTGTCCTTCTGTGAAGTCACAGCTAAATGAATATTTATTGCGATCGATGCTCACCACAAGGAGAGCAGTGTATGAAGGAAGCTACTAATGTTGGTAGCTGTTCTTATCTACTTCAGTTTCTTCAAAATTGATCAAAGTTGCCTAAGTTTCACATAGTTTCCTGTGAATAATTCTACTATTTATTTATTTATTTATTTTGGTGGTACTGGGGTTCCTGGAAGCCTTTCTACCTCCGGGCTACACTCCCAGACCTATTTTTTACATTTTTATTTGGAAACAGAGTCTCCTGCGCGATCCTCCTGTCTCTGCCTCCCAAGCGTGGGGATTACAAGCGTGAGCCACCACGCCCAGCTAATTCTACTTTTTAAAAGATGGAAACCAAACCAACAAAGACAGGCTCTATGCTATTTTGAAGACAATCTGTATTACTATATAATGTGATCCCAGTTACGTTTTAGAAGCATAAATTTGGGGAATCTATTTTAAGATCATTGAGGATTGGTCGTGTATCACACCGCTGTATGCTTTAGCTTCAAAGACAGCCTACTTATATTTTAGTGTGCTTTTAGGTACATATTGATACAACACAAAACAACTTCCCAAAGCCCCACCAACCCCAAACAACAAAAACATTTGAACCAAAGTTTACATAATCTGAGTTTGTGGGGGTTTAGATTCAGAATATGGCAAGGTTAAAAGATTTTTTAAGATCAAGAAACAAAACCACATTGAATGCACTTTTTCTTTTGTTTTTGAGGAACAAGGCTGATATTTTAAATCCAGTCCTTTTTACCAGTGTGATGGGGACATAAGAAAAAAAAAAAAGGTAGATGTGTATAGAAATTAGAAAGATGTGGTCTTTAACAGAGGTTTTGTTTGTTTTTTATAGCTAGAAGAATAATTTATGGGGGTAAAGTTGGAAAGGAAGAGTATTCTTCCAACTTGAGGGAAAAAGGAATTTGTCCCATGGGAGTAATGTTTCAAACCAGGTTTTATTATGGTTTTAATATGTGTTCAATAAATGCTATATAAAAATGAAGCTAAAATATCTTAGTTTAAATCTAGTCTGCTCTTTTCACTGTCAGAAGCTGGACATCATTTATTTATTAATATAATATCTGTACATTGCAATTCTTTGTAATCCCTTGTTTCTAAGACTTAATAACAAGTAAGTACTTTATAAATCCATAGGTATGGTGGGCTTCATTTGTTTACAAAATGATTCATGATCCAATATCGGGTATATGGCTTTGTTGTAAGGGATCCTTTGATATGGGTTTAAATAAGCAAAAGGAAGGAAAAATATGAACTGCAAAGCTTATACACAATATGATATTAACATATGAAATAATTCATTAGTCTACTGTACCACACATTTATGAACTACTTCATAATGTGAATATTGCTTCATAATAATAAATTATTGTCAAATAATCTAATATTTAAAATATTTTCTTTGTTCAATTTTGACAAAAAAAATTTATAACATCTACCAGACACTGGAAAAGGAGAGGAGGACGGAGAATAAAGAGGACGGTTAATGGATTTAGGGGTGTGGTTGGATAGAAGGAATAACTTCTCTATAGCATGGTAAAATAACTATGGTTGACAACAATTTATTTTATATTTCAAAATTCCTAGCAGAGAAGATGGTGAATTTTTCCAGCACAAAAAATGATAAATGTGCCGGGAGTGGTGGCGCACGCTTGTAATCACCGCGCTTGGGAGGTGGAGACAGGAGGATCGCGCAGGTTCAAAGTCAGCTGCGCTGGCTTAAGAGACCCTGTTTCTAAACAAACAAACAAAAAAAGTATAAAAATAGGTCTGGGAGTGTAGCCCTGAGGTAGAACGGTTCCCAGGAACCCCAGTACCACCAAAAAAAATAAAAATTCATAGGAAGGTATATTGGAAATAAGCTTTAAAGGACTCGAAGGGTCTTAATATGTGTAGATGAGGAGAAAGTGAGCAAATATCAGGCATTTGAAAAGCAAAGGAGATGGTTAGCAAATGGAGCCTAATCCATCTTGACTGAAAGAAGGGAGTAAGGCATGAGAGCTACAAAGCCCATCTTAGGTCTGCTATTTTCCCCCAGCTGTCTTATCTTTTAATATTCTTTTCCAATCATTCTTTAAGGACTTCTGTCCATTGTGTTTTGTTTAGGAAGTCCATCTTCATCATAAGATTATAAAAATATTATCTTGAAATGTCTTCTAATATATGTATATATATGTATTTTTTTTTTGAGAGTACTGGGGCTTGAACCCAGGAGCATTCTACCTCCAAACTATAGCCCAGCCCTTTGTTTTATCCTTTATTTTTGAAAGAGTCTCACTAAGTCGTAGAGAACCTCATTAAGTAGCTGAGGCTGGCTGTGAACCTGTGATCCTCGGCCTCCCATGTACTAGGATTACAAGCATGCACTACCACTCCTGGCTCTGTAATTTAATTTTTTAATTCTATAATCCTATCTAGAATTTAGTTTTGTATATGACATAAAGCAATATTCTAGATTGAATGAATGGTATTCAAAGAAAATATGTTAAGTAGTTCATCTTTTCTTCATTGTTTAGAAATACTTTATCATATACTATATCCATATATATGTCTATTTCTGGATAATTTGTTTTGATTCTAATAGAATAGTTTCCTTCTCATTATTCTTCTGTTTAACTTTTTATTTATCTCTCTTTTTATATGATACTGAGAATTGAACTAAGGGGCATTCTCCTTCCATGCTACATTCCTAGACCTTTTTATTTTTTATTTTGAAGCAGGGTCTGGCTAAGTTGCTGAACTGGCCTCAAACCTGTGATCCTCCAGTCTCAGCTTTTCAAGTACTGGGATTACAGGCATGTGCCACCATACATAGCTTCTATTTAATTTTTTTCGTTACTGTTCTTATTAACTCTTCCAGATGAACATTTGAATCTGCATATTGGATTTTTGAAAATAAAATGGCATACTAAAATATTCCCAGGATTTGTTTTAATCAGGAATGACAAAGCACTTAGACACAGAAATGATTATCATGAAGGAATTTTATCTTTACAGAGCCCTAGAGATAGCTGGAATGCAACAGAATGCTGGGCCACACAGGGAAGCACCATGATGGGACAGAGGGCAGTTTAGGGGAGGATGGCCTAGAGCCTCCATTAGGGTTTTTATGGGATGTAGTGAGTAAAACAAGGTAAGTATGATGAATAGGCTTAGAATTAGAAGGTTTGGATAATTAGGGTGGGTGCTGGGCTGTAGCAGTGGTCCCTAGTGTCTGGTACCTGGCCATGGGTGTATAAAATATCACATGACACCCCATTAACATGTATGAGGTTTTTTTTTTCTTCAGTACTGGGAATGGAACCCAGGGGCATTGTACCTCCAAGCTACACCCCAGCCCTATTTTTTAATCTTTTTATTTTTAAAACAGGATCTCACTGAGTTGTGAAGGGCCTCGCTAAGTAGCTGAAGCTGGCCGTGAACAGCAATCCTCTGGTCTCACCCTCCCAAATACTAGGATTACAAGTGTGCACCACCACACCCAGGTAACATGTATGGTTTTTAATGTATCAAATAAAACAAAATTTATTAAAAAACTCATTAATATGCCTTAAAATAAAATACTGTGTAAAAAAGAATATAGGTAGGAGAAATGTAAGGTAGAAGCAAAAGAAGACAGGGACTTTGAAGTAAAGAGGACAAGAGTTACAGAGCAGTGTTCAAGATCCTCAGTGTACTTCAGCAACATGAGATGTAGCCATTTGCTGAAAGTGTTGGAGCAAGGGCAAGTCTTAATGTGGGGAGTATTTGTCATAATAAAATAGAAAGTTTACTGGATTGCACTAAAGTCCAGCATGAATATCATCAGTGGTCAAAGTCAGTGTGAGTTTGTGACCCACACTGAGAGGACTCAGCAGCCACAGGAAATGAGATTATATAGGCCGCAAGAGTAGCAAGTTAGGATTAATGAGAGTGGGATCAGGAGTAATATAGAAAATACACTGTTAGCCAGGTGTGGTGGTGCACGCTTATAATCCTAGCATTTGGGAGGCAGAGAGGGGAAGGTTCACAGATAGCCTCAGCTACTACTTAGTGAGGTCCTTGCAACTCAGTGAGACCCTGTTTCAAACATAAAAAGGACTAAAAAATAGGGCTGGGGGTGTAGCTTGAAGGTAGAATACCCTTGGGATCCATCCCCAGTACCAAAAAATATATATACACTGTTGAGGATAGAGCGTGTTTACAGTTTGCTTTCACAGCAAATAGTCTCATTTGTACTCTTAAAAATGCAACTCAAAAATGTTCTGCAAAGGGTGGTGGTGAGGGAGCAATGGAAATTGGGGGGCATCTCACCAAATGCTGTTTGCACGTATGTCTCTATCAGTCTGAACTCCATCATGATGTATGATTACAATGCACCAATTAAAAAAACAACAATCACTGGTTGCTGGGCATGGAGACACATGCTTGTAATCCCAGTACTTGTGAGGCTGAAACAGGAGGATTGCAAGTTTGCAGCCAGCCTCAGCTACTTAGTGAGGCCTCTGCAACTTAGTGAGACCCTGTTTCAAAATAAAGAAATAGGAGCCAGGCTTGGTGATGGCACGTTTGTAATCCCAGCATTTGGGAAGATGATTCAGGAGGATCGCAGTTCACGCCCAGTCTCAGCTACTTAGGCCTTTTGCAACTCAGTGAGACCCTCTTTCAAAATAAAAATAAAGAATTAGGGGTGGGGGTGTAGCTTGGGGATAGAATGCCCCTGGGTTCCATCCCCAGTACCGCAAAAAAAACAAAACAAAACAAAAAAAACAAATGAAAACAATCACTGAACTGAAATAGCCTCATAGCTTCAACACTAATAATAACTAAAGCAAAAATGTTGTAAAACAACACTCATTCATTCAGTTTTTGTGGAAAGAATGCCCACATTAAGTGCTGGGCCTGTTTTTAATTTTTTTATTGGTACATTGTAGTCATATATCTTAATGGGATAAGACTTATGTAGACATACATGCACACATCACCCAATTAGCCCTTATCCAATCCCCACTCCCCTTCCCTCCCCTTCCTTCCTTCCCATGTTTGGCTTACTGATTGACTTTGAGCTGGGCCTGTTTTTAAGGAGTTGATTTTGTAAAAGATATACTTCCTTTGGCCTTTTTTTTTTTTTTTTTTTTAGTACTGGAGATTGAACTCAGAGTCATTCTACCTCTGAGCTATACCTCCAGCCCTACTTTTTATTCTTTATTTTGAAACAGTGCTTCACTAAGTTGCAGAGGGCCTCACTAAATAACTAAGGCTGGCAAGGAGCCTGTGATCCTCCTTGTCTCAGCCTCCCAACTACTGGCATTACAACCATGCACCACCACACCTGGCACCTTGAACAATTTTTTAATATCATGTCTTCAAAGATGTGTGGTGTGTTTTTCAAATCTGCAGTACCTCTGTAAGCATTCTAGTTAGGTGATTCCCCAAGAGGGACAAGTCATTTTGAAGCTAGTTGCCCCATGGAAACATCATGAATTCCCAGTTGCCTTTTAAATACAGATGAGTTCTAATAACAAAAGTAGTGACACTTTTGGAATGTCTCATTTTTTATTATGGCTTTATATAAATTTAGCAGATGAATAATGCTGAAAGTTAAATTAACATTTTTAAAAGGATATACCATAATATAAAGCAATTTAACATTTATAATGTGAGACCATTTATTAAAGAAAATACCATTATATAATAATGAGGCTCATCACTTCCTATGGAAATAATACTGTATTAATTTGATGTATTCATACTAACAGTGAATATGATATTTAAAATTTTTCTGTCACATAATTATGCTGCTACTTTATGAAATGTTATACTGTCACCTAGAAAAATCCCTTCTTTGAGTGCAGATCTGTGATTTTCAGCTTTCGATGGCAGGTTGTAATGTGTTACTGAGGTATTTTTAAGTGAAGAGGTGGGAAAAACTCCAGGCTGAGTCATTAACCTGAGAACTCTTTCTTTCCTAATCTGTTGGAGCAAGGCTCTCTAGGATCACACTGGCCTTTAACAAAGGATAGAAACACCTTCCTAGTTCCATAAGCAAGGTGAGTAACTAGATGTGGGGTTAGGCTTAGAACGAGATGTTTTAAGGTCATGAGTTATGGCATGTATAGTTGTTGCATAAAAAAAAAAAAGGCCAAGCATGGTGATGCATACCTGTATTCCCACTACTTAGGAGGATGAGACCAGGAGGATTTGAGGTTTGAGACCAGGCTTAGCAACTTAGCAAGGACCTCAGCAACTTAGTGAGACCCTGTTTCAAAATAAAAAATAAAAATAAGCTGAAGATATAGCTCAGAGGTAGAGTTTTCCCTGGATTCAATCCTTAGTATCTTCCCCTTCACACACACAAAAACAAACAAACAAAAAAACCAAAAAGCATTCAAAAGAAAAGTCAGAGCTGAGATTTTGAAACTTAATAATTCTGGCCAGGCATGGTGGTGCACACTGGTGATCCCTGCATTTGGGAGGCTGAGACAGGAGGCTCACAGTTCACAGACCGCTACAGCTACTTAGTGAGGCCTTTTGCAACTCAGTGAGACCCTGTTTCAAAATAAAGAATAAAAATAGGGCTGGGGGTGTAGCTTTGAGGTAGAATGTCCCTGGGTTCTATCCCCAGCACCATGAAAAAAATAAAAAAAGAAAAAAGAAAAACTTAATAATTCTGGACTACTCATCAAACAGTACTATTATGATTTTTGAATGGCTATTTAATACAAGTCTCTTAATTCCACTAGTTCTCTATACTACTTTAAACAGTATATTTCTATAAGAAAAATGAACACATATTAACTGATTAAAATGAGAAAGTTGACACATGGTACGTGGGAAAAAAGAAGGGCTCAAGGTTTACCTCCTGGTAGAGCTGAAATGAAAACACAAAGCTACATCTCTGGCTGGAGTTTGCTAACATTTCAGGATATAGGTTGAAGTGATAGTGGGTCCTATGAAAAAGAAGACGTATTTCTTGGCATGGATGTTACTTTTCAGCTGTCACTGGCAGTGTATTTTCTTAAACTGATATCCGCCACTATTTATACACTTAAAATTTCTGGTCAGATTAGGGTGGAAGGTTGTGGTCTCCATGTATATAAAATAGTATAATAATGTTCTATTCTTTTTGGAACAAATTTGTTACATAAAATGTCAGATGAGTCATTTTGCTCATGTCAGGTATTTGAAAGTAATGGAAAGATGCCAACGTGGAAGCCCAGTAATTCATGCACTGGTGTAATGGAGCAAATGAAATGCAAAGCTCTTGTACAGGTCCAATTTCAGCACCAAACGCTTACCTGTCAGTCAGCAAAATTGTCCCTGAATAAAAATGAACCCCATCTGAGAGGCAGAGCATTTTAATATACATCACATTCTTCGCCTCTATTGCAAGGTAGAAGCTGCATGGAAAGAGAGAGAATGCTGTTGAAAGAGACGTTTAACAGCAACCCCTGAGCATGCTGAAATCTTGCTCGCACTGCTGCCCACAAAAGGTTTTTGGTTTGCCCTTTCTCTCCTGAGCTATTGACAAACTCTTTAGCATCGCTCCTCTCCTCCCCTCTGTATCTCTTATCTCCGTGGAAAGGCGCCCAATTTACCCCAGACAGTGAGAGCGATTGGGCCACTCAGGGATGTGGAGACCAAGTTTTCGACAGGTAACTTTATTGCTGTCTGGGTGCAGCATTAGAGATGTTATTTATGAAAATGACAATTAAAAATATGTGCCATACAAATCAAAAGTCAGACATACCCTCGGAGGAATGATTATTACAGCCCAAAGTGACTGCCGTCCTTTTGAAAAGCCTTTCATTTGGAATTGGTTCCCAGTTTTCTATATGAGCAAACATCTTACAGAAATGAGGTGTCCTAGTTTTTTTTTTTTTTTTAAGACCCAATTCCTTGTGGTTTTTTAAAAGCAAATGGGAAAGTTAAGAATTTGCGTGCTTCAGTACCCACGCACCCCAGGCTTCTTGTGCCCTACCTCTACGAGTCATGATTTACTCTACCTTTGAAATATCTATTTTCCGTTTCTGTGTTTTAAGACTCTAAGTGCTTATAGGAACCTAAGCAGCTATTGAAAACCAGTAATGACTAGTTCTTCTAAATGTTAATGATTGAGAATGAACTAGCAATCAGGGCTCAAAAATAAAATAAAATAAAGCATGCTGTATTAGAAGCGTTGGTAATTAAATCAAGCCAAGGTGCCCTATACTTAGACTGCACTAATGCTTGAAAAATTATGAGTATGAAGAAAATTTACATAAATCCTCTTAAATGATGTATGTGGGGGAAAGAAAGAGAAACCATGGTCACAGGACTGAATTATTTTAATCCCCTGGTTCAAGTGGTCCTAGAAATAATCATACTTGTATCAATCTATATTGCATGACTTTTGTAAAATGTGAAAATAGTCTTTTTCACTAAATTGTCACTTATTATTGTTCATTTAGGGCCACTAACATAGAAAAATTTCTCAGCTACAGTGTCAAAAGAATAGGGACAATTTGATGTTTTCTTTTGATGCTGTTTGTTGATATCTAGACCACTGTAGCTTGATTGCCTAACATTAAACCTATAATAACAGTGCAATCATAGCAGTATCATCATGAATGTTGTTACAATAGAAACAACATTTACACGGCTTCAGAATGGTAATTATCAAACTTTTTGTCATGAAGCGCTTATTTGCCAGCATTGATCTGCCCCCGGTCAGTTGTTAGCTCTTCTCATCTGAGGTGTATTGATTGTATAATCAGTAGATAGAGGCTGTGGGCAGATGAAATTCAGTGTTGTTGGGCAAATTATTGGCTGCTTGCCTGTTGACCTGGACCCTGCTGGTTGTACCTTAGATGCTGGTGGGATTATTACTCATTCCAGTGACCCTACTTTATGACAGAGCACTCTGTATTATTATAAAAGATAAATGCCATCCTGCTTGCTGTGCTGTAGTTGACTACACAAATGTCAGAATACGGCTCTTCTAAAAACTGGGCAGCACAAGTATGTTGCAGAAGAGATAAAAAAAGAAACACTTATAAGGACTTTAGCTCTTTGGGATTTGTCTCTCCATGAACATAATAATTAAAATGCCTATAGGAATCTATTCTGATGATAATAATTAGGACTTTCCTAAATCGAGTACTTTATCCTATACTAAGGGTTATAACAATAAGTCAATTAATGATCTTGTTCTACCAGTAAGAATACTGAGGCCTAGATTAAGCTAGGCAAATGGGTAAGATCACAAAGTTAGCCGCAAGGCTAGGAATTCAATCTATCTCCTCTGAATATAAATCAAGTTTTGTTCTATTGCACTGCCTTATTGGGTTATCCAACCTAACCATTAAATATATGTGTGCTCCTAAATATCTAAAGTTGATTGCTTGATTTAAAAAAAAAAGTTACTTAAATAAATAATTATATATGGTAATTTTTGCAACTATTTGAGCTAATAAATAATGATAACATTTCAAAGGCCAAGGTCTAGAATGGGACTATTTTTACAGACAAAATTATTTTATATAAAGAATAGTGTGGATTTTATTTACAATATAAATTGCATTTTAAATAAAAGACAATGAGAATTTTACTCCTTTTAGCAAATCATATATGCCTTGATCTCTTGCACTGTTGTATCATTTTACTTATCACAGATGCCTGTAGAATGACATCAGTTCCTAATACCTAAACTGGGCTTTTCTGACACCACGTGGAATCATAGAAAAAATGTCTCTAGCCTGTTTTTGAGATTCAAATCACTACACCAATATATATATATATATATATATATATATATATATATACCTGACATTGTTCACAATATTCACCCTTTCTCTCTGAAAAAGGCATAAAAGGGGCATACCTCACTAATAATACAATGTCATAAAACTATTAATGTTTTGGGATTGATCATTTGAATCTCTGAACAGTAATAAATAAATATGAAGGCCATTTACACATAGTCCCATATTTCTAAATGCACTCGGTTGTACATGAGAAGCTGTCTTATTCTTTCTGTCAACCCCTCAACCATTCTTTTATAAAGGTCAGTGGTTACCTGCTCATTGTATTTTAAAGGCATACTCACAGCAAGTAGTCTTATAAGCAAGTCCATAGTTACTATATTCTTTGATCTTAAATTTTGCAGCTCTTGAATCAAGATTGGACACTGTGGGGTTTTTTTTTCCCTCCTTGAAAATTGTTTTATATTCTTACATTTAAAAACCAAATGAGCCGGGCGTGGTGGCACACTCTTGTAATCCCTGCACTTGAGAGGCGGAGACAGGAGGATCACGCAGGTTTGCCTCGCTGGCTTAAGAGACCCTATTTCCAAATAAAAATATTATATATAAAAAAATAGGTGTCTGGGAGTGTAGCCCGGAGGTAGAAGGGTTTCCAGGAACCCCAGTACCACAAAAAAAAAAGAACAACATGATGGATATCGTACCCAAATATTGAGAGAGATGATAGGTGAAGTATAGACAGAGGTTACTTGGAATTGAGATATTTACTAGTTTATTTGTCTGTAAACCCCAAGGAAAACAGCTGTTTGAGTACTCCTTTAACAGATTGCTAACTTAAACTAGGCAAATAACTACAAATTTCTGGAATTTCAAGCTGTTAAATAAAAATTATGGGAGCCCATTTTATGGATTAAGCTTTTGCAACAGGCCCCAACAGATAAGACCAAAACAAAATAGAGTCACTCATACTAAATGCCACTTTAATTAAAACTTTAAGGAAGCAGGCAATTACCAAACAGATCAGTTTTTCCTGAAAAAAGGAGATTCCAGTTTGCCTAAGTCAGTATAATAAGGAAATATTCTTTGATTTAACCCTAAAAAAATAACTTGAAGTAGTCAAATGTTAACAATTGGTATTTTTCCTATTGTTTCCTTGTTTCCACCCTATAAAACTCAGTGTTCCGCCTTTGCAGGTGGGAGCTCTCATTCTGTCTTATGGAATGGAGACAACTCCGATTCATGTATCACAAAAGCCAATTAGATCTATAACTAAATTTGTTGTAATTTTGTCTTTTTATAAAGCCTTTCAAAAGAAGCCTAAATTCATGTGCATATGTCTTTCCTTTATCTATGACTACTGAAATACACACTATCAGAGTAGTATTTAAAATAAAATGGTTATCTTTTTCAGAAATTCCAATTGTCCAAATAATCCCACCCAAAATAAATCCCACCCCAAATAAAATACTTATAATACATAATCATTATTTGCATACTGATCCTAGTATATTGTTAGCTTTTCATCTCTGATCTATTTTGTTATTTCTTGTGTTGCTTAATATTTTGCTTTGTATTTAGAAGAAACAAATATTGATTAAGGTTGAATGGGCAAGCTGGGCATGGTGGCACATGCTTGTAATCCCAGTACTTGGGAGGCTGAGACAGGAGGATAACAGATTTGAAGCTAGCCTCAGCAACTTTATGAGGCGCGCTACAACTTAGTGAGACCCTATTTCAAAATAAAAAATAAAATAGAACTGGGGTGTAGCTCAGAGGTAGAATGTCCCTGAGTTCAATCCCGGTACACACACACACACACACACACACACACACACACACACAGTCCTTGTTCTTAAGAGCTCATGATGGGAAAGGGATAAGACAAACATAAATGACTAATTGTGTAATTAACTTTAATGCAACTTTGGTACTGTGTGCTTAAAAAATTTCAAGGCAATAGAGGTTATTCCAAGAAGAAATCAGATTAATTTTATTCTTCTTTATGGCAAGAATCTTTTAAAATCAACCTGTAAGACTCAATGTATTGCATTGGGCTAGGAGTGTAGCTCTGGTGCAGAGCACTTGCTTAGCATTCCTGAGGTCCTAGGCTTGATCTCCAGCACTGCCAAAATATAATGATAATGAGAGAAAAAGAGAGAGAGAGAGAGAGAGAGAGAGAGAGAGAGAGAGAGAGAGAAAGGAAGGAAGAGTCTCAATTTGTAAGTATATAGTCCAATGAGTTTAGACAAGTGCACACAAATATATCCATATATTAGTGTATATTTAAGTATATAGATATGCATATATGAATATATGTACAGATATATGTATATATGAATATACAAACCCATATATCACATCAATCAAGATATAGAATATTTACATCATTTTAAAAAGCTCCTTTGTGTTCTTTACCAGAGTGCAACCCATGACTTTCCACAGGCTTCTAGATTGGTCTTTCCTAGAGTTTTAGATAAACGAGATCATATAGTATGTACTCTTTGTGTCTGACTCTTACTCAGCCAGATGTTTCTGGCATTCATTCATGTTGTTGTATCAGTCATGTTTTCCTCATTATTTCTCATTACCATTCTCTTCTATGAACATATCATAGTTTATTCATTTGCCTATTAATGGCCAGAAATGTTCCTTAACTAGTTGACTATAAGTAAGATAAAAGTAGTAGTCTATTTTCCTGTTTGTCTCTGGAAATATACTGAAGTACCTGGAGCATTCCCTTATATCCAGCATATATAAATAGTTTTGGCCCACAAATAATTTTTTACCCTCAAATGAAAGTCTATAATAAAGACAACTCCTGCCTAGAGAGACTGCTCCATTGATAACATGAATAATAAAAAATTCCCTCTAAGTTGTTGAGTAGAATGCTGAACTAACATGTGCAACAGTAAAATTATGGTACCATACATTGTGAGCTATTTATGTAATACAGCAATAGTGTTTAGAATGGAAATTCAAGTCAACAACTATTTGTGAGTATCTGTTATTCATAAAGCATAGTACTCAATGTTGTAAGGCAATAAATATAAGCAAGATGAAGTTCCTTCCCTGGAGTTCCTGCGGTCTAAAGTAGGATATTTGGTATCTGCACAAAATGATAGAAAACAATAAAAAGCTTGTTGATTAAACCAGAGCAGTTTTAATGCCAAACTTTTTTTAAAAGGGGAGCAAATTATAGCTCCTATAAGCTAGTCAGGTTAATTTTGATACTTTTAAAGATGCTGTGCTAAATGAAATCATTGAACAACCAATTACTCACCACATAGGAGAACATGAGGCACTGAGTAGTCACTATCTTGGCTTTGCAAAGAGCAAATTGTAACAGATTGATTTAATTTCCCTCTTTAAGAGACTGATAGTTTATACAGACAGTTAGAAAGTGGGATATGCAATTCATCTGAACTTCAGAAAGGGTTTTGACTCAGCCACACATGACGTGCTAGCACTAACTCAAAGGATGTGCTGCAGTCCATACCATACTCTTGTAGGAAGGGGCGCACTTCACTGACAGATCACATTTGAACAGTGCTATCAAGGGCTCAGTGTCAACAATAAATCTTCTTTTATAAATGCATATCCTAATGCTGGGATATTCTGAGTTTCAATTTGTGCCCTGAATAAATAACTGAAAATACTCTCATGTTGATAGAGAAAGCCTTGACACTTTGGAAGATTGTTATTGATTAAATGAAAGAATCTTAAACCATAAAAAAGGAGACTTTATAAACGGCATGATGGTGCATGCTTGTCATCCCAGTACTTGGGAGGATCACACAGGTTCAAAGCCAGCCTCAGCAACTTAGTGAGGCTCTCAGCAACTTAGTGAGACCCTATTTTTAAATAAAATAGAAAATAGGTCTGGAAGGCAACTTAGTGAGACGCTGTTTCCAAGTAAAATATAAAATAGCTCTGAGAGTGTACCCTGGAGGTAGAAAACCCCTGGCTTCCATCCCCAGTACCACACACACACACACACACACACACACACACACACACACACACACAAATCGGAAGCCTTTAGATACTCTACAAAAGGTGATAGGACCAAGTTCAAACTAACATACTTGTGATCATAAGCCATACCAAAAATAAATGAAAGATAGGAGAGGTTTGGCCATAAGTACAACGAAGAAAGACTTGGGAGTCAGGTGGAATTTAATCCATGTATCAAAGAGCAATTCTGTGTTATTATTTATAACACATAATTTTCGGGTGTGTAAGGAGGAATATGACTTGAAAGCGCAAGGAGCCTGGAAGTTATTACTCTGCTATAGTCAATTTTAATCACAACTTAGACTATTCTAATTTTACACTGCAGGGAAGCTAAAGGGTCCAGAGAAAAGCATTCTAAATATGTAAGAAGATGAATGTTTCTTTAAAGTTCAGACTAGAGAAGAGAGACCGCTCTTCAAATCATATGAAAGCATCATTTCATTCATAGTCATTTATCAAGTAGCCAGCCGGCTTGTCATATGTTCACAGAGCAGTTGTTTTGTTATCATTGGCACAAGGGAGAACATTAAGCCAACATGTTTACATGTAGAAATGTAGCGAGCATTTAGATAAAAGAACTTTTGGGGGGTGTAGTATTGGGGATTGAACCTAGGGGTGTTGCTCTACCACTGAGCTATACCCTCAGCCCTATTTTATTTTTTATTTTGAAGTAGAGTTTTGCTAAGTTCCTACCCACTGGCCTGGAACTTGAATTTTTCCTGCCTCAGCCTCCCAAATGCTGGGATTACAAGTGTGCACTATTGCACTCAGCTAAGGAAGAACTCTTTTTCTTATTAAAGTCATTAGACACTAAAACATGTCATCAAAGTGTTTCTAAAATTTTATTTTCTTGACATTTGTTTAAAACAGAATAGACAGCTATCTTCCTAGGCGACATAGTGTTCAAGTCTTTGGTTTAGTACATTGTGACAGTAGTAGGATCATTTGGAGAAAACTTTTTTAGAAACAGCATTAATAAAGTGAAATTGACCTACTATAAAATGCATATATCTCAAGTGACGATGTATAGGTCTTGACATATGTATATACCTATGAAATTATCATCACAATTAAGGTAATATATTTGGTCATTCTTCCCTAAAATTTTCTCATGCCTCTTTATAGTTCTTTCCAATCCCCCCAAACATTATCTGCTTCCTGCCATTGTAAATTAGTGTGCATTTTCTAAAGCTTTGTATGAATAGAACCAGATAGTTTGTACTATTTTTCACTTGGCATCTTTCACTCAGCATATTTTGATATGTCCATGTTGTAGTATGTTTCAATAACACATTTCTTTTTTATTGCTGAGCAATATCTGTGTGTGTGTGCGCGCGTGTGTACCCATTTATCCACTGATGGACATTTGGGTGGTTTCCTGTTTGGGATTGCTACAGTAAAGCTGTTATGACATTATATATAAGCTTTTGTGTAGACATATTGCTGTCATTTCTCAAGGGTGAATACTAAGAGGTAAGATGCTTGAGTAATATGGTGAGTGTGTATTTAACATTTTAAGAAACTGCCAAACTTAACTTACTCTCAACAGTAGTACAGGAGAGTTCTATCAAAACTTGGATGCAAGTCTCTTTAGTTTCATCTGTTCTCTAGTTGTATACTAGTGCCTCATTGTAGTTTTTCCTTACGTTTGCCAAATGGCCAACAACCTTGAGCATCTTTTTATGTGATATATATATGCATATATATATATATATATATATATATATGTATAATCTTTTTTGATAGTGTCCAGCTTTTTTGGCCAAGTTTTAAATTTTGACATTTGCTTTATTATTGAATTAAGCATTTTTTATGTATTCTGAATAGAAGTTTTATAGCAGATAGATGATTTGCAAATGCCATCTTCAAATGTGGTTTGCCTTTTAATTCTCTTAATTGTGTCCTTTATTGGAATCAGTAGACCTCTATATAATCAATAGATCAATTTGTAAAAAAAAAAAAAACCTTAACAATATTTGATCTATAACCCATGGATATGACATATTCCTCCATTAATTTATTTTTTAATTTCAGCAATATTTTACAATTTTTAAAGAATAGTTCACATCTTTTGTCATGCTCTTACTATGAATTTTCTGTTTCGTGCTCTTATAAACTTTATTATTTTTAAATTTTATTTTCTAATAGTTTGTTGCTAATATTTAGAAATACAACTGATTTTTGTAATATTGTTCTTGTGTCTTGCAGCCTTACTAAATTTTCTTGTTAGTTCTAGTAAAGTATTTTTTATATTGTTTGGAGTTTTTTGTTTGTTTGTTTCTTTGTAGGGTTTTTGGAGCATCTATAAGGGTTTCTGTATAGATGATCATGTTGTTGGCTAATAAAGACAGTTTTACTTATTTCTGTCTCAGCTAGATGCTTTTTATTTCTTTTTCTTCCCACATTGCAATATAGCTAGAATGTCTAGCATAATGTTTTAATTTTTTTTCTTTTTTGGGCGGTACTGAGGTTCCTGGAAACCCTTCTACCTCCGGGCTATACTCTCAGACCTATTTTTATATTTTTATTTGGAAACAGGGTCTCCTAAGCCAGCGAGACTTGCTTCAAACCTGCGTGATACTCCTGTCTCCACCTCCCAAGCGCAGGGATTACAAGTGTGTGCCACCACGCCCGGCCTTAGCATAATGTTTAATAAAGGCAGTAACACATAAAGTTATATATATATTTTTAAATTTTCTTTTAGTATTTATAGAATCTTTCCTATTTTTGATATTAATAATTTCATCTTCTCTTTTTCCTGATAAACCAAGGTAGATCTGTTAATCTTATTTATCTTCTCAAAGAATCACTTTTTTTTATTTATTTTTATTGGTGCACTGTATTCATACATCATAGTAGGATACATACTTTTGTAGACATACATGCACACTTTTCCCAGTCAGCCCCCACCCAATCCCCACCCCATTCTCTCCCTATCCCTCCCTCCCATGCTTGGCTTAGTAGTTGACATCTAGTATTATGGCAATTTATCTAAAATTAAAAATGATAATCTCACATAACAGTTTCATTTGTCTGATACCAAGCTTTTGATGACTTAAAGATAACATTTCAATATTTCTTTTTACTTTCTTTCTTACCAGAGAATATTTTTTTATATTTTTTAGGTGAAACTATCATATATTTATATATTTATTTTTCAGAAAAAAAATCTATCCTAATATGGAATATGGAGTCTAGGTACCCAAAACGATCTTGAAAAAGAACAAAGCTAGAAGATATATATTTTCTGATTTCAAACCATATAAAGCTACAATAATTGAAACAGTGTAGTACTATTCTAAAGGCAGATATATAAACCATTGGAGTTAAATACAAGCCTAGAGCTAAATTCTTCCCTATATTGTCAAGTTATTTTTGACAAGGTTTCCACGAACATTTGGTGGTGGAAATATTAATCTTTTAACTAAATATTGTTAAAAAATAATAATTACATGGAAAAGAATAAAATTGGACCCTTACCTAATCCCATATACAAATATTAACTCAAAATAGATAATAGACCTAAATATAAATCTTAAGACTATAAACTTTTAGGAGAAAATCTGGGTCATTAAACCTCACAACATTGAAATTGGCAGTGATTTCTTGGTTATGATTTCAATGGCACAAGCAACAGAGGAGTATACAAACTCCCTAAAAATTAAAAAAAATTGTATATCCAAAGACAATGTAAACAGAGTTAACAGTTACTAATAGAATGGGATAAAATATTTCTAAATGCTATATCTGAAGGTATATTAATATTCCAACTAGAAATCCTAGAAATTAACAACAATAAAGGCAAACAATACAATTTAGAGATAGGTAAAAGACTAACATAAATAATGAATCTCCACAGATAACCAATCTTAGTTGTCTGTTGGATGGAAAATCTTGTTTCTCTAGTTCTGGAGTGTGTTACCTATTTCTTCTTTGTAGTTAATCTCTTTGAGTATTTTCTCTAGTGCTGGTTTTGAAGACATAAATTCCTTCAGTTTCTGTTTGTCATGGAAGCTTCTTATTTCCCCATCTAATTTGATAGAAAGTTTTGCTGGGTAGGAAATTTTTGGCTGGAAGTTGTTTTCTTTCAGAGTTTGGAATATGTTACTCCAAGCCCTTCTGGCTCTCATGACTTGGTTTGGGAAGTCTGGAGTGATTCTAATTGGTTTGCCTCTGAATGTCACTTGGCCCTTTGCTTTTGTTGCCTTTAAGATTCTCTGCTTGGCTTCCACATTGGTCATTTTGACAATTATGTGGCGTGGGGATCCTCTTCTCCGATCCTGTCTAAAGGGAGTTCTATAAGTTTCCTGGACCTGTGTATCAACCTCTTGCTCTATGTCTGGAAAATTTTCTGCTATTACTTCCTTGAAGAGATTGTTGATCCCTTTGGTTTCACTTTCTTTTCCCTCCTCTATTCCAATTATTCTTAGGTTAGCTCTCTTAAAATGGGCCCATATTTCTTCAATATCAGATTCCTGCTGTTGGATATTTTTCTCTAGATTAGAAACTATGCATTCATTTTTGGATTGCTCATCTTCTAAGAGCGAGATTCTGTTCTCCATGTTTTCTAATCGGTTGTTTGTACTTTGAATTGAGGCCTTTACTTCATTAATTGCATCCTTTATCTCTTTTTGGCTCTCTCTGAGTTCTTTTCGAAGCACCTCTATTATTTCTACAGTTATTTTCCTGATTTGATCTTCTAGAAATCTCTGATTTTCAGTTTTATCGGGTACTGATGTTGTGGGGTTGTGGGCATTTATTGCTCCAGTATTATACCTCTTTCCCATGATTTCGGATGTTTGTGCCTTCTCTGGGTTCTTCCCTTGGGTCACTATGACTTCACTTAAGGTGTTCTGGATCTCGAGTCAGTAGTATCTCAGACCCCACTACTCCTTTACTGGGTTTTATCACAGAGTCTCCGACCCAGAGAGTCGATAGAGGCTAATTTAGACTGTGGGGGGTGCCAGGTTGCACGTTCTCCTATGGTGTGATATCTCTGCCACCGCCCCTCCCCCACTGGGTCAAGTCCCAGGGAGTACAGTACTGGGATTTCTCCTCTGTGGCCCGCAATTTGACTCACTGTTCTTGAGTACGCAGATGTAGCTGTACTGGCCTCGCTGAATTCGGTGCTGCTGCCGCCGTTGGCAATATGGCGCCGCTGCTATGCCCTCGGCTGTGGGGCTGGTGTTTTTCTTCTTGGTTTTGATTTCCACTCTGAATCCCTGCAGCATGTGCTGAGCTCGGCCACTGGGAGCTTTAGATGTTCTCTGGGTGGAGAAATCCCGCCTGGCTGTTCCGCAGTGGCTCACCTCGGCTTGCTGTAGCCGTCCCGTGAATTCGCTGGTGCCGCTGGCAGTATGGCGCTGCTGCCGCGTCTGCCGCGTCCTCGGGTGTGAGGCCGGTTATCTCCTCTGTGGCTCTGTTCTCAGTCCGCTTTCTCTCTGGAGCCTGGTGATTTTTTGTTTCACTGGTGATGGTGTTTTCTGGCTATGAAAGGCGCTGATTTTGTGGTAATGGAGATTGGTTGTTAGCGGGGCTCTTAAGCCCCGCTTTTCTCGGTCGCTATCTTCCCGGAAGTCCAAAGAATCACTTTTATATTCATTGATTTTGGTGTAGTTTTTTTCTGCTTTTCATTTCATTAACTTCTGATTTATTATTATCATTTCTTCTGCTTACCTTGAGTTTAATTTATTCTTCTTTTCTGGCTTCTTTATAATGAAACTGAAGCCATTCATTTGAGGCCTATCTTTTTTATAGAATTTAATACTATATACTATTTTATTTTATTTTTGTGGTACTGGGGATGGAACCCAGGACCATTCTACCTCTGAGATACACCTCCAGCCCTATTTTTTATTCTTTATTTTTTTGAAACAGGGTCTCACTGAGTTGCAAAGGGCCTACTAAGTAGCTGAGGCTGTCTACAAACTGTAATCCTCCTGTCTCAGCCTCCCAAATGCTGGGATTATAAGCATGCACCACCATACCCAGATATAAACTTCATTTTAAATTTTGGTTTAGAGGCATCCTATACATTTCAATATGTTGTATTGATATATATCTTGATATATTCACTTTAAAACCTTCTAAGTTCCATTTCTATATCTTTTTTGACCCATGGAATATTTAGTTTCTAAATATTTGGTAGATTTTTATAGGTGCTGATTACTAAATTAATTACATTTTGGTCAGAGAACATATTTTTTATGATTTTAATATTTTTAAATATAATAAGACTTGTTTTATGGCATAAAATATGGTCTAGCTTGGTAATGCTCCCATTGGGATTTGAAAATACTGTGTATTCAACTTCAGTTGGGTACTTTTACTACAAGGCTGTGTCTACAATGGTTTGGATATGGTTTGAATGTGTCTCCCAAAAGTGTATGTGTTGGTAGCTTGGCTGCCAGCATAGGGATGTGGTGTGACCTAGAGGTGGGGCCTGTAGGAGGGCCTCAGGCCATTGAGAGTGACCCCTCAGAAAAGACTAGCATAGTTAACACAGTTATGGAATTCCAGGTAACCCAGGTCCCATTCTTGCTTTCTGGTCTCCTCTCTTCCTGCCATTGTGATGCCATCTGTCATGACATCCTCACAAGATCTGAGTTGATGCTGGCATCAAGATTTTGAACTTTCAGAACTGGGAAGTAAATCTCTTTTCTTTAAAAGTAGTTAGCCTTGGATATTTTGCTATAGTAATAGAAAGTAGACTACTACAGTATTCTTACAAGTTTCTGTCTACTTATTTTATCAATTACAATGTCCAAATCTCTGACTACAGTTATTATTCTTTATAATAATTATTTCTGAATTTTGTTTTCAGAAGCAGATATATTACTTGGAAACATCTTAATCTTCTCAGATTTTGCTTTTAATATTTGTTTGGTGGGACTGGGAAAGTATTTGTATAAATTTTATCTTTCCACGTAGAGACAAAACTCTTCTTCATATTCAACCCAACACTCAATGAATTGTGAAGATTTCCCTATCAGGCTAACAGAAGCATACAGAGCTCCTCGTTCTGTGTGTGCTCTGCATAGTATTGCATAGTATTTTCTCTTTAATCTGTTCAGGTAGGTCTTTGCCAGCCTCAGGTAAAGGTTTCCTCATACATGTGCACATCAACACTAATAAAAGCTGAAGGTGGCACTTTTTCTATCACTCTGGCTCTTTCTCTACACAGCTCTGTCTTCTTGTATTCTGCCCAGCAAACTCAAACTACTTTGTTTTCCCCAACTCTCAGTTCTGTTTTCTTAACTCAGGTACTCTGCAGGGTTCCATTTGGAACTCTTGTTTCTGTGCCACAGCCTGAAAACCTCTTAAACTGGAAGCACCCCCTTTGGTTTCCATTTCCAAACCACAAATTGCTGTCCTTCATGCTTAATGCCCACTGTCTTGAATACTATAGTTTCATTTTGTAATGTTTTTCTTTTCAGGTGAGAGAGTAAATCTGGTCCATTTTGGTAAGAGAACATATTTTGTATGATTTTTTTTTCCTGTACTGGGGATTGAACCCAGGGGCATTCTACTTCCAAGCTATACCCCCAGTCCTGTTTTATTCTTTATTTTGAAATAGAATCTCACTGAGTTGTGAGGGGCCTCACTAAGTAGCTGTACTGGGATCACAAGCATGCTCCACAATGCTTGGCCTCTGGGGATCTTTTTAAAAAGACAATTCCTGATTCTAAAATAAGACCTACTGAATTAACATCTGTGGGAGAGCCAGGTATGGTGGACCATGTTGTAATTTCAGTTCTTAGAAGGCTGAGAGGGGAGGATCACAGGTTTGAGGATAGCCTCAGCAACATAGCAAGACTCTCAGCAGTCAAGGGAGACTGTTTCTCCCTAAAATAGGGAGGCTGAGGGCTGGAGGTGTAACTCAGAAGCAGAACACCCCTGGGTTGAATCCTTAGTACCAAAAAAAAGTTCATGGAGGAATTCAGAAAACAATTTGTAACTAACTCCCCATTTGGTTCTGTGGCACATCCATATCTCAGAACCACCAATTTGATAAAATATAAACTCTTGGACTTCCGGGAAGATGGCAACGGAGAAAAACGGGGCTTACGAGCCCCGCTAACAACCAATCTCTTACCACAAAATCAGCGCCTTTCATAGCAAGAAAACATCATCAGCAGAGAAACAAAAAATGTAATTACAAAGGACAGAGAAAAAGAGGGCTGGAAAAACGAGACACCAGAAAGAAACCAAACCGCAGTGCTGCCGCCGGAGCCGTGGTGCAGAGCGGCGTGGGCGCCATCTTCCCTTGCAGAACCAGGACCCAGAGAGGAGGGGGACTCAGAACGGAGCTCAGAGCCACAGAGGAGATATGCTGGCCTCACGCCCGAGGGTGCAGCAGCAGCGCCTTACTGCCAAGGGCAGCGGCGAGTTCACTGGACGGCACCCACACCAACGCACTCAACAGCACACCAGGCTCCAGAGAGGAGCGACAGACACCAAGCCGAGGTGAACCGCTGCAGAACAGCCAGGCAGAATTCAGCAGATTTTTCAGCACAGGGAACATCTAAAGCTCCCAGGGGCTGGGCTCAGTATACCCTGCAGAGACTCAGAGTGGAGCTCAAAATCAGAGAAGTAATACGCCACCTCACGGCTGAGGGTGTGGCAGCAGCACCATATTGCCATCGGCAGCAGCATAGGCGAATTCACCAAGTCCACTACAGCTCCATCAGCGCACTCAACAACAGTGAGTCAAATTGTGGCCCCTAGAAGAGAAATTCTAGTACTACACTCCCAGGGACTTGACCCAGTGGGGAAGTGGCGGTGGCAGAGATATCACAACATAGGAGAACGCCCAACCTGACACCCCCTCCCCCATGGTCTAAAGCAGCCTCGATTGACTCCCTGGGTCTGAGACTCTGCAATACAACCTAGTAAAGGAGTAGTGGGGACTGAGATACCACAGACTCGAGATCCAGAGCACCTTAAGTGAAGTCGTAGTGACCCAAGGGAAGAACCCAGAGAAGGCACAAACTTACTAAGTCATGAGAAAGAGGAATAACAATGGAGCAATGAATGCCCACAACCCCACAACATCAGAACCCGATAAAACAGAAATTCAGAGATTTCTAGAAGATCAAATCAGGAAAATAACTGTAGAAATAATAGAGGTGTTTTGAAAAGAATTCAGAGAGAGCCAAAAAGAGATAAAGGATGCAATTAATGAAGTAAAGGCCTCAATTCAAAGTACAAACAACCGATTAGACCACATGGAGAATAGAATCTCGCTCTTAGAAGATGATCACTCCATAAATGAACGCATAGTTTCTAATTTAGAAAAAAAACCAGACAGCAGGAATCTGACATTGAAGAAGTATGGGCCCATTTTAAGAGAGCTAACCTAAGAATAATTGGAATAGAGGAGGGAAAAGAAAGTGAAACCAAAGGGATCAACAATCTCTTCAAGGAAGTAATAGCAGAAAATTTTCCAGACATAGAGCAAGAGGTTGATACACAGGTCCAGGAAACTTATAGAACTCCCTTTAGACAGGATCGGAGAAGAGGATCCCCACGCCACATAATTGTCAAAATGACCAATGTGGAAGCCAAGCAGAGAATCTTAAAGGCAACAAAAGCAAAGGGCCAAGTGACATTCAGAGGCAAACCAATTAGAATCACTCCAGACTTCCCAAACCAAGTCATGAGAGCCAGAAGGGCTTGGAGTAACATATTCCAAACTCTGAAAGAAAACAACTTCCAGCCAAAAATTTCCTACCCAGCAAAACTTTCTATCAAATTAGATGGGGAAATAAGAAGCTTCCATGACAAACAGAAACTGAAGGAATTTATGTCTTCAAAACCAGCACTAGAGAAAATACTCAAAGAGATTAACTACAAAGAAGAAATAGGTAACACACTCCAGAACTAGAGAAACAAGATTTTCCATCCAACAGACAACTAAGATTGGTTATCTGTGGAGATTCATTATTTATGTTAGTCTTTTACCTATCTCTAAATTGTATTGTTTGCTTTTATTGTTGCTAAATTTTAGGATTTCTAGTTGGAATATTAATATACCTTCAGATATAGCATTTGGAAATATTTTATCCCATTCTATTAGTAACTTTTAACTCTGTTTACATTGTCTTTGCATATACAGTATTTTTTTTATTTTTTAGGGAGTTTGTTTACCCTTCTGTTGCCTGTGTCATTGAAATCATATTCAAGAAATCACTGCCAAATTTCAATGTTGTGAAGTTTTATGACCCAGATTTTCTTCTAAAAGTTTATAGTCTTAAGATTTATATTTAGGTCTTTTATCTATTTTGGGTTAATATTTGTATATGGTGTTAGGTAAGGGTCCAATTTTATTGTTTTTCATGTAATTATTATTTTCCAACAATATTTAGTTAAAAGATCATTATTTCCTCCACCAAATATTCGTGAAAACTTTGTCATGACAATATATGGAAGAATTTTCTCTAGGCTTTTATTTAACTCCAGTGGTTTATATATCTGCCTTTAGAAGAGTACTACACTATTTCAATTATTGTAGCTTTATATGGTTTGAAATCAGAAAAAATACATCTTCTAGCTTTGTTCTTCGAAATTGTTTTGGGTATCTAGAGTCCATATTCCATATCAGGATAGATTTTTTTCTGAAAAATAAATAAATAAATGTATGATAGTTTCACCTAAGAAAAAAAATATTCTCTGGTAAGAAAGAAAGTAAAAAGAAATATTGAAATGTTATCTTTAAGTCATCAAAAGCTTGGTATCAGACAAATGAAGCTATTATGTGAGATTATCATTGTTAATTTTGGATAAATTGCTATAATACTAGATGTCAACCACTAAGCCAAGCATGGGAAGGAGGGATGGGGAGGGGACGGGGTGGGGATCAGGTAGGGGCTAACTGGGTGATGTGTGCATGTATGTCTACAAAAGTTTTTTTCCCCCATTATGATGTATGAATACAGTGCACCTATTAAAAAAAAGAAAGAAATACATGGAATTTATATATATCTTAATGTATTATAATCATTGGATAGCAGGGGAGTGACATTTCTCCAGAGGCAACAAGGACATGATCAGCTTCTGAGCTTCAGTTTCAGATGTGAATCTTTACCCACGTGTGTCACTGAACTGTAAACCTCTAGAACATCCACAAACATCCACCTCTAGAACACCCAACACAGGCAAGAAACTCTGTCATGAGGCATGGGGCATAATTCTAACTAAGAATTCTAAGTTCTAAAACTATCAGGAGGTTCTGAGAATTCTAAGATCTAGGTAGTAGTTAAAATTAGGTGTATAGATCACATTCCATTTTAATAATCAATAAAAATTAGAATATTTGCTTTAATCTGCCATGAAATAAAGCTTTTTGAAAAAAATTATTTTTATAAAGGAAAGTGAGTTATTCTATGTTACTAATTAGATCTTAGGTATTATAGTTTAGAATGATTAAAATTTTTTTTCAAGCCAGGCATGGTGACACATGCCTATAATCCTAGTACTTGTGAGGCTGAAACAAGAGGATTGCAGGCTTGAGAGTAGCTTCAGCAACTTAGTGAGACCTTCAGCAACTTAGCAAGACCCTGATCCAAAATAAAAAAATAAAATAGTGCTAGGGATGTAGCTCAGAAATAGAATGCTCCTAGATTCAGTCCCCAGTTTTAAAAAATATTGCAATAATTGTGAGATATCAACTGATATTTCAACTGGTCTAGAAAGAATTTTTTATACAGTGGCCTTTGTTTGAGAGCGTCACTAGTGACAATTTCCTAAGTGCATGTTGACCAGCTGATTGATTTATGTACAACAAACCTGATAAACAACTGTGACTATCTTCACAAATGTTCAGCTCCTACACAGATTACTTAACTATGTAACCAAATTCCAATCCTAGGCAGGTAAGTACTAATTTGTCAATAATGTATTTCTCTTAACTCCCCATATACCTCTGTTGGATTCACCAAATATAGAATAATTTTAAAAATCGAATATCTAGCCGGGCATGGTGGTGCATGCTTGTAATCCCAGTATTGGGAGGCTGATACAGGGGGATCATGGTTTGCAGACTGCCTCAGCTACTTAGTGAGGCCCTTTGCAACTCAGTAAGACCCTGTTTCAAAAATAAATAAATAAATAAAAATAGGGTTGGGAGTGTATCTCAGAGATAGAATGCCCTTGGGTTCCACCACCAGTACCACAAAAAACCCTAATATTCATAATTAGTTTGCAGTGATTCTATAATCAATAATATTAATAGTTAGTGATATCACCACCTTACATAAGAAGTTTATCAGGCACAGTGGCACACACCTGTAATCTCAGTACTTGGGAGGCTGAGACAGGAGGATCACAGGTTTAAGACTAGTCTCAGCAATTTAGACTTTAGACCCTGTTTAAAAATAAATAAATAAAGAGATCTGGGGTGTAGGTAAGCAGTAGAATGCTCCTGGGTTCAATCCCTAACACCAAAAGAAAAAAAAAATTGTCACTTTCTGTGCTCTTTAATCCTAACTTACATTCCAGTAAAAGATGAAAGTATAATATTATATAGTAGATAACATATGTATTACATATATACTTATATAAGTATATATGTATCATATATATATATATATAAATATATAAAATAGTCCTTCTAACTCAGAGATTATTAATCCTTGTTATGCTGTGAGCCCTTTTGGTATTTGATGCTGCTGTTTATGGACCTTTTCCCAAAATAATGTTTTAAATGTATTAAAATTAGAATGTCAGGATATATAAAATCTACATTGTAATACAGTTATCAAATATGTTTAAAATATAATTGTGATATAATAATATATATGCTTCCTAATTGATGCAGTAAGATAAAATCTAGTTGTGGCACTGTTCACAATTTTTTTTATTATGAATGAGGTACTAAATAGCATTTTGACACACTTGCAAAAACTATAATGATAAGTGAAAATATCATTTTGTAGCCTATACTTGTAATAGAAGGAAATGCTAATTTTTATTTATATTAGTAAACATAAGGATATTTTCTCCTTCCAAGGACATGTACCCCCTGAAGTCTCCATGAATCCTAAGAAACTTTGTTTACCTTCTGTTAATTTTTAATGAAGTCTTAGTTTGTTTTTGTTTTTGTTTTTTGCAGTACTAGGGATGGAACTGGGGGCATTCTATTTTCGAGCTACACCCCCAGCCCTATTTTTTATTCTTTATTTTGAAACAGGGTCTCACTGAGTTGCAAAGGGCCTCACTAAGTAGCTGATGCTGGCCGTGAACCCAGATCCTCCTGTCTCAGCCTCCCTGAAGTCTTAGTTTTGAATCACAAAAACCAAGTTAAGCAAAACTAAATTATAAAGGACTATGAGAAGAAAAAAATTGAAGTTCCGTTTCTTTGTTGAATTGATTGAAAGGACTTTTTCAACATTATGATATACTTTTTTATATTCCATTACTTCTTGCTGGCATTGGCATTGTCCTCTTCAATAGCCAGTAATGAAAAGCTTCACAAGTATGACTTAATCATATGGCACTTTTAATTTGTGAAGCCTATTTAGAACGTTAACACAAAATAGAAATACAGTGATATAAGGAGAGAATTATATACCATAATGAAATAGCTCTGAAGAACCTAATTGGCAGCAAACTTGGTACCCTTAAAATCAGAACTCCTTTGGGTTTTGTTTTAGAAATTTACTAGTCAAAGTCTCTGGCTGAGCCACATGTGATGGTACATGCTTGTAATCCCATTACTTGGGAGGCTAAGACAGGAAGATCACAGGTTTGAGGCCAGCCTCAGCAACCCAAGGCCCTCCACAACTATTAAGATTCTGTTTCAAAATAAAAAATTAAGCCGGGCGTGGTGGTGCATGCTTATAATCTCTGCCCTTGGGAGTCTGAGACAAGAGGATCGCACAGGTTCGAAGCTAGCCTCAGCTACTAAGTGAGGCTCTCAGCAACTTAGTGACACCCTGTTTCCAAATAAAATATAAAATAGGTCTAGGAGTATAGCCTGGAGGTAGAAAGTCTCTGGGTTCCACGCCTAGTACCACAATAAATAAATAAATAAAATTAAAATTAAAATTAAATATGACTGGAGAGGTAGCTCAGAGGTAAAATGCCCCTGGGTTCAATCCCCAGTAGCACACAAACAAACAAACAAACAAGCTCTGGATGATGGTAAGAAAATAAGGTGAAGGAATAGATTAAGTCATGGTATTAAAATGAGTTCAAAAGGCCGGGTGTGGTGGCGCACGCTTGTAATCCCCGCACTTGGGAGGCGGAGACAGGAGGATCATGCTGGTTCGAAGCCAGCCTCGCTGGCTTAAAAGACCCTGTTTCCAAATAAAAAAATATAAAATAGGTCTAGGAGTGTAGCTCAGAGGTAGAAGGGTTTCCAGAAACGCCAGTACCCCCCCAAAAAAAATAAATGAGTTCAAAAGAGCTACACCCCATCAGGTGTTCAGCATATAAACCATCCTCATATCTGTAAGCGGCTAACTGGAAATGCATGATCAGTTTGAATACTTGCACGTCTGTAAAAAGCTGTAATTACCAAGAAAAATGTATACATTTTATCTATGTAGGGCTCACCCATTTAGTATGTCTCTTAAATTTTGATCAATTGTGGATCCGATAGCAACAAAGAGAGGAAAATCCTGTATTTTCTGTGGATCTTGACATGAGTGCTCCTGATCATCTCTTACTAAACACCTTAAACGTTTATGATGGAGTGGGAAAACATCGCAACCCAGTGAGAACTGCTTACATATGAGAAACTTTCCAACTTCATTAGAAATTCTGCTCTCCATTTCTCAAAGATTAGGAGAGTAACTCATGGCTTATTTACAAATGGAAAGTAATACTTCGTAATACCTGGCAGCTTTCAAAACTAGATTATATCTGTCCTTGCCTGAAGGGCTCCAATAACACTATTCTAAGATATTTACTTCTGACCATCTGGCAGCTCTTAAGAACCAATCTCCCTTAACATTTTATAGCTATTGCACCCGGTTACAGCTAATCCTTTCAATGAATGAGCTGGAAAATGTAGATACATCAATATCATATTCTTTAGAACTCATTTAATCTATGCCCTATTATTATTTCATTTAATAGGGCCATTATCTTCTGTGGAAATGAAAAGTAATTTGTCAGAATTATTTCTTAAAATTCAAAGATCAATCTATGTAAATTTTTAAATAAAAGAAATCATAGGTTGTTGTTTTTTATTTTAATTAATTAATTAATTAATTTAGTGGTGCTGGGGTTCCTGGAAGCCCTTCTATCTCCGGGCTACACTCCCAGACCTATTTTTACATTTTTATTTGGAAACAGGGTCTCCTAAGCCAGCACGTGCGGCTGGCTTCGAACCTGTGCGATCCTCCTGTCTCTGCCTCCCAAGTGCAGGAGTTACAAGCGTGAGCCACCACGCCCGGCGTTGTTTTTGTTTTTGTTTTTGTTTTTGTTTTGTGTGTGGTACTGGGGTTCCTGGAAGCCCTTCTACCTCCGGGCTACACTCCCAGACCTATTTTTACATTTTCATTTTGGAAACAGGGTCTCCTAAGCCAGCGCGTGCGGCTGGCTTCGAACCTGCGCGATCCTCCTGTCTCTGCCTCCCAAGCGCGGGGATTAAAAGCGTGCGCCACCACGCCCGGCCTGGCGGTTGTTGTTTTTTTTTTAAAAAAAAAATCAGAAATATACTCATTAAAAATCTCAGAAATGGGAATCTAGGTCATAGATTCCACACACATTTTTAGGTGTTATTTTCCAATCTGGGTTCTAAAATGGTTAGTGTAATGGCTGAGTATGAGTTGAGTGAACAGTATCCCGAGAAAGGGCATGTGTTAACAATGGAGTTGACACCTTAACAAGGTCAATCAAAACAACCTGTGCTTTCTTTGCTTATTGTTTGCTTTAAGAAGATAGGAAGCCAGGCATAGTGGGTCATAGATTCCACACACATTTTTAGTGTTATTTTCCAATCTGGGTTCTAAAATGGTTAGTGTAATGGCTGAGTATGAGTTGAGTGAACAGTATCCCGAGAAAGGGTCTGTGTTAACAATGGAGTTGACACCTTAACAAGGTCAATCAAAACAACCTGTGCTTTCTTTGCTTATTGTTTGCTTTAAGAAGCTAGGAAGCCAGGCATAGTGGCGTGCACACACTTGTAATCCCAGCATTCCGGAAGCTGACAAAGGAGGATCGCAGTTCACAGACAGCCTCAGCTACTTAGTGAGGCCCTTTGCAACTCAGTGAGACCCTGTTTCAAAATAAAGACTAAAAAATAGACTTTGGGTTATAGTTCAGAGGTAGAATGCCCCCGGGTTCCATCCCCAGTACCACAAAAAAAAAAAAAAAGAAGCTTGGAAATTTATTCTAGAATTTTATAAATTTTTTTTGAAAACAATTTGATACTGTATGGACTTTCAAGAACTAATGGCTCTACTTAATTTTTGCAATTTATTAATAAGAATTGTGGAAAATTTCCAATTTCCATAATTCTTTATGACTTGTGCTTTGTATCTTTTTTGCGGTTTGTCCCGTCCCCAGATTTGCCATTCCATTACACACCACCTCCATCACAAAACCAAGTTTTGGACAGAAACCTCCTTTCCCTATGTGTTTGTCATTATTGTATTTAGGTGCTCCAAGCTGGGCAAGTTTCCTCCTTGTTGTTACATTAACACACACATATGCGTACACACACGCGCACATGTGCACAGGTGTGTGAAAATTCTTCATAGGTTTTGGATAAAATTAATAATTAGGATTACTAGAGGGGTTTTTGTATCGACATTAATTTTTTAAAAGCTTTAGAGAAGGTGAATATGGTGGTTAACACCTGTAATCCAGTACTTAGGAGGCCAAGTCAAGATCACAGGTTCAAGGACAGCCTCAGCAAGTAGTGAAATTCTTATCAACCTAATGAGACCCTATTTCAAAGTAAAAATAAAATAGGTCCAGGGGTGTAACTTGGTGATAGAATGCCCCTGGATTCAATCTCCTCTGCCAAAAAAAAATTTTTTTAGAGCTTTATGGTAACTTTTGGAAAATATTTCACTTCATTTTATATTGTATGGGGATAAAAACTACCCTATATTTCAATGCTAAATAGACTCAAACTTAGGTAAGATTTGGCTGGCAAGGTACCTTACTGTAGAGGCCTTTAGGATAATCCTCATTTGATATTCTTTTATTTTTCCCAATTACTAGGTTTCTGTCATGCAGAAGGACAAGTATTAAATAATAAAATGTCAACTTGATACATATTAAAATAGTTATAATGAGGTTCTGTACAATTAATATTTATATATTACTCTGTTCACCATAAACTTTTCAAGCTCTTTATCATTCTGGATTTTAACTCTGTGCTCATAGATTTAGTTTTTCTTTCTGAGATTCTTTATATAAATTTTTTTCTCTCTCTCTGTGTGTGTGTGTGTGTGTGTGTGTGTGTGTGTGATACTGTGGATGGAATCTAGGGACAGTCTACCTCCAAGCGACATGCCTAGACCTATTTCATTCTTTATTTTGAAACTGGGTCTCACTAAGTTGCAGAGGGCCTCACAAATTGCTGAGGCTGGCTGTGAACATGTGATCCTGCTGTCTCAGCCTCCCAAGTATTGGGATTACAAGCGTGTACCACCATACCTGCCTTTTCCTCTTAAGTATGACAGATGATTTTCAACTGGACAAATAAGCTGTTTGTGGCTCACTTCATGTAACCAACCTGACCAGTATTTCTTTTTCTTTTTTCTTTCTTTTTTTTTTTTTTTTTTTTTTTTGCAGTACTGGGGATTGAACCCAGGGACATTCTACCTCTGAGCTACACCCCCAGCCCTATTTTTTATCCTTTATTTTGAAACAGGGTCTAAGTTGTAGAGAGCCTCACTAAGTAGCTAAGGCTGGCCACAAACCTGTGATCCTCCTGTCTCAGACTCCCACATACTGGGATTATAAGCGTGAGCCACCACACCTGGCACCTACTACCCTTTCTCTTTTTCTTAATTATTTGTGGGATAGAGAGACAAAAAAACCCCTTGAAAACGAGGCATAATTAAAAGTGAATTTCTCTTAAGAGGAACTATAGAGGTTCTTAAAATATTAGTATGTTAGTGATAGAAAAACTACTTTCATGTATAGAACTTTAAAATATTTTATTTGCTCCAAATTCTATTAATAATCTAGGCAAAATTTTCTTTTAATCAGAAAAATATCAAAGGAATAAGGAAGTTTATGTAGCTCATGAACCACTGGAATAATTTGAGGCTTCGTTTAATAGTTTACTGGAAAGAATATTGTTCTAACTACCCCAGGACCACTATTAAATTTTTTTGTTTTATGAATGTTTGGATATTTCAGGTAAAATATAAAATCAGGTACCTACTACACTCCCAAATCTAAATTTTTTATTAATTAATGAATTAATTTACTTATTTATTGTTACTGGGAATTGAACCAGGAGCATTCTACCTCTTGGCGATATCTCCCTACCTCTTTTGTAGCTGGGAGTACAAGTGTTTGCCATTGTACCTATCTTCATACCTAAACTTTAAAACAGCCACCAAGCCAGGCATGGTGGCGCACACCTGTAATCCCTGTGCTTAGGAGGCTGAGACAGGAGGATCTCACAGGTTCAAAGCCAGCCTCAGCTACTTAGTGAGGCTCTCAGCAGCTTAGTGAGACCCTGTCTCAAATGAAGTATAAAATAGGTCTTGGAGTATAGCCCAGAGGCAGAAAAGCCCCTGGGTTCCACCCTCAGTATCACAAAAAACTATAATAATAAAAAAAAAAGTTCTTAGACTTGTTCTCACTCATGTTAGAAAAGACTACAAATTAATGGTATCCAAATGCCAGTCCACAGACTAGCACCAGCATGTGACAAGCAGTCCATGGCAACATTTTACCTGTCAGTTGTGAAATGAGAGTATGGATGATGATGTGGTGGGTTTATAAGAAAGCTCAATATATCCAGCTTCTTGTGATTGAAATGTCATTCTTGAAACAGTAGCGATAATAGATCTTTGCTGTTGTTGTTGTTGTTGGTTTTTTTTTCTTTTTTCCTTTTGGTACTGGGGATGGAACCCAGGGGCATTCTACCTCTGAACTATACCCTCAGCCCTATTTTTTATTCTTTATTTTGAAACAGGTTCTCACTGAGTTGCAAAGGGCCTCACTAAGTAGCTGAGCTGTCCTGGAACCGCGATCCTCCTGTTTCAGCCTCTCAAATGCTTGGATTACAAGTGTGCGCCACCACGCCCAGCTCTGTTGTTTTTGTTTTTATAATGTTCTTACCTAGGAAAGTTGGCTTCCTAAACTTTAAAAGTTCAAGTCTATCCTTTCAGAATACAAACTGCCTTATGATAGAATTTGAATTATTCTTAAAGTAGAATAAATAACGCAGAAACTTTAAATATGACTCCTCAAGATGATCTGAGTCTAGTTTTCTCTAGTTTACCTTAAAATTTTTTTGCAGCCAGGTGCTGTGATGCATGCCTGTAATCCCAGATCCTGGGGAGACTGAGGCAGGAGGATCACAAGTTTGAGGGCTGCCAGGGAAACATAGTGAGAACCTGTCTCTAAATAAAAATTAAAAGGGGGCTGGTGAAGCACATGCTGGTAGAGTGCTTGCCCAGCCTGTACACAGTTCTGGGTTTGATCCCCAGTGCCACCAAAAGAAAAAAGGAAAGTTTACTGCAGCCATTTCTAAGCATTGATCCACCTTCCCTCCCTTTCCATTTTTTCCTTTTATTTTTATTTTTTTATTTATTTTGCAGTACTGGGGATGGGACCCAGGGGCATCCTACCTCTAAGCTACACCCTCAGCCCCATTTTTTATTCTTTATTTTATTTTTGCGGTACTGAGGATGGGACCCAGGGGCATTCTACCTCCGAAATATACCCCAATCCCTATTTTTTAGTCTTTTTATTTTTTTTGAAACAGGATCTCACTGAGTTGCAAAGGGCCTCTCTAAATAGCTGAGGCTGTCCAAGAACTGCAATCCTCCATTCTCAGCCTCCCAAAGGGTGGGATTACAAGCATGCGCCACCGCCTGGCTTCCATTTTTTATTTTGAAACAGGGTCTCACTGAGTTGTAAAGGGCCTCACTAAGTAGCTGAGGCTGTCTGCAAACTATGATCCTCTGTTTCATCATCCCAAAAGCTGGGACCATAAGCATGTGCCACCACACCCGGCTCTTCCCTTCCATTTTTATGACCATCCTGAACCTTTCTTTGAAGCCTAGACTGCTTACATGGATTTTGATTTTTTTTTTTTTTTCGGTACCGGGGATTGAACCCAGGAACATTTTACCTCTGAGCTACACCCCTAGCCCCATTTTTTTTATTTTTTATTTTGAAACAAGGTCTCACTAAATTGCAGAAGGCCTCACTAAGTAGCTGAGGCTGGTTGCGAACTGTGATCTTCCAATCTTTGCCTCCCGAATGCTGGGATTACAAGCATGCACCGCCATGTCCAGCTTGAAGAAGGAATTTTGATAGCGCAATCTTTATTTTTTTTTTATATTAGCAGTACCTATGTTTATTTCTTCACTGAACACTAAATTGTTCTTCTAGGAATTGCTCTTGCATATGCTATGGATTCTAGTAAGTGAACACAAAGTTCTTGCGATTTACACTGAAAAGATATTTTCTGTTAATTTTAAATTCATCAAACAAAGAACTGAAAGCATATTTAATACTATGAATTGTTGACATATTTTAGTGAAATATGGTGTTTTATGAGAACCAAAATAGGCAAACACTTGGCTAAAGTGACTTAAGTGTAGAAATATGTAATTGATGTAATTAGAGGCCTTATTTGCATTTTAAATGAAGGGTGCATTTTTGCACACATAAGTAATCATAATTGAAAATATTTCAGTTTTTTAATCCTCTTTTTTTCAAATTACAATATTAAATTGGGTCCTGTGGCATATGCCTAAATCCAGTACGTGGGAGGCTGAGACCAGAGAATTGCAGGTTTGAGGCCAGCATCAACAACTTACTGAGAACCCCAGCAACTTAACAAGACCCTGTTTCAAAGTTAAAAATAAAATAAGCCAGGCATGGTGGCGCATATTGTAATTCCAGTACTTGGGAGGTTTAGACAGGCAGATCTCAGGTTTGAGGCCAACCTCAGCAACTTATTATAGAAAAATAATAAAAAAAGGACTAGGGATATAGCTTGGAGGTAAAATTCCCCCAGGTTCAATTCCCAGTACCAACAAATATATGTGTGTGACTGTGTGTGACTATTATATATATATATATAT
Organism: Muscardinus avellanarius; assembly: GCF_963383645.1. Lineage (NCBI taxonomy): Eukaryota > Metazoa > Chordata > Mammalia > Rodentia > Gliridae > Muscardinus > Muscardinus avellanarius. Next base: position 38,382,277 of record NC_137801.1, read on the forward strand.
ATATATATATATATATATATATGTGTGTGTGTGTGTGTGTGTGTGTGTGTGTGTGTGTGTGTGTATTATTTATATTATTAAAACAACTCTTATTATGATTTTTATTGTTATTGCAGTACTAAGGATTGAACCCAGGGCCTTCCACATACTAGACAAGTATTCTACCACTGAACTACATCCCTAGCTTTTTAAATATATTTTGATACAGGGTCTCAGCAAATACCAGGCTAGCCTTGAACTTGTGATCGTTTTGCCTCAGTCTCTGAGTATCTGGGATTACAGACATGGATCAGGACATCCAAAACATTCAGAAATAAAGAAAATAGTATAATGAAACCAATATTCCCATCATCCACTTCAATAATCAAAGGGTGCTCAATTTGTTTTATTTATATTCATTCACTACTCTTCTCCCAATATTGTTATATAAAATCAAATACCAGATATTATTTCATTCTTAAATACCTTAATCAATAAGTTAATACCAATAATAGAGCTAAAATGTTTTCTTAATGCCAGCAAGCATACAGAGGGTTTGAGTTTCTTTCCCTCTTGAGTAACTTGTATTATTATTTTTATAATTTGTTTGTGAAATAGTTGGCTAATATCTCACACATTGTATTTGGGTAATATTTTTCCTGAAACTTTTTTTGTTGTTTGTTTTTTGTGGTTTGGGGATTGAACCCAGGGGCATTCTATCTCCAAGCCTATTTTATTTTAAATTTTCAAACAGAGTCTCATTAAGTTGTTGAGGCTGGCCTCATACCTGTGATCTTCCTGTCTAAACTTCCCCAGTACTGAGGTTACAGGTATGGGCCACCATGCCTGGCTCTGGATCTCTTAAATTTAGGTTTCTTCCTCCTCCCTTTTTTTATTTTCTTGTCAGTCATCTGCGATGGAAACTGGATCATTTGTCCTATAGAATTCTCATATTTTGGCTTTTGCTATTTTTACTCTTCCTTGAGGATATTGCTAATAGGGTGCTCTAAACTATTAATTTTAGTATCTTATTTTAGGATTACTTTTATCTTTTACTTTGAATATAAATCTCAACTTGTCTTCATTTCTCTGTTCAAGGAGTGTCCAATTCAAAAATTAACTTCTTGTTGCAATACCAATCAATCACATGTACAGGCATTTTAGAAAAGAAAATTACATATAAAAAGATTATCTTCTCTCCTGTTCTTAAATCTCGAAAGGAAATTAATCTATGAAAAGTTTTTTCCTTTTTCTTCTTTTGTTTTTTTTTTTTAGTGGCACAGAGTTTCACTGAGAAATGGAAAGGCCATTTAAAACCCTGTGGGTGAACATCTTCAGAAGTAACTCCTTACATAGTCATGTATTTTTAATTATTAAGACCACTTTTGACCATTGTAATGTCATAGAAATCAGTTTCTGAATTACAAATTTTGTTCTGATGGACAAATTCTCTTCATAACTGTCCTGATGCAGTATTGTGTTTCTTAGCTCACTCAGGAGGAATGGAGGAAGAGGACTGATGTCTAGAAGAATGTAATGAATCATTTGTTGGGCTTAAAATGACCCCTCATTATTCTCTATCCCCTACCCTTACAACCCCCTGAACTGAGTGAGAATTATTGTTATAGTAGTAGAATCATAAAACATCCTTCTGATGTGCTCAGGTGGAAAAAACAGTCTGTCAACAGTCTGTGTAAGAATCTCATGAGAAAGTTGGTATATAAAGTTGCAATACAATTAAGGCATGCTAGCCTATGATACTGATACTGACTATCAAGAAAACAAAAAGGAGCCAGACATGGTGGCACATGATTATAATCTCAGTACTTGCAAGGCTGAGACAGGAGGATCACAGATTGACAAATAGCTTCAGCAATTTAGTGAGACCCTCTGCAACTTAGTGAGACCCTGTTTCAAACTAAAATTAATAATAGTAATAATAACAATAACAATAAAAAATAGTGCTGGGGGTGTAGCTCAGAGGTAGAATGCCCCTGGGTTCCATTCTCAGTAACACACATGCACACCCCCCCCCCAAAAAAAAAAAGAAAGAAAGAAAGAGAAAAAGAAAGACATCAAAAAGGTCACAGGAAATAAAGACTTGTTCTTACCATTTCTGCCTAGGAAAATGTGTTTATTCATACAGTGGGGATTTATTGAGCATCTACTTGTTATCATATTATGCAAGTCTGAGAAAGAAAGGAAATAAAAAATTCTGTGTCCCCTGAGAGCTTATTGTGTAGTTGGACAGAAAGACTTATAGAATTGAAAGAGTTAAATAAAAATGAAAGATAATATCTGGTTAAGCACTAGAATTTGGGATGGTAAAGTCTATAGGAAGCACAGTGAAGGTTAAAATAAAGGATAAAGGATTTTTGAGGAAGTATGGAACCTCTCTTATTTGAGAGGTGGTAATTTCATCATTTAAAGTGAAACTGATAACTTTTTTCCAAACCTCTTAGTTTCCTCCATATTTGTGATTCACACTAGAAAATTACCCAAATTACCAAAATCTGCAGTTCCAATGAACAAAAACTGTCAGCACAACCAAAATAATATAACCCTTTCAATTAAACTGACAAGCTACATTTGCAATGTATTTGCTAAAAATAAATGAAATATCTCAAAGTAAAAATAAGGTGGGGCACCTAAGCTTCAATTGTGTGCTGATATTTAGGTGAGGGTGGAAAAAAAGCACAATAGTTCTTAACTTTTTTCTGTTGGGAATTCTGTGGAGAAGCAACGAAAACTATATAGCCCTTCCCCTGAAAAATACTTGCATGATACGCAAAATATTGCACCTATTTCAGAGATTCATGGGCCCCTTAAAGCTTCTCTCTTCAGTTCATCTTTGAGATATTTTTCTTTTCTTTCTTATTTGTTTGTTTGCTTATTTATTTATTTTGGTCCTGGGAATTGAACTCAGGGGCATTCTACCTCCAAGCTACTTTACTATACCTATTTTACTGTATTTTATTTGGAAATGGGGGTCTTGGTAAGTTGCTAATGCTCACTTCAAACCTGTGATCCTCTTGTCTCAGCCTCCCAAGTACTGGGATTACAGGTATGTGCCACCACACCTGGCCGAAAGAGTCTTGCTAAATTGCTGAAAATCCTTGCTGGCTTGATCCTCTTTTCTTAGCTTTCCAAGTGCTAGGATTACAGGTGTGTACCACTGTGCCCAGCCAAGAATTTTAATATATAAAAATAAAACAGAACCAAAGTGTCTAATTCCCTTCAAGTGATCAGATGGTCAGTAGACTCAAAGCTGCAAGCATTTAACAATTTGTGTCTAAGAAATAGTAATAGTGGGCAAGGGAAAAGAAATTTAAATATGGAAGAGCATATCAGAGCAAGAGGCAGAGTGATCTAAGGAGAATAATGGTCCCAGGATACTATTTAAGACTGAGGTTTCTTGCATTCCTGATTGCTTATCTATGGGCTGGCTGAACCCATTTAAATTGTATAGTCAGGGGTTTGTTGTCATTGTTGTTATTTGTTTGTTTGTTTGTTTGTTTTACTAGGGTTTCAATCCAGAGGAATTCTACCTCTTAGCTATATCCCTCAGCCCTGTCTTATTTTTTAGTTTGAAACAGGGTATTTTTAAGTTGCTGAGAGTCTTGCTAAGTTCTAGAAGATGCTCTCAAACCAGCAGTCCTCTTGGCTCAGGTCCCTTAAGTATTGATATTACATGCATACATCCAGCTTATATTCTGTTACTTTAAAGAGAATATCAAGCAGTTTTCCCTTAATAGAGAAAAAAATTAAGAAATTACAAATTATGACACAGTATCCCTTAGCAGTTTTAATTTAATTTTAAAACTTGGGCTCTGAAGTACCCACAAAATGGGAGTTTAAATAATTCTTTTCTTCAGCCCTTTAAGCCTGGATAACTTTCAAATACACCAAGTACACAAAGCCTCAACGTACTATATGTAATTTTTAAAGTCTTTCACTTAACTTTTAAGCACTGGAATTATGTTTTAAACCTAACAGAAGCTACTGTAATTAGAATGATTAAAATATTATAATACTAGACAAAATACAAAGTTTCATAGGAATGATTGTTCAGGAAATAGAATAACCAACATGCCCAGCCTTGCCATTTTATTTTTTTTATTTTTATTTTTTTAATTAATTTATTTTTTAAATTGGTGCATTGTAGTCATATATCAATCACATTGGAGTACAAGACTTGAGAGGATATACAAGCACACATCATCCAATTAGCCCTCCTCCAGCCCCCATCCCATTCCCTCCCCCTCCCTCCATCCCACACTTCTTTGGTGATTTACTTTGATACATTTGTTTATGTACCTCCTGCTTTTTAAAGAGGCTCCGTCCTCCAGTATTACATACCCTCTGATTGGTCACATTAGTTGCTTCACTATAGGGCCCTTTCTATAGCTCAACCTCTTCCTGTTGCCCTTTTCCTCCTAGTTATTGCTGATTAAGAGAAGCGTCTGATTTATATTTTCTGCGATATTTCTCTGTGCATGCTGCGTTGCAAGTACCAATCCCACTCTTGATGGTCCCAGTAGTGATCTGGCTTCTCAGTGGACTGATCCAGACCTCGCTGGCTCAAGCAGTGGCCTTGCCTCATGGGAGGCCCCAGTTCTGGTCTCGCTGGCCCCTGAACCGGTCTAACCCCTAAGCTGGCTTTGGTCCCAGCCTTGGAGGCCGCAGGAGTGGACTTGCCTCACGCCAGGCTCCGATGCTGGCCATTGGCCCCTGCACCGGTCTAACCCCTTGGCAGGATTCCAATCCCGGCCTCGGAGGCCCCAGCACCGGCCTAGCCTCATGGCAGGCTCCAATGCCGGCCTCGTTGGCCCCAGCACCAGCCTAACCCCTCGGCAGGCTCCGATCCCGGCCTCGGAGGCCCCAGCACTGGTCATGCCTCAAGGCAGGCTCCGATGCCGGCCTCGCTGGCCCCAGCACCCGCCTAACCCCTCGGCAGACTCTTATCCTGGCCTCGGAGGCCCCAGTACCGGCCTTGCCTCACGGCAGGCTCCGATGCCGGCCTCGCTGGCCCCAGCTCCGGCCTAACCCCTCGGCAGGCTCTTATCCTGGCCTCGAGGCCCCAGTACCGGCCTTGCCTCAAGGCAGGCTCCGATGCCGGCCTCACTGGCCCCAGCAGCGGCCTAACCCCTCGGCAGGCTCCAATCCCGGCCTCGGAGGCCCCAGCACTGGTCATGCCTCACAGCAGGCTCCGCTGCCGGCCTCGCTGGCCCCAGCACCGGCCTAACCCCTCGGCAGGCTCTTATCCTGGCCTCGGAGGCCCCAGTACCGGCCTTGCCTCACGGCAGGCTCCGATGCCGGCCTTGCTGGCCCCAGCACCGGCCTAACCCCTCGGCAGGCTCTTATCCTGGCCTCGGAGGCCCGAGTACCGGCCTGCCTCAAGGCAGGCTCCGATGCCGGCCTCGCTGGCCCCAGCACCGGCCTAACCCCTCGGCAGGCTCTTATCCTGGCCTCGAGGCCCCAGTACCAGTCTTGCCTCAAGGCAGGCTCCGATGCCGGCCTCACTGGCCCCAGCACCGGCCTAACCCCTCGGCAGGCTCTTATCCTGGCCTCGGAGGCCCCAGTACCGGCCTTGCCTCACGGCAGGCTCCGATGCCGGCCTCACTGGCCCCAGCACCGGCCTATCCCCTCGGCAGGCTCTTATCCTGGCCTCGGAGGCCCCAGTACCGGCCTTGCCTCAAGGCAGGCTCCGATGCCGGCCTCACTGGCCCCAGCACCGGCCTAACCCCTCGGCAGTCTCTGATCCCGGCCTCAGAGGCCCCAGCACTGGTCATGCCTCAAGGCAGGCTCCGATGCTGGCCTCGCTGGCCCCAGCACCGGCCTAACCCCTCTGCACAGCCTTGCCATTTTAAAGGATAGCTGTCAGTATGTGTTATTATAGCTAAAGGTTTCCAGAAATTTTCTCTATTAATTTTTAATGATACCTTTGATGGATATGGCTGATTTGTTTGGAAGTTATTTTCTTCCTGGGTCGGAGTACTTCATACCAGTTCCTTCTGGCATTCATGACTTGGGTTGTTAAGTCTGGGTGATTTTTATTGTTTTGCCCCTGAATGTCACCTATTCTTTTGTTCTCACTGCTTTTAAGATTCTCTCCTTGGCCTCTATGTTAGTTATTTTGATTTTGATTATTACCTGGCCTGGGAAGGTCCTTCTTTGTTCTTGTCTTGATGGTGTCCTGAATGTCTTCTATATGTGGATATCCAAGTCTTTTTCTATTTTTGGAAAATTCTCTGAAATTATTTCTCTGAAGAGCTTTCTGATACCATTGGTTTGTGCTTCTAGACCTTCATCAATGCCTTTCATCTGTAAATTAGGCCATTTCGTATTGTCCCATATTTCTTGGATATTCAGGTTGTGTTGTTGTATTGTCTTTTCTATATTGTTGACAGTTTTGAATGAACTTCCAAGAGTGATACCTGTTTTCCATGTGGTCTAGCCTGCCAGTTGGTTTCTATTGTGGTATTTAATTCATTTATTGACTCCTTTATTTCACTCAAAGCCTCTTTTTGGTTCTTTCTTAGAGCCTCAATTTTCTCCTTTATTTCCTTTATACTTTGAGTCCTTTCAAATTGTAGATTAGAGTTTGGAATTCTCAGGTTTGTATTTCTCTTGTCTTGGCATCTTCTTCCTCTTTGTGTGTGAGTACTGTGTCTATTCATTATGCCTTTATAATAATGTCTATGCTGGGTATGTATATTTGCCTCTACCATTTTGACTCATATAAATCAAACTTTTGAGTTTGTCCCTGAGAGCCTCTTTAACTAGATAAAGTTCTTAGTGCAGGCAAATAGGAGTCTCTAATTAGATGCAGACCACCATGCTCTCTAAGCCCAAACTCTGCAAGGCCAAAGACTATGATATTCTTTTTAGAGCCTGAAGCCTGCTGGTAGGGATTTAGTGTCCAACAGACACCATTGTTGCTCTGTTGACTGTAAACCAGTGGTACTGCAGAAAGCTGATTGTTGGCCTCTGTGGCAAGTGAGCTTAGGTTCAGCAAAGCCAGCATTTGCTATGTTCTGTGCCTGTGGCCAAAGCAATTCAGCAATATGAAGCATGCAGGAGAAATCATAATTTGTTATTGCAAATTATGCTTCAAAATAAGAATTAATAGTGGCATGACATTAAGCTTTCTGTACATCAAAGGAAGCCATCAAGAATCTAAAGAGGAAGTCTATAGAATGGGAGAAGATCTCTGCCAGTTATCCCTCTGATAAAGGACTAATACCTGGAATATTCAAAGAGCTCAAAAGACTTTACACTAAGAAAACAACCCAATCAAGAAATGGGCCATTGAATTGAATAGACACTTTGCAAAAGAAGAGATACAAATGGCCAATAGATCATGAAAAAATGTTCAACATTATTTTCAATCAGGAAGATGCAAATCAAAACTACACAAAGATTCCATCTAACCTAAATCAGAGTGCCAATCATTGAGAAATAAAAAATAAATGTTGGCAAGGATATGGGGAAATAGGAACTCTTCCACACTGTTGTTGGGATTGCAAATTATTTCAGCCTCTATAGGAATCAGTGTGGAGATTCCTCAGAAAATTGGCAATGGACCCAGCATATGATCCAACTCTGCCACTTACGGGTATCTTTCTGAAGGTGCTGAAATCAGAGAACTACAATAATATATGCACACCCATGTTCATAGCAGCACAACTCACAGCAGCCAAATTATGGAACCAACATAGATGTACATCAACAGACAAATGGATTACAAAATTATGGGAAATACACACAATGGAATTCTACTCAGCTATAAAGAATTATAAAATCATGTCATTTGCAAGAAAATGGGAGGACCTGGAGAACATTATGTTAAGTGAGATTAGCCAGTCACAGAAAGTGAAGGGGCCTATGTTTATGTGCAAGCTAGAGAGTATTTGGGATACAAGAGGGACTACAGATAATGGAAGACAAACCTCAGTGAAGCCAGGGATATAGTCTAAGGGAAGTGGAGAGAGATGACTGTGGTTCACTAATGTAAATACTACCATTGACTGTGTGTACATATGTAACTATACCAATATCACTCTCAGTGGTCTATATTGGTAGGGAAGAAATGGAGAGGTATGGAGGGTATCAAGTTCTGTGTGCATATATATATGTCACTGTATACATGGTTTATATTATGATGTGAGACTATAATGCACCAATAAAAGCATATTAAAAACATAACAGGGACTCAAAAGTGATTACTAAACTTAATTGATAACTAATAAGACTATTTTACTTATTCTTGGATTTACTTTTTATTACCCCCCACTAATTAGCATCAATTTTTTATTTTTATTTATTTATTTATTTATTTATTTATTTATTTATTTTGTGTGGTACTGGGGTTCCTGGAAGCCCTTCCACCTCCGGGCTACACTCCCAGACCTATTTTTTATACTTTTTTTTGTTATTTGGAAACAGGGTCTCCTAAGCCAGCGCGCGTGGCTGGCTTCGAACCTGCGCAATCCTCCTGTCTCTGCCTCCCAAGCGCGGGGATTACAAGCATGCGCCACCACGCCCAGCAGCATCAATTTTATTTTAAAGAGAGCAATAGTTAGCTGGGTGTGGTGGCGCATGTTTGTAATCCCAGCATTTGGGAGACTGAGACCAGAGGATCATGGTTCGCGCACAGCTTCAGCTACTTAGTGAAGGTCTTTGCAACTCAGTGCAACCCTGTTTCAAAATAAAGTATAAAAAATAGGGTTGGGGGCATAGCTCAGAGGTAGACTGTCCCTGGGTTTCATCCCCAGACCCACAAAAAGAAAGAAGAAAGAAAGGAAGGAAGGAAGGAAGAGTATTCTTTATTGACACTTAAGAGCATCATCCCTATTATCAGGAATAGTGTAAGACTGTCTAATCCTCATGTATTACAATCATATATAGATAAATACATATGTAAAAACACAATGAGAAATCCACACACCAGCCACAGCATGTATAACTGTTTATACCTTAACTGCTTGCTTATACCTGAATACATTTTCAGTAAGCATGCTAGTAACTTTCAAAGGATGTAATAAAAATCCAGTTGCAGTATTTTATTATTTTGCTGAATTACATTTGAGAAAAAAAGCTACCTGCTTCACCCATTTTACTACTAATATATTCTAAACCATATACAAATATATGTATAGAAACTTATGATCATAAATTTCCCACGAGGAGCCACTTAGTCTGTACCATTGGTGTATTTGCAAAACATGTTAACACTGCAAACATTGGAAGTTTATAGAAGGGGCATGAAGAAGGTTGGCCTCTACTGCAGTGATCTAGTGTGTATCCGCACAGGCTTCTGAGGGATGTCAGTCAACTGGAAGTAGGAGTTTATCAATGAATTGCTTGACACCCATCATTTCCTTTTGACATGAACTGTGTATCATGCCTTCATAGATTTTGAAGGCTAGCTTGGCTGGATTTACCAATGTTTTTAGTTTTTCAACAGTAAGGGAGAGCCAGGCATGGTGGCACAAGTTTGTAATCTTAGTTTTTGGGAGGCTGAGGCAGGAAGATTGCAGTTCTCGGATAGCCTCAGCTACTTAGTGAGGCCCTCTGCAATTTAGTGAGACCTGTTTCAAAATAAAGAATAAAAAATAGGACTGGGGGTGTAGCTCCAAAGGTAGAATGCCTCTGGGTTTAATCCCAGTAGAGGCAAAAACAAACAAAACAAGACAAAAAACAGTAAGGGAACCAAATATTCGAGGAACTCAAAGATCATAATCTCCATGGCACTGGAGAATAGAAATATCTCTATAACACCACTGATAGGAGCCTGTGAGAATGAAGTGGGAGCCAGCCAGTGTCTCAGTGATGCCAGCCAGTTTCTGCTCTGTGGTGAGAGTGGTGTATAAGGACTGTCTCCTTCCTGGGAAAATCCTCCCAAAATAATTTTGTTAGAAGGAATGCCATTCTTCACCTCTTATCTATTAAAGCTTTTACATTTTCTGCAGCCTGTTTAATACCAGGTTCATCCTCCTGAGAATCTGGTGAAATCCCAATAATATCAAACCAAGAAGGCATGGCCATGTTCATATTTAATGTAACAAACATAACAGGCACATGCGGGCAGATATATTTGATATCTGCAGTATGCACATAAATTTCTTCCAGATACATTATGTGGCAATAGGGGTAATGGTAAAAAAAAAAAAAGAATTCTTATAGAATATTTTAAAAATCCATGGTATTAGCCGGGCGTGGTGGCACATGCTTGTAATCCCAGCATTTGGGAGGCTGAGACCGGAGGATCGCAGTTCGCGGACAGCCTCAGCTACTTAGTGAGGCCCTTTGCAACTCACTGAGACCCGATTTCAAAATAAAGAATAAAAAATAGGGCAGGGGGTGTAGCTTGGAGGTCATCCTAGGTTCCATCCCTAGGCCCGCAAAACAAAAAAGAAAAAAATAATCCATGGTATTTCTTTTAAATTTAAATAAGATTTAATGAGTCTTTGTGGGAGCAGTATAAAATGTCTGTATTTGACAATACTTTGATAACATTGAAGTGTCACTGACATGAAATTTTAATTTCTTCATTTGTTGTTTTATTTACATAATTGGCATTTGAATATCTACTGTTCATAGTGCAGTCAGCTGGTTCCCAGTAGAAAAAAAGTTGTTAAAATATTGAATTATTTCAGTTATCATTGAGAAACTGCTTCCTCTGGATGCTATCCCACCTCCTATGCTCTGGAAGTCTCAGAGCCTCCAGGTCTTCCCAGGATCCAATAAATAGAAGAAAAATTAATACCATAGCAAAGAGTCTGGGGGCCCTAATCTAACATGGGGGCAGTATCATCCTGATTGGCCGTGACTTTATGTGCATGTTGTTAAAATATTTAATATCACCTTTAGCTATATGCAAAGCACTATAATTAACTCATCAGGGAATAGAAAGGTGAATAAGTCACATCCTGCTCTCAAGGAGCTCACAGATGAATCAGTAATCATCATTATAACAAGGGCTGACGTTTACTGAGCACTTAGTAGAAGCCAGCATTGTTCTAACCTCTTTTCACAAATCACTTCATTAACGCTCATGATATCTTCAGGAGTTTATTTTCTCTTTTACAGATGAGAAAGCTGGGAGACTAAGTAATAGAGAGATTAAGTAACTTTTCTAAGGTCATGCAAACAATTAGTGCTCTGGCTACAATATATATTAGACAGTCTGACTCCCTCAAGGGCATTGGGGAAAGCATGCCCAGTTCTTGTTTACACTGGTTGTGTCCCTGGTTTTCAGGCCCATCATCTCTGGAATGAGGATATTGGATTGCATGATATCTAGCAGTCAAAAAAGAAATCTATGCCTCTAGAGGAGCAATAAGACAAATATAAACAATCACAATTCATGGCAAAACATTGGAAACCCTATGAAAGAGATACATGAGAAGGATAATAGGAGTTATACAGAGTTTGTTTCCAGAAAACCTATAATGCTCTTCTTTCTCCCACCCCTCCTTTTTAATTAAAATAATTCCCAGAAATCATAGGTCTTCTTATAAAAGGTGCTATTTGAACTAGATCATATATATATATATATATTTATAACTTTTATTGTAGTCCAGAGTGATAGGGATGTACATACACACATCACTTCGTGAGTTTTGAACTAGATCTTGAAAATAAAACAGTAAAGAGCGGGCATTTTGAGCAAAGGGGACACCATGAGCCAGTCAGTGTTTCCTGGGGGAAGTGTGAGATGTGTTTATTATTGAAGCCTGGGCATCCTCTGTGCCAGGGACTCTGTTAAGTGCTAGGGACACAAAGCTGACTGAAATACATTTTTTGTTTAGTGAGAGAAGTGGAGAAATAAATCAACAGTGTAATACGGTGGCTGGAAAAGAGATGCATTTTGCTCCTCATATGTATTGAAAGCACATATTTATGGAACATGCTTGTTTTGGGGGCCCATTGAAGATACTGGAGACATACAGGAGAACAAAAACCAATCAAAATGTCTGCTTTTATGAAGCCTATATTCTTATGAGCAAGATTAGCAGAAATACAGATGAATAAATGCATTGGAAAAAAAACAATGGGGGAAGAGGATGAGGTCTGCTGAGCTGGGAGGAATGGGTTGCAGTTTTTATTAGATAGCTCAAGAGCAGCTTCATTGAGGAAACATGGATAAAATGCTGAAAGCCATGTTGGTAGCCAGTCCTGAGACTTTCTAGAGTGGAAGAGTGTTCAAGACAGAAATAGTACCGAATATAAACTTCCAGGGGTGAAAGTTACCTGGCATGCTCCTAGAATAGCAAGAGAACAGATAGGTGGAGTGGGCCAGGGGAAAGGTAGCAAAGTAATGACACTGAAGAGGGGCAAACTGTTGGGGCTTCTAAGGCATAACTGTGGAGAGGATACAAAGACCAGATTCTGAAGGATCTTGCAAATCCCAGAACTTGATTTTATCTTGATGGCAGTGGGGGAACCATTGACTTTAAGCAGAGCAGTGACAATCTAGCTGCCATATAAAAAATGAATTAGGAAGATGTAAGCCTAAAGTCAAAGAGAACATTTGAGGTAGAGAAGAGCAGTAGTTACAGAAGGAGATGCTGATCACATGAACTTGGTCTATGGCTGAAGATAAGGGAGGAAGTAGACCAACTGAGAAAGATAAAAGGGAAAATAAATCACTAGCACTTGTGATTGCTTGGCTATGGTAATCAAGGGAGAGTTTGCTTATTATTTTGGAAGACCCAAAATAATTCCCTGGTTTCTGCACTGGGTAGATGAATGGATACTGATACTGTTCACTGAGAAAGATAAAATTTTAGAGACATTTATATGAGTGATGAGTGTGGATTGGGACAGTTTATGTTTGAGAGACAATGGTTATGGTCTGGGCAGGGAGCATCATATAGATTAAAGAAAAAAATGTTTTATTTATTTATTTATTTATTTATTTATTTATTTATTTATTTATTTTGCAGTACTGGGGATGGAACCCAGGGTCATTCTACCTCTGAGTTACACCCACAGCCCTGTGTTTTTATTTTTTATTTTGAAACAGGGTCTCACTGAGTTTCAAAAGACTTCACTAAGTAGCTGAGGCTGGCTGCAAATTGAGATCCTCTTACCAGGAGGATCTCAGCCTCCCGAATGCTGGGATTATAAGCATGCACCACCATGCCTGGCAAGAATGTCCTTTATTTCTTAATTATGTATTTGTTTATTCCCTGATCCTCCTATACTAGGACTACATGTGTACACTACCACACTCAACTTATCAGTGTTTTAAAAGTATTGTAATTGGTCGGGCGTGGTGGCACACGCTTGTAATCCCCGCGCTTGGGAGGCAGAGACAGGAGGATCGCGCAGGTTCGAAGCCAGCTGCGCGCGCTGGCTTAGGAGACCCTGTTTCCAAATATAAAATGTAAAAAGAGGTCTGGGAGTGTAGCCCAGAGGTAGAAGGGCTTCCAGGAACCCCAGTACCACCAAAAAAAAAAAAAGTATTGTAATGTATTTTTTACTACATAATTTCTTTTAAATCATCATAGAATCTTGAGAGAGATAGAGATAGAGATAGAGGGAGGATAAAGAACCCTATGAGAGAAAGTCTCTTGAAGATACTGGTCTTCAGTGGGACCTGAAGGCTGAGAGGCCCCTGCTGAGCAGTTATGGAAGGAGAGCCCCAGGCAGGGGCATAGCACGCACACGAGTGTTCATCCCATGTCCCCAAAGCATCCAATGCAAATGCTCTAGACTGAATTTATAACTCTACTTTGACCCTGCCTTCCTTCAAGTTTTCTAGATCAGGGAGAGAGCCCTCCATCCAGCCAACTGTGTACTCCAAAACTCCAGAGGTCAACAGTGGCGCATCTCCCCTGACCTCCAGTACAAGTCCAGCAAATTAGCCTTAGAATCCAACTGCCACTACATCTCCATTGTGTCTTACCTGCCATTTCTCTCCAGGACCACAAAGTAGCACCATACTGGCTCCCTGATTTCACTCCTATGCAAATCGATCTCCAGATTCAGATGAATAATCTTTGAAAAATCTGAGTTTGCTCCTGCCCACCCCAATGTACTTTTACTAACATTCCCTAAGATACTTAGTCATGTACCAGTTTATTTTAGACCTTTAAAAATTTGCATTTATCTGCCAAGCAACTGTTCCCTACAGAAAAAGAGCTCTAGTGGCTGCTTTGTTCCTTTGTTGTCTCTAATTCTGATATTCCATAACCCACATATATTTTTGCTATTGTCATTTGATTTCAATGACTTAAAAGATTTTTATTACAAGTTATATATAGTAGTAGTAGAACAACCTTCCACATGTTTTTTAAAATTTACCAGAAAAGGTGATCATTTCTGAATCACAGCAGTGATGGTTTTGTTCTCAGCTCAACCTCACTATAACTATACATTTGAGCAAACTAAGGTATCCTCTGAAATGAGTCACCTCATCCCAGGGTTCAACTGACATGAAGAATTACCATATTTTAGTCAGAAAACCTTAATTAGATTAGGTTGGCCTTTCTGAACTTCATGTGTTATTACATACAGGAGTTACAAACCTTGATCTATGCATATCATAGAAATCAGAAGAAAACAAATGAAAGCAGAAATGAACTCTTGTTTCCATATGTGTCTGCTTTGGTGAAGATATTTCAAATAGACACCAAAAAAACCAGAAGCACAAAACTAAGGAGATGATAACCAATGAAGGGGAGAAGTGATTAATTCAGATCAGGGAAAAGCTGCAGAGTTCAAAGAGACCATGATGAAATTATTAGAGGCTGTTGGAGATGTAATCCATATCTCCTTGTCACATGTGTCCTATGTGATAGTACTGAGAATGTCACAGGAGAAAATTAATGCCTTACAAAATAAACATGCTTAAACTTTATGAAAAACAACCCATACAAGAGGCTGATCTACATACATGCAGAGGTGGACACATTTGTCTTGACAATGAAATTCATGTGCTCTACGGCAAGAGCAGCTGCCAGTCAGGAAGCTCAAAGTCACATGAATCACATGCTAGCAGAACCATCTATTAATATTGACCCATAATTGTGGCTCTGTAGAAGTTTTATCACATTCTATTTATGTAATGTCCTTCATGATATGATAATACATCTTAAAATTAGTATTGTTGAATTGCAAGTGAAATGAATCTTAAATATATACTCCTTAGGCAGTGTGTGCTGCTCTCTGCCCCTGCCCAAAAATAAAATGTTATTCAATTTTCTTTTTTTTTTTAGAGAAAACCTAACATTTTGACCATTTGCTTACATTTGTATTTATTTTCAAGTTCTTTATAAGAATTTTAGTCCTCAAGATGGGAGGCGTGAATGTGAGGTGTAAATATGAACATGTCTTTAATTTCGCCCAAAGATTGATATTGCTCCCTGGGCTCTCTGAAATTTATTCAATCATTCTGAGATTACCTGGAGTTCCACCTGGTTGTAGTCTTGCCTAATGTATGTGGTTGGATGAAGAAAACCACATAAATAAAAAGAGTGTTGTGGCTTTAAAGAATAGAGTGCATTTTCTGGGAATGAGCATTCACAATTTTCTGCAGGAAGGTAAATGACATAGGACAACAGATTACTTTGTTTTGATTGGGGATTGAATTAATGTTACAATACTAATGCTCTTTCTATACACTGGCAACAAATAAATGAGTGTGTGATACTGAAATGCACAAATGGAATAAAGATGGCTCACAGAAGAGCCAAAGATAGCAGAAGTCTGCCACTATCAAACTTTTCTTTATTCAGACATCAAGAAAGTCTCCTATCTGAACTGCTCTTTTTATCTCATTCCTGTTTTTCCCATGCAATGCTCTAGATATACTTTTAATGGTGAAACCAATTTTAATGGATAAATTTTCATTTAAAAGAGGATGTTCTCTGCTTCAAGCAGCAGGTGTATTTTTAATCTTTAATAGGTCACCTTCCCAAGTGCAAGCAGGCAAGCTGTTATTGATCAAAGAGGTTTTGTTGGGTAGCTCTCAGATTATTGAGTGACAAACTTTATTGAATTTGACTTAACAGAAGTCAGGAGACAGCTGAAGCATAAGAGCTTGCACTGCCATCAGAGTCATTTTACGACAGCCAGGGAGCAAAGCTCAGCGATGGATACTGAGCTCTTTGCTGGCCCTTGGAGATTAACTGAACAGCCTTCCTACCAATTCCCAAGCCTGTCAGCAGAACCAATTAGATTTTCAACCAGTAGACAAGAAGGGTGGCACTTGGGGACCTTTTTGCTTTAGGTCGAAGGCTTTTCAGACTGCGATGAGATGACATTGATGATGACACGTTGAGCATTGGTTGGTTTTAAGACAAGTTAAATTAGCAGTCTTGAAATGATTCCAACTGTCTCCTGACTTCTCACTGTTGCCATATTCAGTGGATCCTGTCAGGAGCAAGTTGATGACTTAATAGTCTTTCTTGAGTGGATTTGAGCACTTTTGGCTGTGTGTTTATGTGTAGTTGTCATGCTTAAAATATTCATATGAAGGTTTGAAATATTTATTTGAAGGCGCCTTCTGCAGAGTTCAGCAGCAAGGTTCTCGGCGCTTCTACCTACTTTTTATTTTTTATTTTTTGCTTCTCTAAGCAGTTATTTTGTGCAACAACCTTTTATTCTATTTCATGTTTAATTAATGACAGTGTTTCATGTAATTATTGATAACTTCATTTATGATAAAGTTAAAGAGCCTTTTAGACATCATGATTCTCTTCCCAACTACAATAAATCTAGACCCACTTTTCATAATACTTTGGGAACCACTGAGGATTGGGAAGGGCTCTGTTGTTTTTACTCTGTGACCTTTGATCCAAGAAGACTGAGGCAGCTTTTAATTGAAGGAATATAAACAGAAATATGGGTATAATATGCATGCAGTTAAGATTAAATAACGGAAGCAAGACATCTTTGAGAAGCTTCATTTTTTTACCTTGGAAAAGTTATACAAAGTACTTATTTGAGATATTTAAAATACTGTTGCTCAAGTCTGTATTTGCACTTAAAGACTGCTGAGAAGTCTTAGCATCTAATAGCCTTGGGAAATTGTTATAAGTGACTTTTACCTTATATTGATAGTCATGATTATAAATTATAAAATTTAGGGTTTTGATGTTTACCTGAGTTATATGGCATATAATTCGTTTAAAATAATTTGTGATTTGTTGCACCTAACTCTTTTACATTTTTATAGGTGAGAATGATTTTAGCTAATTATGTTTATGTATATTTGTATATATGCATCTCCAAACATGTATGTTTGTGTGTGTGGAGGCACAGATAAATAAATATAGATACAGATATAAATTAATGTTTTTAGCAGTTTTCTATACTTTCTACAGTTACTATCTGGTGCTATTTCTTGGCAATTGCCAACCCCTAAAAAGGGGTAAAAATGAAAATATTTTACATTTATAAATGCCTTCAAGCTACTAGAGAGTACTTTTTGCTGGACTAGCCTTAAAGTTTTGTAGCTAGCTCCTTGGTGACCTACTTTAGTTAGGTCTTTTTTGAAGAACTTGATTTATACACAGGGACACTTCAGTGTATGTAATTTAACATTGGATTTGGAAATCAGTCCCTATGGTTTCATACCTATACAGTGCTCTGGAGAGTCATTTTAATATGTAGGAAATACATATTTCAACATCAGAATCATATTTTCAAATAGATTCTTCTAGAAGACTTTTTAAGGTAGCCATTGGTCAGAACCCTAAAATAATCATTACCCAGTTCCAAAAAGTAATAACCCATAGCTAATTATGCCCATCAAAAACTTCCTTCACTTCTCATATTGTTTAGAGGCCAATTTGAGATAGTCATTTCATCTATAAATGTTTCAGCATTTATCTCTAGGAAATAACCACAATGCCATTAATTCATCTAAAAGAGTTAGCAATTATTAATTCCTTAATATCACCAAAGACAGTTATTGTTTGGATATTATTATTGTTATCCAGAATTATCAATGATTATAATTATGATACATTTTTCCATTTCTTCCTAAACACTTATTTTTCTTCCTGAAAAGCTTATCATATTGTTCTTTGATTGTTATTTTTTACTCCTTTTCAACCTGCCCAGGTAGGACCACAGTGTTGGGCATTTTAACCATACTCTCATCAGTACGTTTAATTCTTTCACTCTTTGACCCTCTTTGATCTTTACTCATATAATCCCCACCCCCACACCAAGTAAAAGTTGGTTTTCACTGCTGTCAGACTATCAAATGCTATTGAAGAAAAATGTGTAACTGTTGATGGCACCATTACATATTTATAATTTCCAGCATCAAGTTGCCCCTTGGTACCATCTGGCAGTCCTTTTACCTGTTCATCATAGGAATTATTTTATACTTCTTTCCTTAATTCTTCCACCTTCCTTTAGCCGATATAATCAGGCACAAGAGATGACTTGAACTTCTATTTCTCTAAGGAAGGATGATTGCTATGAGTTATTTCAAATTTCTTCCCCCACTCAGGTTGTTTTTTGCTTTTTGCTTTTTCGTGGTACTAGGGATTGAACTAGGGCCTCATTCATGGTAGGCAACCCTTTATCTCTTGTTTGTTGTTGTTGTTTAGACAGAGTATTGCTCTGCTGCCTAGGTTGGAGTTGTACTCCTCAAGTGATCCTTCTGCCTCAGACTCCCCAGTGCTGGAAATATATGCATGCACCACCAAGCATGGCTTGTTATTGTGTTGTTTAATTCCAAAATATTTGAAGATTTTTCAAGACATCCTTTTGTTACTGTTTTTCAACTTAATTTATGCAAAAAGTAGATTCTGGATAATTTCAATCTTTTAAATCCAGAGACACTTATTTTTGGCCCATTATATTGTTTATCTTGGTGAATGCTACATATGCATTTGAAAAAATGTATATTCTATTATTGTTTGATGTATGCCTTATAAATGTCATTTAAATCCAGTTGCTTGGCCAGGTGTGGTGGTGTACACTTGTAATCCCCATGCTTGGGAGGCTGAGACATGAGGATCACACAGGTTCAAAGCCACCCTCAGCTACATAGTGAGGCTCTCAGCAACTTAGTGAGACCCTGTTTCCAAATAAAGTATAAAACAGGTCTGAGAGTTTAGCCCTGAGGTAGAAAAGCCCCTGGGCTCCACCCCCAGTACCACCAAAAATAAAAATGAAAATTAAAAATAACAAAAAATAAATTCAGTTGCTTGGTAGTGTTATTCTCATATTCTTTATCCTTACTAATTTTCTGTCTACTTGTTCATCAGTTACTGAGAAAGGAATGGTAAAATTTCATTTTATAATTATGTATTTGTCTATTTTTATGTCTGTCTGTTTTTGCTTCATGTATTTTGAAGTTCATATTTGTTGCATACATAATCCCTTTATACTTATCAATTATTTTTCTTTGTCTCTGGTAATATTTCTTGTTGGAAATCTATCTTGGTAACCAAAACAACCAAACAAAACATATAGATATGTATAATGTATATATCTTCTCTTTCTCATGAATTATATATTTTCCCCATTTATATTTTACTTATCTATCCTCATCATATTTTGTATGGATTTCTATGAACAGCCATATAGTTGGTTCTTGAATTTTGAACCCATCTGATAAAATTTTCCTTTTAACTGGATCATTTAATTGGACATATTTAATTATTGATTTGATTATGCTTAAGTTTATTGTAATGCTATATGTTTATTATTTGTTTCATCTGTTTTCCCCTTTTTCCTGTCATCTTTTATATTCACTATTTTCTATTATTTCGTTTTTCTGTACCATTGATTTTATGGCTATGTTTTGTTATTTAAAGTTTAGTTATGGTATCTCCACACTGATCTCCATAGCAGCTGAACTAGTTTGCACTCCCACCTACAGCATAAAAGAGTTCCTCTTTCCCCACATCCTCACCAGCATTTGTTGTCATTTGATTTCTTTATGCTTGCCCTTCTGATTGGGACTAGATGGAATCTCAGCATAGTTTTGATTTGCGTCTCCCTAATGTCTAATGATGTTGAACATTTTTTCATGTATCTATTGGCCATTTGTATCTCTTCTTTTGTGAAGTGTCTATCCAATTCAGTTGCCCATTTCTTGAATGAGTTACTTGTTTTGCTAGTGTAGAGTCTTTTGAGCTCTTTGTATATTCTGGATACTAGCCCTCTATCAGAGTGGTGGCTGTTAAAGATCTTCTCCCATTCTGTAGGCTTTATCTTTAGGTTCTTGATAGTTTCCTTTAATGAGAAGAAACTTTGTAGTTTGATGCCATCCCACTTGTTAATTCTTGCTTTAATTTCCTGCACTTTGGAGGTCTTATTGAGAAAAGTTATTGCCTGTGCTTCCATGTTGGAGTGTTGAGCCTATGCCCTCCTCTAATAACTTCACAGTCTCTGGTCTAATTTCTAAGTCTTTGATTCATCTTGTGTTGATTCTTGTGCATGGTGAGAGGTAAGGATTTAGTTCTTTTTTTACAAATGGATAGCCAGTTCTCCCAGCACCATTTGTTGAAAAGGCTTTCTAGGGATTGAAATCAGAGAACTACAATAACATATACATACCCATGTTCATAGCAGCACAATTTGTAATAGCCCAAATATGGAACCAACCTAGGTCTTCATCAACGAATGAATGGGTTGCAAAATTATGGAAAATATACACAATGGAATTCTACTCGGCTATAAAGAACAAAATCATGTTATTTGCAAGAAGATGGAAAGACCTGGAGAACTTTATGTTAAGTGAGTTCAGCCAAGCACAGAAAGAGAAGGGACATATGTTTTCTCTAATATGCCCAAACTAGGGAGTATTAGGGATACCAGAGGGATTCCAGATAATGGAGAGGAAACCTCAGGAAAGCTAGAATGGAAGGGGAGGAGACAAAGAATGCTGAGGTTGAATAATGGAGGAGCTACATTTAGATATGTGTAAAAGTTAACCTGGACACTTTTTGTTGGGAGGGGGAAAGGGAAGGGAGAAGGGGAGAGCACCAAGCACAGTCTGAATGTATGCCATTTTCAGTATGTTCCACATAAAAATAAAAATAAAATAAAGTTTAGTTACAGGGAAACAGATGGAACTGGAGGACATTATACTAAGTGAGATTAGTCAGTCACAAGAAATAAGAAATCAGATGCTCTCCATAATATGCGGAAGCTAGGGAGAAAATGGGTCATAGGAGGCACTCTAGACAAAGAAGGAGATACTATAGATGAGCAAATAAGGTGACCTAACTAAGGGAATGGGAGGGGGAGAGGAAAATTCTCTAATGCACATGATGTACATTCACAAACATATCAAAGTCAATCATTAAGTCAAACATGAGAAGGAGGGAGGGGGAGGGAATGGGGTGGGAATCGGGTAAGGGCTAATTGGGTGATGTGTGCATGTATGTCTTCACCATCTTCTGCCCCATTAAGATGTATGACTACAATACACCAATAAAATTTTTTTAAAAATAAAGTTTAGTGATTGTGCTAAGGTGCAAACTACCTAACGCTGGCTTGTACCTACCTCCAAATAATAGCATATCATTTCATATATAATGTTAGAACCTTTAAGAATTTACTTCCTCTCCCCCACTCTCTCATTTATGTTTTCATCATACGTTTTACCTCCATTTATGTCATAAGTCTCATGATATAGTGTTATTGTTTTTGCTTCAAACAGATAATTATCTCTTAAAGCAACTTAAAAACAGAAAACTTTATAATTTCCCATGTTTTTACCATCTCTATTACTCTTCATTCATTTATATGTATCTGAGTTTCTATGTGGTATCACTTTCCTTTTCCTTGAAGACCTTTAATCATTTCTTATTATGCAGATCTGTTGGCAATGACTTCTGTCATCTTTTGTCAGTAAAAGGCTATATTTTTTCTTCATGATTGAAGTAGATTTTTAGATTGATGAATTTTTTTCTCTTTAACACTTTTTCCCTGGATAAGGAAATTTGGTTGGATGTTTTCTCTGTTTTATTTTGGATTAGGAAAAAAAATACCATTCCACTGTACTCTGGCTTCTACTGTTTGTTTCTGAGGAGAAGTCAAAGATGAGGCCTATTTTTGTTTTCCTAAATATACTATGCATTTTGCAGGGAGGGACTGATTTTAAGAGTTTTTCTTCATCACTCATTTTTTTTTAGTAATTTGATTATGATTTTTTTTTTTTTTTTGTACTGGGGATGGAACCCAGGGGCATTCTACCTCTGAGCTATACCCCTATCCCTATTTTTTTTCTTTATTTTGAAACAGGATCTCACTGAGTTGCCTCAAACCTCTATCCCCCTGTCTCAGCCTCCCAAATGCTGGTATTAAAAGTGTGCACCACCACGCCCAGCTTGATGATGTACCTTAATGTGATTTTCTTTTTGTGTACCCTGCCTGGAGTGTTTCTGCCCCATTTATTTCTTCAGTCTTTTCAGGGCTTTAGTAATGTGTTAGATATACAACATTGATAGTCTCTTGATACTGCCCACATGTCACTGTTGTTTACCTTTTCCAATCTCTCTCCTTCATTTTGGTTAGGTTCTATCACTATCACCAATCTTTCTCTCTGCACTGACTAATCTAATGCTAAGCCTTTCTAGTCAGTGTTTTTATTTTGAATGTTATATATCCTTGGCTCCAAGAGTTAATTTACTTCCTATTTTATTTTACTTTAGGTACCGGGGATTGAACTCTGAGAATTCTACCTTTGATCTAGACCTTCAGTCCTTTTTAGCTTTTGAAAAAGAGTCTCTCAGCCGGGCGTGGTTGTGCACGCTTGTAATCACAGCATTCAGGAGGCTGAGACCAGAGGATTGCAATTCATGGACAGTCTCAGCTACTTAGTGAGGCCTTCCACAACTTAGTGAGACCCTGTTTCAAAATAAAGAATAAAAAGAGTAGGGCAAGGGGTGTAGCTCAGAGATCAAATGCCTCTGGGTTCCATTCCAGATCCACAAAAGAGAGAGAGAGAGAGAGAGAGAGAGAGAGAGAGAGAGAGAGAGAGAGAGAAAGTAAGTCTCTCTCTAGATTATTGAGGTCTCACTAAATTGATAAGGCAATTCAACCTGCTATCCTTCTATCTTAGTCTCCCAATATGGGGATTACAGATGTGCACCATGCCCAGCTTTGCTTCCCCTTTTTTTCTTTTTTTTGGTGGTACTGGGGTTCCTGGAAACCCTTCTATTTCTGGGCTACACTCCCAGACCTATTTTTATACTTTTTAAATTTGGAAACAGAGTCTCTTAAGCCAGCGAGGCTGGCTTTGAACCTGCGCAATACTATGTCTCCACCTCTCAAGCATGGGGATTACAAGTGTGCACCACCATGCCCGGCTTTGCTTCCTTTTTTTAAAAATAGCTTTCATTTCTTTATTTATTATATTTATATTTTCTTTTAACGTGTGTGTGTGTGTGTGTGTGTGTGTGTGTGTGTGTGTGTGTATTTTTGGATTACTGGGGTTCCTGGAAACCCTTCTACCTCCAGGCTACACTCCCAGACCTATTTTATATATATTTTTATTTGGAAACAGGGTCTCTTAAGCCAGCAAGGCTGGCTTCGAACCTGCACGATCCTCCTGTCTCCACCTCTTAAGCACGGGGATTATAAGTGTGCGCCACCACGCCCGGCTAACCTTTGGATATGTTTGTAATAGCTCTTCACAATTCTTTTTTCTGCTATATCCATCATCATTGTAATTTTGGAATCTGTTTCAGTTGATCACATATCCTTCTGATTTATAATTTTATCTCACTTTTCCCTTTCTTTGAAAAGACTAATAAGCTTATGAGGATGCAATATACTTTGAATATTACTTTATTTGGGTCCTAATATCTCTCTTGGTAGTCAGTGAAACTGCTTGTGGATCAGCTTGATTCTTTCAAGGTTCATTTTTATTTTTCAGCTTTGTTGAGGGCATGTCTAGAGTAGCCTTTACTCTGTGGTTAATTTAGCCCTAGTCCCAAGGCCTCCCTTTTGGGGCCTGCACCAAATGTTTTTATTATTTAATTTAATGATAGCTCTTCACCATGACTAGATAGAACTGGAACATCTTCCACACTGATGTTCTTTGGCCAACCTAATGGGAATCTGGATACACAGCTTAGTGCTCACACACAGATTCTAAAAGCAACCTATCCAAATCTCTCAAGTCCACTCATGTATCCATTCTAAATTCTCTCCTCCCTAGTATTCTGCACTGCAAATTCCAGTCACTTAAGCTTCCCTCAATCTTAATTTCATCTCTACCTCCAGCAAGTTATCCATGTCTGCTTGGCGTGACCTTCAGGCTCATATCCTTTGTCTCCCTTCTCTTCTAGATCTTGGGTATATGCTGCCTGCTGTCCAATATCTGAAAACAATAGTTTCATATATTTTCCTGTTATTTAGTTTTTATTTTGAAGTCTAATACCCGTTTTCTGTCTTTTTATGAGTATTCTAATTAGCCTTTCATGATCAATAGCTTATCACTTTGATAAATTCACTCTGCACACCCCACGGTGATTTATTGATACAGATTAATAAACCTTCCTTTTATTTTTAAGGAACGCAGTCTATTAATAAAGAAGACAAGCATGTAATATAGAAAATCAGAAAAGTGTATAGGAGCCCAAAAGAGGTTTTTTTGGTTTTTTTGCAGGTCTGGGGATGGATCCCAGGGGCATTTGACCTCCAAGCTACACCCCCTGCCCTATTTTTTTTTTCTTATTCTTTATTTTGAAACCGTGTCTCACTGAGTCGTAGAGAGCCTCACTAAGTAGCTGAGGCTGTCCGCGACCCGCGATCCCCCTGTCTCAGCCTCCCGAGTGCTGGGATTACAAGCGTGCGCCACCATGCCTGGCTCAAATTATCTTAGTTTTATAGGTGCTATCCGGGTTCAAGGCTGGCAGAGAAGGAATAAAGGAGGGGGAGGGACGCGAGCATGCACAACTAATGGAAAAGTAGAAAAGTATGAAATAGCATAATGTTTTCCTGGAGCTAGTTGCATTAATCATTAGTTTAATGGTATATCTTTAGTGGCTGTTGGATACTGTTCAATGTGTTAAGTGTTACAAAGGGTGACTAAGACGTTCATGATTCCTTCCTTTCTACAGTGTGCCGTCTAGAAGTTCAGTGTGAATGGACATAGTGTGCCTCAACAGGGGTAGTGTTTGTGGGTAAGGTGTCAGAAATAGCAGGTTGAAGGCAGAATGGGAGCTAGCTTAAATGCTGCACTAAGGGGTCAATGACTGTCCTGAAGGCCACTGACAACCAAACTTCTTTACCTGCACATCCCATCTGTAAACAAACTTTTCATATTTACCCAAACACATTATACTAATGTATTAGTAAATACATATTTATACTAATATATATACCATAAAATATACTAGGAAAGGAAGTATATAAATATTATGTGTACATTTATATACTGTAAAATATACTAGGAAAAGAAATATAAATGGGAAAGTATAATTCTAGCATTCTCTTTCTGCATTCCATGTTTCATTTTTCATATCGTGGGTTCACATCTTTACTTTGTAGACCACTCAGCAATGGGAACTTTGAGTTTCTTATTCAGGAAAAGAAATTGATCAGAATTCTGTTCTATAAAAATTCTGAATATGACTTTTAGTCTCGTCAGGCTGAGTAGTCTTTTAAAAGCAGAGAAGTTGACTACTATGGTTTCTTCCAGTTCCAGTGTTAATTAGTTGGGGTTGCTCCTTAGAAGAGGTTTAAAATCTAAACTACCAAATAGTATGTGAATATATACTATTGTCAACATGATCCATATTATGATGTGAGACTGCAGTGCACCAATAAAATTAAATTAAACTTAAAAAACCTAAACTAGTGTTGTTTGTTGCATTATTAAGATATAATACACTATACCCACCAAGTGACTTAAAGTACTAGGCTGTCCAATGCCTGGCTGCCATTCCCTGCACTGGAATTGACTTTGTTATGTGCAAACCCTCACTGATAAGCAAGAGTTACAGTCGACCAAATCTAACAGAAGTTCCTGAACAGATATTTCAGTGGGATAAGTTTCTGTTTTCACAGATATAGTATGCTTTTTTCCTTAGGAGAGAGAGAGAGAGCACGAATGAGAGAGAGGATCTGTTTAAGTCGTTGTTTCCCAAACAAAAGTGGTAATTCTGACACCAATTTTTTCCTAAATAAGCTTAGACAAATTACTTTTTATTAACTGTTTTTATGTCCAGAGGTGAAGAGATAAAGGCTAGGTATACTAGGAAAAAAGCTGGTTCAAGGAGGCAGAACCAGGCAGTATTGCATGTCCCAGAAATTAGTGATACTGGCTACCAAGCAAGCCACAGGGGGGCAGCTGAAGATACTAGACAAATGAGAAGCCAGGTGTATAGAAGGAAAGTAACCAGGAGACAGTGTTAGGGTCCAGATACACAAGAGCTTTGAGGCAGATGTAAAGAACCAGCCCTAAGGAAAACCTCAATAATTGAAGAGGTGGCTTGCTTCAGATCAGAAGAGTCTCTGTGAAAACATTAAGGTGGTTACCAGGGTAACTTAGGTGCAGCTGAGAACTTGCTGGGGTAACTTGGGTGCAGCTGAGAACCTGATTGGAATGGAACACAGGCTAAATGAAAAGTAGTTTGCAAGTAGTCAGTGGGCCCCAAATTTAACCTCTTTTTTTTTTTTTTTTTTTTTTTTTTTTGGTACTGGGAAGTAACCCAGGGGCATTCTACCTCGAGCGAGCAATACCCCGAGCCAATTTTTTATTTTTTTATTTTGAATCAGGGCCTCACTGAGTTGCAAAAGGACTCACTAAGTAGCTGAGGCTGTCTGCGAACCACGATCCTCCCGTCTCCAAATTTATCCTCTCAATGGAGCATTTCTATTACTAAATTCTAAACTCTTAACACTTCTATTTATTCTTTTAAAAGTATTTTTCATAGAATAAGTGAAAAAGTTCTTCCCAAATTATATGAGACTGTACTTTTTTTTGAGGGGGAGAAGGTTTTAGCAACCATACCCAAGGACATTCTACCTCTGAGATATACCCTCAGACTTAACAAAAAACAAACAAGGTCTCCCTAGGTTGCTGAGGATCTTGCTAAATTGCTGAGGCTGGCCTGAAACCTGTACTCCTTCTGTCTCAGCTTCCCAAGTGCTGGGATAGTTTAAGAACAAAAATATTATAAACACCTTTAATGAACTGGAAAACTGTGCCCAGAAAACATTTATGTCAGGTCAGAGTTCAGTTTGCTTTTTCCAGCTTTTCTCCAGCTTCTTCTTTGCCTGCATAATTATTTTCAGTAAATGCTCCTTTCTCTTGCTCCATTTTACCTAACCTGTCTTAAACAACCAAGGAAACATCACATCAGAAGTAGAGAACATTCTCTATTCTGAGTTTGCCTGGCAGTAGATAGAGCAATTCTCCAGGTTGACAGGCATTGTAGCAGGTAAGAAGGGAAAATCGAGTTTCCAAAGTATTTGACACGCTGCTGTTGAGAGCTGTCCGAAGGCTGGTGGGTGTTCGATAAAACCAAAATGGGCCATGGCTGGGGGCACCTGTAGAATGGTTAATGGCAGTCATTTAGCTGTCATTCATTTTTCAGTTCAAATTATTTTAAAATACTTTGTTAGTTCAGAATATGTTTGCTTAAGTCATTTCAGTAGTAATACTTTTCTGCAGGAGGCAATTAGGTATTCTTCATTTTACAGCTCTTGAATAATAGCTGGGAAAACTGAAATTGCACAAGCAAAGCGCAGATAAACACCAGATTATCATATTAAAGTCCTTATTAGTCTGTCAGAAGAAATTTTTTGCACTGAATGCTTTTTAGTTTTTTATTATCCTTTTTTTAATCAGAAAAACTTCCCAGTGTTAGTTTGATGTTAAAGGAATTATTCAGCTCTCCCCCTTTTTTTTTTAAATTGGGAAACTAGTCTTTTCTTTACCTCCTACCCCTACTTTACTTCTGCCTAAAATAGCAAAATTTTCTTTAAATTTTTAAAAATATCTATAACTTTAATTTTTTTCTCAGCTATCCAATGGCCTCTGTATATCAGGTTGTCTTAAGGAACCTGTTGGTGATCCTAAACCCAGTAAGACAATGGTTGCTTAAAATAATACTGTCTCGCAATTATTTAGGGGTTTTTTGCATTTAAAAAGCCATCAACTTAAGTATTCTTAATTTTCCTCATGTATTTATGTTTTGCATGTGCAATTATACCTTCTTTTCAGTTACAATCTCATGTCCAAGAAGAGAAAAAAAACATATCCCTGAAAGATAGTTCTCTTCTGTTTCTTTTAGCATCTAGGGCAGTGTTATGAAAGTCACATTTCATTCAATGTTGTTCAATTTTTATTTGAAATTAGATTTTTTTCCCAAGATTTGAGAGAAACAGAAGTTTCTCTCCCTTATAAAATCTACAAGCTACCTTGCCTCTATTATAGTCATTATGATAGGTTAAAAACAGAGGGAAAGAAACTGAAGACACTTGAGGGTGTCAGGAGAAATTACTGCGAGGTCTCAACTCCTGCTGTCTGCTCCAGGTGAAAACTCTCCTAGTGAGAACCCAGGGCAAAAGACGGGGTGGGGGTTCTTTTTATTCCTCAGAAATAGAATGTCTGTTATCTTTCAAATGGAACCAGGTCCTCTGAAGGAAAGGGAAGTGTTCCTCTAAAATTAAATTGTAGAGTACAATATAATTTGTGATTTATTTTCTTATGTAACAAAATTACATGGCATCTTGGTCCTGTTTATTAACTATGTAGGTCTTCCCAAGACCTTGTTTGGTCCACAAGAAAAATAGACGAGTAGGAGACGTGTTCCCCTCTTTCAGTTATTAGCTGATGAATTGCCTCTGACAGTCCCTGACCTTTGCCTGCTCCGGCACACGTGGTCAGTGACAGAGGCCCTGGACTTCTGAGCTTTGCTTTCTTAGGTAGAACCGACACATTTGTAGCCACTGGCAAGACCAAGCCCTGAAATGGTGGATAAGATTAGCTCTGGGTTGTCTTCGCTGCCAACTTAGCTCCCCCAATGGTTTGTTCTACAACAGGTTTGATCTTTTCATTACATCCTGAATTACCTTGATTTCCTTTGGCTTTTTGACACATAGAAAACAATATAGATGATCTTTGACTTACAGTGGTATCTTGATAAGCCCTTAGTAAACTGAAAATTTTATAAGTCAAAAATGCATTTCATACATCCCAACCACCTAGCTTAGGAATACAGTACTCCGTAGAATGCCCATTGTTTCCCCTCATAATTGCACAGCTCTCTGCCACTACCCAAGCATCTTAGCACAGGATTATACTGCTTATCACTAACCTGGGAAAAGATCAGCATTTAAAATTCAAAGTGCAGCTTCTACTGAATGCACATCACTTTCACACTATCTTAAAATAGAAAAATCATAAATAGAACCATTGTAAGTCAGGGGTCTTCTGTACATAAGAAAAAGAAATATTTAAGAAATGTTGCAATCAAAACTATATGGGCGTGGAGTGCACACTTGTAATCCCCACGCTTGGGAGGCGGAGACAGGAGGATCACGCAGGTTCGAAACCAGCCTTGCTGGCTTAAGAGACCCTGTTTCCAAATATATATATATTAGGTCTGGGAGTGTGGCCCAGAGGTAGAAGGGTTTCCAGGAACCCCAGTACCACCACACACACACACACACAAAAAAAAAAAACTATATGGGCTGAGTTTATTAACAAAGCTGACTTGGAATGTTACAGTAGCCGTTCATATCAGGATATATAACTGAAATGCTTAGTTGGTGGGCAAGCTATTAGTTTATTGTGTTCATCTGAACTTCCAGTGGGCTTATATCAAGATAGTGGGTATAATTAAATTATGAGCTGTTTGTTGCATGGACAGCAAATACCATTTTTCAGACTTCTTTGGGTATTACATTCAGTTCTTTTTGACAGTTTAGCACAGTGTTAGGAGCACTGGTGCTGGAGGCAGACTGCATGGGCTTAACCACACTCCACCACTTTCTAGTAAACTTAGAAGCACAGAGGGAACTGAAGCACAGAGTTCAGTTCCCTCCTCTGTGAAATGGGATGCTCATGATACTTCATAAGGTTGTAATGGATCCTAATAAGTGATCTGATAGATGTAAACGCACTTATGATGGTCCTGATAAGCACTACACAATGTAGCTGTAGTGGTGGTATGGTGAATACATGAAATACATATAAGACAACTTTGAGCACTAACTTCTCTGTCACGTGGTTGTATATTTTGACAATTTGAGGACATTTTGAGAGTATTTCAATCCTGGGATGTTTTGTTCTGGTTTTTATTTTGTTTTGTTTTTGTTTGTTTGTTTGTTTTGGTGGTACTGAGGTTTCTAGAAGCCCTTCTACCTCCGGGCTACACTCCCAGACCTATTTTATAGGGTTTTTTAAATTTGGAAACAGGGTCTCTAAAGCCAGCGCAGCTGGCTTCGAACCTGCGCGATCCTCCTGTCTCCACCTCCCAAGCGCAGGGATTACAAGCGTGCGCCACCGCACCTGGCAGTTTTGTTCTGTTTTATAGAAGTTGCTTACATTCTTTGAAAATTGAAGATAATTGTATTAATTATATAAAGACACCAGAATAAAGTAAGAACACAATGCATTTGTAACTATTTGGTTCATGCTTTGGATTACCTGGACAGCTCCCCCACTCCAGCTTGACCCAGGGAGCATATGTATGTATACCATCATGGATGTTTTCCTACAGGAGGCATCTAACAAACTCCCAGTAAGCACTCCTTTCCCTCCTGTTTGAAACTGATCTTTCTGTGTGGAGCCCACATCCTTCCACTTAATACCTGGGTTCTGAATATTCACATTAAGCAACAGACAATTTAAGTCATTTTGCTATTGATGTGTCATCAAACAGGAATATGACTATCAATAGTATGACTTCTGGTAAAATGGAATAGAAAGAGTACTTTAAATAGAAGGATCATAAATGAAATGAACAGCGGCTCTTAATAATTTTTAAAACCCACCATTCTGCTTTTACTACTATTGCTCTAGAGTATAATTTGAAGTCAGGGATTGTGATGCCTCCTGCATGGTTCTTATTGCTGAGGATTGCTTTGGCTATTCTGGGTCTTTTCTTTCTCTATAGAAAATTCAGCCAGGCGTGGTGGCGCACGCTTGTAATCCCCGCGTTTGGGAGGCAGAGACAGGAGGGTCGTGCAGGTTCGAAGCCAGCCGTGCGCGCTGGTTTAGGAGACCCTGTTTACAAATAAAAATGTAAAAATAGGTCTGGGAGTGTAGCCCGGAGGTAGAAGGGCTTCCAGGAACCCCAGTACCACCGAAAGAAAGAAAGAAAGAAAGAAAGAAAGAAAGAAAGAAAGAAAGAGAGAAAGAAAGAAAGAAAATTCATGACTGATTTTTCTAGGTCTATGAAAAATGTCATTGGTATTTTGATAGGAATTACATTGAATCTGTAATCACTTTTGGCAGAATGGCCATTTTGATGATATTTATTCTGCCTATCCATGAGCAAGGGAGATATTTCCATCCTCCAAGGTTTTCTTCAATTTCTTTCCTTAATGTTTTATAGACACTTCACAAAAGAAGAGATACAAATGGCCAATAGATACATGAAAAGATGTTCAACATCATTAGCCATTAGGGAGATGCGAATCAAAACTACACTGAGATTCCATCTAACCCCAATCAGAGTGGCAAGAATAAAGAAATCAAATGACAACAAATGCTGGCAAGGATGTGGGGAAAGAGGAACTCTTTTACACTGTTGGTGGGAGTGCAGAGTAGTTCAGCTGCTATGTAGATCAGTGTGAAGATTCCTTATAAAACTGGGAATGGATACACCATTTGATCTGGCTATACCACTCCTGGGTATCTTTCCAAAGGGGTTGAAATCAGAGAACTACAATAAATATGCATACCCATGTTCATAGCAGCACAGTTTGTAATAGCCAAAATATGGAACCAGCCTAGGTCTCCATCAATGGATGAATGGATTGCAAAATTATGGAAAATATATACAATGGAATTTTACTCAGCTATAAAGAACAAAATCATGTCATTCGCAAGAAGATGGAAAGACCTGGAGAACCTTATGTTAAGTGAGATCAGCCAAGCATAGAAAGAGAAGGGACATATGTTTTCTCTAATATGCCCAAACTAGGGAGTATTAGGGATACCAGAGGGACTCCAGATAATGGAGGGGAAACCTCAGCAAAACTGAAATGGAAGGGGAGGAGACAAAGAAGGCTGAGGTTGATTAATGGAAGAGCTACATCCGAATATGTGTAAAAGTATGAATATAGCACAGTTAACCTGGACACTTTTTGTTGGGAGGGGGTAGGAAAAGTTGGGGAAGAGGGCACCAAGCACAGTCTGAATGTATGCCAGTTTCAATATGATCCACATAAAAATAAATAAATAAATAAAACACCATTGTTAACAATGCAATTCAAAATATCTATCTTCTGATTTTTCTTTCTGTTTTCATGTGGAACTTTGTTTTGAAAGATACCATTGTGAGTATCTGAGAGCCTGAAGTCTTCTGCCTGGTTAGCTTACAGGTGCAAAACATAGGAGCGTCAGGCCATGCACAGTGGTTTGCACACACTGAAGAGCATGGGCTTTGGAATGTGCTGCCTGCTTCACATCCTGGCTTTGCCCTTCACTAGCTCTATGACTTGGAAAAGTCACCTAATCCTCAGTATCCTCATTCATAAAATGGAAATACCTAACTCATACAAGTGTTGTGAGAGCAAAATGAACCAATAATAGAAATCAAGAATACCCGGTGCCTAAATCTGAGTAAAAGTTAGTTGCTGCTGCTGCCACCATCACTGCTAGTACTATTTTACTACCTCTAGTAATGTCATTAGTGAAACCAGATTCTCATCCCTAACAGAATTACTAAGAAGTACTGTGTGGAGAACACAGTTCCTGGAAAGTTGATGTTGGAAGGATTAAAATATTCTCAAGCTTCCTTTAATATCCCAATGTCCTTTCATCAGCAGAGTTCCCCCAAAGCCTTTTGAACTGCTAAACATATCCATCCTATGCCACCTCCTGGAGCAATGAGTCCCATAAGCTAGCACACCCTGTTCTACACACACCTGACACAGTGACCAATGCCACCTGTTCCCCCTCCCATAGAGGTGCTTCCTCCATTCTTTTTATGTGGTATACTATCTTGTAAACCTAAAGAATCTTTGAAGTATTGGAATAGAAATACAAATATCTTCCTAAATTTCAGCTTCCCTCCAGTGAGACTACATTCATAAATAAGGCAGTAACTAGTTCTTATCATCATTTCTCATTTTATTATATCCTAGAATAGGAAGCTTATGGTTACCTATTCTTTTTTTTTTTTTTTTTTTTACTTTTAGTCCCTTTAATTAAGTGCTTTAAGGAGCTGGCAGAACGGTGGGCAGAGGACGGAGAAGATGCATCTTGAGTCCCCCTATTCTTTTTCCAATGTTCATCCTAATTCCTTTCAAAGAATTATAGAGGAAGGTGATCTTAGAAGCCCATTTGTTCTGGCCCCTTACTTGGGCAAACATGCCCTTCTGTGTATTAGGAATAGCAATATTTCCAGCTGAGATGATAATATAGCCCTAGTCTTGCAAAAACAGCTCCAGACCTGAGCCAGTGAATTTACATATCTAATGATAATTTGTTGTTGCTATTATGGGGTCAAGTTCTGTTGTTCAGAAATTTTGTAATATTACTTTTTTCTGATTTCAGGCATAGACAAGGACTTTAGAAGACAAATGCCATCCTTGTGCCAATATTAACTGTCACTTTTCCCAGAACCTAGTGAGCTATCCTTGCTTGTCTCTTTCTTACTTTATCATAATGACCCATATAATAGTAATGATATGTTATTTTATTTTTGCTGCCACTCATGCAAAAATGTTAATGGAAAATATTGATAAGGGAGATACTTTACCTTTGTTGGCTGAAAACAATTTTGCATGCACTAGAATAATGTCACGGTTGGTGTGGGAGGCTATGGGAGTAAGTGGAACAAACCTAAAGCATGAGCACAGAACACAAGAATGTAGAGGAAAGAGGCTCATCTGGTGGGAAGAATTAAAGTGCCCCTTGAAAGTCTCTCAAGTGCTTCCTAGTGGCACTGGTGCCATAAGGCAGCTGTGCTGAGTCTCAGCCAAATGTCTTCCTGATCGCCACTGCTTCCTGGGGCTGAAAAGGTACTGGTCTTTCATACACATTTATTATAATTTGGGAAACAAGCGTGATCTAGGTATTGGACAAGAAAGGAAGCATTGTCAGGAAGCATTCCTTCTGCTTCCCTGTGTTATGTGGCTGTGATTATATGCATGACTCTCTAACCTTCTGACCACGCAGATCCTCCTGTCAGTGAGATAAGGCATGCCCTGGTCAAGGTGTTGGCAAGCTTGATGAATGCGTCTGAATTAGTCTAGGGAGAATTGCAGGGGTGGGCAGGGAGCCCTTGGGTCCAGTCTCTCCAGAGCACAAAAGGAAGTGACACTCTGAGACCCAGATGCTTTGAGGCTCTGGGAGGGCTCAGTAAAGGACTTCAGCTAGGGCATGAAACAGTTAATCTTCATTTGAATAAACACAATCTGTACAATTACCTGTGGGTGACTCTAAAGCACAAGGCTCATGTTGAGTGTCTGCTGTGTTCATGGCACGGTTGTAAGCCTAATGAATCATAAGGTAAGGACATCTTAATGCTAACTCTGAACACACTGACAGAAAATGGGCAGGGGAGACAGACCAGGAGAAAACACATACACAGAACCCTATAAATGAGCATGAAGAGGCCAGTTGATAACATGTCTTACTACCTTATTTTTATTTAGTATCCATATTTTCAAAAAACTTATGATTGTTTCCTTTGAGTGTATTGAAAGGAGATCTTCCATTTCATTTGCAAAATTTAGACTATTTTATATGCCTTAGGACACTGATGAATGTATTTCCATTGGCCAAATAGATTTGGTGGTACCAGTAAGGCACAGAGAGGGTGAGAAAGGAAGGAACTCAGATAATTCAAATCACTGAAATGTCAACAACCCACTCAAAAACAGGTAGGAAATATGGGAAGATACATAGTTAGATGCTAGTGTGAGGAATGGACTATGCTGAAGTTACTCAAAATAGAGGAATATTTTGATGAATTAATGAGGTGAGGTAGAGCTAGATGGAGGAAAAAGAGCTTGAGCCACTTCTTAAAAGATGGTGGACTAATAGGTAAGGATGAGAGGAGAGAGCCATCCAGTCAAAGAAAATGAGAACTAACTTGAAAAATTGTTTTAAAAAATTTAATGTGCTTCAGGGGCTGAGACAGGAGTACCAGTGGTTTAAGGACAGCATCAGCAATATAGCAAGACTCTCTGCTACCTAGCAAGATCTTGTTTCAATAAAAAGGGCTGGGAGCATGGCGTGGAGGTAAAGTGACTCTGGGTTTAATCCCTAGTGTAACCAAAAAATAAAATTAATGCAGAAACATATACTCATTCGTTTATTAACCTGGTGGAGAAGAATAAAGCATTTCCAAAGGAACTTAGGGATTGTTTAATGTTTTGGGTTTTTTTATGTGTGTGGTCCTGGGGGTGGAGCCCAGGGGCTTACCACCTCCGGGCTATACTCACAGACCTAGTTTATACTTTATTTGGAAACAGGGTCTCACTAAGTTGCTGAGAGCCTCACTAAGTAGCTGAGGGTGGCTTCGAACCTGTGCTATCCTCCTGTCTCAGCCTCCCAAGCGCGGGGATTACAAGAGTGCACCACCACGCCCGGCTAGGGATTTTATTTTTAATCGTAGAAAATTTCTGTGCTTTTCTCAGAAAAACACTATGTATCCTTCAATTTGAAATAACCTTTAACCCCTCTGGTATTATTCTGAAATGTTTCTGTATGTGAAGAGCATTGTGACTCCATAGTTGTACCCCTCCAGCTTCCACGAGCCTGGAAAGATACGATTTTGGTTCATACCTGAGATCAGTTAACATTTCCATAGTGTGTAGATATGATTGATGCTAATACATTATGATAAAATAGGCTAGAGATAGTGACAAGCTATTGATGAACTATCATCTCTGCCCATGGCAGGAGAGTTGCTGTAGTCCTCTCATGGCATGATTACCCTCTGTGACAAAAGGCAGTGTCTTCATTTTTTTTTTCATTTTAAATAAAAGCACAAATGTAGGCAGAGATGTTTTTAACTAACATGACTACGATCATCCCTGTGCCATTATTTAACTGTTCATAGAGATCAAATTGTACTCGCGCAGAGGAACCTGAATCTAATCTTGAGCTGTCAGTGAAAAATGTCACTCATTTCAGTAAATCGCTCCCTCCCTTAGTGTCATCATGTATAATTCTTTAATTTTAGGCCCAAAAAACCTATGAAAGAAATATTGTGTAAAATGCACCAAAAATGACTACCCTGTTTAATATATTTTATATTGCACTTGGAAATAGAAATGGACCATATAACACATACACCAGTTTCTAAGTTGGTTTCATAAAAGTACTCAGACGGAATGGTAACCACTAACTAGGCTTGTATGTTCTTTAGAAATTCGTCACATTTTCAAAATATGCATTTATTTAACCTATCTTAACACAGAGGTTTTGATGTAGTTCCCTTTCTCAATCAACTCCACAGAGTCAAAAGGGATTATCAAAGCTGAAAAGGCTTTTTGTATTTTCTTCAAATGGTAAAGCCATGTATGTGAACAACGAGGCTGATGAATTCGCTGTTTTATTTAGCTGACATTTTAATTCAAAGTGTAAACTGAAGTTTCTTTTCATTTCTTTGCACTATTAATATTATTCTGTTTTTGGTTCGCTTGGGTAAAAACTGTTCACTGGTGTCATTCTTGATAATTAGCCTTTTATATCTTGGGGGTTTGGGTAAGCAAATAAATATTTTAAATGTAATTGGTGCAATTACTGTATGTGCATTGAACAACTTTATATTGAGCTTCATGTCATGTCACTTTCTTATGCTAGTGGGTTTTTATGATTTTTTTAATTGTATGTGGTATTCTTCTGAAATATATAATTACCAGCTCAGCCTTGAGTTGGAGAAGCAAGAGTTCTGTCGTTCTTGCAAACAGACTTGTATTGAAAGATATAGAAAAGCTTGCTTTTTTCCCCCTAACATTCTTTCCCCATTGATAAGAGTAGTTCATATCTGCATGTTAATGTTAATTTTACATCTCATGCAATCCCAGAATCACATGGTCTTAGGAAGAGCCCAAGCAAATAACCTAGGCCTAGGCCAGATTTGACGGGGCAGAAACCAGAAGTTTGAGAATGGAAGATGGAAAGTGGTGGTGACTGAGAGGCCAAAGGTCAAAGCAGAAGGGACTGAGAACAGGGTAACCTTTTTTTTTTTTTTTTTTTTTTTTTTTTTTTTGCGGGTTTGGGGATGGAATCCAGGGGCATTTGACCTCTGAGATACACCCCCTGCCCTATTTTTTTAATTCTTTATTTTGAAACCAGGTCTCACTGAGTTGCAGGGGCCTCACTAAGTAGCTGAGGCTGTCCACGAACCACAATCCTCTGGTCTCAGCCTCCCGAATGCTGGGATTACAAGCGTGAGCCACCACGTCCATCCTTGAAACATGAGCTTTACCCCTGGTCCTGTCTTTGTGGCATCATATAACATGGAGAAGCCTAACCATAGCTTCACCTATCTTAAAATGACACCCAGCCTCATATTCAGGCCACCTGAGCTAGTGGGAAGAGGAACACAGGAGAAAGGATGATAGGATAACTCTAAAAAGAGTTAAAGTGAAGAATCCTTAGAGAAGATGGAAAAACCTGGACTCCTACTAATACTGTCTTCCAGGGAGTAGGAAGGCTGGCTGCGAGGAAGGGCAGCATCTTAGCAAAAGACCAGAGAAATAAGTATCTCTACTCAGTGTGGGACTACACTTTTATAGAGCATTGCAAATATTCTAGTAACACCTATAACTATTATAACCCTTCGTGTGTTCTCACTGCATGCTTAAGAATTTTTCTTATTTCTTGTTTGTTGTTGGTTGGTACTGGGGATTGAACCTAGGGACATTTTACCTCCAAGCTACATCCCCAACGCTTTTTATTTTCCTTTTGGAAATAGGGTCTCACTAGGTTGCCGAGAGTCTCACTGTGTTGCTGGGGCCGTTCTCAAATCTGCAATCCTCCTGTTTCAACCACCCAAGTACTGGAATTAGAGGCACGTGCTGAATTTTTTCTACTTTAAAATTCTATTTCCAACTTCATTTCCTTCTCCCCACCTCCTAATTTCTCCCAAATTAAATTTGGATTAGACTAAGAAGAAAACTGATGATAAAAGAGAGAGGACATCATGCTGGTGAACCTCAATTGTGATGTTGTACTTTACCCAAATTAAAATAAAATAATTGGAGGTATCAGAGAAAAATGGAAATTGTGGGGAAGTTATCAGCAGTATAATTCTAGTTTGTGTGAGGATATCGATTCACCTAGGACTGAATATAGTTCACCTAGGACTGGAGCTGAATTACAACAACATGCATTTCAACTTTGTTGCCTGTGTGCCTGTAACTTTACAAAGTTAGGCATTGCTAGTTTTGCGGATTTTCTGCTCAAACCAATAATAAGTGCTATAATGGTTTTTAAAGTAGCTTTAATAAAATGATTATTTTACCCTCTAACAGCAGAAAAATAAGAGACTGAGAAAAAGAGAGACATCACTAAATTTCTTAGAATTTCATCGATTGATTCTGAAGTTAAACTAGTACTCACTGCAATAACACCCAGCAGATAATTTTGAATCTTCATCTCCTACAAGTGTGAAGTCCTGGCAGACTCCCCCAGCCCTGTGCCCTTTATATGAAGGTGAACATTTGCCCAGCATGCTCTTTAAACTAACCCAGAAAATCTTTCCACAGGAAACTTTCACCTATTGCTTTCTAAAACCATGGAATTATAATAATCCTACATTTATTTTGACTTAAAGACACTGTATTCAAATTGCTTTTTTAAAAAAGCCAACACTAAGCACCAAGTTTCTATGGTGAGAAGCCAAGGACCCTAGACATACTAGATTCTCTGGAAAGGTTTTTTTCCTGCATTTTAAAGAGCTGCATGTTGTCTTTTGTTGCTGAGCTATTTGGGTTGATGTTTTAGCTGAGAAAGGGGTAAACACTGATGGATCTGTGCAGTTCTTCAGCTGGAAAGTGACGGTGTCAAGAAAAGAAACAAGAGCTTTACAGTAATTCTAGCCTCCATTGAAGAGAATGAGACCCATCGCCACTTAGTACTGTGGTTCACAAGTGCAGTTCTAAAGGAAGACCTGGGTTCAAATATGGACTCCACATTTTTCCATCTCTAGGATTTTAATTAAGGTTGCTTACTTTCTTTGAGCTTTAAGTTTTTTTCATACAACACAAAAACAGTAAAAGTATCTGTCTCGTAGAAGTGCTCTAAAGATTAAATCAGATATAACTTGAAAACTGTGAGTGTAATATCTGGCACATTGTAAATGTTGAGAAATAGTACTCACTATAATAATTATACTATTAGCTATTTTAGTATCATCAACTAGTCATCATACCCAAGGGTGATAAAAAGAAGACTCGGGTATTGTGTTTTACTATATCTTCAATCCCTTTCTAATTAAAATTTCTATTAAGAGTGATAAAAGTATACAGGTAGTCTCATCTACTCTGCAGATAATGAAAAAATGCATTGGTGAGCAGATTCCCAATATCAGACTGTGGGGCAAATTACTTAACATAAGGTGAAATATAAAAGCAATAAACCTGAAGCCTGAAATTAGATACCCCAGCACTAACTCTTCTACTACAGGATAAATATGATATGGTTTTTCAATTGCATGGATTAAAAAATTGTTGAGGGTTCTGAGGTGACAAAACAAGTCAAAGATAATTGAGCCATTCTAGCTACATTAATGAAAGTGTCCTATCCCAGCTCCTTCTTTGTTGCCAGGGATGGCACTCAGTGGTTGAGCACTCACCTAGCATGTGAAAGGCCTGGGTTTTACCCAGCACCATAAAAAAGGTAAAAAAAAAAAAAAAAAATTTAAATCTTTTGCAATTGTGTCCTCCTGATTAGCTCATTCTTAGAGCACTGCCCTCATTCTGCAGACCACAGCTTAAGAGATATTTGGATAAACACTTTCTAAGTTGCTTTATTAGGGCAGTAGAAGGACTCCATTCTATATCACAAAATATTAAATTCCTTAAACCGCAATCTTATTTATTTATTTATTTATTTATTTATTTTTGTGCTACTGGGGACGGAACCCAGGGACATTCTACCTCTGAGCTACACCTCCAGCCCTACTTTTTATTCTTTATATTGAAACAGGGTCTCACTGAGTTGTAAAGAGCCTCACTAAGTAGCTGAGACTGTCCACAAACTGCAATCCTCTGGTCTCTGCCTCCCGAATTCTGGGATTACGAGTGTGCATCACCACGCCCAACTTGTTTTTATTTTTAATTGAAATAATTATACAAATTTATGGGATACAACATGGCATTTTGACACATACATAATGTATATGATCAAATCAGAGTAATTAGTATATTTATTATCTCAAATATTTTTGTGTATATTGGGAACACTCCAAATCTTCTAGCTATTTTGAAATGTATGATAATTTGTTATTAACTCTAGTCACCTCCTCTGCTATAGAACACTACAACTTATTCCTCCTCTAGCTGTATACCTAGCTACACTCTCTCCAATGGCAACAATTGTCAACTTTCCCGTAATCATCTACTTCTCAATAACTCCATTGGTGTTCAATTTGAATTTCACTTCTACTATTATCCTTTTTTTGTTTCTTTGTTGTACTTTAATTTCTGTTAGCTATTTTTCTTTTCTGATTATCCCTTTTTGCCAAGTATCACGTGGGGGGTATACCTGGAAGATAGGGAAACAATAGAATTACGTGCTTTGCTGTCTGTGCATGAACTAAATAACTAATGCACAATGAACAATCACCAAAAGACTTTACAAGAAGTGATATGAGCTGGGATGGTGGCACACACTTGTAAACACAGTGCTTGGGAGGCTGAGATAGGAAGATCATGGGTTCATAGCTTAGGCAACTTAGAGAGGCTGTCAGCAACCTAGTGAGCCCGTTTCCAAATAAATAAAATCGGGCTGTCTATGTAGCTTGGAGGTAGAATGCCTCTGGGTTCAATCCCTAGTACAATATATATGTACATACTGGTCACAGATACATAGTGATTTGTGGACTGGAGAGCTAGTAGCGAAGTTTGCACTTGATGCTATTACTCATGGTTAATATACTGTAGTATCAGAAATTTGAACTGTGTTGCTGGGAGACAGCTGTGCAACTGAAATCTGTGCATATTGGAACATTAAAAGCAAAGACTGCTTGTATAGCAATGGTGTTGCAACATCATTTGTAGTAGAAGAAAAAATGGAGACAACAGCCTAAAGAAACACTTTAGTAGAAGTTAGCACATCCCCATTACAAAATTGTTAAAAAGAATGAAATACATCGTGTATATGTTGACATAGAAGGGTGTCCATGATATGCTATCGAGTGAAAAGCTTGTTTTAGAGCATGATGTATACTATAATGCCATGTATACTTAAAACCTGTGTGTTTTCATTTATTTATATTTGGGTTTGATAGAAAAAGCTCTACAAGGCCTACCTAGATATCAGCACCTGTTACTTGAGAAGAGTAGAAACTGGAGACTAGAGTTTGGTGATGGGACACTTTGATATTGTCTTCACACTCTTATATGTAAGTGTTTTTCTCATTAAGTCTATGGTTCTTTGGTTAATTTTTTAAAGTACAAAAGTTTAAAATCTCATTTGAGGAGCCATTTGAGATATTTAGCATACATTTAGATATTTAAATATTTAGCATATGGCCAAGAAAGCATGGTAGCATTCTTGAAGTATTTGAAAGGCAGCCATTGGAAAAGCAATTGTGTTTGTTCTGAAAGAGTTCCAACTACAGGAATAAGACCAATGGATGCAAAGAGATGCAATTTTGAAACAAAAAAAGTTAAATACTTATAAATCAGGCCTGAAATCATTTAAGAGGACATCAGATTTAAAAAGATTATTCTTTTTTTTATTTTTTATTATTATTTTTTTTGGTGGTACTGGGGTTCCTGGAAGCCCTTCTACCTCCGGGCTACACTCCCAGACCTATTTTTACATTTTTTTTATTTGGAAACAGGGTCTCCTAAGCCAGCGCGCGCGGCTGGCTTCGAACCTGCGCGATCCTCCTGTCTCTGCCTCCCAAGCGCGGGGATTACAAGCGTGCGTCACCACGCCCGGCTAAAAAGATTATTCTTAACAGTATGTTATGTATAGCATTATACTGACTCGGGCCCAGCCCCTTTCATAGGAATAGATCACTCCTGAGTGTTTAGTCAACTCATTTCCAGTATGTGTAAGAGTTAAATGCAGGGCTCTGACCAGACTGTCTGGGCCTAACTCTACACCATCACTAACTAACTTTGCGTGTATTCCTTACCCTTTCTAGGTCTCAGCTCTCACATCTGCAAAATGGGATAATCAAACTAATACTACCTTGGAGTACAGTGCTATCTTTAAAGTGGAGTTGGAATTGCTTCTTGCCTTTCCTTTGAAATCCTCTGTACACTTGCTCTCCTGGGTCACCCCAAATAAATATACAATTGAAGCTTAAAAGTATGGATCAAGCTGGGCGTGGTGGCACACACTTTATTCCCAGCATTTAGGAGGCTGAGACAAGGAGGATCACGGTTCACAGATAGCCCCAGCTACTTAGTGAGGCTCTTTGCAACTCAGTGAGAGCCTGTTTCAAAATAAAGAAAAAAAAATAAGGCTGGGGGTGTAGCTCGAAGGTAGAATGCCACTGGGTTCCATCCACAGTACTGAAGGAAAAAAAAAAAAAAAAACATGGACCAACTAGGTAGGCAAATGGAGCTTTCAGACAGGTGCTTTAGTAATCCACTTTTGACCAAATTGCTGCTAGAAGTCCTTTCTTTGTTAAAAATAAAAAAAGTCTTATAAAGCCATGCTGCTGTGGAAGGCTTTTGAGAGGAGTGAGAAAATTAATGTCAGAATTTTAGCATGATGCCTTCACACATAGTAAATAAAAATTATACCTGCACATATATTTACTAAATCATAATGTTATTAAAAATTCTGTGTATTTGACACGTTTTCCTTTTGGAGAGTGAGAAAAATTGGGTTAGTAACTAGAATCCTGGCACACAGCTGGGTGTGGCGGTGCACACTTGTAATCCTAGTACTTGAGAGGCTGAAATG
Organism: Muscardinus avellanarius; assembly: GCF_963383645.1. NCBI lineage: Eukaryota > Metazoa > Chordata > Mammalia > Rodentia > Gliridae > Muscardinus > Muscardinus avellanarius. The sequence goes on from NC_137801.1 coordinate 38,425,481, forward strand.
GGAGGATCAAAGGTGTGCGGCCTGCCTCAGCTACTTAGCAAGACCCTATTTCAAAATAAAGAATAAAAAGTAGAGTTGGGGGGTATAGGTCGGAGGTAGACTGCCCCAGGGTTCAATTCCCAGTTCAACAAAAAAGAAAGGAAGGAAAGAAGGAAGAAAGGAAGCTAGCCAGCCTGGCACACTCTTGGGTTCTTGGATCCTATTTTCTTTCAGCTTTTGTATCATTGAGTTTCAGTGCAGTGTCTCATTCCATTTGTCATTTAGCAAGCATTTATTGAGCCCCTACTGCATACTAGGCCAGTCCTTGATGCTGGCAGTGCTTAGATCAATCAGGAACTCTGTGCTCAGATCGCTCTAGTCAGAAAAAGGAGTTCATATAATTGCAACATAATGTGATTCTGATTAAAAATAAAAGCATGTAACCGGATGTGGCAGCACATGTCTGTAATCCCAGTTCTTGGGAGGCTGAGAAAGGAGGACCACACATTCTGGGCTAGCCTCAGCAACTTAGTGAGACCCTCAGGAACTTAGTGAAACCCTGTTTCAAAATACAAAATAAAATACAACTGGGGCCGTAGCTCAGAGATAGAACACCCTTGAGTTCAATCCCCAATACCACAGTAAAATAAATCATGTAAATGTCATGAATGAACGAGCAGAAAATGATAACAAAGTCTGTCTGGTGGAGCCAGAGAAAGCCTTGTACAGGAGGAGGCACCTGACAGGAGCTTGAAGGAGGGGCAGGAGTGGGCGCAGTAGAAATCCTCCATCGTGGTATGTTTTGAGACACTACTGGATATTTGCTTTGACATTCCCCACGACAGTTTGTAGGACTGAAATTACAAGTGTGGTTTCCCTTTTTCTCAACATTTGGTCGTAGTGACGGAAAATCGAAAAAGAAATTATTAAGTTGCAGATGTGCAGTGGTCTCTAATGACACAGGCTGCATCCTTCCTGCTCCCTAACCTTACTGCAGAGTTTCGCTCTCAGGATCAAAAGGGCCACTGGGCCTCCAGCCAGGGCCTGCTCCTGCAAGCCCTCCCAGTTTGATCAGGAAGGAAAATCCTTCCTCAGAATCTTCCAATTATGTTTCATTAGACAGAATGGTGTTGCACAGTCACCCCAAGCTGTGAGGGTAGCTAAAAATTATTCTGGTAGAGAAAGGTAAGGAAAGGAGACTATGAATGGTATTTGCAAACTACAGTAACTATAGAAATTCAACCTTTCCACCCAGTATGAGTGGTTTGGTCTTATTTTTGTAATCATAGCCATTTTTTAAATATACTTGTATTGATGCACTGTAGTCTCAGGTCATAATGTAGCTCAGAGTGTTAGGGACATACACACAGTACTTGGTGAACTTCCTCCGGCTTTCTGCCCACTTCTTCCACTTCCCCATACACAATACTGAAATTGGCATTGAGAATTTCACATATATACATAGCACCCATGGAAGTGTTACCTTCATTACTTATCCCTCCTCTCAGTTGTAGCCATTTGTATTAGTTTCCTAGCGCTGATGTAACAAAGTACCACACACTAGGTCACATAATAGATATTTATACTCTCACAGTTCTGGAGGCTGCAAGTCCAAAATCGAGGTGAAGAGCCAAGCTCCAGCCCCACCCCAACAGAACCTTTCTCGCCTTTTTGTAGCTTCTGCTGTTTTGCTGGCCATCTTTGACATTGTTTGGCTGGCAGCTACAGTAACTCCAGTCTCTACTGCTGTGCTCCCGTGATGTTCTCCTTGTGCGTCTGTCTCTCTTCTATGACTAGTCATATTGGATTAGGGCCCCTCCTGGAGACCTCATTACATCTTCAACTATTCTATTTCCAAATAAGGTCACATTGTAAGATATTAGGGTTTGTACTTCTGCATACCTTTTTTAAGGGATAGGAGCAGATACAGTTTAATCTATAACATTATTACTTTTCACTTAGTGTATACATGAGAAATGTTCTTTTGAATTTATGTTTCTTTATATCTAGGTTTTGTAACCAACTATAAAAGCCTTATTTTTAGTTCTAGTTTGAGAAACAATTACTTTAACTACAAAACTGTAGGGGGAAAAAGACTACATGATAATTTGTTTTCAAATAGCTACTCACAAATTTAGGATAAAAATGGATACTATGTAACAAAAAATGTGCAAAAGTATTAAAGAGCTATATGTTTAATAGCACCTCAGTAAAGAACCTGGTCTTTTGAATATTTGTGTAGTTATAAGAAACAGTTGAGATAATAAAAGAAAGGATACATAAAATTTTAATTATATAAAATATAAAACATTTTTGTACAATAAAAAATCCCAATGGGAGAAATGATAGCCTGGGAAGCATTACAACATAAAATTCAGAAACAGACAATTCAAACAACTGTTAAGACCCCCAATAGCTAGATGGTCAAAGGATGTGACCATTCCATAAGAACACCATGTTTGTTAAGCAAGCCTATCAGAAAATGCTCAGTAATCATGTAAAAATGCAACTCAAACTACAGTTAACTGTATTTGTCAGTTATTATTTAATAAGTCAGTTATTATTTGAAAAGCATTTGGCAACACATCCATAACTGTAAAAATAGCCATACAATTAATATTATTGGAAATTTAGCCCAAGTTACATAGATTAGAGAAAATAAAAACTATATTCATGAAGCTGTTCATTGAAGAATCACTTGGAACAGTGAAAACTTGGGAGCCATCTAGATGTCCACTATCAGGAGTAGCTGACTGGATCGCGATCTATCATTTTGTTAGAGAATACACAACCAGAGGATACAATGAAGAAGACGTGTGGCAGCAGGAAGAAATACTTATGTTTCAAAGTTGCATTTTTAAAGTTGTAAATATGATCGCAATTATGTAAAATCTAAAAGTATGCCTGTGGGCAGAGTCAGTAACAGTGAGATAGTAGAACGTGAAGAGCGTGTTAGGGAGCCTGGAGTTGTTTTAAGGTGATACGATTATGAGTCATTTTTCTCTCACTTTTCAAACTTTGTGATAATTAATAAGTATTTCAACAATTTAACATACTATGGGTTTAAAAAAATCCTCCTGTACTTCTTGCATATTAATGAAACTCTTGAAAAGAAAAGAGAATTTAATGAGGTTTCTGGGAAACACACAATGTTACTCACAGTAGTAATAAAAATCATACCAGGTATTTATCTTTCCTCAGTAAGTCTTGTGCTGAATGGTGGGATTATTCTGATATGAAAAGGTGACATCCAAAAAAAGCTTTTTAATGTAGTATACATGCGTTATATAATTAATGGTGATATTTTTGACTGGTGAAGTAATTAGTTTAATCCCATCGCATCATTCGGTTTAGTTTTAGCTTAGTGGCTGAGACTGTAAAATTTCTGCCTTCAAAGAAAATAACTTATCCGCAGGGTGAAGAGAAATAGTTGTATTTGCACCGGGGCTGTCTTCTGACTTTATAGTTATAACGTAGTGTGGATGGAATGCCAGGTAATTAGCACAGATGATAATATTTTAGCAACTTCTGAATTTGCATTCTTATAAAGAGGACTCACACTCCCCTTCTCAGAGGCAGAGTTTTTAGAAACTATAAACACACGCTCATTAGCCCTGTGGCTTGTTCCTGGAGAGCCCACTCCTAACATGTTCCCTAGGCTTGCTGGACTGCTCACTATCCCTGAGGGAACACAGGCGCCAACCCTCTTTGGGGTGTGAGAAGTAACCAGGGATGACAACCCCTCTGGGCTTGCCACTGCTGAGGCTTGATTAGATCACGCCGCTATGGTTGACTAGGCTTTGGATTCACTAGTCTGAATTTACTACCTGAGGATTAAAGTTGAGTGGTAGTGCATCTCTCCATCCCTCTTCTCCCTAAGTAACACACATCTTTGTGTGTATGCTCCGAACACAGGCTTAGTGTGAAACAACCATGTTCTTTAAGAGAAGAAAAATCTGGTGGGGGGAGTCAGAGGGTGATGATGGAGAGCAGCTAATCCATGTCTCCAAAGTAAAGACTAGACAATGGGGATCCATGCAAAGCTGTGATAGACAATTGACAGCTCCTGACTCCCCAGTGATACGCAGCCCGCCCTCTGCTATTCAGGGACAGGATCATCCAAAGGGTAGATTATCCAGGCCATATGCTTCTCCTTCTTTGCCATCTGGCTGGTTGCCTGCTTCCCTTCTTGTTAACATGAAAAATATTCAGAATAGCTCGGTCCACTTCTGCCAATCATTTCTGTTACCTCCATCAGCCCTCCCTGGAAGCTGACTTAGTGTACTTCCTGGTCAAATTTGGTCACTTGGCATATTCTACTTCCTCACAGGACACGAGTTGATTTCTAAGGTACAGTCTTGTGCTTGTTGATCCTTGCTTTTTAAGAGTTCTTTAGTATCTCTTGTATTTATTATTTATCACTTCAACTAGCTGGTGAGCTCCTTTAAAGCAAGGGACTCCTCCACCTCTAATATCCTCTTCAGTGGGCCTAGAGCTCCACTTCACGGGCGGGTGTGGGACAAGTGTTGTAGGCTAAGTACTATTCATCCTCCTTTCAACTAGATAAAGCACGAGAAAGTCCCAAGAGTAAGCTGCAGTGCCATTTGGTATAAAATCAACCAACAGAGAATGCCAGGCCTTTAGAATTGGGAGGAGAATTAGAGATCATTTTATCGTATTGTAGAGGTCAGGCCCAGAGTAGTTACATTAACTTTCTCCTTCCTTCCTTTCTTTCTTTCTTTCTTTCTTTCTTTCTTTCTTTCTTTCTTTCCTTCCTTCCTTTCTTTCTTTCTTTCTTTCTTTCTTTCTTTCTTTCTTTCTTTCTTTCTTTCTTTCTTTCTTTCCAGAAGGGTCTCACTAAGTTGAGGAGGGCCTCACTTCGTAGCTGAGGCTGGCTGTGAACCTGCGATCCTCCTGTCTCAGCCTCCCAAGTACTGGGATTACAAGCCTGTGCCACCATGCCCAGCTGTAGAGTAACTTTCTTTGGTCACCTAGAGAATGTGTAGCAGAATCAGGACTAGAATTCATGTCTTGAGAGCCCATTTCTGTTACACTCCAGGCTCCCAAGGACAATATAGAAGTAGAATTTTGCAGAATATATGCAGAAAAGAAGTGCCTTAGGTTAGATTATTAGGAAAAGGAATCCATAGTAGTGCCAAAATAGCCAAGATTAGAAAACAATTTAGCCCCTTTTGTATAATTTTTGGGGATATAGATATTATATCAATTTGGAGTTATTTTTAATGGGGTTAAAGACCAATCTATGACAAGATTTGAAAAGATATTATCCCAAGAGCCTAGAACAAAACTGACCCATTAATAAGCATTAATGAGTATTTGTTGAATAAAAGAATAAATATAAAACTTTCTAATTTTTGACTGCAAGTGCTCTTTAATTTCAGTATGATCAAAGCCACTTATGAAAAATATTAGCCTTTCTTTGAATTAAGAGTTTCTTGGTTTTACCATAGATTTAAGTTAACTCTGTACAAACAGTTCAGCCACAAGTTACAGTGAACTTATTTAGTACCTGTTTATGGATGTCATAAATTACTAGAGAAAGCTAGCCCCATGTTACTTACAAATGAAATGTTCATTACTCATTTTATGATCTTACCCTGAATATTTTAGATATGATTAATTTAAACTTCCAAGGTGAATCTCAAGCATCAGATAACATTTCCAATTCTAGCTGGGCGGGGGGGAAGCATGCTATAATTTGATATAGAATGTAGGTTATATTTAGAATTTCGTAGAATTTAGATTTATGAATCTTTTTATAAGAAAAGCATTTTGTATTACTTTTAAAAATATTTTATATTACCCAAATAATACATGTTCATTATAGAAAAATTAGAAGATAAAGGGGTAGTCATAAAGAAGAATAAAATCACTCTTAACCCTAGGAACCAAAGATGAACCATTAATTTATTTAGTTGCAAACTCTTATAGGCCTTTTTTCTCTGGATATTCATCTGGTCATACACTATTATACCATTTTAAACTTGATTTTTTTCATATCTCATAAATATTACTCGATCAGTAAATGTTTTGGAGATCATCTGTAGTAGTCATGACCTTAACTTGTCTAACCAGCTCCTTGTTTGAGAATATTAAAGTCTTTTCCCATTTTGCACTGTTAGAGACAATGCTGTGGTGAATTTTAGTTACACGTCTTTTTACTTATTTGTTTGTTTATTTATTAATTTATTTACTGAACTGAGTATTGAACCCAGGGTCATTCTACTTCCAAGCTGCACCCCCAGTCATATTTTTATTCTCTATTTTGAAACAGGGTCTCAGTAGGTTGTAGAGGGACTCACTAAGTAGCTGGGGCTGGCTGCTAATGTGCAGTCTTCCTGTCTCAGCCTCCCAAATACTGCGATTACAAGCCTGCACCACCACTCCTGGCTTATTTACACATTTTGAGTTATGTATTCAATGATATCTTCAGAATGAGTCCTGAGGAGTACAACTGCTGAATTTAAAATATTTGAACTTTACCAAGTTTTAAATATTTGAATAAATACTGAGTTTTAAAGGTGGAAAATAAAATATGATTATGTTAGGTGTTAAATAGACTAATTTCATGTAGACTTTGCCGTGTTATCTTTTAGAGACTTAATACTTACTTTTTTTTTTTTTTTTTTTTTTTTTGGTGGTACTGGGGATGGAACCCTTCTTTCTCCTGACTACAATCCCAGAGAGGCTGGCTTCGAACCTGTGCGATCCTCCTCTCTCCACCTCCCAAGTGCAGGGATTACAAGCGTGTGCTACCACGCCCAGCTTAATACTTACTTTTGATTCCTCATGGAAATCAACACTTTCTTATTATGTATAATACAGTTGTATTTGATAATTAATAAACTCCAAAATGCACTGTTTTAGATGGCTTTCAAATGTTTAAGTACATCAAATGGCAATATTCTTTAATGATGATAAGAATAATAAAATAAATTATGCTGATCGGTTTCATTATTTTCCAAGCTTGCTTTGTTTGGCTGGTTGACATGAGGCAGTTTTTTGCTGGAGGCAAAATGTCATTGGTCTGTACACTAATCTTTTCCCCTCTGATTTTGCCCATTTCTAGGCTGATTATATAAACAACAAGGTGTTGTCTTTTTAATTAAATGAAAGGGACTCATTACAGGTGCTTTTCCAGCCATCTGAACTTATCTCCTAAATAGGTCTTGCATTATCTGTACCCAAATGAGGATAGGATTGTTCAGGCCACTTTAGAGGAGCATTTAAAGCAAGGAGCTGAGCGTCTTCTCCAGTTTTCAGGAGATAGGATGTAAGCGCAGCCCTATCCAATTAGGAAGAGAGAAGACACAAGGGGCAGGGAGAGGGGCCAGGCTTATGGAGCTTGTTCAACTTGATGACATTATGGTTTTCACGATAAAGTCTGCAATAACCTTTATCTTTTTGTATTTAATTTAATGGCCTTGGAATCTGGAGAAGCCAGCGGGACCTCATTTATCGTGTAGGAAACATCAGCCTCTGCTGGTACAATTTTTTGTGCTAACTAAAAGAGACATGAAATTAAAAATAGGTCAGAAGGCTTTCCATTTCAGTTTTGTTGATTTAAGTGGGGCGGTGGGGAGGGCAGGCAAAACATTAGTTTCTTTTAAGTGATATTATGGAGAAAATAATCTATTAACAAGCAAAAAGAGATTAAAGCACAGTGAGAACACTGCAGATTATGTTTTATGAAATGAATTCTTTCTAAAGCATCAGAGACATATTATTGCCAAAACCATATCAAGTTATTTACAAGTGGTTTTTCCGTGAAGAAAGTAAGAGAATATTATTTATTGGAAATATTTTCATTTGTCTTTATGTAAGACTATGATGGAAGAGGTGAATGTGTGTTTTATTATATTGTACATTTGTTCATAAGATAAACTTAAGTCCTATGAGAAATTTTTCTCAAAAGGAATATTTTCTTTAAAAAAAAAAAGTTGAACAAAAATAATGGTATTTCTCAGTGTTTGGAAGGCCCCAGCTTATCAAGAAGAGTGGATGATGAATGTAGACTAGGAGAAATTACTTTTTTCAAAAAGAATCAGACCTTAGACCTTCCAGAATGAAATTTTTAAAATATTTTTCATTATTTATTTATTTTGCAGCACTGGGGGTGGAACCCAGGGGCATTCTACCTCCGAGCCACACCCTTTGAAACAGGGTCGCATTGAGTTGCAAAGGGCCTCACTAAGTATTTGGGTCTGTCTGCAAAACGCGATCCTCCCATCTCAGCCTCCCAAATGCTGGGATTACAACTGTGTGTCACCATGGCCAGTTCAGAGTGGAATTTTAGAAGGAGGTTTAGACATGTGCCTTTTGAGTCTTTTGATATATTAGAGAACTGAAGACATGGCAGAACAGGGTTGTGGAAATTATTAATTTATTTTGCATGTTTACATATAACAAATCAAATATTTCAACTTGCACACACAATGCAGTGACTGTTATGTCCAGCCTCAGTGATTTGAAGAGGTCTTTAAAAGTCTTAAAACTGAGACTCCTCATGAATTTTGTGATGAACTTGGAGCTTTTTCTGAATAAGTCATGCCCCTGCCCACAGGCGTCATGAGGCTACTTCTGAAGGCAGATCACCACTTCGTTAGAACAGGAAAGCAAAGCATTAAAAATATATCTTTGTCAGCTATATGCTTGCTTACTTTGTAGACTCTTTGGACACAGACACACATACAAAAATCTTATTTCAGTAACATAGAATAACAGAGAATGATAGATTCCCGAGAATTTCTACTAACCTGCTGTAGAGTCAGAGTCCAAAATAATGGCACCTATTCAATTTCTTTAAGGTTGGTTAGGTTTTAGTTTTAGTTGTAAAGCTCAACTGGATGTAGTGGCACATCTTTTTAGTCCCTTGGGAGGCTGAGACAGGAGGATTGCAGATTTGAGGACAGCTTCAGTAACATAATGATGTTACAGGGCTAGCATCCCACTGCCCCGTCTCCTCATGCTGCCCGTTATATTGATATACACATTACTTATTATTAATTACTCTCCTGTTTTAATGTCAACTTAGAGCATTGAAAATATCTTGGCAGCCGGGTGTGGTGGCACATGCCTGTAACCCTAGTACTTGGGAGGGTGAGACAGAATGGAAGGTTGGAAGACAACCTCAGGCCCCTGGTGAGACCCCGTCTCAAAAGGGGGAAAGGGGAAGGGTGTCGCTGGGTGGTAGAACGCCCTTGGGCCCAATTCCCAGTACAAAAAAAAAAAAAAAATCTTGACAGGTAGGTAGGTGGTACTGCTTATGCACTGTATTTCAGGAAAGGAAAGGAACATACAAGGTGGTGGTTGTGAAAAGGGAGCGCTGGGCGGCTGGAGTGGAGACCTCGCCCGGCCGCGCGTGTGCAGGAGAGGCGTCACTTTGTGCAGTGGCACGCCGACCCTCTCAAGAATTTCTTTACAGAAATGCAGTCGAATGTGGAGTCTTGACAGAATTAGCAGAGCGGCTGAAGCACACACCCGGGAGTCGGGAGTGGGAGTCAGGCGCTCTGCTCCCCTGCCGGCTTCCATCCCTACAGCCAGATGACCTTGGGCAACCAGTGGAGGCGCTGCTTCCTCCACTGCCAAGTAAATAACACGGGGACTCCCTCCGCAAGGAACTGTGGCTTTTATCCTCCTCATCACTCATCACGCCCCATCGCAGGAGACATCGAGAGTCTCGTGGCAGATTATTCGAATTGTCTTCAGAGTTCAAGTCTCCCAGAAAGACAATCCTACTGAAAGCTAGTCCATTTCTTCCCAGGCCACAGAGCCATTTTATTCCAGCCATTTTATTCTTCATTTTAACAGCTACCAAACAGAGCTAAGTACTCATGCCTGTGGCTCGTCTCAAGGAGGGCTTCTTTTATTTTTTCTTTCTATTATTATTATTATTATTATTATTATTATTATTATTATACTGAGGATTGAACCCAGAGGCATTCTACCTCTGAGCTTTATCCCCAGTCCTTTTATTTATTTATTTATTTATTTATTCATTCATTCATCCATTCATTTATTTTTATTGTGATACTGGGGTTTGAACTCAGGGACATTCTGCCACTGAGCTATCCCCCCAGTCCCATTTTTATTTGGAAACAAGGTCTCACTAAGTTGCAAGAGAGCCTCACTAAGTAGCTGAGGCTGTTCACGAACCTGTGATCCTCCTGTCTCAGCCTCCCAAGTACTGGGTTTAGAAGCGTGCACCACCACGCCCAGCTTTCTATTTTATTTTTTATTTTGAAATGATCTCACTAGGTTACTGAGGACCTTGCTAAGTAGCTGAAGCTGGCCTCAAACCTGCGATCCTCTTTTCTCAGCCTCCCAAGTACTGAAATCACTCCATTCTCCCCTCCATTTCCCTCTGAGTACTAAGTTTTGGTCTTTCATCCTGTGTTGTTAGTTGTTGGTCTTATTGGCTTCATTGTAAGCTGTTTAAATCATTTTGAAAGTTGATGAAAACTAAATAAGGAAAATAATAAAAACAATAATAAGGCTCCATTTTCTTCATGGCACTTTATAGTATTTACTTTTATAGGTGGCAAAGTTCTTTTATGCTCCCCTGCTTTATACTGTCTCTTCATGATAGTGTTCGGTCTTTATTGTATCGTTTATTTAGGAAAATATGACAATACAGTGTATTACCCAAAATACCTATTTATAGTTAGTTCAGTATACATTAATTCTATTTCCTAGCAAAAATATGAAGAATAATGCACATTGCTGTATCTCACTATGTTATTATAAAACAGTGATTCTCAAGATTTTTTTTTTTTTGGTTGTACTGGGGTTTCTGGAAACCCTCTACCTCCGGTCTATACTTCCAGACCTATTTTATATTTTTATTTGGAAACAGGGTCTCTTAAGCCAGAGAGGCTGGCTTTGAACCTGCGCGACCCTCCTGTCTCCACCTCCCAAGCACAAGGATTACAAGCGTGCGCCACCATGCCCGGCTAAGAATTTTGTTCTTGAGGCTCCCCTGCACCTTTAAAAATTATTGACCCCCAAAGGGCTTATTTTTATATGAGTTATGTTTATCAATATTTATCCAATTAAAAAATTAAGTCTAGCCGGGCGTGGTGGCGCACGCTTGTAATCCCCGCGCTTGGGAGGCGGAGACAGGAGGATCGCGCAGGTTCGAAGCCAGCCGCGCGCGCTGGCTTAGGAGACCCTGTTTCCAAAATGAAAATGTAAAAATAGGTATGGGAGTGTAGCCCGGAGGTAGAAGGGCTTCCAGGAACCCCAGTACCACAAAAAAAAAAAAAAAAATTAAGTCTAAGACGGGCGTGATGACGCACGCTTGTAATCCCAGGACTTGGGAGGCTGAGACAAGGATCCTGCAGGTTTGAAGCCAGCCTCAGCCACTTAGTGAGGCTCTCAGCAACTTAATGAGACACTGTTTCCAAATAAAATATAAAATAGGTCAGGAGTGTAGCCTGGAGGTAGAAGGCTCCTGGGTTCCATCCCCAGTACCACAAAATAAATAAATAAAAGATGCCTGAATGACTATTTAAAACAAGAGCTAAGAGCCCAGCATGCTGGCGGCGCACACTTGTAATCCCAGTATTTGGGAAGCAGAGACTGGAGGATTGTGGTTTGTGGACAGCCTCAGCTACTTAGTGAGGCCCTGTGCAACTCAGTGAGACCCTGTTCAAAAGACAGAAAGACTAGCCGGGCACGGTGGCGCACGCTTGTAATCCCCGCGTTTGAGAGGCAGAGACAGGAGGATTGCGCAGGTTCGAAGCCAGTGGTGCTGGCTTAAGAGACCCTGTTTCCAAAAACAGAAAAAAATAAATAGGTCTGGGAGTGTAGCCCGGAGGTAGAAGGGCTTCCAGGAACCCCAGTACCACCAAAAGAGAGAGAGAGAGAGAGAGAGAGGGAGAGGGAGAGGGAGAGGGAGAGAGAGAGAGAGAGAGAGAGAGAGGAGGAGGGAGGGAAGGAAGGAAAAAGAAAAATAGAAAGACTAAAAAATAGGACTGAGAGTGTAGCTCCAAGGTAGGAGGCCCCTGAGTTCCATCCCTAGTACCTCAAAAAAGATTAAAACAAGAGCTAATTGATAAATTAGGGCAACATTAGGTTACCCTATCTTGTATTATCTGAAGGAAATGTCCAAAGAATATACAGTTGTTTTGTGGCGCTGCTCTTCAATTTGGAAATCAGGGATTATTTTCAGATTCTTTTTAAGAGTACAAAACATTGGCCTCCTCCATATCATGCTTAGAAATCAAGGTTTACTTTTTATGAATGGTTCTCATAATTACTTTTATGCTCTATGCACAATATCAAAAATCCTCTTTATAATCACAGTGCAACATTTTCCTTAGTTTTTTCCATATGCATTTGCATTTTATTTTTTTGGTGGTACTGGGGCCCTTCTACTTCCGGGCTACACTCCCAGACCTATTTTATACTTTTTTTCTTATTTTTGGAAACAGGGTCTCTTAAGCCAGCACAGCTGGCTTCAAACATGCGCGATCCTCCTGTCTCCCAAGTGTGGGGAATACAAGCGTGCGCCATCACACCTTGCTGCATTTGCATATTTTATAGAATAAAATATCAATTATTTGTGTCACAATCTTATTAAAACTAGGCAAGATTTGCATAGGTTATTATTGTACTCTTTATTAATTTAAATGTGAAACTTCTATAATGGCTGCAAAGCCAATGAAAATAGATGTTGACCTTAAGAAAGGAATTCTTGGAACACTAGGACGTTATAATTATTTTATTAAGTGACAGCTTCTGAAACATTAGTTTTAAAGTATCTTAATATGAATGATGAAAATGATAAGAGAATGTTTTCACAGTAGCCAAATCATGGTATCGGCCTAGATGTCCATCGACAGATGAATGGGTCACAAAACTATGGGATATACACACAATGAAACTCTACCCAGCAATATAGAAGTACAAAAGTATGCCACGTGCAGGAAAATAGATGGACCTGGAGAACATTATGCTGAGTGAGATTAGAAGGAAGATGTTCATGATCTTTTGCACTGTCCTGTTCCTTTTGGATTATGGCTCATCACTGTGAAGGAATGGGCAAGATGTGGGAAAGAGTGTCTTCAAATGACTATTGAATTTACACTGACAAAATTGTCATTTCTTCATTCGCAAAGTATGCATTTAATATCTGCTGTGTGCCAGACACTGTGATAGCTACTTGAAATACAAAAAAGAAAATGGCATCTGCCCCAAAGTACTCCCAATGTAAGTATAGAATTTGGAGTAGGGTGAGATGTGGTCATCATTGCAATAAAATGTAACAGGTGCTATCTTATGTCATTGATTGGTTATTCTTAAGGCTTTCTTAAGCCTTAAGAATCTTTACCTAAAGAAGAATAAGTAAAACACAAATCTGTGTTTAAATTCTTAGCCTTGCCACTTATGTGTTGTAAAACCTGGTGTACATTACCCAAACGATGTGCACCTCAGTTTTCTTTGTAAAATTGGAATAATAAGGACTTCTTAGAATTTGAATGAGCTAGTTTGTGCATATAGTATGACTAAGTTTTGTGCATAGTCAATAAATGACAGAATTATGCTTACTTGTAAAAAAAAACTTGGATTTTAAAAATATTTACTTACAAACTCATTTAACCCAGCAATTGCACACTTGGACATATTCCCAAAGGAAGTGAACTCATATGTGCATATCCATGTTCATAGCAGCACAATTTACAATAGCCAAATTATGGAACCAGCATAGATGTCCATCAACAGATGAATGAATCACACAACTTTGGTAAATACACACAGTGGACTTTTCTCAGCCATAAAGAACAAAATTAGACCATTTGCAGGAAAATGGATGGAACTCAAGAACAGTATGCTGAGCGAGTACACGCAGTCCCAAAGAACAAGTAGACATATGTTCCCTCTTATGTATGGATGCTAGAATATTTGGCGCTAAGGGCAACATCAGATAGAGGAGCGGAGACTCCAGAGGAGTGACCAGGGGCAGGACGAGGGCAGACAAAGTCATAAAGAATGCAATAGTAGAAATAGTGCTCTGAATGTGTACAATAGTGCCAATTCCAATCTCAAAGACTAATGAGGTGAGAGGGGGGAGCCAGTGGGGAGGGAAACAAGAGCATGTGCTGTATTTTTCTAATATTCTGTGCCCTAATATGATGTAAAAGTACAATACACCTAATAAAAAATAAAACCTAAAAATGACATTAAACTCCCATATCTTAACATAAGTATCATATTTGTAAAAATACTATTTTAAAAATCAACGATACAGCTCAGTGAGAAGTGTGACACTGATTTTGCAAACCTTTTTACTGTCTTAATGGAAGATAGCTGGACTCTGTTGCCATATCATACATCATGCAGCTTCACGAGAAAATGAAAAGAGCAAATACATATTGTTATTATTAAAAGAGCTTGGACCTATTAGGACTGTTCTCAGGACTAGGTCTTAGGACTTACGGCACCTGCACCACACCTTGAGAACCGTTGCTATAGAACGTAGTCAAGAAAATAGCAACATAAGAAATGGAAATAATATTGAGGCCACATTTTACTTTTTAGTGGTTTCAGTGAGCTACGAATGTTTTAAAATGTGCCTCTTAACCCTTCTCCTAAAGTTTATGGAAACATCAAGGTTAACTATGGTTAACAGGAATGTTTAGTTCTTTTAAGATCTGGAAATATATTTCAAAAGCTATTAGGGATATATGGAATCAATGCTATGTTCTTGGCAATCAATTTTTTTAAATATATGTATTGACAGATGATCGTTTTACTTGTGGCATTTAGGAAGACAGCTTTTTTTTTACCCTTTCAATCTATAATAGTAAAGCTAGTTTTATTAAGCCATTATTTTTATTTGTATGTGTTGCTTGTTATATCATCTTTATACCATTCAATAACGAAAATAGAGCAAATTGATTTCTCGTGTTCCTGCCGTGAGGTGGTTCGCAATGAAAGGTAGATAGATGGCTTGCCTAATTCACAGAGTGGCCTTAGGTTCAGAATGAGTTAATACAGAAGAATAACACATTTCACTTTACTCTGTTTTATTGTGCTTTATTTAGGTAATAGAAATAATGGTTGTGAGCAGCCTTTAAGCCTTGGAGTTTCTACACAGATACTCTAAGGAGATCAGCTCTTCTTTCAGCGTGATGGAATCTCCATTACAGTGCGATTTTGCTAGTTCCAGTAATTGCTTGGATTTTCTGTTTCTCTTTCTGTGAAAGAACAATCTCAAACTCTCAAGCATTTCAGCAGAAGGGAGGCCACCAGCATACAAGTTGCCCAGTAGGGGCATTAGAGTTAACTTGAGGATGTTCTGAAGTGGCCGGGGTAAGAAATGGAGATTTTTTTTGCTTATGAGACACATCCCAAATCTCTTTAGGCTTCAAATGGGTTGGTGGTGGGAAAATAAACAGAGTCAGCTAGTGCCAAGGACAATAGTGCTACCTGCTGAACTGGGTGAGTCGCCTTTAAACCACATTGCCATACTTGTTATAGAAGACCAGGGAAGAGAGGGGGCAGACATGCCTTCACCTAAAAAACAACTTGCCTGTGGATGCACATCTATCACTATATGGATTTTTCTCAAATGTTTTCAGAAATTAAATAAGTAGGATAGGCTTTCAAGACTAGAAAGGCATTTTAAAACTGCTCCATACCACCAGCCCACCAGCCTTTCCTTTGTTGAAGCTATTCATGAGTGGTTATTCCAGCTTGGTTTCAATACTTCTAGTGATAGGAACCTCATGACCCCCAAAGCAAACTCTTGGGATATGGACAGCTTAAGTCTTGAGAAAGTTTTTCTCACCAATGTGATCTGAGACAGATATTGTTTTCCACCCTGTAGCACTTCTAATGTTTGAAGACAACTCTGGTGGTTCACTCTTGTGTCTACATAAGCCTTCTGTTCTCCAGACCCGAGTCTCTTCTTCATCTGAAGACTCTTTCAGCCCCTTTCCTACCTGTATTCTCTTTCCTGTTGCCCTGCTTCCGTTTTCAATTTCCATCTTGAAGGCATGATACCCAGAATATCCCAGAATGTTTCTGATGCTGAGCGACTGTGAGTGGGCCATCTGCTCCCTTATGGCCACTATGTGCTACGGAGCGGACAAGCTTCTGGCTTCTTTAGCATTCGTATCACGTGGACGTGAACTGTGCTTGCTATTGGTAGAGATTGTGACTTCATCATATAGACTTCTATTAATAGCTATATTTTCCTTTTCATGCTCCTATGCAATTACACACATTCAAAACTTAATCTGTTTAAGTTTGAAGGGAAGATATTCTTTTTTGTGTGTTTTGGGGGTTTTGTTTTGTTTTTATTGTTGTTTGTTCTTAGCAGAGAAAGTAACTTTTTATTTGGATGTAATTTTAATCACAGAAGGGAGCTGGGCATGGTGACACAAGCTTGTAATTCCAGTACTGGGGAAGTTGAGACAGGGAACTCAGGATCAAAGCCAGTGTCAGCAACTTAGCAGGACCCTCAGCAGCTTAGCAAGCCCCTGTTTCAAAATATAGAAATAAAAAGGGCTGGGAGTGAAGTTTTGTGGTAGATTGTCTCTGGATTCAATACTTAGTATAAGAAGGAAAGAAAGAAAGAAAGGGAAAGAGAATGCAAGCTGAAAGTATAGCTCAGAAGTAGAATGCTCCTGGGTTCAATCCCCAGTACAAAAAATAAAATTAAATTAAGTTCACTTTAATTTAAAAGCACAGAAAAGTTCAAGAATAGTTCAAAAGATTCCCAAATACCATACCATTTTATTTATTATTGTACAGGTAGCTACGCAGATTAATATAGGTTAGATACAAATATAGTTATATGTTAATTTTTCAGGAAAATTTGAGAGTAAATTGCCTCTTTAAATATTCCAGCTACTTTTTTTTATTAGCAAGAACAAGAATATTTTATTAAAGGGCCTTGGTATAATTACAAAATCAGAAAATCTAATACTGATCTCACACTGTTTTCTAGTCCATGATACATACTCAAATATCACCAATTATCTCAATGAAGTTCTTTAATTTTTCAAGGGGAGGAGAGGTTCCAGGTGCAGGATTCAGCCCTGGCTCATACATTTCATTCAGGTGTCTCTGATATCTCCACCTGGGAAGAGATGTTCTTGTCCTTTAGAAGTTGGATAGTAGCTGTGAAAATTCCCCATGCCTTTTTCTATAGCACCTATTATTATTTTACATATGTATGTCCAAAAAAGATTTGCCAAGGATCAGAGCTGCTATTTGATTTGGGGCCCATATGTTAAAGTCAGAAGATTTGCAGTATGAAGACCCCGGTGAAAACATTGTTTGCAGGGATGAAAACACACATGAAACCTCTTGCAGAGAAAGTTTATATTTTGTTCTTTTTTGTTATTGTTGTGGTGGTGGTACTGGGGATGGAACCCAGGGCCATTCTATCTCCGAGCTACACCCCCAGTTCTATTTTTTATTCTTCATTTTGAAACAGGGTCTCACTTAAGTTGCAAAGGGCCTCAATAAGTAGCTGAGATCCTCCTATCTCAGCCTTCCAAATGCTGGGATTACAAGCGTGAGCCACCACACCCAGCAGTATTTTGTCCTTTAAAAGCTTCTAAATCACTGGTTCATCACACTGACTCAGAGTGAAAGAGGTATAGGAAGAATGTGGAGTGGAAGAAATGGGAGGGCATGAGAAGAGAGAGAAGTTAGTTTATACTAAAACTTCAGAGGTACATTCAGGTCGAGCTGTTTCTTAACAGTTAGAATGCAGGTTTGATCTCTGAGAAGAGGTCAAGAGATTTAAATTTATAACTTATGTCTGGATAAGGAAAAAATTGAAATGTGATGGAAAGAAATTGTCCAACCTGAATAAAAGTGGGAGCTAGTGGTTCTTAGAAAATTTTCAGTTTAATTAAGTCATTGATTTTCTAAGAAACTAATACTGTAAGAACTTTGGGTTTTCTAATGTTTTGTACCCTAAACATGACTAAGTTCTGCCACTTTTCTTTATTAGCCTCCCCAACTACTCTACCTACTCACAGCCTGATGACAAGGTTCAGAGCGCTGCCTGGGTCCTCCAGCCCCCATTGTGCCATGAGCCGACTTGGCTGGACATGGTATCCTCAAGCTTCTCTTCCTGCAAACAGAGCAGATAGATAAAGCCCCAAGTCTAAGTTCAGGAAGGATGGAGGAGGACCCACTATATTCTCCAGTCCAACTTTATTAGTAATAAAATTGATTTTATACTTTGATCTTTTTTAAATTTATTTTTATATTTTTACGTGGAACATACTAAAATTGGCATACATTCAGACTGTGCTTGGTGCCCTCTCCTGGTCTTTGATTTCCATTATTAAGAATCCATAGAGAAAGCCAAGTAGCAATTTACCTACTCTCAATTCTTCTGAACTTATAAACCTAGATCTTTGTACAGCCATCTGGTCGTTAATGGAGTCTAAACATATAGCCACACACATATAGGCAATTTATTTTATTTTTATTTTTTATTTTGCAGAACTGGGGACTGAACTCAGGGGCATTCTACTTTGCAGCTACACACCCATCCCTATTTTTTATTCTTTATTTAGAAATAGGGTCACACTAAGTTACAAAGGGCCTCACTAAGCTGAGTCTGACCTCGAACCTGCAACCCTCCTGTCTCAGTCTCCCAAGTACTGAGATTACAAGCTTGTGCCATCGTGCCTGGCCTTTATCTAGGAATTTCATTATTTTACTTTATTTTATTTTATTTTGGTTCTTAGGATTGAACCCAGGGGCATTCTACCTCTGAGCTTCACCCCACTTATTTTATTTATTTATTTATTTATTTATTTATTTATTTATTTTTATTAAACAGGATCTTGCTAAAATGCTGAGGGCCTCACTAAGTTTCCAAGACTGGGCTTGAACCTGTGATCCTCCAGTCTTAGCCACCCAAATCTTGGTCTTATAGGCATGTGCCATCACACCTGGATTCACAAAATGTTCTGAAGCACACATTTTATCTGTGAGGTAGACAAAAGTCCAGAGACCTTTGTATCAGCCTATGTTCTTAGAGAGTTTCCAATTCAGAACACCCATCGCTTGAAGCTTTAGGATTCAACCTAAGGCCCTTTCCCTCTAGCCAGATTCTCTTGACTCTTTGTTAAATGGATTCCCTAGGGACCTTGTTGACCAATTCCATCAAGACTCACACCTGTATTTACATATATCGCCAGCAGATGATACCCCACTCTAGGTCCTCAGACCCTGCTTCCCTTCAGTCTCCTCAATAGTTGGAAGTTATTTCATCCTTCCTACCACCAGGCACATTGCCACCTTCACACATTTTTCTTCTCTCAAGAACTATTGCTTCTTTGAAATACATGTTGCTAGCGGGGTGTGGTGGCCATGCTTGTGATCCCAGTACTTGGGAGGCTGAGACAGAGGATCACAGGTTCACGGACAGCCTCAGCTACTTAGTGAGGCCCTCTACAACTCAGTGAAATCCTGTTTCAAAATAAAGAATAAAAAATAGGGCTAGGATTTAGCTCAGAGGTAGAATGCCCCTGGGTTCTATCCCCAGTACCGCAAAAAAAAAAAAAAAAAAAAAAGGAAAGAAAATGTTATTATCTGCTGATTTCAAAGACATTCCTTCTTATTGAAGATTTTAGAACTTAGCTCACTATACTCCTTTTGTCCATTGTTCTCAAAGTCTTCAACAATGCAGATTCCCAGATGTATTGTCTTATTGCCCCCTTTTCAGAAAAAGAATTACTCAGTGTCCCCTGGTTGCTTTCATTGCTCTCTTACTTTTATTCAGTGTCCCCAATTGTACCCGAGGCGATTACCACCCCACCCCCAGGTCCTTCCAGCGTCCCCCAGGGGTGACGTCTCTAATTTGGGGAATCTGTGAGCAGATAGATCATCTATCCCTAGATGTCTTCTTTCTTCTGCTTCATCCTCTCCATATTTCTATTCTAGCACCTATCTTCTCCAGTGTCCCTAATCTTATCCTGGTACTTGTACTTACCCATAACCACCTCTGAAATCTCCAGGTCAGCCACCCCATGCTCTAATGCCTATCTCCTTTTCAAGCTTAATCACTTATATAACTCCGTTCTTCCAGGTGGAACTTTGGACCTTCTTCCCCCTGTACATTTCACATTTCCTCTCATTTCTGGTTTCCCACCACCTTGGTTTCTCCCTTCTCTTACCTGTCTACATTCCATGCTCATCCTGATTTGAGAGATTCTCACATAAACCCTTCCAGCATCCTCCTCTCACTTCAACAAACCCAGCCATCCCAGGGGAAAACCCCAGGCCTGCACCCGAGCCGCCGACCAGCCCTGGCAGCCAACCATGCTGCCTGGCTCTACTCTGCATCTGTCTCGCCGGATCTCAGATCAGCATGGGAGGACTTCTGCTGCATTTTCCCAGCACACTCGCTCTCCACGAGCCTCCAGCATCGCCTCTTCTATCATTCTGAGCTGATGGCCTGGCCGCTATCTCACTGAAAGAAGAGGAGCATGGAGGCTAGCACTTCATCTTCTCATCACCATGTCTACCTGTCCCATGTCTCTTCTTTCCTTCAGTAATAGAGATGAAGGAAGTGCTCTCGCTCCTTTCTCGAACTGATTTTCTCACTTGTGCTGTGGAGGTCAGATCTCCTTAAGAGCTTAAGTATTTTGCTCCTGCAATCATTCCTGTTTTCCTCATTACCAGACTTCCCTCTCTGTTGTTGGACTCCCAGCCCTGTAGAAATGGATGGCACTGTCACTCCTCTTCAGAAAAGACAGGACCTGCCTTCCCTCCACAGTGCCTTCTAGCTGGAGTGTATCTCCACTCCCTCTCACAGCAAAATACCTTCAGGGTTGTGGATGTTGTTCCACTCCCTCACTTCTGGTTCACTTTTATTTTTCTTATATTGCTATTCTGTTTATTTCATTTTTAAACATGCACATAAGTGCATATATGATGTGACTGGTTAAAGAGAAATGCAAACTAATATCTGATCTCTCAAGACCTGAAATGGGATATTGCAAGTATCTTAAACACCTCCTGCACACCCTTTCTGTGTACTCTCCCTCCACCGCTTAGGTGACCATTATTTTAAATTATTGTCATTAGTCTGTTATTTTTTAAATTTTATGATATCTACACATATCCCTAAACAATGTTTTTGAACTCTATGTAGATTAAATCTTATATGACATGCTTTGTCACTCGCTCTTAGTTTTGTTTCTTGTTATTGTTACAGTGTTGGGGGTTGAACCCAGGGGCATTCTACCTTCAAGCTGCACCCCAGTCCTATTTTATTTTTTGTTTTGAAACAGTCTTACTAAGTTGCAGAGGGTCTGCTAAGTTGCTGAGGCTTGCTGAAAACCTGTGATCCTCCTGTTTCAGCCTCCCAAATACTGAAATTACAAGTGTGTACCACCACACCCATCACTTTTAGTTGTGTTTTTTAAATCCATATTGTGTGTAGTTCATTTTCACTACAGTGTAGTATTCTACTGTATGACCATGTCTTTTTATTTTTCCATTTTATTGTTGATGGGCAACAGGTTGCTTCTGGATTTTTGTTGTTACTGACTATACACCTATGGACATTCTTGTACCTGGCTCCTGATACGTGTATGCAAAAAGTTCTGTAGGGTCTAGACTGACAGGTCGAATTATTGGGTTAATTTTACTAGATTACCTAATTATTTTCTAGTGTATCAATTTATACTACTATAAGCACTGAATAAAAGTTTGTATTCCACTGTATCATTGCCAAAATGTGCTTTATTTGACTAAAGGTGTCTCATAGTTTTAATTTATATTTATTTCACGAATCAACTACTTTTTGATAATTGTAGGCTTTTGTGTTTCCTCTTCTGTGAAATGCTTACATATTCATGTTTTGGCCACATTTTTCTAGTGGGCTAATTGTCTTTTCTTGTTGACTTATAGAAGTTCTTTATACATCCTGAACACTAATCGCTGGTTAGTAGCATGTTCCAATTATCTTCTCCTGGTTTTCAGCTCATCTTCTTACCACTGTTATGGTGACTTGATGGACAAAGTTCTTAATGTAAATGTTGAACTATACGAAGTTGCAGGTATATGATCATTTTGGCTTACACAAACAATCCCATGTGCCTCCTGGAGTGTTCATTAAAACACCAATTACTATGCCTCATCTGCAGAGTTTCTGATTCTCTGGGTCTAGGGCAGAACTTTATAATTTGTATTTCTCCTAAGTTCCCAGATGATGACAGTTACACTTTAAAAACTGCTTCTACTCCTCTGTCTTCTCAACACCATCTTAGCCATTCTCTCTCCATGGCTCCTCAGAGGTTACACTCTAATGCCTAAAATATAGCACACGTCTCCTGCTCACCAAGGCGACCTTGTGTCAAGGAAGTTCTTGCCTATCAATCTTTCTCAGTTCTGGGTCCTCTTAACTGACTCCACCAGCCCTTCCCAGGCCCAACTGTAGGTAGCTACCTAGGGAAAGCTTGTAATATTAACAAATACTGCCTTTTCATGCAAAGGTAACATGACATGTGTCTGCCTTTCTTTTCTTTTTTCTTTTTTCTCTCTCAGGGCATTCTACCTCCAAGCTACACTCCCAGCCCTATTTTATTTTTTTGTTTTGAAACAGGGTCTCACTAGATTGCTTAAAGTCTCACTACTTGCTGAAATTATCTTAAAATATGTGCCCTTCCTGTCTTAGCCTCCCACGTACTGGTATTACAGGTGTGTGCCACCACATTCAGCTAATATGTAGGTTTTTAAATGTCCTAGTGTTGTTGGTCAGCTGACTTTGTGTCTCCTTATGGAATATATTGTATGATGAAGTTGTTTTTACACAATATGAAATATGAATCAAGCACATTATTTTGTCATGCACCAAAACCAATCTTCTTGCCCCATAAGTCTTTCCCCTTCAGAATTTCACTTAAAATCTACACATTTTCCTTTCCTGATTAGACCCCTAATTCTCCAGCCAACAACCTCAAACTTTTTTTTCTTGTGGCGGACTGAAGCCAGGAGTGCTCTACCATCTCAAATTTTTAATCCTCCTGCCTCAACTCTGGAGTACTGGGATTACAGGTGTGTGCTTACCACACCCAGAAATCTTCAGCATCTTTTTTTTTTTTTTTTTTTTTGGTGGTACTGGGGTTCCTGGAAACCCTTCTACCTCCAGGCTATTCTCCCAGACCTATTTTATATTTTTATTTGGAAACAGGGTCTCTTAAGCCAGCGTGGCTGGCTTCGAACCTGCGGGATCCTCCTGTCTCTGCCTCCCAAGCACGTGGATTACAAGGGTGCACCACCACGCCCAGCTTATCTTCAGCATCTTAATAAATAAAGCCTTGCATGGGTAATAAGAATCACTGTAAATATTAAGTTAAAATACTTAAGCCTATTAAGCCGGGTTGTACCCAGTGATGCGCTTGACTTTTGGGGGAACTATTCTTTGCAGTGCGGTACTGCCTGTGCGCTGAGGAGGTTCAACAGCACCAGGGTTTTTTCCTCCCATGCCAACACAGTGTGGCTACCCAGAATGCCCCAGACAGGGCCTGGTGTCCCCAAGGGCAAAATCTCCCTGAGCTGAGAACCACTAACTTAGGAGCATCTCATACTTAACTTGACTTTTCATGGATTGTTTTGCAAAATACTGCCAGCTGGTTTGGCCTTTTAAAATTTCAACCCCCAAACCATTTTAATCTTTTCCATTTCTCTCCTATCACAGATTTCTCTTTTGTTTCTAGCTAAAGGATGAAATGGTATTTTCACTATCATTTCTCACTGATTCATGACCACATGCCTTCCAGATAAAAGGCAGCTCTTCCCAAACACACAGAGGCAGACCCCAGGCCAGACTTCCGGTTCTTTTCCTGCCCTTCTGCAAGTATGACTCTCAGCATAAGATGGTAGTAGTTACTGCAATGAATATACTTTTAAGAGTAATATGATTATAGAAAATTATGCCAAAATTGCTAGAGCTAAAACTTGACCTGCCCCGACAGGCTGATGCAAACTCAGTCTCCCCCCAACCCTCCCCATCCCCACACTGCCCAAATCACCTTGCTTCTTAATGAGGAAGAGTAGTTTAAGCTGCAATTATTTCCTCTTGCACTGACTGTCCTTTTCACCCTGATCACTCTTTGGAGGTATAATGGGGAGATAGCTGCTCGCAGGCTAGCAAGGAGGTCTGGGGGGTGGCAGCAATACACACTTACTGGGGAAGAGTAGATTCCACTCAGAGCAGCCTGCCCGGCTGAACGCAGCTCACAAGTGGAGTGGGAAAGCTTTTTACCATTTTGATTTCAAATGCCACTTTTCTAGTTTCCGTGGCTAAAATGGTAAATAATTTTGCAGGATCTTTTTTATCCCCCCTCCCAGCTGCTCTTAGTTGGACATTTGCTGAGCCCCTCTTGAATTTTCTTTTGCAGAACAAGCCAACCATTTGTACCAATAGGCCACAGCTCTTTTTCTTGTGCTTAGGGACCTTCTCCAATTTAGTCTCTTTCCACAAGAGTGGAGCACCTGTTCGTTCAAAGGGAGCATCATGGCTCAGTGGGAGACTGTGCCTTGGGAGTGTAGGGGGCACACAGACAGAGTTGTATCTGTTTCCCAGTTTCAAAAACTCAGAGTTGCTTTATTTGTCAATCTAATTTTCAGTTACTGGACACCTACACATGTTTGTAGTTTTTGTCTTAGTTGAGATAAATAATAACCTTGAATCACTGTAAAATCTACAAGTACTTTGTAAGTCACCAAAAAAAGAACAACAAAAGACTAGCAGTAGTCATGTTTTATATAGTTTGAGGGTTAGGTGAATTCTGTGTGTGTGTGTGTGTGTGTGCGTGCGTGCGTGCGTGCGTGCGTGTGTGTGTGTGTGTGTGTGTGTGTGTGTATTACTGGGGATTGAACCCAGAGGCATTCATTTTACCTTCAAATTACACCCCCAGCCCTATTATATTTTTTTTGAAGCTGTCCTCAAGCCTGCAATCCTCCTGTCTCAGCCTCCCAAATACTGGGGTTACAGGCATGTGCCACCAAACCTGGCTTGTAGCTTTTTTTTAGTAGCAATTCTTATAAACAGATATTTCATAACCGCTAATCAAAATAAATCAATGCCTCAGATTTTAGTAATTTTCTCTTATAGAAAGTTTAGACAATCAAATAGTGCTGAAACAAAAGAGCAATAATCTTAGTCATATATTTCAAGTGTTAATTTCAGAGTACCTTCACATATATGATTTTGCTTGATATTAAAAATGGGCCCTATGGCCAAAGAAAGAACCCTGGGAGGGCAATGAATGATTAAAAGACATATAACTTCTGGGCATAGGGGTACCTGCCTGTAATCCCAGCACTTGGGAGCTGAGACAGGAGGATTGCAGGTTTGAGACCAACCTCAGCAACTGAGTGAGGCTCTCCACAACCTAGTGAGACTCTGTTTCAAAACAAATAAAAAGCAAAAGGGTGGAGGTATAGTTTGGAAGTAGGTTCAATCCCCAGAATCTATCATCTATCATCTCCTACAACCTAAAGAGTATCCCTGGCCAGTGTGAAGGGTTGGCTTATTCACCAAAAGGTAAAGAAAGGTCTTATTTCATGGTAGTAGCTATACAAACCAAGGTACTTGCTGCAGGGTCTTGACAGATTACTAAGGCTTCTCTTGAACCTACGATCCTCCTAAGTTCTGGGATTACAGGTATGTACCACCATGCCTGGCTAGAAGCAAAGATTTAAACACTAATGTGGGAAAGTGAGAGTATCAATTACAAAGAAATTAAGAATGGTTAAATCCGCTAGGCATGGTGGTGCACGCTTGTAATCCCCACACTTGGGAGGCAGAGACAGGAGGATCGCGTAGGTTTGAAGCCAGCCATGCTGGCTTAAGAGACCCTGTTTCCAAATAAAAAGTATAAAAATAGGTCTGGGAGTGTAGCCCGGATGTAGAAGGGCTTCCAGGAACCCCAGTACCACCAAAAAAAAAAAAAAATGGTTAAATCCTTGCTGAGGGTGGGAGCAAACATCCTCTGAGCCCTGAGTAACCTCGTAGGTCCTCTTGGCCTTCAGGGCTCCAGGCATCCCAGACCTCTTCAGTGTATACCAGGCCAACCTGTTTTAAATCGTCCATAGAAAATTCTCTTTATAACAAGGGAAGAAAAGTTTGAACTATGCTCTTTCTCATGCATCAAAGCCCTCAGTATTACCCAATGAAGTTAGCTGATGTTTCCCTATAATGGAAAGCTTTGTGGAATCACTCTTCTGACAGGTCTCACAAAGTTTGACATTGTTATCCTGGATTTATCAGGATACCTCATTATTCCACCTTTCTATATATAAATCGAATATATTATAACCAGCTTATTACTGTAGGAACTATTTAAGAAGGAAACATTAACAATCCAGGGTGGAATGCAACCCCTTGTGATGTATACTTGATTATTCACAATTTACAATGACAGTATTGGAGATACTGAACATTTGACTAACAATAACAATATTTTATGCAGTTTGAAGGTTAGGTGAATTCTATTTGTAGCTTTGTGTTAAAAAGCTACAAATACCCCCTTCAGAATTATAACAATCTGTTTGGGGTATTCTCAGTGACATCCGGCTGTAGGAATCATCTTAAATGGCCCAAACCCAAAGCCAGTCTCTGGCAGAGAGCTGAGGTTCAAAAATGTTAGTTGAATAAATGACTGAAGAAATAGATGTATGTGATCTGAGAAATCACTGTGAATAAACTCATGCCTCCGCAAAATGAAAACACACTCAGTAACACCTGGAAAGCTTAACTGCTTAGCTCTCAGACTGCTGAGACACCCCCAACCTCAACCAGAGTGCCTACTGTAAATCTTTTCCCAGAATGACGGAAGTGGTTAAGTGTTCAGGTGTCAAAATGCTACCCTGCTGGGCTGCAGGCCACATACAAAGTTATATTACATTGAGTTTGAGATGCTAACAAAGCAAGTAATTAAGCTGAGTAAGTGCTAACTTGCTTGAAAGCAAGATTTGAAGCTGATAAACCAAAATGCTGATAATTAAGAGTTGATTATACAGCTTTGTTGTTTCTCTACCCTGCTAATGGCCTCTCATTCTTGGCATGTAATGATTTCTTCCCCACAAGGGGGGAAAACCCCATGCAACTATCAATCTTCTCTTTTCTCCCATCCTGAGTAAGGTGTGACTCCCTCTTTCCTAACTAAATCCTCCACCCGTGGTCTTGATCCTATTCTCTCCTTTCTGTTCTCTCTATTGCATCTTTTACCTCTCCCTTTCTGCTAATTTCTTCTCTTGTTTACAAACATGCAAGGATTTACCATCCTTTAAAAAAAAAAAAAAAAGCAAGTCAGCAGATGATAGTGTGAGAATCTTCCCTTCTGCTCCACTCCCTTATTCCTCTCCCATCTTTCTCCTCTATATTTTCTACCCTCTTGGAAAGTGATCTGCATTCCTCGCCTCTTCAGCCTGATTGCTGATTACTTCTTATTCCCTTAAATTCTTCTACTGGTTTCAACACCCTAATGAAGCACTTTCAGAAGTTTTCAGTAATTCTTAATTGTCAGATTTCAGAGTCTTCCTTTTGCTTGATCTTGGCAGCATTTCACATTATTGACTTGCTGCTTTTCCGAAAATACTTTCTCCTCTCTCTCACTCTCTCCCTCTGTCCCTCTGCCCCTCTCTCCCTTCTTTATAGGAAGAAAGTAGCAAAAGAAACAAATTTACTGACAATTAAGACAAAAATTAGGCCGGGCGTGGTGGCACACGCTTGTAGTCCCAGCATTTGGGAGGCTGAGACAGGAGGATCTTGGTTCGCAGACAGCCTCAGCTACTTAGTGAGACCCTCTGCAACTCAGTGAGACCTGGTTTAAAAATAAAGAATAAAAAAAAGGGCAGGGGCTGTAGCTCAGAGGTCAAATGCCCCTGGGTTCCATCCCCAGACCCGCAAAAAAAAAAAAAGACAAAAATTATGTGCCCAGTTATCAGACATTATGTTTTATTGAACAAACCCTAGGATATAGATATTCTTTTCTATTCAATCCTAGGATATAGATATTCTTATCCCATTAAAATTTGTTTTTACTTATTTTAATAGTAGTAAATACATATAATAGAAAGTTTACCATGTTAACCACTTTCAAGAGTCTGGTTCAGTGGTATTAAGTACATTCACATCATGGTACATCTGTTATCACCATCCTTCTCCAGAACTAAAATTGTACCCATTAAGCAGTAATTCCATCCCTCACCCCAGCCCTGGCAACCACCATTCTGCTTTTGTCTCTGTGAATGTGAATATAATAGGGACCTCATACAGGTAGAATCATATGCCTTTTTGTGACCGTCTTATTTCATATAGCATAATGTTCTCAAGGTTTATCTATGTTGCACATGTGCCCGAACTTTTTTCCTCTTTAAGAAGCCATGTTTCCTTGTATGTTTATACCTCCTTTTGCTTATCTATTCATCCATCTATTATCCCTGTTCTGTAAATGGTGACACTGTGGCTCCTATGAGTAAAGTAACTCATTGACATTACGTAGCATTTCCCTGAGAGGGGAGCATTCTTTTAAATTCTATCCTTCCTTTCCTTTCTCCTATCTTCGCCAATCTGCTTTCATATTTTAAATTATAATCTTGATCTGGATGTTTCTTAATTTGCATCCTGCATTTAATCTTCCTACTGAATTCAGTTCCATATTTCCAGTGGACCTGACCAAAATATGCGCCTAATGCTTTCAGCTTACCATGTCCAAAAACAAGCCCATTGTCATTCTAACACACCTATTGTTTGTTGTTAATGACATCACAAACTCCCCGATCACCTGGATCCTAAACCTTTATTCTTTCTCCATATGCCCCAAATTTAGTAAGTCATAAAGTCCTGTCAGTCGTGTTTCCCTAGTCTTCCTCAAACCCATTCCAGCCTTGCCAACCCTGTAGAGAGGTCCTACAGTCAGGTGGGAGTGTTAGACTAGTCACCTGACCCCACTGAACCTGTTAAGGTGTTTTGATCATTAAGTGAAGTAATGTTTGTGACCAGTTCATCAGAGTGCCCAGCATTTAGATGTTCAGTAAGTGGTAATATTCTCTCTCTCTCTCTCTCTATCTCTATCTCTAGCTCTCTCATACTGGGGCTTAAGCCCAGTGACATTCTACCTCCAAGATAAACCCCCAGCCTTTTTATGTTTTGTTTTGAAATAGGGTCTTGCTAGGTTGCTGAGAACCTTGGGAGATTGCTGAAGCTGGTCTTGAAACTGCAAACCTCCTGTTTTAGCCTCCCAAGTACTGGGATTACAGGCATACACCATTATGCCAAGATCTTCTCTCCTTTTCATTTTTCTCTTCCTACTTCTAGTTCACTAACTTTCCTCTCTCATAAGGATGTGGGTGTTTTCTTCTTAGGGGGTAGTCACCTTTAGGAAACAAACCACTCTATTGTATGGTTGTGGTTTCTTTTGCAATGGTCTTCGTCCTGTACCCCAGTCAGGACAGAGATTGTGTTGACCCTTCATATTTGTGTTTGATATTTGATGTGACATCTAGAATTCCTGAAACAATCTTGAAGGGAATTTCTTTTTTTTTTTTTTTTTTTTTTCCTTTTTTTTAAAAATTTTATTTTATTGGTGCACTATATTCATACATCATAGTGGGATACAAACTTTTGTAGACA
This sequence comes from Muscardinus avellanarius, assembly GCF_963383645.1. Lineage (NCBI taxonomy): Eukaryota > Metazoa > Chordata > Mammalia > Rodentia > Gliridae > Muscardinus > Muscardinus avellanarius. The sequence continues at coordinate 38,455,110 of NC_137801.1, forward strand.
TACATGCACACATCGCCCAGTCAGCCCCCACCCGATCCCCACCCCATTCTCTCCCCATCCCTCCTTCCCATGCTTGGCTTAGTGGTTGACATCTAGTATTATAGCAATTTATCCAAAATTAAAAATGATAATCTCACATAACAGTTTCATTTGTCTGATACCAAGCGTTTGATGATTTAAAGATAACATTTCAATATTTCTTTTTGCTTTCTTTCTTACCAGAGCATATTTTTTTCTGTTTTTTTAGGTGAAACTATCATATATTTATATATTTATTTTTCAGAAAAAAAATCTATCCTAATATGGAATATGAATTCTAGATACCCAAAACGATCTTGAAAAAGAACAAAGCTAGCAGATATATATTTTCTGATTTCAAATCATATAAAGCTACAATAATTGAAACAGTGTAGTACTGTTCTAAAGGCAGATATATAGACCATTGGAGTTAAATACAAGCCTAGAGCTAACTTCTTCCCTATATTGTCAAGTTATTTTTGACAAGGTTTCCACGAAGATTTGGTGGTGGAAATAATAATCTTTTAACTAAATATTGTTGAAAAATAATAATTACATGGAAAAGAATAAAATTGGACCCTTACCTAATCCCACATACAAGTATTAACTCAAACTAGATAAAAGACCTAAATATAAATCTTAAGACTATAAACATTTAGGAGAAAATCTGGGTCATAAAACCTCACAACATTGAAATTGGCAGTGATTTCTTGGATATGATTTCAATGGCACAGGCAACAGAAGAATATACAAACTCCCTAAAAAATAAAAGAAAATATTGTATATCCAAAGACAATGTAAACAGAGTTAAAAGTTACTAATAGAATTGGATAAAATATTTCCAAATGCTATATCTGAAGGTATATTAATATTCCAACTAGAAATCCTAAAAATTAACAACAATAAAGGCAAACAATACAATTTAGAGATAGGTAAAAGACTAACATAAATAATGAATCTCCACAGATAACCAATCTTAGTTGTCTGTTGGATGGAAACTCTTGTTTCTCTGGTTCTGGTGTGTGTTACCTATTTCTTCTTTGTAGTTAATCTCTTTGAGTATTTTCTCTAGTGCTGGTTTTGAAGACATAAATTCCTTCAGTTTCTGTTTGTCATGGAAGCTTCGTATTTCTCCATTTAATTTGATAGAAAGTTTTGCTGGATAGGAAATTTTTGGCTGGAAGTTGTTTTCTTTCAGAGTTTGGAATATGTTACTCCAAGCCCTTCTGGCTCTCATGACTTGGTTTGGGAAGTCTGGAGTGATTCTAATTGGTTTGCCTCTGAATGTCAGTTGGCCCTTTGTTTTTGTTGCCTTTAAGATTCTCTGCTTGGCTTCCACATTGGTCATTTTGACAATTATATGGCGTGGGGATCCTCTTCTCGGATCCTGTCTAAAGGGAGTTCTATAAGTTTCCTGGATCTGTGTATCAACCTCTTGCTCTATATTTGGAAAATTTTCTGCTATTACTTCCTTGAAGAGATTGTTGATCCCTTTGGTATCACTTTCTTTTCCCTCCTCTATTCCAATTATTCTTAGGTTAGCTCTCTTAAGATGGGCCCATATTTCTTCAATGTCAGATTCCTGCTGTTGGATATCTTTTTCTAGATTAGAAACTATGCATTCATTTTTGGATTGCTCATCTTCTAAGAGCGAGATTCTGTTCTCCATGTGGTCTAATCGGTTGTTTGTGCTTTGAATTGAGGCCTTTACTTCATTAATTGCATCCTTTATCTCTTTTTGGCTCTCTCTGAGTTCTTTTCGAAGCACCTCTATTATTTCTACAGTTATTTTCCTGATTTGATCTTCTAGAAATCTCTGATTTTCTATTTTATCAGGTTCTGATGTTGTGGGGTTGTGCACATTCATTACTCCAGTGTTATTCCTCTTTCCCATGATTTCGGAAGTTTGTGCCTTCTCTGGGTTCTTCCCTTGGGTCACTATGGCTTCACTTAAGGTGCTCTGGATCTCGAGTCTGTATTATCTCAGACCCCACTACTCCTTTACTGGGTTGTATCACAGAGTCTCCGACCCAGGGAGTCGATAGAGGCTGCTTTAAACTATGGGGGGTGCCAGGTTGCACGCTCTCCTATGGTGTGATATCTCTGCCACCACCACTCCCTCACTGGGTCAAGTCCCAGGAGGCACAATACTGGGATTTCTCCTCTGTGGCCCGCAAGTTGACTCACTGTTCTTGAGTACGTAGATGTAGCTGTACTGGACTCGGTGAATTCACTGCTGCTGCCGCCGCCGGTGGCAATATGGCTCCTCTGCCACGCCCTCGGCCATGAGGCTGGCGTATTTTTTCTTCTCTGGTTTTGATTTCCACTCTGATTCCCTGCAGCGTGTGCTGAGCTCAGCCACTGGGAGCTTTAAATGCTGTCTGCGCCGAAAGATCCCGCCTGGCTGTTCCGCATCGGCTCACCTCGGCTTGCTGTAGCCGTCCGTTGAGTTCGCCGCTGCCGCCGGCAGTATGGTGCTGCTGCCGCGTCCTCGGGCGCGTGTTTGAAGGGAATTTCTACCTTCCAAGCTACTTCATCAAAACTGTCTTATAATACAAAACAACTGTAACCACAAAATGTATTGAGACCAACCTTACTTTTTTTTTTTTTTTTTTTTTTGGTGCTGGGGATTGAGCCCAGAGGCATTCTGCCTCCAAGCTACACCCCCAGCCTGATTTTATTTCTTATTTTAAAACAGGGTCTCGTTAGATTGCTGAGAGCCTTGCTAAATTGCAGAGGGTGGCTTTGAACATGCAATCCTCCTGTTTCAGCTTCCCAAGAACTGGGATTACAATTGTGTGCCAACATGCCTAGGTACCAGCCTCATTTTTAAAAGGAAGTGACATTTCCATAATGGAAGGGATTAGTGGTCCATGACCTGGGTTTATCCACAACTTTGTTTTAAGTGGGGCAAAAGTTTGAACTGGGATAAGTGGAGTCAGCAAACACCTCTCACCCTAAAGTATTTTTTAGCAAGACAATAGGCACACTTGAGTATTTTCAGCAAATGGGGCATCTGGGTAGAAGATTGTCCTCAGTTCTTGAAGTAAGGGAATGCAGGTAAATTATCTCCACTCACTTTTCAGGTCTGCCCTCCAGGGAGCTGTCCAGCGTAGCCAGGCACAGCCAGCAGCACGGAAAAAAGAAATTCCAAGTATGGATCCTGAACTAATTGTGTCCTTTACCCAGTTAGATTGCTGGATCTTTGAAAACCCATGAATAAACACAACCCCCCCCCCAAAATCTTTATGAGTGGTTTAGATAAAGGTCTTCATAACAAGTAGACTTGTGATGGTGCTTTTCGGATTGATTCTTCCTTTCACATTTTGTAAAGTTAAGGCAGGAAAAATTGAGATGCTCATAGTTCCCCATCTCATGTTAGACATCCAGGTATAGCTACGTGCATAACACCCTGAGCTTTGCTGAGCATTCCCTGAGATTGCTGCTGAACCTATCTGAGGTCATGGGGCTGCTGGCTCATTGGGACAGCATGACCACCCTTGGTACCATGCCCTACTTTCAAGCTGATTAGTTGAGGCATGTCTAACATAGCCACTCTGCCCAAATACCGGGGTAGGATTCATTCCTGAAGCGAGTAGTCAAACCCTAAAGATCAGTCCTTGAGTGTTCTTGTTTTTCCTTCCCACCGTGAGTTTTTACTCAGTGTAAGCAGACAACACTACTCAATGGTTAACTTAGTATCCCATGAGCTACTTGTGATGTTTGTACTAATTTTTCTTGGATGGCTAAGACTATAGATGAAAATGTTTTATATTGTCATTTAAGTGTTTTCTTCTCCTGGCGGCCTCCCTTCCTATTTTTTTTTTTCAGCATTTCTCTTAATGAACCTGCAAATGGCAGCCTCTGCAATCCCCATGTGCCTGCTTTTGAAAGTGGCTGACTTGGCCACTCACTTTACCCATAGCTATCTTGCTCAGAACCCTATTTTTTTCTTGTTCTACTCAAACATTTTAGTTCTTTGATATATTCATTGAGTAGAAAAACCCCAGGAATCCAGTAGCAGACTCTGTTTTAAGTTGTTTTGGTCCCAATAGAACTGTAAGAAAACCTTACTCCCACTTCTTTCTGAATCAGCTCCCCGAAGCTTTTTGGAATAACCATTTTTGTATTCTCTAAGCTGATTTTAGAGTAGAGTTAAGGGGTTCAGGATGAAAGGCTATATAAACTCAGAATAGACATATTGTAACTATTTGTTTGACTGTTCTCTTTTGCCCCTGACCCAGTGCCCTAAGATAGTAAAGTGAAAAGAAAAAAAAAATTTTTTTTCAGGTCTGGGGATGGAACCCAGGGGCATTCAATCTCCAAGCTACACCCCCTGCCCTAATTTTTATTCTTAATTTTGAAACAGGGTCTCACTAAGTTGTGGAGGGCCTCACTAAGTAGCTGAGGCTGTCCGCGAACCGCAATCCTCCGGTCTCAGCCTCCCATATGCTGGGATTACAAGCGTGTGCCACCACGCCCTGCGTGAAATTTTATTAATGTGCTGAGTGTGATGGCACATGCCCTAAATCCTAGTGTCAGAAGGCTGAGACAGGAGGATTGCAAGTTTGAGGGCAGCATGCAGTAACTTAGCGAGATACTGTTTAAAATTTGAAAAATAAAAAGAACTGGGTTGTAGCTCAGGGTTGTAGAAGCCCCTCTGGGCTCAATTCCTGGTACCACACACACACACAAAAAAATTAAAAATGTAGTATAAACTTTGGCAAATTACCATATGTGATACTGATATTCAACTTTTTTTTTTTTTTTTTGCGGTGCTATGGATGAAACCTAGGGGCATTCTGCCTCCAAGCTACACCCCCAGTCCTATTTTTCATTCTTTATTTTGAAACAGGGTTTCACTAAGTTGCAGAAGGCCTCGCTGAGGCTGGCCTTGAACCTGCGATCCTCCTGTCTCAGCCTTCCAAATGCTGGGATTACAAGCATGTACCACCACACCCGGCTGTGATATCCAACTCCTGCCACCCTCTCAGCCATCTCTGCCCACATTTCCCATTCAGTATTTGCCATAGAGCAGAAGGTTCGAGAATAAATGCATTGCCAGGATGAAGGGAGGCAGGCTATCTTTGAACTTCTGAGTGGAGACTTTGAGTACTACCCTGCCTTCTAGATGGTTTATTAATGAAGCAATGCATTAACCACAAGGGGAAAGAAATGCCATTACTGTTATACTTCAGACACGGACGTTTCTATTTAAGGAAAAGTAAATGCATAGCATGCGCCATGTCAGAAAACTAATTTTAATGTTAACAATGAGTTAGGTATTCTTATGTGGTTATGGGAAAATATTCCAACCTTCATTGCCTTCCACAAATAAGTTGCTGGAGGTAAACGGAGTGTGCTATTCCAGTACCAATTTAGCAATACCTCTGCTCTATTATCAGCAACATGCACAGTTGGTTCGTGGCAGAATGCAAGCCACTCTCGTCTGTGAATACGCATCAGGCTGACTGTGCAGGACAATAATTGCTCTGCCTGCATTTCCTTTGGCACCTACTGATCTCTGCTAAGTGGTTAGTAAAACATATTTTTGAAGGAATGTCAAGCACTCCTAAAATTTTGAAGGACTTCGTTTTCAGTTGTTCTTTTTCTCATGTTCAAGTTTGAGGAAAGTTTGCCCAAACCATCCCACTGCTGCCATCCCTCCCAGCCAGTGGCTTATATCATAAGGTGCCAGTGTATCTGTGCTGGGCAACCTTTAATCAATTGCATTTTCTTTTGCATGACCCTGTGACACTGGCTGGATGTGTCGGGATATCTAGTGACTGACTTCAAATGGACGGCAAATTCACTAAGGTGAAAATGATTGTGAGAGTTCCCTCATTTCCCCCCATGGTGTATGTAAAACTGACTTTTAAAGTGTTTAGTGGATAATGGATCATGTAAGGTCAGTGCTGGCCGTGGCGGCCATGGCTATTATTTTCCCTTTTCATGGGAGGGTGCTCAGCAAAATGAGATTGTCACACTCTCTTTTTGAGAGGACGGCGACAGACAGTTAAAAGCCTCTTCATGTAAGGATGTTATTTCATAAAGACACCAGCACTGGATTATCCCCTTCACTTTAAACTTCTGCCAGCTTGTACAAAGAGATAAAACAAAATAGCCCTGGTCCCAGGGGTGAGGAAGTGCTGGCCAGCTCAGACTGGGTCCACAAGCTTTCATTTTGATTAGTCACATGTGAGGAAAATTCACTTAGGCTGAGAGGTAAATTTAATACCAGTTATGCCCATGCTGTTCATATCACAACGATTTTCACATGATGCCACTTAATTCCCTAAGAAGCAGAAAGGTAAATCGGCGGCTGGCCGGCAAAGGTGTCACAATGCATTAAGACCAGGACTCGCCGCAGGGGATAATGGTTCTGATTGCTGTTGACTCGATGTCTCCACCAACCGCCTCATGTAAAATAAGTGACATTTAAAAGACATCAAGATGTGAGAAAAGGTAAGGGAGAGAGAAAGGAAGAGAGAGGAGGGTAAAAACCGTGCACCGCTAAACTTGCCACCGGAACGTGCAGTTTCTTTTCCACCCTAAGTGGTAGGAAATGATAACTCGACATGCCATGGGTGACCTGCACTCTGCTTTTAACTTTCTGTCTTGTGTTTTTAGAGAAAAACCTGTAAAATTGCTTCTGGGAACTGCTCCAACATGTTATCATTTATTTCCAATTTAATTTTTTTAACTTTGATTCTTTTGCCCTCGCATATCAGTCTATTCATCTTTTTAAAAGCTGGAGGCTGAATCAAGTTAGGCCGTGGTAGACAACACGAGGCAGTCGGCTTTCCGAAGGCCCATTTGTGTCTATTTTTATAAAGAGAATCAAATTCCAGTTTACAGTAAGCATATGCTTCAGTTGACATCTGTTTCTAAGACTTGGACGCTTTGTTTGCATAACAGTCACCAATAAATGGCCTTGTTTTAAGTCTGCTCACTGAGTTGTATGTGGGTTGTTCAGCTGGGGATTTTAGTCGCAGCTGATCCCCTGCCGCTCATAGCTGATAGGAAGGGGGAAAATCCGAGAAGCCCAGTCCTATTTATTAATGCAGATTTTAACATTCTCAATGAACCACTTATCCAGTGTGATCCAGCAACCAAATCCTTATTTGCTCAGGCAGAGGAGGGGTGCTCTTCAAAGTGCTGAATTAAAGCTTACCAGCTTGCTTTATTTTTTTTTTTTTTTTGAGGAAGGGGGATGGGGATGGGGATGAAGAGGGAGCAAGGTCCTTTCTTTAACCAGTCTGATAACACAGAATAAAGTCAGAGGGAATCTTTAAGCAAGACATCAGAAACCAGTGAATTTATTGTAAACTAAGACTCTCAGGTGTGTGTAGAGCCCTAAATGTCGACCTTTTGTGCAAAGTCTTGGTGATTTTTATTCAATACCACTTAAAATCATTTTGGGGTGGTATTTCCTTCATTCATCTGGTTTTGTTTCACTTTAAAGAGCATCTGGCTCTGCGTGCCTGGGAAACAGGCATGATATGGAAACATTTCTCGGGGTACCTGGGACTGTCTTTAGAGTCTTTACTGCTAATTTAAGAAGTTACTACTCCTGTTAAGCTGCTTCAAATACAAAGCTAGTCCACAGTCTCCATAAATCTGCCCTTTCTACCCCTGCCTCCGAAATGCATGCCAGCAGTTAAAAATACTAAAAAGCCAAGGATGGACTCTGTGGGCGTTAAAGAGTAAACCTGCTTACTAGAGAGCTGGCCTTTAATTCTCAGCTTTACCTAGAGGAGATTTAACTTTAATGTATTCAAAAATATAGTGTTCACTGACTTCAACATACTGAACTTCTTTCCCCTGAATTATTGTATAATATTCGGTAATTGTTTATAAAATGTGTAACATTTTCCAAGGGAATTTACATATCAACTTTTCCTGGTGGAATCAACAACAGTAGCATGAAATGTATCTACTCCATTTACTCTTATCCAGTGCACCTACTTTCTTTTTCCCTTTAATTTTTATATATGGTAAAAATTTCATTGAAGAGAGATTTTAGATGACAGGACTGTAATTTTAAACCCAATAGAAGAGGTGTAAGCAATTTGAGCTTAGCTGAAGCATAATCTTAGGTTGTCAAGAAGAAACCCATTCTCCCTATGCTAATCAATCAGTGTATCAACCAACCAATCATCTCTTCAGCTTAGCATATATCCTAAGGTTTGATATATCTATTAACTGCCCATCATGCAGCTGGTCTCTGGATGATGAGATTCCCCCTATCTTGGCATTTGGCGGCAGACAACTGAGCTATCACAGTCTCAGATAAATACCAAAGTGGAGATTTCAATCCTGTTCCTGAGTGCAGAGACAATCCAGAAATATTGAAAATATTCTTAGAAGAGAATACACAGAAAATTACATTCTCAACGCCACGGTGTATGTGAAAATTGTATATATTACATGATTCTCCCTCCCTGGGCAACAACAATGTAAAATAAGATTACTCTTCTATTATGATTGGAATGCTAGTAATCAAAAGAATTGTTAGAATCTGCTACAAACTCTTAATTGCAAGACAAATTACATGTAGATATTTGAATAAATAAGACTAATGACCGTTTAGATGACAAATTTCCTGAAAACAAACAGAGGCCCAATTACATAAGGCAAGGCACATAATCGTCGCAATTCCAGAGCAGGGGAGTCACTGTTTTAGAAGACTGGATGTTGTTTCCTGGCCTCAGTTCAGAGATTCTGCTGTTGAGTGAGCTGTGGCTGACTTTATCCATAGCCCCCTCTACCAGCCAGTGTCCAGACTGGGTAGACAGGCACTAGTTCTAGAATACTGTTTATTGAGAAATAGAAACTAAAATGACTTAAATTTAATTGCTAATTTTCTGCACTATGTTGAAGTTTGAATGAAGTGTCCATTTCTTTTATTGTTAATATTGTATTTTGGTTTGGGGGTTGAACCTAGGGGCATTCTACCTCTGAGCTATACCCCCCAGCCCTGTTTTATTTTTTATTTTGAAACAGGGTCTCACTAAGTTGCTGGACTGGCCTCAAACCACAATCCTCCTGTCTCAGCCTCCCACATGCTGGAATTACCAGGTTGCACCACCACGCCCAGCAGCGTCTATTTCTTTAAGCACTACTTTCCACCAGGGATGTTAAAAAAAAAAAACTCTCTACAAAATGCAAACTTAAATCATGATGTACTTCCCATACTGTTGTTCAGTTCCCTTACTCTGAAAAGAAAACTAAGTGTTTGACAACTGAGAAAAGGTAAGGCATTTGGAAACTGGGGTTCCAAACGACCACAACTAGCTGTGCTGTGTGTGCTGATCAAGCCCCTTCATTCTTTAGGTTGAGACTCCTCTACCTATGAATAGTAGTGATCAATGACTCTCATGATATGTAAACAGAATTTCATATCCTTCCCAAAGGTTGTTTTTCTTGTCAATAATGGCAAGAATTTAGATTTCTATGGTGGCATTTGCTCAGTGAGCACCTCTTCAGGGCTCTTGGGTGACATGAGCAGATGATAAATAAATTTTAGGCTTGGTTTTGCACACCTAGAATCCCAGCACTTGAGAGGCTGAGACAGAAGGATTGTAGGTTCAAGACAAGCCTCAGCACCTTTGCAAGATTCTCAGCTACCTAGAGAGACCCTGTTTCAAAATAAAAAATAAAAAGGGCTGGAGATTTAGTTTAGAGGTAAAATGCCCCTGGGTTCAAATCCCTAAGTGCCTAAATAAATAAGTAAATAAATAAATAAATAAATAAATAAATAAATAAATAAATTAGGGCAGGGGGTGTACCTGAAGTGAAAGCGAAAACTTTCCCAGACGTGAAAGAAAGAGAGGGAAGAAGGGAGGGAGAGAAGAAAAGAGGGAGGAAAAGAGAATTAAAAAAAGAAATTCTAACTTACATACAGTGCTCTGGGCTCGAAGCCATTGTTCAGTCTTTTCTGGAGGGTGGGACCAAGGAGGAGAAATGATAGAGTTCATGATAACGTGAACTCTGCTGCTGGAGAGAGAAGGAAATCTGTTTTCTATTCTGAGAAGTCCAGCTTGAGTCCATAGGGGCCTTGATGACTTCTCCACTCTCTATAGCTCAACCCATGCACTCTGATCTCAACTTAAGAACACTCGTGTGCCCTGGTGGGAAAGGGCTAGTGAAGATATAACAGCTCTAGAATTTTTGTATTTTCCCCCACAGAGGAGTAACTGTTGTGTCAAGTTTAGAGCAGTGGTTGAGTTTAAATAGTGTATTTTGAAGGCCCTTCTCAAGGAGTGGCGATTCTCAGAGAAAACGTTTTGCAGTGTGGGTTAAGGTTACAAACTTTATTATAGCAAAAAGAAGGGGACCAAAAAAAAAAGCCAGACAGAGAATCATTTTCTCTCTCTCTCTCAGGTCACGTAAAGGGCCTATTCTGGGACTCATTCCAGGCTCCAAACGATTAGAGACCTGCCTGTTTGTAGATATCCACAGATAAGCACCAGATATGCACACCCATGACACAGCTCTGAGAATAAACGAGGCAAAAGGATTGACTTAAAGAAAGATGGCCTATTGAATGTGGACGCTTTGTTGCTGGCCTGGGAACTTGTAAGCATGAACCTTTCAGGCCCAGGACTGCCTTGCTCCCCAGAACATCTGTCCTGTGATAATTGTCCTGCCAGGTCTACAGATTGTGGATATAGATAGGACAGCCAGTGAAAGTGGATTGAGTGCAATTAGAAACTTATCCACACAAAAATTGAGCTGTGATTGTGATTACAGAAAGAACCAGGTCCTGAGTAGATACCGCATAGAAACCTTAACAAATAGATCTTGCAAAAGAAAAGGAATTTATATTTTATTGTTGAGAGTTCCAGGTTTAGAACAGTTAGCTACTGCTCTACATGTATACAACCTGCCTCCACATTCATCAAATAAACACGAGCTCAAGAAGAAGCATTGAGTTGCCTCCCCTCAAAGAGTTTATGTTCAAAAGCAATATAAAGAAATAGATCTAAGTATTTTTATGGAACACTGAAGGTGAGATCAGCAAATTTTATCAAAGGATGATTAATGATTGCTTTTTAAAAGTTTGCTTTTCTATTACAAATTCTCTTTAAAGGGAATTTAAAATGGGGCAAAGACTACAGTGAAAAGGAGATGAATAGAAAGGAAACTGAGGGAATTAGGGAAGGGAAGAAAGAAATAGACAGTGTGAAGCACTCTGCTGGGACCTTCACTGGGCTTTGTCTGTAAACTGGATCCTGACTACATTTTAGGAAGGGGGTTCTTTGGGGCTTATTACTGACACTGGGAGGGAGTATTCACCCAAACACCAGGCACCAGGGGTTGACCAGTAGTTGCAACTAAGTGAGAATCTCCCCAGAGGCATCTTTTCCAACTTGCTGTTGGAGGGACCACCATTATCCAGTACCTAGCCTGTGAATCTCTGCAGGATCCTGGAAGTACCAAGCTTGGCCATTAAGCAGTGGGGCAGAGGAGGGAAGAAAGCAGGCGCTGAGCGGAGAGGGCTCCTAGTGAATGCTTTATAAACACTCTAAATAGGTGAGACATAATGACCCCTGGCTTCATTGTGGTCCCTCACTCATGCTGCCCCAAGATTGGTTATAGGGTCCATGTCACACTGTGATATGAAAGTATTAATTGAATAGGGACAATCAGAATTTCTGTGGGAATAATGACTTAGAAATACTATTCTGCCTGTTCAACAATGCAATGGAGGACTAAGGCTTCACTTGTCCCTACAGTTTTCTTGATGAGGTCAGATTTTTTTTTTCTTTTGAACCCTGAGGTATATGCAATTTGTATCCTGTTTTTACTCTTAAATCAGATCTGAATTTCCTTAGAGTAACTTAAGAAGAAGGAAGAAAATTAAGGGAAGAAAAGATGGGACCGATGCTGGTATTGTCCTTTGGGTTCAGTTTGTGACTTTCTCAGACACCGCCAACTCTCATCTGCACAGTCACCCTGGAGTTTAGCTAATAGCAACAAGCCAATGTCATTGCATGGTTCTGCGATGTGTAAGATGTTAACAGTGGAGGAAACCGGATGGACTCCCGGAACTCTCTGCACTGTCTTGGTGACTTTTCTGTAAATTTAACATTATTCCAAAATAAAACATTTATTTAAAGAGAAAACCTCAACTATGTCACTGTGCTTTGCAATGATCATGTTTGAATAAGCAAGCTCTCAGCTCTACATTTATGGGAACATTTTTCTAATGTTTCTGCAAATGCATGCTCATTTAAATTTGATATCCTGAGAAGCTGATGGCTAATTTTGCATTCATGTATATCCCCAGACAGGTCTCTAGTTGATCATGCTGAGATGCTCACTTATCCAAAGTTGAGTCAGAAAAAAAAGGAAGATTTAAAATTATCTGACTCCTCATAATGCCACCTAGCACCAAAACAAAACAGTCTCTGCATTCTCTCTAGCCAGAGCATGCTGCGTTAAAGTTTGTATTTTCTCTCAGGCTTGCTGTGTGGTATACTCATGATCATGTAAAAGTATCTGATGGTTACTGTAAAATTAGAGGCTGTCCAAACAAAACTTAATATCCTAAAACTTTCTCTCCAAAGTGTGATAATTCTTGGCTACACTAGTAAACAGTTTGACATGTGTTTAAACATAATTCAATTTTTTTCTATCAGATCGTCTTTTCTTAAAGGTGTGTCTAATGAAGTGTGTGACTGTATAATAGAGGAGACAGTATTTGATTTTTAATTTTTATGTTAAATAGTTTTCACTGTCGTATGCCCATTTGAATTTTTTCACATAAAAAGCTAATATAAAGATGGGTATCCACAGCACTGTGCTTACGACATTGGCTTTGTTTTCATCTTTTCCCCGGAAGAGTGAACTCCTTGAGACAGGGGGCTGTGGCCTCGGTATGTAGCCCCGTGCATTATATTTCAGGATTCAGTAAAAATTTTGTGGATGACTAATGAATGAAATCACATTCAAATGAGTCACTTCCATTTTGAAGGGACCCAGATAGCTGCCTCTTGATCTGCTCTCTGCACTGCCCTTCCTTAGGACGGCCTCCCCGTTTGGTCTGGTTCTTATCATTGCTATCATTCAGCTACTCGTACTAACCTTTCAAATCTGTAAAAAGTAGTTAAAAGAAAGAGAAATTGTTTGTGTTTCAAAACCTATTATAATGCATTTTCAAATATGTCAGACACATCTTTGTTAAAATTAAACCAGGGATTGGTTTTGAGCGAATAGCCCTATATCCTTACAGATGCTGTGGATGGATGCATCTAAGCTGCTTATTATATTGATGGGTTTTGCTGCTCTGCAGCAAATGAAAACAGGCAGCTGCTTCCTCCATCAAAGCAAAAAGCAGCCTGAGTTTTTATTAACTGAGTGTTCATTTCTTCTATTGCCAAAATTCTTACACAAAACAAAAGAGCAGTTTTAGCACATTATTGCTTAACTAGACATGAACAACTGACAGCAAGTGATAAGCCTGTCTGCTTTTCACAACTGGTAATCATTTTTGGAATAGATGTTTTAATATAGTTGAATATAAATTTTGTAATTTACATCTACAATAGTACGTGAATTTATAGATCCAGTTTGTTGCGGGAGAATGAAGGCTATAATCACAAAAGGCTTTTCTTGGTGTTGTTTAATTTTTAATGACTATGTGAAGACTGGGAAGCAAAATGAAATCAAATTCATTTCTTAAAAAAAAAAAAGGTGTTAAAGACAATCATACAAGTTGGTTGGAGACATTTGTAGATGGCCCCGACGGAGCAAGGCCGCTGTGTTCCCAGGCAGGAGGTGCTCAGCACTACATTTCCACGTTAGTTGCAGTGAGCTGCCCAAGTTTGTGCAGAAGCAGACATTTCTGGAGAGGAAACCTTCATGTTTCTTCATATCAATGAATAGGGATGGGTGAAGAGACAGGAAGAACAGAGCCTTCCTCAGGCCGAGAGCTGAGTTTCTCGGCCAGGTCTCATATTTTTTTCTTCTTCAACAATCTGAATATCATAGGCTTTCAAATGGAATGGCAGAGAGTTTAGATTGAACCTCAGTGATATGGTGCCTTATTTACCAAATCAGTTTGCTGAGTGGTGTTTCACTTTTTTTAACTTGTTAATTGCATCCCGCTATTGGAAAGGGAGGCCGGCTCTCTCCTTCCACTTCCCCAAAGAGAAATGGTGCTTTCCTCGAGGCTGGAAGAGGGTTACTTGGAATAAGACAGGTTTTTTTTTTTAATGTTTTATTTTTTTATTATTATTTTTTATTTATTTATTTTTTTGGTGGTACTGGGAGTGGACCCCGGAGGCTTTCTACCTCTGGGCTATACTCCCAGACCTTTTTTATGTTTTATTTGGAAACAGAGTCTCACTAAGTTGCTGAGAGCCTCACTAAGTAGCTGAGGCTGGCTTCGAACCCGTGTGATCCTCCTGTCTCAGCCTCCCAAGTGCGGGGATTACAAGCGTGCGCCACCATGCCTGGCTGGAATAAGACAGTTTTGATACACTAGGACACATGCCTTCCAAATAACATGCCGAAATGAGTTTTGTTGCCTAACAAGCCAAACACTGTTTACTGAGTGGGCACAGGTTTCACACCCATGCCATATACCCCCTGCATATCACCTTCTCTCTAGGAAAGTTTGCATAAACATGCAGAGCATGCTTTCCATGCCACGTGCCTTTCAATTTATTTGGAATTCAGCCATAGTGATTACCTGGGAATGAAATAAAGCTGGACCCTAAGGCAGGAAGCTGCTTTAGAAGTCAAATTCATATCTAACTCCCAGGAGGAAGCTCACACTCACACGTGTTGGAACAAGTGTGTCTGTGTTGGTAAAGTAGCTCAATGCCTAAGATAAGGAACAATAACAATTATTACTCTAACACTTTCTTCTTTGTTCCACTTTATTTGAAGCACTTTTGCTCTTCTATGACCTTTCAAGGTATATCACAGTCCCCTTTTACGTTATTTATTTTGCAGTACGGGGAATTGAACCCAGTGAGGTACCCCCACCCCTGCCCCTTTTATTTTGCATTTTGGGACAGGATCTTGCTGTGTTTCCCAGGCTGGCCTTGAACTTGCAATCCTCCTGACTCAGCCTCCTGAGTCACCGGGATTATAGGTGTGCTGTACCACGAGCTCAGAGTCCCTTTATAAAAGGGAGCGGGGTGATCTGATCTGATTGGTGGCCTGATCATTCCACCCTGAGGATGCTCAAGCACAGCGACTGCTCCAGGTATGGGTGGAAGGTGTTACTTGGAGGAAAACTGGCAGAGGAAGCCTCCTCCTGCTTCTCATCTTCCTCTTCTTCTCCCTCTTTAATCCACCTCTTCCTCCTTTTCACTGTAGAAAGGACATGTTGTATTCCCGGGGAAATCCAAGCCATGTTTTCCCTCCTGCTAGGAGTACTCTGGTTGAATTTTTTGAGTCCACTTTTCCTAGAAGTGATTCTTCTTTTATGACATCCTCTTTGACCATTGGGGATGGAGCACTTTCTCACCCAGGCCTCATCGCTAAGCTCAGGAGATGTTCTCCATCTATGCTTTGAAATCTCAGGACAATTTCTTCTAATCAAAAGGTAGTCTTGTTACCCTGAGGAAGAAGAGATTCATTTGAAAACAGACAGACAGACAGATAGACAGACAGCAAAAACCCAGACTTGGTGGTGCATCCCAATAAGCCCAGTTCTTGGGAGGCTGAGACAGGAGGATAGCAGGTCCCCGGCAAGCCTCAGCAACTTAGTGTCTGAGACCCTGTTTCAAAATAAAAAATAAAATAGGGCTGGGAGTGTATCTCAGAGGCAGAATGTCCTTGAGTTCAAGCCTTAGTGCCACAAAAAATAAAATAAAAATAAAAACAGAAAGGGTTGGGGGTGTAGCTTCGAGGTAGAAGATTCATGGTTTCAATCCCTAATACCACCCCTCTCAGAAAAAAAGAAAGAAAAAAGGAAAACCATATAGTAGAGAACCATGTTCAATATTGGAGAGGTGAAACTGTGCTAGCAGAGGCTTTCTCTTTCTAATACTCAACTAACTAAACTGGAATATCACTTTTGTATCCCATAACTATACACGATTATTTGTCAACTAAAACTAAAACTAAAAAAACCAAGTGTGGTGGTGCATGCCTGTAATCCCAGTGCTTGGGAGGCTGAAACAGGAGGATCGAAGGTTCAAAGCCAGCCTCAGCTACTTGGCGAGGCTCTTTGCAAACTAGCAAGACCCTGTTTCCAAATCAGAAATAAAAAAATAAAAAAATTGGGCCGGGAGGCAGTATAGCTCAGGGGTAGGATGCCTGTGGGTTTAATCCCCAGTAATAAATAAATAAATAAATAAATCTAAAAAACCCAAGCTTTCACCACTAGTATATGTATAGTTGTAGAATGGTTTATTTCTGAAACTGTGAGATCTAATTAACAAACACAGTTTTGATTCAATTAAAATAGTGAAAATGTGACTTTTAGGACCATTTTGAATCCCACCTAAAATATTTCCTGGTGTGCTAGGGGCTTAAATTTGAGATTATGTTATAAATCAGATATTTTAGCCAATCTAATTTATTTTAAATGTCATGGGCTAGAGCTCACTGACAGTTTTATAGCTTTCATTTGGAAATGCACAAATATAATGACCTGTGGCCACTGGGTTTAGAGTTGGATGAGCCCTCAGAAATCAATTTGACCCTTCCGCTTTATTCTCAAAGCTAGAGCCCAAATGTGATTTGTCCAAAGTTCCATAATTAGTTATCAACAGGGCCATGAGGTGTAGAAACTAGTTCTTGATTCTAGAGCCAGACACTATGGTGGGGCAATGTAATTTCAACTGAACTCCAGAAGTAGAGTTGGTCTTCCAAATCCTGGCCATACCACTTAAACTTCTGTTCTTTGATGTAATTCACTGCGGCCCCTTAGCTAGTCCATAGCGCATTTCTTTTAGGGCTGCTTTAAGAATTACATTAGACAATCCACCCAAAGTGCATAGCACAGTGTTTATCCTTAGTACTCTTCTAATTAACCCTCCGGCTATATTACGGAGTCGATATTATTGTTACTTTCAGAGAAGAAGTGGAGGCAGAGGCTAACCCATGTGCCACAGTCACAGAGCTGCCCTGGACGCTCAGGGCCTCACTGTGTGCCCCCTGTGGCCGTGGTGGTGCTTTCTAAAGACTGCTTTCCCCTCCCTGCCACAGGGCTGGACACCTTTCATCTCTACTCACCTCATAGTAAGCACACCTGTAGGGATGTATATGAATTAAAACTTATATTTTACATCTTAGTGCATTTCTTTTTTTCTTTTTCTTTTCTTTTTTTTTTTTTTTTTGGTGGTACTGGGGGTGGAACCCAGAGGCTTTCTACCTCCGGGCTATCCTCCCAGATCCATTTATATTTTATTTTGGAAACAGGGTCTCACTAAGTTGCCGAGAGCTTCACTAAGTAGCTGAGGCTGGCTTTGAACCTGTGGGATCCTCCTCTCTCAGCCTCCCAAACCCAGGGATTATAAGCGTGCGCCACCACACCCGGCTTCATCTTAATGCATTTCTAATCAGATCACACTGGACAAGACCCTCCTGTAATCAGAGAACTTGCTGAAATACCTGCGCTTTCACTTCTCCTCCCAGGTGCTCCTTATCTGTCTTTTTTGCAGTCGAGTTGGCTTCTCCCGAAACAGGGGAATAAACAGAATTTCAGAACGAGCCACATGGACCCTTGATTTTGTAACCTAGTGGAAGGCAGCAGAATCCAGAGGTTAAGGATCATGGCTCTAGAGTCAGATTACCTGGGTTCAAGTTCTGTGTGACAGTGCTGCTGTCTGATTTGGGGGGAGTTTTCTTAATTTTCCTGTACCTTGGTTTCCTCCTCTGCCTGGGCCTGAGCAGTGTCAGCATTCAATAAAGATTAGAGTGTCACAGGGCCAGCTTCCACCTGCCTGCCATTCTGGGCTGCAAAGACATCCCCTTCCACCCAGGTGGACTGCTGTGACCTGTCTACAAAACCCTAGGAAGGCCTGCATTTGGTGATTTATTGTTCAGAGCATGTCTGTTAATGGGTCACAGCAGAAGAACAAGCACTGTCCATATATGTGGAATTCTTATTTTGGACTTATTTTCAAAGTTCCCAGAGCTAGGGGAACATTTTTCCAAAGTTTGTTTTTGGTTTGATTTGGGGGGAGGGTTATCAATTAGGAATAAAAAATCTCCATGAAAGTACAATAAAATGTAACCAAGGTTGGTAAAATTACTCTCTAGTGTTTCCTTGGTGTGTCAGTAGCAAAGCCCGAATCAGAGCCCAGGCCTCTGGGTAGTGTTTTTGGCACCATGAATTCAGCCTCCTCAGTTCATATTAAATTAAAGGAAAATCCTATATACATCTGCTGTACATCACCTGCCCACGTATTCCTGCCACACACCTAGTCACAGTTGACACTTCCTTCTCTTTTACCACCCCTCCATCTAGTTAACTAGTATGTCTTCTCAGTGTACCTCCTAAATACATCTCACATCGCTCCACTTTTCACCACTAACCATCACCCACGCCACCATCAGCCTCACCTGGATAATTGTGGTAGCTTCTTGCTTAGTTTCCTCCTGCCTCTTCTTGCCCCCCTTTCAGTCTATTTTCTTTGGAGTAGCCAGGATTATCTTCTCAAATATAAGTTGGATTTACTACTCCGCTGCTTAAAACATGTCATTTACTTTAAGGCATGATTTTAAAATCTTAATATGGTCTTTGTATCTACAGGTTCTGGCCCCTAACAGTGTGTGTGTGTGTGTGTGTGTGTGTGTGTGTGTGTGTGTGTGTGTGTATTTCTGGGAATTGAATCAAGGGGCATTCTACCTCCATGCCTGTTTGTTTGTTTGTTTGTTTGTTTGTTTGTTTGTTTGTTTTGAAACAGGGTCTTGCCAGGTTGCTGAGAGTCTTGTAATGTTGCTGAGGCTGTCTGATCCTTCTGTCTCAGCTTCCCAAGTACAGGGATTACAAGTGTACACCACCATGCTCAGTTCTCATCTTATCCTATCCTTTTCCTTTTTCATTCATTCTACAGCTTCACCAACCTTATGCTAGTCCTAGAACACCAGCCCCTTCCCCTCTTTAAAACTGTATTTCATGGGCTATCTTCAGAGGGCAACTCTTTCCTTCCCTGGCCCCCTCTTTCTTCTCTGCTTGGCGTTGAATCCTTGGATCTCAGCTTACATGCCATTTACACAGATAAGTGTCCCCTCTTGGGCTCCTCCCAACCTTTCCTCAACTAAGTTGGTACCCCTGTAATAAACTCCCATAAACACCCTCTTTTTCCTATATAGTATTTATTACAGTTATAATTGGGCATATTATTAGTTATTTAATCTCTCCTACTCTAAATAGTTAGAAGCCTCAGTACCTATGCTGTCTCACTCCCTGCTGATTCCCTGTTGATACAATGGATGTATTGCACTGAAATGAGGGAGTAAGCCATGCCAGAGGAAGTCAAAGGAGAGAAGAAACAGATAAAACACAGGAGAAGGACAAGGGGAAGCCTGGAGTGACAGTGGAGATTGATTGGAGGCACCAGCTCAGACTAAGGTAGACCAGAAGATGCCCAATGTAAATGAATGTATTGAGAAGGGAAACTGACAACTGGAGCTTGAGGCTGAATAAAACTTAGCAAATGAGAGGAAAGAAAAGACAATTGTAAACTATTGTAAAATCCAGAGAAAACAAAGATGTACCTATGAGAGAAAAGGCAATCATAGTCTATTACATAGGTCAGCTTTACTTTATGGCCATGCTAAACTCAACAGCGAGTAGTGGTCTTATACATTTTGTATATAATATATTACATTTTATAAACTAATATAGCTATATAATGTATAATAGTATACAACATATATTAGAACTCTAATTATAATGCAACATTAAGCATATGGTAAAGAGAGTAATAGAGATTTTTAAAAAGAATGCTTATCTTCCATTGGAGGAAAGGTCAGTAGATATTTCCTAAAACTGAAAAATCATGAAGTATCAAAATCATGAAGAATATTTACATATTCTACACACACACACACACACACACACACACACACACACGCACGCGCGCATGCACACACACACATACGTAGAAATATGGAAGTCATTAGAAGAATCCCTTAGAGTTGAAAATAGTTTTCTGGAGAAGGACTGGGTACTACTACTTGTCATGACCATTCTAATAAAACTCAATGACTCTTAAACTGTGTGTGTATTTAACTTATTTGAAAATAGAAAGCTTCTTTAAAAGATCATTATATTTCCACAAATAATAGTGAGAAAAGTTGCTAAAAATAACAGCTTATGGAGGAGTAATTCATGCACCACACAGTTCACCCAGTGGTTTTTAGTATATTCAGTCATACTACCATCACTATAATCAATTTTAGAATATTTCATCAGCTTCAAGGGAAATTTCCTATTCACTAGGAGTCACATGCTATTCACACCTAACCAGCCTCGCCCTAGGCGACCACCACACCACGATGTATTTTTGGATATGCCTATTCAAGACATTTCACATAACCAGAAACACACAGCATAACTACACACACAGTCCTTTGTAACTGGCTTCTTTCATGTAGTATGTTTTCAGGTTCTGTCCATGTTGTAGTTTGTATCAGTACTTTATTTTTGTCAAATAGCAGTCCACTGTGTGACAGACCACATTTTATTTATTCATTCATCAACTGATGGACCTTTTAATTGTTTCCATTTTTTATAATACTGTTTTGAAAATTTCCAAGCAAGCTTTTGTATAGACACACATTCATTTTTCTTGGTTATATACATAAAAGTGGTATTTCTGGGCCATGTGGTTATGTGTAACTTTTGGAGGAACTGCTAGACAGTTTTTCAAAGTGGCTTCATCATTTTATGTTCCTACCAACAACTCATGAGAGTCCCAGCTTTTCCACTTCTTCACCAATATTTGTTATTATCTGACTTTTATACAATAGCCATGGTGGTTATGAATTAGTATCTTACTTCAGTTTTGATTTGCAGTAATAGAACTTTTTAAAACATATCAGTTCATCAAATAAAAATAAGTTGGTAAAATCCTGTCTTAGGAAGGCTTGGAAGAAACAAACGTCCTTATTGGGGGTGTCGCTTAGTACAAATTTCACAGAGGATAGTTAGATGGAGGTTAGGTGTTCCTTATCCTAAATGCTTGGGACCAGAGTGTTTTAGGTTTTGGATTACTTATTTATTTGTGGTACTAGGGAATGAACTCAGGGCATTCTATCTCTAAGCTACACCCCAGCCCTTTTTATTAAAAAAATTTTTGGGGGGTGTGATACTGGGGTTCCTGGAAAGCCTTCTACCTCCAGGCTATACTCCCAGACCTATTTTATACTTTTTATTTGGAAACAGGGTCTTTTAAGCCAGTGCGGCTGGCTTCGAACCTGCGTGGTCATCCTCCCAAGTGCAGGGATTACAAGCGTGCGCCACCACGCCTGACTTTTTTTTTTTTTTTAATTTTGAAACAGGGTCTCAGTAGGTTGCTGAGACTGGCCTTGAACTTGTGATCTTCCTGTCCCAGCCTCTCAAGTATTGGGATTTTAGGGATGCACCACCACGCTCAGCTAAATTTTGGATTTTAAAAAAATATTTACATATACATAATTAGATCTTTTAGGAATGAATCCTCAGTCTAAACACAAAATTTGTATTTCATATAGACCTTACCCACATCCCTTAAGGTAATTTTATGTACTACTTTTAGTCCACCTGCATGTTGAGTACAAGTTACTACATGAAAGCAGGTGTGGAATTTCCCATTGTATTGGCATTCAAAAAAGTTTCTGATTCTGGAGTATTTCAAATTTCAGACTTTGGGGTCTGGGATGCTCAACCTATATATAAGAATGTGGAATTTATGTGATCTTTGATCAGATTTACCATTTCTAAGTATCTGACCCAGGGAGAAACCCATATATTAGAGAAAGGTGTGTCCTTATGTACTACTATGTACAATCTCATAATGTCAAAAACTTTGGAACTAATTTAAATGTCTTCCAAGAAGAAACAGGTTCAATGAATTGTGATGCACACATAGACTGTCGAGGCAGTCGTTGCAAGTAATGATGCAAGTAGAGTGCGTTTTTATTGTCACCGAATCTCTACCACTCATAGATTGGGGAACTATCAGATTATTTAATACTGCATGGAAAGATCCCAATTGT
Organism: Muscardinus avellanarius; assembly: GCF_963383645.1. Classification (NCBI taxonomy): domain Eukaryota; kingdom Metazoa; phylum Chordata; class Mammalia; order Rodentia; family Gliridae; genus Muscardinus; species Muscardinus avellanarius. Next base: position 38,477,304 of record NC_137801.1, read on the forward strand.
GTAAAATATCTTTATGTCTAAAAAGACTTTATTGGAATGGCATCCAAAATGATAACAGTGATTATATTCCTAGTATAATTCCTAATACAATTTTAGGTGATCTTTTTACTTTCTTCTTTGTAATTTTTTATTTAATTTAGTTAAAATCAGTCTGTTAGGTTTTGAGAAAATTATAAAATGACTTTAAAAGACTACATATTTTAGAAGTTTCATTTTTGTACTTGTTACTCAAGGCTTAAATTTTAAATACCTTTCCCCTATCATTATTTAAAAAACAACCTCAGAGCCATCTACTGAAAGCATAAAGAAATCCTGTCTGTGCAGGGACTATGCCCACTTGGTGCAGAACGCGGTCTGGGCCCTCCTCTGCAAACGCCATTGTGCACTTTGGTCTCTACAGGGCTCTCTCTATGGGGAGGCGTGCCAGGTGTTCGGACGTTGCGGTCATGCCACAGCCCAACAGTAGGAGCACGTGGAAATGCCTCTCCATCTCGTCTGGTCCTTGGGATAATCGTTCTGGGTTCACACATTCTTTCTTCCACTCTTCCACCCCTCTTTGCAGGATGACATTAACAGTTTTCTTTGAGCTTATTATGAGTTTGGAACTATTCTAAATATATTGCATGTGTTTTACTCATTTAATCCTCACAACAATTCTAAGAGTTTGATACTACAAGTATGATATTTTTGTAGACCAAGGCATAGAGAGGTTAAGCACCTGTCCAGAATGTCTCAGCTAAGGGATGGAAGCAGGAAATGAAGCCCAACACACCTGCAGTCATAACGCTCCACTCCACTGCAGCTCTGACTTCCCTCCTAAATGCAACTCCAGATTCTTCTTGCTGGTTTTCATTCTTTTTCCTCCAGTTCTTTCTACCAGAAATATCAGGGAAGCTGTGGTAGCGAGCACAGCTGCCGGGCTTTCCTGCGGCAGCAAATGCTCATTGTAGCCACTTTGTTGTGCTCATGCATTTACTCATCCAGTCTCTTAGGTTACGTACCGTTTCCTCTTCACCCTCTTCTCTGAAATGTTTGGATGTGTTATACTTTTATTGGTGCAATGTAATTATATGCATCATAGAGAGTCAAAGTGATATATACATGCACACATCACTCAGTGTATTTTGAAATGTTTTGATTTTTAGCTCCTCTAGCCAAGATTCATGGGGTGGGGGGATTATGTCCTGTATAGATGTGCTTCCATTTTGCATCAAGGTCCAGCAGCCGTGCTTGGTACCAAGACAGAACACTGGCTACTATTTCCCAAGACAGTATGGCCTCCTCAGCCCCAGGCTGGGCAAAAGGCCTGGCGCCCTGCTTTGAGTCTAGCCACTTGAGAAAAATATAATTTTTATAAGGTGCTAGTTTGTTTGAATTGTCTGAGTAATGCATGCTCACTGTAAAACTTTTAAAAAATACAAAAAAGATATAGAAAAATTAAAAGTACTTATGATCTTACCAGTCTGTGATAACCACAAGCAACTGTTGCTTTCAAGCATATGTGCCTTTTTCAAGCTATTTATATCTGTTCAGAAAAACTAATAAGTCTGCTAAATAATTTGAATGTCAATAATTTTAGAAAATACCATTAATGAAATTTAGGACCTATTTATTTTTGCTAAAATTAAATTTTGTTAAAATTTTGTTAAAGATAGGGACCAATGTATGAAAAAATAAAATTTCTTAATTGTATAGCCCAGTTTGAATTTTTTTTTAAAGAAAAGGAATTGTGGAATTTTTTTTTTTTTTTTTGCCTAACAGGGTGGCATACAGAGTAAGCCTTTGACTTATGCTTCTTGATTTTATGTGAACAAGAATAAGATCTACTTGAAATACTATCAGAGTTTAACTTTTGACATCTGTATTTTTTCTTCCTTTCTTATAATAGGAATTCAACAAAATTTGTTTAGGATATTTTACTTTTACCCTGGGGGAAAGGGTTATAAATCTCACCATTATAAAAATAACAACAACAACAACAACAACAAAAGAAACTTGTGTAATATGACATGTGACAAGTAATAATTATGTTATGTTGGATTCAAGTTAAAGTGGGTTGTGCCGAGCCTAATTCTTAAAAGCCATTTCATAACAGAATGACTTCTATAACTCAAACATCTACCCTCTTGTGTTTTCTAGGCATCTGGCCGTCTGAAGAGGTTTTGGCTTACTACTGCCTCAAGCACAGTGATGTATTCAGGTACAGAGCTGCACTTAAAAGATACGTGTTTAGCCCATCATGGATATTGAATCTGCATATTAAAATAGCCTTGTTTACATTCTTCAAATTAAATTGTTAGGAAGAAAGGAAAAGAAAGGAGAAAAAGTTCACAGTGAACACATGTTGCTTCTGAAAAGAAATCTGCATTGCCTTTGGGTACTAATAGTGCACAGCAAGCTTTTTGCTATGTGTCAAAGGCTTTTGATTTCCACTCAAGGCATTTCATTTCACTTTGATTTGGGAGAAACAAAAGTGAAGCTCCAATCAATCCTTACTGATTGTGAAGGTTGAAAACCCACAACAAAGACATTCTTTAAACTTCTGCTAGGGAAGTCACTACAGAATATTTGATAAATAAATGCCTCACAGAAAGATGCCATCCCACCCCGAGTTTTCAAGGTATTTTTATGTACTTGACAATATGTATTTGTGAAATATAAATTACTATTACAGATTTATGCTACGGTAATAAATATTTTCAACTGCTAGTATGCATTATAGATCAACTTGTGGATGAGATTTAGGAAAAGGGAAAGAAAGATTCCTTTTATTTTAAAATTCTAAAGATTTTTGGTAGACCCAGGAAATATAGGCTTTTCATTTTAATTCCTATTTTATAAAAGTCATCCAATGTGTACTTTGTGAATAGCCCATTGTGACTCCAGACAAGCCATTAGTGATCATGGTGTGTGTTTTAACAATATGTACTTCAAGATTGGGTCAATAATATGTATTTTTTGAAGCTCACAGGGTCCGTATTTACCAACCAGTCTATAATTTATTTGAACAAACTAAATACTCTAAGTGTATTTCCAAATATGAATGTCCTCTCTTGGCTCCCCCCCCCCTTTAATTTTGCTTTTTCTTTCTCCTCTTGAGGTAATAAACTTCCCGAAGTGGGAAGAAGAACAGTCTTAAGAGTCTAACCATATAAAATCAGAACAGGGCAATTTTGAACTTGGGCTGCAGAGCTGGCCCGGAAGTCTGGCATTTGCTCCTCTCGCTTGGCTTGGCTTGCCTGGAGCTCCAATCAGCAAGCAGTGGGCCAGGGCGAGAATGTCACACGTTGAGGGCTGAGATTTAGGCACAAAGGGGAAGGTAAGTGCAGAGTGGCACACCAGACTGTCAGCTTTAACTCTGAGCCGCTTTACTTCTGAGCAGTGAAGCCAAAGCCCAGTCATTACGTCGGGGCCTGGGCTTGCTGGCTTAACCGTATTATGTCCCTGCATTGTTTATTCGCTGCGTTGTGTCGGGGGTCAATTGTGATTTAAGTGTTAATTGCTAAATGCTCTTTGTGTAATTGTGCTTTATGGGGGCTGGTTCACCTTTCTAAGATGTTTGTTTTAGATTTTTTTTTTAAATTCTGGATTGTATTTATTTGTGTGTGTGTGTTGTGTGTGACTCTAATATAGGTATATACACACTCACGTATATTCTTCATTTACTTGTCTAACTGTTTTTGAAGGCATGAATGTGGATTAACAGTGTTATCCTTTCCTAACAATTATCTTTCGTTACTCTAGCTAGTTTAGTTCTAAAAGACAGCGCCATTGACAAGGGAAAAAAAGGGAACCTTCTCAGCTCTTTCAGCTCAGCGGTGGTAATGTTGCAGTGAACACTAATGAGGGGACCCCCACTGATTTGCCTGCTTTGTGACTTTTCTATTTCATAATTATTTTTAAAACGCAAAACGACATGAGGCAGCCTCGTCATGTCTCCACAACTTCCTGGTAGCGCCGTTCTTCCCGCAGATGGCAATTTGTTCTTGTAACATATATATCTCTCTGCCCGTTTTCATCTCATTTGTATGGTTCTACCATTTCTTTTCTCTCTTTCAGGGACCTTGCTGTGTGTGAGCTAGGGGGTGGCATGACATGCTTGGCTGGGCTCATGGTAGGTCTTTTCTCAATTCCAATCCCATTCAGAGGGAGGAACAAAAGGAAAAATGTTCCAGGGCCTCCAACTGCTGGGTCAGAGAACCGTCAACAGCCTCAGCTGCGGTCAAGCTGCCGGGTCTTGAGAGACCTTCTAGATTGACTTGCTTTCGGATCATATTGATTTTATGGTTGCCTCGATGAGCAGAAACATTTTACCCCAGTGTAGTCAATATCGCTTGTTGTGACATTCCAGGCCTCGCACAGTCTTTCTTTGCCATAGCAAAAGCATTTTTTTTTTTCAGATTATAGTCCCATTTGCTAAGATACAGGAATAGCCCGGCGAATCACAGTTGGAGCACCATGATATAGCTGCTAATGTTTTGCCTGCATTATTACACCAACAAACATGATCCAGAGCGCTCAGTAATTAGATTCTTTTGAATTAGATTGGCCATTCAGGAACGTCGTTCCCCATTCTCTGGGTTCTGAGTCATGTATTCAGGAGATATTATGTAGCAGCACAGTGCATTAGACAAGTTTTTATGTCTCTACAAATAAAAGCATATTGTTACACTGATTGGCATTTGACAAACCTGTCGCTCTTATACAATGTGTCGAGGTTACAGCCCAATGTGCGAGCATGTCAAAGCTCACAAAAAAATTACCCTCACAAAGCCATCTGCCTGCAATGCAAAGTTATATGAAGGGCATCAGGCAGTCAGACAGAAGCAGGCTGAAAGGCAGAGTGACAGCCTTGTATGATGGCCCTACTAGATAAACAGAAGCCCACAAATGAAAGCCTCTCAGAATACCATCATCCGCTGTCACAATGCAATTACCGAACAGAATGATAGCAAGATAGAGGCTCCCGCAAATGGAATGATAAAAGTATTGACTGATTTGATTGAATGATTAAAATAATGCAGACATAAAATGAAAAAAGATTGAAGATTGTTACAGAGAAATAGGTGAGGAAGCATGATACTGAAGGCTTGTCACTCCTGTCTTCACTTCCACACAGACAAGCATATTTGCTCATTGTTTGCTGTGCTCCTTTTTTTTTTTCAGGTTGCTATTTCTGCAGATGTCAAAGAAGTTCTGTTAACTGATGGGAATGAAAAGGCCATCAGAAGTATCCTTATTCAGATAGAAAACGGGTTTGTTGTGCTCAATCCTTTTTCCTGGCTGAGTAACAATTGATATAAAGAAAGACAGCATGGGGTATTAAAAAGGGTCCCCCCCCACATGCACGATAAGTAATTAAGAAAAAGCAGAAATATATGAATTCATTGCATATAGCTACGTGGGTTTTTTCCTTTTGATAGGTTTTTTATAGACACTTCTCATTAAAAGAGCCTGTGTTTGTGGATCCTCGGGGCAATACGGATATTTATTTCACAATAATGTCCAAGTATTTCTTCTTGCTCGTTTATTTTCAGTTAAGATTTTCCAGCATAAAATAAATTATTTAATAAATTACTTAATGAATATTGCTTGCAAATATTAACCTCCAGCTTTAAGCTTATTACCTGTTATGCGTTTGATATTATACCTGCCCTGTAATATTGCACCTATTCTAATTGCTGACACATTGCCTCTATGCCCCACTGGAAAGAGCTGTCCGTTCTTCATTATTTCCTTGCATTTAGGATTATAAAAGCTATCTTCTTTTTTCTGCTATGCTATTACAGTTCAAACCCTATTATATTAGATTATACTTTACTAATATGTACATAGAGTTCATGAAAATTGAACTGTACTTTAACTAAGAAAGCAAGCATCATTTGTGGCTACTTTAGCAGTCAAGCTGATTTGCTCAGGAGCAGTTAATAGCCGTTAGAAATTGAGAGGAAAAGTGGAAGATCTGTTTGCTTTGATTTTTTTTTATGCCTCACATTACGTGACGAGGGAAGCAGCCCACTTATTCAACTTTACGCCCCTAAAATGCCAATGTAGCTCTGACTTCTTGCAGCATCTTACAGAAAACCAAGTTGTGATTTTCTTTTTTCTGCTTCCGCTTTATCATTTTTCGAGAATAAAATTCGCTCGCAGCTCCATCAGGCTGCTCACACAGGAGGCAGGAGGAACAAGAAGCACAGGAGCTAATATTGTTCTGCGGCACTTGTGTGTTCTACAGAGCCCCACCCAGCTAATTGCCTGACAGACCTTAAAAAAAAAAAAAATTCAGGAAGGAACAACAGCCAATCACAGTCTTGGCCTTTCACAGCCGGGAAAGAGATCACAAAAGATGCTTCCTTTTTTAAAATGCAGGATTTTAATCATGATCTTGAGACTGTCGCAAGTTTTTCAAAATATTCCTGCAGATGAGCGGGTGCTGTTTCCATTCACTCTGCCTTGTTCCGAGTTATTCTGTGCATGTATCATTTCCCTCTGCTCCTCCTCTTTATGTCAGGGAACACAGACAGCGAGAGGAAGCTCAGGTATGCCAGCTCAGCCTCACAGGATGTCTTCCGCGGGGGAAGAAAAGCAGGAATATTCAACAAGATTATTTTAGCACCCAGAAACTTTCAGATTGGACCCAGGAACCTGGGATTTTTCTCCAGTCAGGAGGTATCTTATTTAAAAGCATCTGAAACCAATTAGAACTTTTATCAAACTAGGGGAAACATCTGTAGTCAGTATGTAAATTTAATTGTGCTAACATTATTATGGAGCTAAACTAAGAGCTTCCAAAGAAGGGAGGCAATACTAATATCATTAATCACTGCACCTTTGCTTTAAACAGCGAAAATACCATGCCAGCTCTTGAAATCAGAGAGGAAATCTCAGATTCTGCATTCACTCCGCCGGCCTTTCAAAGAAATGATTGGTACAGCCCCCTCCCAAGAAAATGGATTTTTAACATTTGGACCTCAGAAGCTCAGCCCTGAGAGTGCTTTATTGTGCTGGGTTTTACAATGGGTTTAATATAGCAGGGTGCCAAAGGGCAGGAGGGGAAGAACTTTACAATGTAGATAAAGTAGGTCCTTTCAGAATGCAGACCCAAACTGGTTGTGTGTTTTATTTCATCTCATAGGATTTTCCTGATACAGTTCAGTTTTTATCATGTGGTTGTTCTATGTTCGTGTGCCTTTTTCTGTTGTAACTAGATCTAATTTTTTTAATTAAGAGAAAAAAGCATGCATAAAGCCTTAAAATTGGCAATGTGTTTTTCCTGCTTTTAATACTAATGTTGTTCTCGATTTGCTAACAGAGCTTACAATGGGCATCTGTCGTAATCTGTTTTACTGAGTGAGGTTAATATGAGTGAACCCCCCCATTTGTGTGCCCACTTTCTGTGAAAATAATTCACTGAATCACATACTATTGATGCATATAGATCGAAACAAACTCATTTTAAAAATTACTGTTTACAGCTTTCCTTTAAAAATTTAGGAAGCCTAAATTATATATCAGTTGTAGTATATTGTCCAAAATTATTTTCTAAAAAGTAAAAGTGGATGTCAACAAAAAGGCGGTGGGGAGGGGGGGACATCGCCAGAAGCCAGAAAATCTCTAAGCAAAGCTGCTAATTATTCTTAATGGGCAAGATGAGCACATTAAGAAACAAATGAATACATCAGTGAAATGTAATTGAAAATCGACCTGGCGATGGCACATCACATCTGAGTATTGGCCTGTATATTATTCTCATCATTTTAAAAATTATTTTTGTTGTTCTTGGCTTTTGAATTTAATGAATCCAACTGAATCTTACTTTCTTGTCTCTTAAGCTTCCAAGATTCTGATTTTTACCTTTTCTGTTTTTGGGGAGGGGAGGAATAGCATTTTCTGTTACTTCCTTTTAATCTTCTGTGATTTCTATTTTTTTTTAATATGGGAGGCAATGAATGGATTAGTTCTGAATCTTTATATCACTGAAGCATGTCAACCAGTTGTGAGGTAATTTATTATCTTCCTAAAATGTATCAAATGGATTGGCTGTGTCTTCTACAGCTCTCCACCTTGACCCTGGAAAGCTAGATGTTGATCTGAGATTTATTAAACAGAGATATCTGAAAAGAGATTAAGACTTGAGGGAAAATGAATTTTCCAAGTCTTGAATATTTTCTCAGACGTTCATGGTAGGTGTCCCTGAAATTCTTCGTGGTTCTTAAACCACATCACTAGGTTTAACCCAGAGCTGCCCTACCCAAGAAGTGTTTCTCTACAGATTCCATTGTATCTGTACCCCAAGAGGACAAATGATAAATTGGAAGTGGGATTATTCAGTTCATCCAGTTCTCAAATGTATTCTAAAATAATATGAAACATGTTCCTTTCTCTGGGTGTGGTGGTGCTTGCCTATAATCTCAGTACTTGGGAGGTGATTGCAGGTTCGAGGACAATCACAGCAACCTAGTGAGAACCTGTTCCAAAGCAAAAAATAAAATAGTGCTTGGAGTGTAGCTCAAAGGTAAAATGTCCCTGAGCCCAATCTCCAATAACACACACACACACACACACACACACACACACACACACACAAAAAAAAAAAAAAATCATGTCCTTCTTTGGCACTCTCTTTTAGTGTAGTCAAGAAAAATCTCAAAGTACCTGTGTATAATAATTACTCACTAGGATTTGTAGCTAATGAAGACAATAACATAAGAATAAAGGAGACAAATAGTACAGTGATGAGTTATTATTGATGCTAAGCCAACTTGTATAAGTGAAAGTAGAACACCTTAAAGGTGAGCAGTCCTCTCTGGCTATAATCACTAGTTTACCCAGTGCCAGCACCCTGCCTCAACCCATCCTAATAAAAGTCTGGCATGTTATCTGCAGAACATTCCAGTGCTTGGTGACCCACTTTTCTGAGCTCTCGACTGCATGGTATGCCTAGTCTGCATTATGATCTTAAGCTTAGAATTCTCCAAGAACAAGTAAATTTCCTGTGCTTTAAAAAAAAAAAAAAGTGGCCCTGGCTTAACAGTAAGTTACTTAACAGAATCCCTGACTTGTATAATTAATAAACAAAGCTCCATGTGGACTGTGTGACCTGTGTTATGGATGGTTAAGACCTTGGCAAGGCCCTTCCTCCATTAGTGATTCCAGCTGTATTTATATCTACTAGATGAGTTACTTCTAGTTACTTGATGCGCCTCACCTGGGGAAGGAGTTCAACAAATACCTCTTAAAACTAAATTCAAATTAATGCAACCAGTATTAGTTACACACCATTTCTGACTGAAGATCCAGCAGTAGACAAGACAGACCTAGTCTCTATCCTTGTAGGATACATATTTTGCCAAGAACAGGGCACTTTTAGACATGTGAATAAAACTAAAAAAAAACTACAAGGTAGAAGTTCTTTGATTTCTTCCATTTATTTTAATTCTACAATATGAATGTCCACACAATTAGTTTTGAGCATCAGGAACTGAAAATAAAGCTTAACTGCCAAGCTTAGCTTGACGTTATTTACTCTCACTAGTCTCTGTCCTACTAAAGCTTTTGCCTAGATTGTTTAAAAATATAATGAATTAACATGAATTAGGGAACTACTGTGGGTTGGACCTATCATATGAGACCCCATTAAGTCTATAAAATCACTATCTTTATTTTTGGTTTTAGAGATAGAGCTCAGAGAGGTTGGGTCACACAACCACTAATTATCAAAACCAGCACTAGCAGCCATGTTCATTTGACTTTGAGGTTTTTTTTTTTTTTTTTCCATTAAACCATCTGTTTCATCCAAAATAAAGATGATGAGTGTCATCTTGCACCTCTCAGCACCCTCGGAAGAATAATCCTTTTGTGCATAAACCCAGCCGTGGGCATTGCTAGCAGAGAATTCATGCTACCCTGTGTCATTCTATCAGTTCACTGAAGTAATAAGCACATTTCGGAAGAGCTTACAAAGCCAGGCGTGGTGGTGCGGGCCTGTAATCCCAACACTTGGGAGGCTGAGACAGGGAGATCACAGGTTTGGGACCAGCCTCAGCAACTTAGCAAGACTCAGCAACCTAGTGATAAAAAAGAGCTGGGGTTCTAGCTTCGAGGTAGGATGCCCCTGGTTTCAATCCCCAGTCCCCTCCCCAAAAATAGTTTGTAGAACTCAGTGTAGTGACACATACATGTAAACTCAGTTACTGGGGAAGTTGAGGCAGCAAGATGGCAAGTTTGAGATCAGCCTGGGCAACTTACTGAAGTTCTGTCTCAAAAACAAGATAGAGTTGGATGTGGTAACGCACTCTTGCAATCCTAGTGCTTGGGAGGCTGAGACAGGAGGATCACAGGTTTGAGGACAGCCTCAACAAGTAGTGAGGTTCTCATTAGCCTAGCGAAATCCTATTTAAAAATAAAAATGGCACTTCATATGTGCTGACCCCTGTGATTTCCCCAAATGTGGGAAACTCGACTGCGTAATTTGTGGTAGTGGGGGTCTGCGTTCATGCTCTCCCTTGGAAAAAAATTTTTTAATAAAAATAAAAATAGGGCTGGGTTTGTAGTTTGGAGATAGAATGCCTCAGGGCTCAATCCCTAGTCTCACACACACACACACACACACACACACACACACACACACACACACACAGAAATAAAGAAAGAAAAGAAAGCAGAGTTTGGTATGCAGCTCAGTGGTAGACTACTTGCCTAGCACTCCCAAGGCTCAATTTTCAATACTGCAAGAAGAAAAATAATAATAAAATAAAAAGAATAGTCTATAACCTTAAATCAGCAAATATTGCCACATTGGGCATTTAAAAATTATTTAGAGCCGGGCATGGTGGCACATGCTTGTAATCCCTGCACTTGGGAGGCTGAGACAGGAGGACTACACAGGTTCGAAGCCAGCCCCAGCTACTTAGTGAGACCTTGTTTCCAAATAAAATATAAAAAAATAGGTCTGGGAGTATAGCCTGGAGGTAGAAAGCCCGTGGGTTCCACCCCCAATACTAAAAAAAATAAAAATAAAAATAAATTAAAATAAAATTATTTAGAGATCAGACTTAATATAGTTTATATTATAATATCATAATTTCCTACCCTCATTTTTTTTCTTTTGATACTGGGGATTGAACCCAAGGGCATTCTGTCTCCAATCTATAAACAAGCCTTTTTCAATTTTATTTTTTTATTTTGAAACAAGGTCTTGCTAAGTTGCTGAGGCTGGTCTCAAACTTATGATCTCCTGTCTCAGCTTCCCAAATACTGGAATTACAGTCCTGCACCACCCACACCTGACTCTACCCTCATTTTTAATGCCCCTTCATGGGGTAACATAAACCAAGAAAATAATGCTTTGTGAATCATAGTGTTCTCATTTCTAAATATTTTCTTGTTTAATGAACAATGCCAACTCTCAAATGGTATAAAACAATCACTAATTATAGGAACAGACTAATATTTTCAATAACATTACATATAATACACAATATGATTTTCTTAAATAACTATTAGTGCTATTATATACAAATACATATTTTAAGACTAAAAATCATCTGAAACACAATTAATATGGATCCCCACTCTTGAACTGTGCTTTGTGAAGAAAATCAAGAGATAGAATTTTGGTTTCCTTTTAGCCACAAGATTTCAAATGTCCTGCTGCTCTGGAAGTCCAATTGTCCAGACATTGGGATCAGAAGTGATTACTCGGTATCCACTTAATTAGAAATCACATCGAGGCTGTCTTTGCACCAGCCCCTCCCACTGAAGTCACCTGGGAGGAGGGTACAGTGCAGAGAACACAATTTGGTCGGTTGTGTTGAATACCATCCTGGACGTATTGACTCAATTTGATTGGACCCCTTTTATTACCCTGAGGTGACACACAAGGATGATAAAATCTGTTATTGGCTACAGTGCCATCCAGAAGAACCATCAAAATCTCACCTAAAGGGTGGGGAGCAGAATACCAGAATTTATATCTTATGGCAATATTTAAAAATACTATTGCCTTTTTTTCCTCATGGTACTTATTTTAATATAAAACACCTCTTAAACCACAAAATATATTTCCTTCTCAGTTCTAAAAATAAAGCAGCCTAAATACTGCTGTGAATTTTTTCATTAAGAAAGATTGCTGCTAGAATAAAAATACATATGCTTGCTTCAGCCTGACCACCCACTGTCCCAGGTTCATAAATTGTATAAAAGTATATAGTGTTAAGATGTTTACTAAAAGTTATTAATAGGTTTTCAGAGTTATATAATTTAACTTCCCTGCGACTATTTTATAAAAAGTATTACCTCCACTCACAAAATAATATGTTTTGCTTGATAGATTAGTCATGCACTCATACGACGCTACAGGTGTACCAGGCACATTATGGCATGTGGTTGGGAACCATGGAAACGCTGGGGAGGGTGTGGCCAGAGCGTGGGGGAACTTAATAAAAAACAGTTGTCAGTTGACTCTACTAATTTTGTTCTTCTCAGAATAAAGATGTCAGCTGTCCTTTTCTGCAAGACATTTCATTTAGAAGACTTGCTGAAATACTTTCTTCCTGAAATAGACAGAACTGTAGGCCGATGTGTCATTTTAGTTAATCAAAACAAGGAGGCAAATTAGTCTCCTTTATTTTTTAATGAATGTAATTTAACGGCATTTAATTTGCATACAGGAAAGTTCACCCAGGAAAAAAAAAAAGTCTGCATTATGGCACTTTTGTAAACCTCAACAAAGCCCTTCATTAGGAAACCTAATTGATTTTTCCTACCCACTCCTGGGGGAAGAAAGCTATCACAGTACCTGCTTATTCACTCCAAGAAGAAATGGGTGTGCCTGGTGGTTCAAGCAGAGATTTGGGTTAAAAAGTCCTGCGGCTCTGTTCTCACAGTGAGATCTTGGCCAGTGCTTGCTTTGAGATTCAGGAAATCTGCTTTTCTGAGCAATAGGAGAATATCGCTTGTCTGCTTGGTGTCCTCCCCATGGGCCCAATTTAGTTCAGCTTGTAGCCTGCACTGGAATTATTTTATTTCTTGTTTATTTAAGCCTACCTTAATTCAAAAAGGGGATTTGGAGGTTTCTTACAGAAATACATGGAACATACCATATACAATAAACGAGAAAAGTGAGGACAATTGGAAATTTGGAACCAGGAAAATATGAGGAAGCCAGGAATGGAGATCAGTATAAAAATATATGCCATGGGAGCTGTTCTGAGTGTTAAGAGTCAGGAGTCACTACGTGAGGTTCTGATGGACATCGGTGCCAGAGGAACGAGAACGGGCCGCAGTTCTAAGATTGGCAGTGCCCCAAAGTTGAGGTACAATCAGTTGATGTGAAGTCCAGCTTTCCCTGATGTTGGAAGGTGACATAGTTCTCCCCATGGAGCCCCGTGTAGGTGGCCCTGTGTGATGCAGTGGACCAGCTCCTCAACGCGCTCTACAAACATAGCTCTTTTGCTCAAGTCCTTCCCTGTCAGCAGGTGGAGGAAGGCCAGAGCATAAGCCTGGAAAGGCAGTTCTCCCAGGGACCTCTTGTTGATGGTCTCCCCTAGACATTCATTTTCTCTCACACATGTTCCAAGCCCCTCTCTACATTTCCCTCTCACTTCTTCCCAAGTCTCCTGTGCTGCTCGTTTCGCTCTTCCTACTAGCGTTAAGGAGGCCAGAAATACTTGAGCTAGGAAAGGCTCAGAAGGCTGGCAGTGGGGAGGCCCACTGACTCAAGCACATCTGCCTTTGAACCCCAGTGCTTTTAAGGAAGGGAGGCATGGTACCAACACAGCGGTCACTCCCTCCCCATCAGCACCTGTACTCTGGGCCTTGCCATGCCGCTCCCGGGACGTACATTTCACAGGTGACAAAACTGCAGCCCAGGGAATCGAAAGATCTTGCTTGAAGTAAGTGAACACCTGGCTGTAGAGCCAGGGCTACACCTCCTCCTGCTCCCACCCTGCGGCTCATCTCTTTACTGTGCCAACCCCACTAGGGTACGAAGGTCACTGGGCTGTGTAATCTTTAAAAGTCAGTTGGCAATCGCTGCAGAAATTTCCTTAACTGTGTCCTGTAGATGTGAGAGACATCATCTCAAGGAATCAGGAAGCTGGTGTGTTTAAAACTCAGAAAATATCAAGCTGGTAAGGATAGCTTTCTGCATTGAAACATTCCAGTTGAAAACTCATTTCTTGATGCTCCAGGTGGTTAAATTATTGAGTAATTACCATATGTTGGGCACTGTTCTGAGGACTTTACAAGTGTTATCTCATTTAATGCTCCTGAGAACCCTATGAAGCAGGAAACACTGTCATTATCTCCAATGAATAGATGAGAAAACTGAAGGTAAGTATATTCAACACCAATGTGGGGATGACTTACAGATTCAGATGGTACAATATGAAGTTGAGGTTGGAGGGAGCCTGGCCTGGGACCTTTCTAAGTGGCTCTATCCCAGTGGCTTTCAACTTGGGGGTAGCCACTTCCTCCCATGGGGGGATCTTGACATTCTCTGGAGACATTTTTTTAGCTGGTGGATAGAGGCCAGGAGTATTGCTGAATATCCTTAAATGGACAGAGCAGCCTCCCCACCAACAAAGAAGTATCTGGCCCCAAATACTGGAGGTGCCAGGTTGAAAAGCCCTGCTGTATTCCATGATTTAATATAATCTGGGGACGTTATGTACATATGTGAGAATACCAATGCCAATCTCAATACCAATTATGGGGAAGGGGGGCTGGGAAATGACCAAGGGGAAACTCACAAAAGGCTGTGCGCATGTATACCGTTATAACTATTAACTACATTATGGTGTAAGACTATAACGCACAAATGAAAGTATAAAAAGTAAAAAAAAAAAAATTTAAGTCTAGGGATCTATCCCTTTTTGGATTTTGTTAATTCTTATTTAAACTGAAAGACATGCTTCCTTCAACCAAAACCAAAACAATGCTGAGTTCTATGCTGCTATATTTTATTTTTGCTTGTTTGGTAATGGATCAAAAGGAAAGAGTAGTTGTTTAGCAATTTTCACATAAAATGTCTCTATTTTTGCATTTACCTATGGATTTTAGAAAAGCAATTTTTCCTTTTTTTTTTTTTTTTTGTATGAGTGTGTGGTACTGGGGCATTCTACCTCTGAGCTACTCCCCTAATCCAATTTTATTTTTATTTTGAAGCACTAAGTTGCTGAAGCTGGTTTTAAAACTGATCATACTGTCTCAGCCTCTCAAGTACTGAAATTATAAGTATGTGCTGCCATGCCTGGCACAATTTCATTCCTAATTATTTTTCTTTACTATTACTAATCTGTCACCATTTGGTGTTTTAAGTTTTCCCTATGCTGATAACACTTTCCTATCCCAACTGCCCATACTGGGGGAAAAAATTTTTAAATGAACATCTAGAAGGCTTTAAAAAATATGGTGGACATATTGGCATGAAGCTATGGAAAAGCCATAATGTGTTTATTTTATATCAGTTGGTGAATGCAATGAAGTATCCAAATAGAGAGCTTTTATTCATGCATTAGAATGTTCCAGTAAGCTGATGGCACAGGGGCAGCATGTTCTGTGTTTCTTACATAAATTAACAAACCAGTCTGTTTCCCACAAAACCTGAGGCAGGTCCAGAGAAAGAGTGGGCCTACCTGGTGTTAGGACAGTCTTTCACCCACAGGGTGGATGGACATATCCTTTGGAGAGGACTTTATTTTTTGGACAATTTTCAACCTGGTCTTTAAGTTATCAATCAAAAGTGCATTTTCTGCGTTGTCCTCATTTACATTTATGTAATGCTTAAGGTCATTTGTGACCATTTGAGTGTATTTCAGCATATGGAATCAGGGAATAATAGATTTCAGCTTCATGCTGTGAAGAGAGATTGTGTTTTTACAAGGCATAATGTTGTTTACTGGGTGTTAATAATCACTAATTAATAAACATACCTAGATGTTTAAAATGCTGCATTTTAAGAAATAAAAATGTCAAGTGTTTAATTTAAAAAGCACAATAGTATTTTCTATCATCTCTTCATAAAATAATTAAGTGACATAAAGAAGCAAAATGTTGTTCAGCACAGGACAGGCCCCAAATGCTTACTATATGGCCTTTGTTTCTATCTTTGTGTTCTCAAAAATGCGATTTCTAAATGTATTTTTCTGATATATCCCTGGAGACAACATCTATCAATAGCCATATGAGAACCTCTAAGATGAAAGGGTTTTTTTCCATCTTAATTATGGCCAGTTTCCCCTCTTTTAACCACTGCAAGCATTTTGTCCAAAGTCTACTAAAGCACTTGCCAGAAATCAGGTAGAAAAGTCAGTCCTTGAAATGCCTTGATCTTATATTAAGGAGCTACTTGACCACTTAACCTTCAGCAGCAAAAGGCACCTGCCAACCTGGGCTGGGATAATCAGTGTTCCCTTCTATCCACTGCTTTCCCACCCATAACGCGTACAATGAAAGGAAAGTATTAGTTCCATGAGAGAAGAAATAAAAGGAAGCCATTCACAAAAGAGCTAAGATAGAGTTCAATATTCTTTTTTAGTGCCTCAATGCATATGCAGAATTTCTCCTCCAAATTGGAGGTGTGGAATACAGTAGCGACAGATAACTAAGAGGTATTTACCATAGCTACAAAGCCCACACGTGAGCCAAATATTTCTGCTATTAAAAAGCACTTCAAAGCTTGACATGAAGTTTGTAACAGCTGAACGTCTCTTGTGACTTCATTTGTGAAGAAGATGTAAAAGCTGAGAGTCGTGATATGAGAACTGTGAGCCTAAGAAATAGTGTTTTTAGAAGAGAATAAGAAGCTGCCCAGGAATTTGACTGGCATCCCACGCTCCCATTCTCCCACACAGGCAGAGTTCTTAGTAATTGCAGTGATTTGGGTAAAGGCCCATATGCAAAAGGTTTTGTCACCAGCCTGTGGTGCCAGTGGGAGGTGGTGGGACATTTGGGAGGTCGGACCTAGTAGGAGGAAGTTTGGTTGTTGGGAGCGTGCCAGGTGATATTGGGCCCCTGGCCACTTCCTGTCTCTGCTTTTGACCATCAGGAGGTTAGCAGATTCCTCTACCAAGTGCTCCCAGGCAATGGGCCAACGGACCATGGACTGAAACCTCCACAACTATGAAGCCAAATAAACCTTTCTTCCTTATAAGTCTATATGTCAGCTATTTGTCATAGTAACGAATGATGGTAACACAGTAACTATCAGTGTTTCTCCCGCCTCTTCCTACCTCTTACAAAGGGGTGAACCCAGGTTGTTGTAAGGCCTGAGACTTATTTTGAGGCCCCTCCTTAGGGTGAATTTGATTATACCTTACTTTGGTGAATTTATAAGAACATATAGCCATGTGAGCACATTACTAGGGCTTCTTTGAGGGGGCCTTTGTAAATGAGGGCCTCTAACACTTAAGCTTCATTAGCCTCACAGTAAGTCCACTCTGCTCCCATAAACACCACCTCTGCCCAGAGCAACTCTTTCCTTAGGTAACAAACTTTCCTGCTCCTTCTGATGCATTTAAATCCCAGTCTGTGGCTAACTATGGCAGACATGTTTGTGAAAGCCTAAAAGTCTAAGTTCTGGCCAGGTCTAGGAACCATGTATACAAAGCATTCTATGCTTTACATCTTAATGATCGCAATACAGCCATTTGATGGTTCACTGGTTTATCCAGTCGTGCAGCCGTTTATTAATTTAACAATATGTCCAAGGCATTTCGTCCTTGGGAATCTAAGTATGGTGTTACTGAGAGTAGTTCTTGAACAAAGGAAACTGTAATACTAAATATAGTCAGAGACTAATGAAAGAGAAACTGTATTTGCAGCATCTCAATTGTTGGGTTTAACTGAAGCTGTCTGCACAATTATGACTAACAAAGCACCATTTGGAGCTTGTGATGTCAACATGTTTGTAGGTCTTCCAGAATTAGTGAATAACATCATTCTATTAATATTATTATTCTAGTTAATATTAGTTAAAAGTTACAGTTTTTTAAAAAAGTTGATTAATTTATACTGCTGTAGTATTAAGAGTGAGTTTCACTTAAGAGTTTATCTTTGTATGAATGTTACTAGTGGATTTAAGCTGTGACTCACACTCATTGAAAAACCACAAATTTTGGTAAACTATGGGATTTATTTTGAATCAAGATTTTACCTTTATGTGGGCCCCCCGGGATTGGCTATTGGTCCTAATGCCCTGTTGTTTAAGACTCATATCTTCTCTGAGTCTCAGTTTCCTTTAGAGGCTAAATTGGGGCTGTGAAGAAATGACTCCTTTAAATTTTTATTTGTGATAAAGGGAATTGAACCCAAGGGCATTCTACTTCCAAAATACACCCCAAGCCCTTTTTATTTTTGTTTTGAAACAGCATCTTGTTAGATTGCTGCGAGTGTGGCTAAGTTGCTGAGGCTGTTCTCAAGTCTGCAGTCCTCCTGTCTCAGCCTCCCAAGTACAGGATTGCAGGTGTGTGTCACCATGCCTGGTTGGAAAATGACTTCTTAAATGTGTATCCCACCCAAGTGGATCAAGTGCTGCTTTTCCAGGTCTTGTGCATTTGCCCTCGTTTCCCTGTCCCATCTCTCTTCCACTGCTCTTAACCTCTTCCTTCAGTCACCCCAGCCTCCTGTGTTAGATTTCTGTTGTTGTAACAAAAATCCTGAGATTTAACTTATAAAGAAAATAAAGGTTTATTTTGGCTCTCAGTCTTAATTCCTTTCTAAGATTCGGTGGAACCATTGCTTTGGGCCTCTGGTAGAAGTGTCAGATGGCAGTTGCCAAGAACATATAGCAGAGCAAACTGCTACGCTCATGACCAGGAAGCAAAATTTAATAATAGAGAGGCCAGGAGCCCATACCTTCCTCTAGCAGCACACCTCCAGTGGCTTTAGGAACTCCCACTAACCTCTCCCCTTACAGGTCCCACCAGTTCACAATAGCACCTTTAACACATGGGATTTTGGGGGACACTTGTCCAGAACACGGCACCTCCTCATTCTCTTCCCAACACACTTGGTTTCCTCATCTCTGGTCTCTGTCATTCTTGCTCCCCTCCTTTTCATCCATCAGAATCCTTCCTTGTAGGATGACTCAATTTCCACTTCCCCTGCCTTCTCAGACTATTTCAGTCTGCCCTAACTTTTTCTTTCTTTTAACTTTTATTGGCCTTAGAATAGTACAGTTTAACAAGGCATATTCTCTTAACATTTCAAGTATGTTGGCTTTGTTTCTATGTTTATTGGTTCACTCATTTGTTGATCCTGTGTGTGCTCATGCACACACACACACACACACACACACACACACACACACACATTTGCAGAACTAGCCGTTGAACCCAGGGGCATTCTACCTCTGAGCTACACCCCCAGACCTATTTTTCATTCTTAATTTTGAAACAGGGTTGTTTCACTAAGTTACGAAAGCTTCACCAAGTAGCTGAGGCTGGCTGTGAACCTGCAATCTTGCTGTCTCAGCCTCCCAAGTACTGGGATTACAAGCGTGCACCATCATTTTTTTTTTTTTTTTTTTTTTTTTTTTTGCACTGGGGTTTGAACCCAGGGGCATTCTACTCCAAGCTACAACCCCAGCCCTTTTTTATTTTGAAACAGGATCTCGCTAAATTGCTAAGGTCTTGCTGAGTTGCTGAGGCTGGCCTCGAGCCTGCAATCCTCCTGTCTCCAGCCTCCCAAGTATAAGGATCACAAGCATGCATCACTGCTCAGCTGTTGAATAGATACGCTGATTACCTTCTGTTTGCCAAATAGTGTCCGAGGTACTGGATGAGCAGTGGTAAATAAGACTGAGAGAGCGCATGCCTTCTTGCTGTTGACATCCTAGGGAGAGGGAGAGGATTTTTTGAAGCAAGGGTTCTGCTTAATGTTTTTGTATTCTCCAAAGAAATTAGTATACTTGATCCCTAGTATATGCATGTGTTTAAGACTTGTATTAGGAGCACATTTTGAAAGACGTGAATTCAGAAAGCTTCTGGCGCCAAACCATTTTTAGTAGAAGCAAGTCAAGCTCTGGAGAGTCAGACGTCAATTTCTACATCAGATAGCTGACTTTCATTTCAGGGCCGGCTTCCCAGGTCTGCGAGTGTAGTGTCTGTAGACAAACTGACAGTGTGAGGAGGTATTTATCTGTTCTTTGTCAGGTTGAAGAGGAAGGTTAGTAGAAGGTAACTGAGATAAGGGAGCTGAGGACTCTCTTTAAGAAATTTTCTGATAAAATATACCTGTTAGTGAGTTTTGCTTGAATTATAGTAACAGAATCTTAAGAACTGCTGAGAATTCTAGAGATGCTGTGGGCTTGTTTCTTTCTTTTGCAATTTTGGATATGAGAAAATGAAGTTATTATGTATATTTTCTGTTAGTAGTGTAACGTTGTTGATTTGCTTGACAAGTGTATAGAGGTCTTTACTATTTTGGGGTTTGCACTGAATAAACCAACTCCCACAGGAACGTTAGCCAGTCTCAGAGATTTCGATTCAGTTCTCCTTTTCTTATTAAAGTGAGCCAGGCCTTAAAATTTAGGAACACTATTTTTAGGGGTTTTCTTAAACTGCAGTAAATTAAAATGCAGTAAAATAAAAATGAAGACCTTTTCTTCTAGAGTAACGTTGTACCTACCAATCCTTGGCACTTTGAGATCCCCACTCTTTGCCAAGGTCAAAATCTCAATACCCAAAATAGGACAGATACTGTGTTATTATCTAGATGTTCATGTCACGCTATTGTCATTTTCAGTGAAAAATGATTTTTGGTGTTAAGAGAAAAATCTTTCCCCTTTCTAGAATTTTATGTCACAGAAGTTGCATATCAATAAAAACTGTATTTTTCAAAGGAGTTCTTCACTTAAAAATAGTCAGAGGCAACCTTAAAAACATTTTAGAGAATGGCCACATAATAATCCATTGTTAAATGATGTATTTTAACCTTAATAATGGACATTAATTTGTCTGCAATACTTTGCTGTTCCAAACAATGCTGCAGTTTCACATCTATACATTTGTTGCACATCACAAGTGTCATTTGCAGACATGGATTTAGTCTATTTGTATGACCCGACTAAACCATGTGATATAATTTTGTAATATATTTTCTTATCCATTAAGTTTAGTCCCTTGATATTATTTTATACTTTTTGTGGTGTTGAAAATTGAACCCAGGGGCATTCTAGCTCAGAACTACAGCCCCAGCCCCTTTTCTTTCTTTCTTTCTTTCTTTCTTTCTTTCTTTCTTTCTTTCTTTCTTTCTTTCTGTTATTGTTTTGAAACAAAGTCTCACTAAGTTGTGGTGGATCTTGCTAAGTTGCTGAGGTTGGCCACGAACCTGTGATCTTCCTGTCTCAGCCTCCCAAGTACTGGTATTACAGGCATGCAACACCATGCCTGTATTATGATTTTTCTTCTTTCCTTCTCCCCTCCCCTTCCTTCTCCTCTTCCTCCTCGCTGTGCTTTACCACTGAGCTACATTCCCAGAACATTGTTTTACTTTTATTTTGAGACAGGCTTTCTTTAAATTGCCCAGGCTGACCTTGAGCTTGTGATTCTCCTGCCTCAGGCTCCCAAGTAGCTGGGATTATAGGCATGAACCACCTTTGCCCAGTTTATACTGACATTTTCATTGTGACTGAAATAAATTTATAAATTAACATACTAAGTGATGACATTGTTAAAACGCTGAGTCTTCCTATTGAAGAACAAGGTATACCCAGGTGTAGATACACACCTTGAGGCTGGGGTAGGAGATTGGCAAGTTGAAGGTCAGCTTGGGCAATTGAGGGAGATCCTGTTTCAAGATAGTATTAAAAGGCCTGATGTAGCTCAGTGATAGAGTGCCTCTGAGTTCAGTCCCCAGCACCAGAAAAAGGAAGTGATAGAAAAAAAGGAAGCTTGTGTTTGAACTCCCTCTTTGAGGGTCACCCTACACGGCTATCATGGTTCTGGATCAGAAAAAAATTTTACCCATTTTTCTGTGATAGTTTGCATGGTATTGGCCACAAGTAGTGAAATTTCTATATTAAAAAACATACTGCACTTGAAAGTACAGAAGTTTGATAAAGAAATCAAGCCAGGTGTGGTGGCACACATTTATAATCCCAGCATTTGGGAGGCTGAGACAGGAGGATCACCCCGTTCACAGACAGCCTCAGCTACTTAGTGAGGCCCCCTGCAACTTAGTGAGAGCCTGTTTCAAAATAAAGAATAAAAAATAGGGCTTGGGATGTAGCTCGGAGGTAGAATGCCCCTGGGTTCCATCCCTAGTACCCCCACCACACACAAAGATATGAAAACAGAAATATGCAGTAATTTTTTAAATTTTATATCAAGTGACACATAGTTATAAGGTCTAATTCATTTGTTACCACTCTTTTTGCTACCACATAGGTTAATCAGCTGTCATAATAAGAATCAGAGAGACTTGATATGGAAAATATAATTAGTAAAATAACTAAAACCTTCCATTCCAAGATCTTGAAACTTTTACCAGTCCTGATGGGTTCTGAATGTCAGGCAAATGAAGAAATAGAGATCCAGAAATATTGATTGGGTCTCTTTTATTTTAAATAAAATATTTAAGTATCTTAAATATTGCATAGCTTCTCTCTCTGGACATGTGCCCTGTGCATGCTCTGTCTTAAACACATTCTTCTTTAGTATACAGACATGGAATTAATTTGGTTATGAATAACTTTTCTGTTTGTGGTGCTGGAGAGTGAAGCCAGGGACATTCTACCTTTGAGCTACACCCCCAGCCCTATTTTATAATTTTATTTTATTTTTTGCGGTACTGGGGATAAAATCCAGGGGCATTCTACCTCTGAGTTACACCCCCCCCAGCCCTATTTTATTATTTTATTTTATTTTTTGCAGTACTAGGGGTGAAACCCAGGGGCATTCTACTGCTGAGCTACACCCCCAGTCCTATTTTTTAGTCTTTTTTTACTTTTTGAAACAGGGTCTCACTGAGTTGCAAAGGGCCTTGCGAAGTAGCTGAGGCTGTCTATGAACTGAGATCTTCCAGTCTCTGCCTCCCAAATGCTGGGATTACAAGCGTGCACCACCACACCCAGCCCTATTTTACCTTTTATTTGGAGACAGGGTCTCAGCAAGTTGATGAAAGCCTCACTAAGGGGCTGAGGCTGGTCACAAACCTGTGATCATTCCCATCTCAGCCTCCCAAGTATTGGGATTACAGGTGTGTGCCACCACATCTGGCTTGCTATAAATAACTTTTAAACCCGAAATAGTTCATTTAACCACTATTTTTGTCCAACTTGCTTCTCAGTTCAATGCAACAACACATAACTTAGTATCTTCTCAGTGGAAGGCGCTGTGCTTGGCTCTTTAGGGGTTGGACAGGTAAATAAGGTGAGGTTTCTCCCTTTAGAGAGTTCAAGATACCCAGGCAGGAGACAGACATTTGCCCAGTTCCCAAGATAAAAGTCAGCCTGTTCTAATGAAGTTAATCAAGCTACATGAACATAAAGAGATCAGGTGGAGGGATCTGAGAAATCCTTGTGAAGGAGGTGGCCAGTGAGCTGTGGTTTATCAAGTTTAAGGCGAGGGAGGAAAAGCAGGTGGAGCAGGCATTCCAGGAATAAAAGGCAGAGAGGAAATAGCTGAAGCTTTAGAAGTAGGCAAGATGCAGACTTCCAGGCAAATCTAGTTATTTGTGATGAATTGGGAGAGGCTAGAGAAATGCAGGCCCGTTAAGAAATTATCACACTTCAGGGTAGGGGAAGGATGAAGCCCATGAAGGGGGTGTCAGGCAAAATTCTGTTTCTTGACCCAGGTGGTGGTTACAAGGATGTTTCTCCCATCATAATTAGGACAAACATTTTTTTTCTATGTGTTTTTCTGTATTTATGTTTCACTTGGCAATAAAGAGTCTGTCTATCATCTATCTATCTATCATTCTGTTTTTGTGGTACTGGGGATTGAACTCAGAGGCATTCTGTTTCTGAGCTACACCCCATCCCTATTTCACCTTTAATTTTGAAACAGTCTTAATAAGTTGTGGGGGGCCTCATGAGGTTGCTGAGGCTGGCCATGAAGCTGTGATCCTGTCTCAGTTTCCCAAGTGCTGTGATTACAGATGTGCGCACCTCAAGTCTTTTTTTTTTTTTAAGCCATTTCAGTGATTCTAAAGAAAACATAGGCAGGAATGGTCTGAATGAGAGTGGAAAATGGTGAGCAAATACAGTCTCATTCCAGAAAAGTGACTACATGTGGGGTGTAAAAATAGAGGTAGCTGGGCAGTGTGATGCATGCCTGTTATCCCAGCACTTGGTAGACTGGGACAACAGGATTGCAGGTTCAAGGCCAACCTCAGAACTTAGCAAGACTCTGTTTCAAAAAATAAATAAAATAAATAAATAAATAACAAAGACTGAGGTTGCAAGCTTGGAGGTAGAATGCCCCAGGGTTTCCCATAAGGGAGTTATGGGACTTAATTGCATTTCAGGTGATTGTGGAACATTATGACAATAACTAGCACTGGGTTGAGAAGGAAAAGGTTGTGCTAGAAGATTTGGAGAGTTAAACCAAGATGTGACTATGGAAACCGGGAAGTCAAAAGAGAAGATAGCCAAGGACAAAATCTTGAAAAATATGTTTCAGGAACAGTGAAAGGGCCCAGAAAAAGAACACTGAGAAGGGGCTGGAGAGCAGGAGAGATGCCACAGGCTGGTGGATGTTATTCCTCTGTCATGGAAACAAGTGCAAGAGGGGATTCCAAAGAGAGAGCAGTCACAGTCTCAGCCACTGCAGATTGCTGAAGGCCAAGCAGAGGCAGAAAGTCCCAGTGGCCTTGGGAGGAAGGCCACATCACAAGGGTAGTGAAATGGTGCGCTCCTGCTCCTACAGGGGGCTGCTGGCACTCTAGAGAACCGTGTGTGCCCTCGGAGGAAGCCAGAGTTGAAGTTGGGAACAGGACGACCAATACCACCACGGAAGAAGAAATAAGTGAAAATCTGAAAAGGCGAAGGACCTGGGTCAGCGCTCCTCAAAGTACAGTCCCCAGAAGCACCATGAGCATCCAGTACAGACATGTCGAAATACAGATTCTTCAGCTTCACCCCAGAGAAACTCAATGAGAAACTGGGCTTGAAACCCAACAATCTGAGGATTCTGATACCTGCTCAGGTTTGAAAAACACTTATCCGGCAGAAAGAGGTAGGGTGGTTCTGGCCAGCACGTGGGTGAGGAAGGAAGAATGCTCCTACTTCCTTCTAGAGGAAAAAAAGGGTGAAAAGATGAAAAGGAGGGAAAAGTTATTTGCTGAGAATGGAGACCTGGGAGGTTTGGCAAGCTCAGGACACGGCTGTGCCACCCCAGCCTCCAATCCCTGCTCTGGTGGCCTCCCTCCTCTCTTCCTGTCCAAATCCTGCCTGTGAGACCAGGTCCAGTCCCACCCTATCCAGACACCTTTCCCAACACATCTGGTTCTCAGTGGTTAGGACCTTGTGGCCACCTGTATTTTGTTTCCTTCTTTCACGTGCCTGGTCTTCCAGAGGACTCTCTGCTCCCTTTGACACATATAATTTCGTTGCTATAAAAGCACATCCTGTTTGTACTGCTGTTGACAGCATCTGCTGAGGCTCTACAGGGATTCGGAGATGGACGGCTTACAAGTTGGGAAGCCAACAGATTGGTGATCCCTCAGTTTTAGAGGAGGGAACACCACCCACTAAAACTGTTTTAGTTCCCTCAGATTTAGATGAAGTCCTTATTCCTCAGTGTCTAAAACACTTTATTATAGCGGCTTCGACCATATGGCAATTTAAAACTCTGTAAAAGATCAAGAAAAAATGGAGGGACAAGTGGCAAATCAACAGTCATGTGAAAGAACAGCAGCGATTCACCAGTTTAGGTAAACACTGTAAACGACTTGAATGGGCCCTCTGCAAGGGTGAGCTGTGACAGCGAGACCTGGAGAAGTGAGATGAAAGACACTGTGGGGAAGGCCCCTAGAATCCTCTGTACAGAAGAATGCCTGTAACGTCCATGCAGAGAAAACTGCTGCCTTCCCCACTGCCCGTAAGAGAGCTCATTTTTTAAGAACTCTAAGTTCATTACATTTAGCAGGCATGATCAAGAATAGTATCAGGGGCTGGGAATGTAGCTCAGTGGTAGAGCGCCTGCTTAGCTTGGCCCAGGGTTCCACCCCAGCACTGAAAGAAAATAAAAAATTGTATCAGTACACTCCCTTTGCAGATATACAAGGATCTGCTTCTTTAACAGCACAGTTCCAAAGCATGACTCATTCACATGCACGCAGGAAACTGCAAATATAAAGGCAAACAAAAAAATATTAACCACGGGAATATGAGAAAAGGAGTGTTTTCAATCTCTATAGGGAGAGTTCTCTATAGTCACAATGAAATGCAAATTAGTTTGAACCTGTATGGTATTAAGTTTTATTGCAAACTTGAAAGACTTTCTGTTCGAGAAAATCTTTTAGTGTGAGTTTTGCATCATAAGGTACGGAATCCTGTCAGAAATGGACTTGGTTTTGTGTTTCTGGTTGAAACCTCTAACGCAACGCCAGAATGAAAAGACATGATGCATTAGTGCAAGCGCAAGGGAAGGCAAACTAATATTTATCAAGCACCTATATGAACCTTTATAATGGAATGCTTTCACGTGTGCACCTCAGTACAATGCAACCATGGCCGGCTCTGTTTTACAGATGAGGGCAGAGGTGCTCAGAGTCTTTCAGCCTCACTGTTGGTGCACGATGGAGCTGGTGTTTGAACTCAGAGCTATCTAGCTACCAGGCCCAGGCATTCTTTCTGCTCTACTCTGCCTGTTAAACTTGCAGGGTTTGGCGTGCTTGTTACTAAGATTTTTCTAGAGCATAGAAGTTAGATAAAGATGATTGGTTTTATACTATTTCTACCTGTAAAGTTATACTTTGCACCAAAATTCAAACAGAAATAAGATATTGACACTGCGATGAAGTTAAATAGAGGCAATGTTTTACTTTGGTGTCGATATGATTACAAATAACATATAGACGTGATTAGAATGTTGGTAGAGCCATTCTTTACACATCTCTACATACATATAATGATTAGCTTTAGATTGTAAAATTTATGCTGGTCAGGGGTCTAGTTATATCTGTGTATATACACTATTTCTTTTCAGAACATTTTTTGAAAAACAATTTGTTGTGGTAAAATTGACCATTCAATAAATTGTATATGTAGCATTCTAAGTTTTGAAACCTATATACACTCTTGAAACCATCACCACAATCCAGAGGGTGAGCACGTCCATCACCTCAGAGTTCCCTCCTGCTCCTTTGTGGTCCCTCCTTTCTATTCCTTGAAGGCCCGTCCTTCCCCAGGAAACCACTGCTTTTCTTTGTCCTCCTAGATAATGTTTATATTTTCTAGAATTTTAAACAAATAGAATCATCTAGTGTGCGCTACTTTGGCCAGCTTCTTTAGTAGTAACATCCCCTTGCTGGCACCTGTGCTGTCGCTCTTTGTCCCTTTTACTCCTGATACGCACCCCGCTCCATGTGGGCTTGGTTCATCCTTTTGCTCATTGACAAACTTTTGAGTTGTCAGTTTTTATCTATGATAAATGAAGCTATTAGAATAAATATGGATCTCTCTCTATATATATACACTTTAGGTTAAACACCGATGAGTAAAACAGATACATCATACTGAGGCATCTATTTTAAGTTTTTAAGAAACATGCCACGTTATTTTTTAAAGCAGTTGTGTTATTTTACATCGCCATCAGCAGTGCTGGAGAATTTCCTTTCCTCCACATCCTTGCCAAGTCTCATTATCTTCAATCTTTTAAATTATAGCCATTTTAATAAGTATATAGTGAGATCTCATTGGAGTTCTAATTTGAATTTCTTTAATGACTAATTATGTTGTATATACTTTCACGTTCTTATTTACCATTCGTATGTCTTTGCTGTTCAAATGCTTTGCCCATTTTTTAAAAATTGGGTTGCTTTTTTTTCTTATTATTGACATAGTCTGATAGTTCTTTATATGTTCTAGAGATAAGCTCTTTACTAGGTATATGATTTGTAAACCTTTTCTTCCAGCTATGGTTTGTCTTTTTATTATCCTCACAGTGTCTTTCAAAGTGCAAAAGTTTTAAGTTTTAATAAAGTCTAATTTACTCATTTGCTCTATTATGAGTCACAAGCCTTTGTGTATATCTAAGAAATCTTTAGTACAGGTTACAAAGACTTCTATATTTTCATAATATAGGAGGTCATTTCAGTTTTGCATTTTGAGTTAATTTTGCATATGGTACAAGATATAAAGTGTTTGTTTTATTTATTTTATTTTATTTTATTTTTGCAGTACTGGGGATGGAACCCAGGGGCATTCTACTTCCGAGCGACACCCCCAACCCTAGTTTTTAGTCTTTATTTTGAAACGGGGTCTCACTGAGTTGCAGAGGGCCTCGTTAAGTAGTAGCTGAGGCTGTCTGCCAACTTGGATCCTCCTGTCTCAGCCTCCCAAATGCTGAGATTACAAGCGTGCACCGCCCAGCCCGGCTTGTTTGTTTTAAATATGGATAGCCAGTAGCTAAAATGCCACTTCATTCTTGAATTGCCTCCACTTTTTAGGTCTTATATAGTTTATCTTATCTTTTTTCAAAATAATCTTGTTTTATATGTTTATGCTAATCTAAAATTTTTATGCTACTGTGAATGGTACAGAATTGGAAATTCCAATTTCTAGTTATTTGTTCCTTTTATAAGGAAATACAACTGTTTCTTGTATTGAGCTTGTATCCCACAAGCCTTCTAAAGTCCCATTAGTCCTAGTAGCTTTTTTTACACATCCCATTGCATATTCTACATAGATGATTGTGTTGCCTACACATAAATATAATCTTACTTCTTCCTTACTAATTATTATGTCTTGCCTTATCATGGCTAGAATCCCCAGTTGAAAAGTGAAAAGAACATGCCTTTCTTGTTCCCAGTGCTAGGGAGAAAGTGCCCATTCTTTTTCCATCAGTTATGATATTAGCTATAGATTTTTTTCGTAGGTTACCTACTTCAGGGTGCAATTTCCTTCTATTCTTCGCTTACTGAGAATAGATGTTGTATTTGGTCTAATGCATTTTCTGTACTATTTGAGATGGTCATACGATTTTTCTTTCTTTGTTAATATTATGGATTATTTTGATCAGGGTTTTTTTTTGGGGGGGTGTCTGGGATTGAGCCCAGGATCCTTTTACCTCCAAGCTATATCCCCAGGCTTATTTTATTTTTTATTTGAAAACAGAGTCTCACTAAGTTGCTGAAAGTCTCGCTAAGTAGCTGGGGCTGGCCACACACCTGTGATCCTCCTGCCTCCGCCTCTGAAGTACTGGGATTACAACCATGCGCATCATACCCAGCTTACTGATCAGTTTTTGAATGTCAAGCCAATCTACTTATATTCCTAAGATAAATCCCACTTGATAATGATTAATTGCTATAAATATGTTTATATATATGCTGTGGACAACTATGTGTGGATGTGTGCATATATACACATACTCTTTTGTGGGGGGTTCTGGGGATGGAACCCAGGGGCATTTGACCTCCGAGCTACACCCCCTGCCCTATTTTGTATTCTTTATTTTTTTGAAACAAGGTCTCACTGAGTTGCGGAGGGCCTCACTAAGTAGCTGAGGCTGTCCGCGAACCGCGATCCTCTGGTCTCAGCCTCCCGAATGCTGGGATTACAAGTGTGTGCCACCACGCCCAGTTCATATGTATACTCTTAATATCTGTAGAATTTGAGAGGATGCCACCACTCCTGCTGATGACATTGGTGATTTATGTCTTCTCCATTTTTCCTGATTAGTCTATCTAGAGGTTTATCAGTTATTAATGTAAAGTTGATATTAAAAATTAATAATGTCAGTTATTAATTTCAGAGAATTAGTTTGGTTTCGCTGACTTTTATTTTTTGTTTTTATTTCATTCATTTCTGCTCTAATCGTTGTTGCTTTTTTTCTAGTTTTGTTGGGTTTAATAACTCTACCTAGTCTAGTTTATTTAGCTAGAAACTGAGTTCACTGAGTTGAGATTCTTTTCCACTATATGCATTTAGAACTATTTATTTATTTCCAACTACTTTGTAGCATCCCATAAATTTTGACATTTTATTTTCATTCCATTCAAAATACTTTTTTGTCGTACCGAGGACTGAACCGAGGGACATTCTACTTCCAAGCTACATCCCCAGACCTATTCTATTTTTTTATTCCAAGCCGGTCTCGCTAGGTTGCTGAGAGATTCACTGCATGGTGAGGCTGTCCTCACACCTGCAATAACTCTTGCCATCATGCCCAGCTTCAAAATACTTTTTAATTTCTATTTTGAGTTCTTCTTTGAATACTAGGCTATTCAGAAGTATATTACTTATTTTCTAAATATCTGAAAATTTTACAGGGCCTATTGATTCAAATTTAATTATACTGTGGTAAAGAAACATTTTTGTATGAGTGGGGTCCTTTTAAATTTATTGAGACTTGTGACCAAGAATAGGTATATCTTCATAACTATTTGAAAAGAATATTAAGTCTTTCCTTGTTGAGTGGAACAGTCTATAAATATCAATTAAGATAAGTCGATTAGCTGATGTGTGCTTATAATCTAAGTACTTGGGAGGCTGAAGTAGGATCGCGAGTTCTAGGCCAGCCTATGCAACTTAGTGAGACCCTCCCCCATTTCAAATGAAAATCTTTTTTAAAGGACTTGGAGTACAGTTCAGTGGAAGAATAACCCTGGGTTCCATCCCAGTATCACCAATAAAAAAAAAAAAAAAGATAAACTGGTTGGTAGTAATGTGACAATTATCTATAGCTTTTCTTATTTTCTGTATATTTAATCAATTACTGAGAGAGAAGTATTGAAATCCCCAAATTGTGATTTTGTCTGTATTTCCTTGTAGTTCCATTGATTTAGGCTTCATATATTTGAATTTCTGTTAAGTGTATAAACATTTGGAATTGTTAGATCTGCTTCTTGACTTGGCCCTTTAACATTATAATGTTATCTTCTTTATCTCAGGTAGTATGTTTTGCTCTGATGGCCACTGCAGCTTTCTCTTGAGTAATATTGTTTGGTACACTTTTTCCGTCTTTTTACTTTTATCTCATTTGTGTTTATATTTTAATGCACGTATATTCAATCTTCACCTTTTAATTGGGTGCCTAGACTACCTAGTGTAATTACTGACCAGGTTAGATTTGGGTCTGGCATCTTGCTATTTGTTCTCTTTGTTCCATCTGATCCACCTCTTTTCACCTTTTTCTGACTTCTGTTGGATTGAGCTTATTTTATTAATCTGTTTGTTTTATTAGCTGCAACTGTTTTGTTATTTTGGCCATTGCTTTAGATTTTATAGCATACACCTTTAACTTACCACATTCTATTCTCAAATGATATTCCACTTCACATATACTATATAGACCTCATAGTTGTATCTTGTCATTTCTCCCCTCCATCTTTATGCCATTGCTGTCCTCTATCTTATTTATGCCTATGTTATAAGATGGGTTGCTGTTTCATTCCTTTCAGTAGCTTCCAGATGACACTCCACCATCCCCACACCTGCGTATTCTTCACATGACACAGACTGTCATCCATACCTTTGTTTGTATATGACACATCTTCCTCTGGGCGCTTTTCTGATTTTCTCTTTAGCACTACTTCTGGACAAATTGATTATTATATACTTATAATTTTCTCTCACATTTCTTGTGCTTGAACTTGGTTGAAATTTCTTAATCTGTGTTATTAGTTTAATCTGTGAGTTATTAGTTTTCATTAAATTGGGAAAGCCTTCGGCCATTGTTTTTTTTTCTAAGATTTTTTTTTTCTGCCTTCCTTTCTCTCAGGACTTTTGAGGACTCCAATTACACTACTTAAATTTGCCCCACGGCTCACTTGCTGGAGCACTTTTTATTTGCTTTCATTCATTTTTTTCTCTGTATATTTCCATTTGGATAGCTCCTATTGCTTATGTCTTCATTTTATACAATGCAATGTCTAATCACTATTAATCAATTCCAGTTTATTTCCCCCTCAGACATTGTAGTTTTCATCTCCCAAACTTTGATTGAGGACTTTAAAAAAACATCTTTCAAGCTGTGCATGGTTATGCACACTTGTAATCCCAGTATGTGGGAGGCTGAGACAGGAGGATCGTAGGCCTGAGGCTGACCTTGGCAACTTAGGAGAACCTGTTTCGAAATAAAAAGGGCTGAGGCGTGTAGCTTGGAGGTATGATGCCCATGGTTTTCAATCCACAGTACCAAAAAGAACAACAACAACAAAAATCTTCCAAGGAACTGGAAATGTAGCTCAGTGGTAGAACCCTTACCCAGCATGCAATAGGCCCTGGGTTCAATCCCTAGTGCCAGAGAGGGAGAAAATAAATTTTTCCTTGTCTCTACTTGACTTTTGGAATGTATTAAATCGTATTATGATACATACTTTAATAATGTCATCTGCTAATTTTGACATCTGTGTCAGTTTTAGGTTAGGTTCACTTGTTTTAATTGTCTCTTCATTGTGGTTTTATTATTTTATATTTTATGTATCTGACAAGCTTTGATTATGTATCAGGCATTTTGAGTTTTACCTATTGGGATCAAATATTCTTGCCTTCCTGTACATATCTGAGTTTTGTTCTGGGATACACTTAGGTTACTTTGAAATTGTTTGATACTTTTGAGTCTTGTTTTTGAGATCTCATTAGCAGAGCCAGAGCAGCAGTTAGCCTGGGGTGACTTATTTCCTACTAACTGAGACAAGACTCTTCTGGGGCCTTTACCAATACCTGTAAATAATGAGTTTTTCTAGTCTGGCTGGTAAAAGAAAAAAAAAAAGGAAGTGTTTCTGGCCCTGTTCACTGTCTTTTGTCTATAGTGGCCTCTATATCTGGCCAATCCAATCTACACATTCTACACATTCAGAGACTTAGCAATGTAGAGACCTTTGGTAAGTTTGGCAAGAGTGTTTTGGTACAACAGTGGAGACAAAAGCCTGACTGGAGAGGATTTAAGAGCGCGAACATGCACACCTGTAATCCCAGGACTTGAGAGGCCGAGGCAGGAGGATCATAGGTGCAAGATCAAGTTAGTGAGACTCTCAGCAACCTAGCAAGACCCTGTTTCAAAACAAAAAAATAAGAAAAGGAATGGGAGGATAGCTAGGAGGCAGAATGCCTATGTTCAATTCCGAGTACCACACAAGAGAGAGAGAGAGGAAGGGAGGAAAGGTATTGGAAACAATGTTTTCAAGGAGGAAGGAGAAATGGAATGGTAATGGGAGGAAAAGGTGATGTCAAGAGAATATTTCACAGGGAGGAAATAACTGCATGTTTGAAGACTGATGGAAATAATCCAGAGGACAGAGCTGATGAGAGAGGAAGCATAAGGGAAATCGCGAAGGCGTCCCGAGAACAGATGAGCGGGGAGGCTCTAGCGCTAAGAGGGCGCTGCTGTAGACAGGAGTGAGGAGAGGCAGGGAGGCAGACCAGCCGAGGGAAGTCCTCATCTGATCGCTGCAGTCTGGTCATCAGCAGAGAGGACAATGAGGGAAGTGGTGTTGGAATGTTGGAACAGATAAATGATTGGAGCGCAGAAGAGAGCATGAAAGCAAAGCTGCCAGATGTCAGGTAGCGTCCCCTTGAGGCTCGAGGCCTGAACGTAGTGCCGAGCCGGTCCAGCTGCTGTGCCCTGCCTCGGCCACATCCGGGTGCACAGGTGCAGAGAGCTGGGGTTAACAAAAACAAGGAAGGAAGAGAGGGCCAAGGGCCAGGCGTGGTGGTACATGCCTAGAATCTCGGCCCCTGGGGAGGCTGAGGCAGGACGGTCACATATTCAAGGCCAGCTTGGGCAACTTAGCAAGACCCTATCTCAAAATAAAAAACTAAAAGGGGCTGAGAGATGTAGCTCAGCGATAGAGCTCCCCTGGGTTCAATCCTGCCCTGGGTTCAATCCTGAGTGCTGAGAGAGAGAGAGAGAGAGAGAGAGAGAGAGAGAGAGAGAGAGAGAGAGAGAGAGAGAGAGAAGGGAGTCAAGGAGGTATGCCAGGGAGTACTTAAAATGGAATTCAAGGGTTAGGAATGTAGCTCAGTGCTAGAGCAACTGCCTGGAATGCATGAGGCCCCAGGTTCAAGCACCAGCACTGCAACCTCAACAACAAAGAGAGAAAATGGGCTTTGAGCGGGGCAAGAAAGATAAACACTGGGGAAAGGGGCCAGTGGGCGCTCCTGGAATCAGTAGATTAGAGACAAGAGAGACTGAAGAATGGCTGGATCAGAGAACCTTCTAGAAGGAGGGAGCTGTTAAAGAGGGCCTGGTCTGGCCGTTTTGCAGTTGCTGGTAGACAAGGTGCGGGATAGTTCTACTCAGTCAGCAGGCCACAGACGTGTCAGGTGTGAGCTGCACATCAGTTGTCTACAATGAGGCAGATGCAGAAATTGAAAGTGAACGGTAGAAACACTGCTGCAGCATCCAGGCATGACCAGCAGACTTAGCCTAGGAAGGCGGTTGATATTTAGGCCTCATTAGCCTGTTCATTTCTTATTGATTTTACAAAAGTATCGGTCTGCAACAAATTGGATACAAGCAAACAAAAATCTAGTCTCTTCCCACAGCTGACCACTGTGTGTGGCCAAGCATGATAGGGTCTCTGGAGGGTAGAGGACAAGGTCATTGGTGGAGAGACGTTGGAAGGACCAGCTCCCTAAATAATGAAGTCACACCAGGTGTGGTGGCGAATGCCTGTAATCCCAGTCCTTGGGAGGCTGAAACAGGAGGATCACAGGTTGGAGGAAACAAGGTCTTCCTAAGTTGCTGAGAGCCTCACAAAGTTGCGGAGGCTGGCCTCAAACTTGGAATTCTCCTGTGTCAACCTCCCAAGTACTAGTCGACCTATATTTGAAACCGTCGTGTTCATGTGGAAACTCTGGGGGGTGCTCAGTTCTCTGAGGGCTGGGCGGGCCCACTCTCCCCAGAGCCCGAGTCCAGGAGCAAGAGAAGCCCTCAGAGTGTCCACAGAAGTTGGTGGTTGGGTCTCACTAGCCCCAGGTGCACGGAGTGTCTGAGAAATCCCAAAAAAATGTGAGCATCGCTCTCGTGGGGGCTTCCTGGGTTCTTTCTTTTCTCAGCTCTTTGATTGGCCCAGACTGGTACACCCCTGTCAGAGTTCATTTATAAAGCTGAACCCCAAGTCACAGGACTTGGGAACACTGAAGACCTACTTCTGAGAAGCCTGTGAGTCTGCATGCTTACCCAACCCGCAGGGCCGGGTCTGGGTGTCCCTGAGGCTCACTGGGCCGCCTCGGTGAAGGCGTGGCCGGTGGCACCACGCAGGGCCTGGCACAGGTGAGCAGGTGCTCAGTAGGTGAGTCCGGTGAGCCAGTGACCAGCCGACTCACAGCCCTAGAGGTATTTTTACAGTCATGTATTTACTTTTTTTCTACCTTAAGAAATTTGCTATCATTGCCAGGCGTGGTGGCGCACGCTTGTAATCCCCGCGCTTGGGAGGCAGAGACAGGAGGATCGCGCAGGGTTCGAAGCCAGCTGTGCGCACTTGTTTAGGAGACCCTGTTTCCAAATAAAAAGAAAATGTAAAAATAGGTCTGGGAGTGTAGCCCTGAGGTAGAAGGGCTTCCAGGAACCCCAGTACCACCACCACCAAAAAAAAAAAAAAAGAAAGAAAGAAATTCACTACCATCGAGATATATAGATATATACAGATATAGATATATAGATATTATATATATGTTAATGTATTTGAAAAAGAAAGAAAGAATCCACCAGAATAAGCAAATATGACTGGATAGGAAAAGGTATGATCACGGAGTTTAGCTCTCTAAAAAACTGAAATAGAAAATAGGAGCCGAATTTTACTTTAAGAAGTATTACTGAAAATCACAGTTTTAATGTGGTAAAGAGAAAATCATTAAAATACTTTAATATGGTAAAATGCTAATCATCACAGTTATCAACTGAGAGTAATGTAAAGCTTCTGATTGGCTTTATGAGCATAACTAGAGTTTTCAAATGTATGCCATTAATTATTGTTATTAATGGGAGGTTTAAAACCTCTTTGGGAGACTGTCAGTCAGTGAATTTTAAAGAATTCCTAAAGCCAGGCGTGGGAGTGTGTGCCTTTAATCCCAGCACTTGGGAGGTTGAGGCAGGAGGATCACAGGTTTAAGATCAGCGTCAGTAACTTTGCAAGACTCTCAGTAACCTAGCAAGACACTGTTTCAAAGTAAGAAAATAAAATAGGGCTAGAGGTGTACCTCAGAATTGCTCCTGCACGCCTGCACAACGGGTGGCACCGCGCGCGCGCGCACACACACACACACACACACACACACACACACTCCTAAAACTGAGAACTACCAAAGGGAAATTGGCTTTTTTTTCTATCTTGCCAAATTGTTCATTTCATCAATAAGAATGAAATTGACATGTCAGACAGGCCAGTTATACACTGGGGCTTGCCGTTTCTTTTTATAAGTTTATATTCCAGTCAGGAGGGAAATACTCCAATTTCAATGTGTACTTCATCGATGTTAAGGGTCTAGAATCATTCTAATGACTATTGTATATTTAATTTTTAGATAGATATTTCTCCCTGGCTCATCCACAAAATCCTATAAAAACTAGCAAAAGCTTAGGTATTAGATTTAGAGAATGCTTCCTTTTCTAGATTTGAAGACTAAATAAAATACAGAAGACAGTTACATCCCATTTTTATTATACCATGGGAAATAATTTGTATATACCTTCTAAATAATTTCAAGTGCTACAAAAATAATGTTAATGGCTCAAAATCAAAAGTTAAAAACCCTAAGTATAATTTTTTAAATCTTTTTCTCCTCAAGCGTTTTACGATGGGATAATGAGACAGATGTCTCTCAACTGGAAGGACATTTTGACATTGTTATGTGTGCTGACTGGTAAGTACATAAAAATCATAAAACTCCTCTTAGAAAAAAAATGGTTTTGCTGGAGTAATTGGGCTGCGCTGCTCTGCTGACGGCCAGGCAAAGCCAACAAATAAAGCACAAAGCCACCCTAACCTCAGCAGATTAATATTCATCTCCATGTGACAGTCGTGAGGTAGTCTTCTATCACACAGTAACTTCTACCACATTATTTCCCAAAGATTGATTTTGAGAAGCATTTCCATTTTCTGGAATTGCCTCTGTTTCATGCTTGACGTATCAGTAAATGGACGACTTAGGCAAATTGCAAATAATTATGGCTCAGAGAGGAATAGTCTGGAGAAAAAGGAGTTTATCAACACAAACAGCTCAATTAGCTTACTTCTTAGGAGAGATCTGTCTATTGATATAAGGGAATATATATGTGTGCATACACACATGCTCTTCCCCAAATAAACCTGTCTGTGGAGCGCCTTTGGGGAAATAGCCCTTCTTATAATGTATGCTTGCAATCTAATATTTTTGGTGTATTAAATTATGATATTTAATTAGACATAATACAAAATTATAAAATTACATTTTATTCTTATGCAAATAGTAGCATTCAACTCTCTGTCCGGTGCCTGCTTTTTAAAAATCATTTACATTAGATATTTTGTCTCCTCTTTTAGCCCCATCTACTTATTTGTTAATGAAAGTCTGATCCTAAATTACATCAGACCTTAATAATTGTTTCAACTAATCTTCTGTATTCCTTTATGCAATTTGAGCAATAATTATTTCAGCATATGGGAAATGTGGACAATTTGCAAGTATTATCCCTGTTAAGAGTAAGATCTTATTTGTAGTGTTATCATGATAATTATTGTGACACTTCAGATTTGAAAACATAAGTTCAGATTCTGATGAAGTTCTGTTATACTGATAAGCCAGACCACAAGATCCAGAGCCCAGAGAAGACTTGCCCTAGAGGAGAGTTGAATGAAATTTTCAGGAAGTAGTTTTATTGTTCTTGTTTTGACATAAGATTTTCAAAGGATCGCTTTTCTCTGCAAGGCAATAGGCTTAGATTTGCTTTGTTTTTCTTCTGAAAAATACTTCTCAGTGAATAATAAATATTGGGTTCTACCTTTAGCGAAGGCTTTCTAGTTTTCCGTGGCCCTTTTAGTCTCTTTGCTTCAACTTCAGAAAACCTTATTTTCTGAAAGTGGAAGGAAGCTAGGTTTCTGACTAAGCATTGATAATATGCCTCAATGCCGCCCCCTCATCTAATCAGAAAAAAGAAGCTAAAACTTCACTGTGTGATATGAAGAAGTGATTTAGCAAATGCCTCTCCTCACCATATATGAGAAAGGATCCTCCAGGTTTCATTGCACAGATGAAGATAATGCTGGTAGGATTAGATCAGATTAAGCCTGGAAGTCAGATCAGAGAGCAGCGGCAAGAGGAAAAGCGCAGCATCTTCTTGAAGGTTTAGACGCGGGTTACACCCCGATGGGCTCTGCTGATGTGGGAAAAGGCAAGTCCGGCCAAGAGATTTACAGTGAAATTTGCCCTTCACACAAATATCAAAACAGCCCGGCTTTGTCATACCGCATGTCCTGGACACTCACCCCATGTCATCCCATTTGTACTGGAGAGACAGCAGAGGAAGTACGATTTAAGCTCTTTTCTGATTAATGTTCTCAGTTAGGTTAAAAATAGCTGCACAACATGTTTGAAAAATGGTCCTTTTCCCCCTAGCTAACAACAGGGTCACATACAACTGGTATACATAATGCACATTCAGTTTAAGACTTTCATTACAAATATATAGCATAATGCAATAGTATATGTACAAACACATCTGGTAGCTGTGTAAGAATATGGATTCAAATGAACTAAATCCACCAAGCTTCATTTTATAAAGGGCTTCTCTATGCATGACTTGTTAAGTATTTTCCCCTCTCTTCGTGTTGTAAGTGCCAGAATGTCAGCCTGTTTATAATTTCTCGTTTGTAAATGTGAAACATTAAGCTACTCTCACCGTGATGCTGATATTATTTCCAAAAGAAATGCTTTGGTTAATGGCCTCTCTTCATATCCACAGAGATGGGTAAGCTGCTTAGAAATGCAGAAAGTACAGTGATGTTATGATATGTGTGTTGTGCATACAGTGGCGAAGCCCCGGATTCCATGAGTTCTTCGTGTCCTGTTGATTTGGTGTTTCTCCAGAGGAATTATTGCATGGATGTTGCTAAGGGCCGGTGGGCCATGCTGCATTATTTTAGAATGTCGGAGTGGGGAAAGAAAGCTCTCTGTATATGTTACCTCCAGGCTGAAACCTGAAATATTCGGTGCTAGACAGAGGTGCCACATATAAATAGAGCACGGCAAGGCTCACCCCAGCCCCAGTCGTGGTCAGGCAGGGCGCGCTGGGCTAGGCCACAGGCGCATGAAGCAAGAGTTGGAGTTCAAATATTAGGTACATGGATTAAATTCTTACTGAAGCACTTCCAGCAAGGGTGGCATTGTGTGATTCCCTGAATAGCTAGCCAGTGGTACTGCTTGATCCCATTTACATGAAAACAAGCTCTATTCACAAACCTATTCCAAACCCACATTGTGGTTCGAGAAAAATGCACATGATTACAACAGGCAGCGATATGTTTATGTTCCTAAATCATTCATATATTCACATATTTACATTCAAACATTCATAAACCTGTGGGCAGTGGGGGAAATAACTTATCTCCCTGAAGTGACAGTCCCTTACTTTACATCCAAATTTAGGAGTTCAACTAGATTATAAAATAAAGAGGCAAACCGTGAAAGCTAGTCATTATTTCACCATTCAGCATTTTTGACAATGAAAAATAGTTTCATGGTTCAACAGTTCCTAAATAACTTGTAAAATGTCAACTTTGAAATAAACAGAAAGAAAAAATCGAGGTACAGTCACACTGCAAAAGATGCTGTTGACAAACATCAAAATATTAGAATATTTAACCACAGGTGTAGAGAAAAACCTGCCTATTAAGTTCCTCAGTTGACTTGTTTAATGTTGAGTTTAATAGAAGGATTCTTTTCTGCTGGAACGCAGTCCAGCCTGGTCCTTGCTGCGTTTAGAATAGCGAGTGATTGTTAATTTTAAGCCTGCCTTTCCAGACTCTTGTTCAATCACAATATAATCTAAGGGTCTGGAAGTAAGATGTTTTCTTATCCAATGAACACTTTCATTGAATGTTTGATGGCTCTCCAGTTTATTGTAACTCTGCAAAAATAGAAATGACTCTGTACATTTGAATTCTCAAAAGGCTTAGTAAGCATGTCTGAAATGCCACCCATGGCCTGACCGACCCACCGAGCCGGTCTGCAGGACAATCGGCACATCTGTGTGCCCACAGCCCGAGACTTTGGAAAGAAATGAGAGGGAAAAAATCGGCCTGTATATCCCATCTTGTTCGCTCTCTTGGCATTTTTACCCTAGCTGCATATTGTGGCTTGTTTCTCCCTCCCCCCCATCCTTTTAAATTTCCTCTAAATAATGAGGAAAAAGTGGTTTTTAAACTGTTTTCATGAAAATGTTAATTATTTCTCCAAATGGAAGTACGGTATACTCTAAAAGTTCTTTGTCTTCCAAATGCTGCGATTATGGCTAGCTCTAAATCATAATTCACACAGCCCCTTACACCTGAAAAGATCTTTAGCTCAAATATAGTCATCCCTTCCACCTCGCACTGGGTCCTGGAGAGAAAACACACAAACTGCCCAAGATCTCACAACGGAGGGGTAGAGCCAAGTGAGATCAGAATACGGCATCATTCTGAGCTCCCACAAAAATCAGTTTACAAATATTGAAAGTGGCCATCCCTCTGCCGAAAGTTAAATCTGAAACAGTGAATTTAACTTAGCACATTTCCCCAGCAAAATTGCACAGGGGTCTTTCTTTCTGTGGCTATTGACAGAGAAATGTCTCCTTGTGCTCTGCACTAATAAATTTCCCTATGAGAGGAATTACCAATGCTCACGCTCTGCATAAAAGTCTGATCCCAAGAGAGGCGATGAAAAATGGTCCAACACCTTTCCTTTGTCAGAAAATCTGTGATTCGGATCAATGGAACGAAGCAAGCGTTTCTGCCACACGCGATGGCATAGCGGGGTGAGCGCAAGAGCGTTTCACTGGCCAAACTGGACTGCCGGTGTATTTTGATCAGTAACTGAAGGGAGAGTTGAAATGGTATCTCCATCCCCATCACTGACCCACTCAGCCTTTTTAAATAGATCCACTTAAGCTACTGCTGTTCTCGAAGCCATTAGGACTTATTTAAGGGGTGAATTTTCAGGAGATTACATATCACTGCCACTAAAACACACTGAAATTGCTCATATGACGTACTCTCCAAAGCGCTATAAATTCTGCACTGGAGCTAAGTAGAAAAATGAGCTTGCTTGGAATAAAGATCTATTAGGGAACTATGAGAATTACTTTTGGGGAATTTGATTTGGAGTGATGAAGTAGACGCCGTTACCTTTGAAATAACTGTTTGGGGTGTGTGCTGGGTGTTAAGCTGCATTTTCCGTTTTGCTGTGATGTTAACTTCTCTGTCACCATTATGAACATTCAGTAGGAATAATGCTTTATAAGAGCATGCTTTGAGCTCAGCTGGTAAGGTGCGGTTTATTTTTCTAACAAATGCCAGCTCTTAGGATGCACAGGTATAAACTGAGAGTGGTCCTTTGTTTAGCTGCTCCATATCCCAACCAGCCGCATTTGTTAAAGGCCTGCAAAACAGACAGAGGTTGCCGGGCGTGGTGGAGCACGCTTCGAAGCCAGCCACAGCTACCTAGTGAGGCTCTCAGCAACTTAGTGAGACCCTGTTTCCAAATAAAATATAAAATGGGTCTGGGAGTATCCCGGAGGTAGAAAGCCTCTGGGTTCCACCCCCAGTACCACCAAAAAACAACAACAACAAATAAAACAAAACAAAAAAACAGACAGAGGTCTTTTCTCACAATGAAAGTCTTCCCGGCATTTGGGAGGCTGAGACGAGCCTATTGCAGTTTCAGGACAGCCTCAGCTACATAGTGAAGCCCTTTGCATTCAGTGAGACCCTGTTTTAAAATAAAGAATAAAAAATAGGGTTGGGGGTGTAGCATGGAGGTAGAAAACCCCTGGGTTCCATCCCTTGTACCACAAAACACACACACACACACACACACACACACACACACACACACACACACACACGGGCCTGGTGTGTTTATAATCCCAGTACTTGAGGCTGAGACAGGAGGATTGTGTTAGAGGCTAGCCTTAACAACTTAGCCAGACCCTGTTTCCAAATAAAAAGGATGCGGGGTGTAGTT